>NC_137649.1:18545701-19240701 GCF_963383615.2 Lipophrys pholis
GTTTTAAAGCAGTGGACAATAAGAGGAGGTGTTTCAGAAGTTGAATCAAATGAGTCTGTAATCTTTTTTTTTTCTTTTTTTTTTTCCCCTGTCTCGATCCTGTGAAACTCTTAGCAGTTCCTTCAGGTAAATGGGCATTACAGCCTGCCGCAGCCAACTGAGTGGCTCCGTTTCGATCTCAGACTGAAGGGCTTCGTCACCGATATCAGTTCGTGGCTCGTGGTGTTGCATAACGTCACCCAGTTTTTCTCAAAGACGACTCCTCCGCTTTAGGAATTGAACTTGACGTGCCAGTTCAGTGTTCACACGTGTCGGAAGTAGTTTATTTCCTCTTTCCGGGGATCCGCTGGGCTATCGCGAACACGGACGGCTGCCACCCCACATTTATCACAAGACCCCCCCCCCCCCCCCCCCCCTCCCAAAAAAATCCCCGATAACATTTCGATTGGCAGCGCCGCTTTGCCACTCGCCACTGAGGTCCCTGCAACACAACTCAACAGCAAACCAAGCAGCTCCGGGGGCGTCCTGCAGTCCGAGGCGACCAGCACCGCCGCCATCCATCAAGTGTGCGAAAGAGCAGAGCAAAAAGGAGTTGTTGGTTTTTTTTATTTTGCATGTCTGTTCCCCTCTGTTCCTCTTCCCTGTCCCCTCTCTTGATTCTGATCCGGAAATGTCCGATAGCTTTTATTTAATGTGGAAAAAAAAAAAAAAAAAAGAACACAGAAATAAATTATTTGATTTTTTTAATGCCGTAAAACTGGGTTATGTTGTCTGCTGTCTGGAGTGGTTCTCAAAACACGGTTCACAAAGGAAAAGGACGCAGTCAGACGTCCGAAAGAAGCGTTTATTGAATACAACCGGTTTCATATCTACACAGACTAAAGAAAGTGTCCACTATGTTACATCACACTGAAACTTGTATTATTGCGAATAAACAAGCAGGTTGTTTTTTGTTTTTTTTACGTGAAGCAGGTCAGATGGTTTATGAAACCTGAAACCGAACACGCCTTACAAATATGGCTCAAATTACAAGAACTACTGTGAACTCTCTTTTGCGCTCTTCTCATTTTGTGGTACATCACTTCTTTAAAACTTACATTGACCACAACGTTAACCCTGCCCTACTGGGACAGACTGGCAGAGGAAAGAGGCGGTGCTGCACAAACCGAGCTAGTTTCAAACGTCAGACTTGTGAAAACATGAACCTCATCCTCCTCAGTGTTTGTGCTTTTCCAGCCGACAAAAAAAACCGCCTCATTCGCCAACTGTGTGTGTGTGTGTGTGTGTGTGTGTGTGTGTGTGTGTGTGTGTGTGTGTGTGTGTGTGTGTGTGTGTGTGTGTGTGTGTGTGTGTGTGTGTGTGTGTGTGTGTGTGTGTGTGTGTGTGGAGACGGTCACCATGCTTTGTAGGGACGAGTTCATGTCGAGTTATATTGTACATCAAAGACGTGTGTTTTATGCTACATACTTTAATAGGACGATGGTATTTTGTATGTGCTTCTCACGGTAATTTCTATGAACAAATGACTTTGAATAAAGCATTTACATTTCCACAGGTTTCACATTTAAAACCTTAATTCAAATGAATTCTAAAAAGTGTTGGAAATTCTTATTGTCGCTTGTTCCAGAGTTGGATGAGGAGGCCGATACCTTTTTGAATATGCTGGCTTAAGCTGGGTTAGGCAAATGTTTGAATCTGTATTTGAGGAATTTGAGCCTTTCACAAAGGCCAATGAAGGAGAGAGCCGTTGTTCTCATCACAAGTTCTGACAGTAATGAAAAAATAAGAATCCCAAATTATTGAAGGAATGTAGTTTTAATTAACTGCTGGAGGATTTGAACCATTCAAAAGGGGGATACTTGTATGCACTGACGACAGTCTACAGCCCACTATTTAAAGTTCTGGAGCAGACCCATCCACCTCTTGAAATCAGTGAAACTGTAATTCAAAAGGCTTTTTGTCATAAACTTTCGAGATAATTCAAATCACGCCCTGCACAGCCGCTTCCAAAGTCCCTGAAATGAGCTTCCATACGCCCTGTGAATAACTCGCACGTCAAGCAGGCTGGAAAACGGTGTGTCCCCTCGATGGAGCGCGCCCTACTTCTCAAAACAAACGCAAGATCCAGATCCGGGTGGATCCGTTCTGACCACACCTGTAAGAGCAGCAGATGGTCTTTACTGCCTTCAACCTCCACCATGATGCTCGCTCGGTGCCGCAGGTCGAGGCAACAAGACGCAGGAGATCTGCGACAAGCCACAGTGAAGGGGATTGAAGAAGAATGGCTGTGGCCTTCACCTGACCTGGAGGACCGAGGGTAAGTAGATGACCAATCCAGACTTAAAGCGGAGAAACAACTCGATTCAGAGATTCAAGAAAAGTGTTGCTGCTCATCCAGATGTACTGTCACTTAACAAACACAAATCCTTCTTTCTAATTAGTAGCAGAGCTTTAAAAGTAACAAAGCCTATATCGTTCAATGATGCCGGTGTCCAGTTTGTTTACTAACCAGCCAGCAATTTGACACGGACTCTTTGAGAATACGTCTCCGGGAGCTTTTAAGTGATGGTTTGTTTTGGTAACTGCGTATGACTTAATAATGATCTTCATTGATCCCCCTCATCCAACTCAGAGGAAATGCACATACAATTATTCCTTAAATATCCTAGGTCTTTAGCAAGAAATAAAACTTTCTTTTCACAAACACTACTGACCCAAAGTGATCTAGACAAACTATTTACATGATTAATGTAATGTAACTCTTCTACAGCCCTTTCTTTGGTGGTGGGGGGGGGGGACAGAAAATCTGGCTCTGGCTTTTCCCCGCCGTCCTCCACAAACAGTTCCTCCTGACTGGACCGCTCTGCTGATGCATTTAGGTTTGTTTTTTTCTTTTCTTTTTTTCTGAGCAGCAGTGTTGTTACTCTTTTGGGTTGTTGTTTTTTTTTCTTCATGTCAAAGTGCAACACACCAGTCAGTCCTGCCAAGTCATCAAAGTCATCTGACAACATTTTGAAAGCGCTCACATGGCTCTTTTCTGAAGTTGGGAGGGGGCAGTGGGGGTGTGGGGGGGTGGAGGCTGCCTGTGCAAATTGTGCCCGATACTCAATCATATTCTGTGGATCAGATGAGTCATACCCAAACAGCCCGGGGTGATTGGAGATGCGCTATAGTTGCGATGGGAGTGTTTTGGCCGAGCCTCCATTATAGGAGCGTCGGCCATTTGGTCACCAACCGAAGACGAGCCCGCGGGGCCCTCTCCTCAGAACTCGTCCTCCGAGCTGTCGGCCAGCAGCATGGCCTGATCCTGGCGGCCGGTGCTGGGCTCTCGGGGTTGCTGGGAAGAAAGTAGAAACTCCTCGTTGAAGTTGGTTGAGAGAGCGTCATGACTCATCCACTACAATGTGCAGAAGAAAAGTGACACCTGTGATTACAAGTGGAATCTTTACCTCGGGCTGTCTGACCTTCCTCCTCTGGTGTTTGAAGCTTTTCCTCCTCTTGCGGTGAATCATCCTGATGCTGTAGAGGGCGCCGACTATTAGCAGAGCCCCCGTGATCCCGATGCCCACCGGGGCCAACATCCCAGACACATACCCCGCCTACCGGGGGAGGAAAATGCAGAATTTTAATCAGTTGTCTGCTCAGCTAAGTCTGTCTAATGGTTCTTATACCACTGAGACATCAACTTAGCACACAAAGTAAGGAACATTATGATTGTTGCAATGTTTACTTTTTGTGAAACATGCTTCCCTTCCACATGGAAACATGAAGTATTAATTGATTACACTTGGAAATCTGCTCTGCTAACATATAATGGCTGATCCTGCTGTTGATATTGACTCGTTTTGATCCTCTTGGTCCGTTCTGATTGGCACCACAGGATTCCTCAACCTAGTTGTAGTCCAATATCTAAACAGTGTGGGACCAAAGTCTAACCCCCCCAGATGATAACCCTCGCCTTCACTGCCCCCAGACACAATACTCTTCTGGGTGGTCAACACAACCACCTTTGCTTGACTTGTGATAAAGCCTTGTTGAAGAACAGGATAGCATCCCATCCTAACTTCCACAACAATAATAATATTTTTCTTTGTTACAGCAAAGGCATATCCCAGCAAATGTCTTTACTCTTTGTGGATGTCTCGATGGCCACTTTTATTTCTAACAAATTTAGTACAGTCTCTGTAGATTTCGTGATTATTTTCTCTGCTAGAACTGTAGTTCCTCTCCAATATTACTCAGACAGACTTATAAAAACAGGTCATTTGTTCATTAGTATTAAATGAGAAAAAAGGTTCTCTTGAATTATGAAGGTTTTTTTTAAATTGATCTGAGGATGGAAAAACTTTTTGTTGGTTTTCACTTGTCAGGTTTGTTGACTGTGATAAAGATCAACGAGTAGGACCAGCTTTGATATGTTTAAAGGACTTAATGAGGACAGCAGAGGGCAGCCTTACCTTCTCTCTAATCAGCTCTACCCAGCTTCGCACTGGAGGAGGAGAGGCACACGTCAGTCTGAAGCATACAGCACTTTATCAACTTTATATATATATATATATATATATATATATATAAGTATTCCTGTGTGTGTGTTGACTGCTGGCTTTATTTTATGAGCGCTGAATACATGTGATTATATCCTGAGGGCCGATGAAGTATATCGTGTGGTCATACTCAGTCCCTGGTTGCGTTGAACCCAGACTGGAGGCGGAGGGATGAGACTGTACGGAGGCGGTGTAGAAGATGCTTTCGGTACTTCCGTCAGGTCCTCCTCGCTGTCTTCTTCCACCGATTCCTCCGAGTTCTCGTCGTCCTCGTCCTCGTCTGGCTCCTCTGTGGAGAAACGAGACGAAACGATCAACTTGGCAGCCAGAAAGAAGTAGAAGAAAAATTAGCTGCTGTTGGTGAATAATCTCCCTCCTTGCCCTACCCTCAGACTCCATCTCCTCTAATCCCGATCTGGATGTGTGCGCCGGCTGATGGGTTGCCATGGTAACCGTTGTCAGAGCGCGCTGGATGGAGGAGAGGGAGGGCCTGATGGTGGGCACGTTCTCCTCAAGGTTTTCTGTCCTCGCAGCGGCTAGGAATCGCAAGTCATGGAAAAAAAATGTAATAAAAATTTAAAAAAAGAAGTTTCACACACTGAGCAAGACTTTTAATCCTGTGTGAGGATTATTAACAGTTCAGTGGCCTTGAAAGTGTTGAGCAAGTGTTGAGAAAAATTTAAATAGAGATGGTTTCCAAACCGTTTCCTTCAAAAAATAAAATTGAGTTGTCAGCGTTGTATGAAGGGTTTTGGTGACCAAGAGGTCAGACACAAGCTTGTGTTGGAAGCTGTCACATGTATTGGAGTTTGTTGTGATAGAAGCTTGCCATTTGAATGTATGAAGTGCCAGAACAAGCAGTCGACAGCAAGGTCAGAGGCCCAACAGTAAATTTGTTCAACAACCGTAAACCATTCATCATTCTTCCACAGTACCTCCGTCACCTTTTTCCCGATGACCCTCCAGCTCACGTCCGACCTGCCACTCCGACTCTGACGGACCTGGGGAGCTGATTGGCTCCAGAAGCTCGGCACCAGATGTCTGCCAAGTCAGTGTCCACTCCTGCATGAGCCCGGGCGCGGCGTGTGAGGGTCCGTTGGCACCGTCGGTCTCCATGGTGACCAGCTGCTCCATGTCCACCTCTGACGGCGGCGTCCCCTCAGCCGCCATGTCAGCCCCGGGAGGCTGGGCGAGGGTGACTGCTTCCGCCGCTCCCTCCGGTGTGGCTTCTTCAAAAGGCTCAAAAATGAGCGGGAGGGACTCCGACGACATGGTGGCCTCTGTGGCTTCATCCTGAGACAGCGGGGCCGCGGTGTCCGCTGCGATTTGTGTCAAAACAAGCAAAGAGCTGCAATGAAGGTTGTCGTAATGTGGCACAGGAATTTGCTCTCCAAAGGGCAGAGCTGATGGAAACACGATGGTGAAAGTCAGTGAAATGCCGCAGTCGGGATTAAATTCAGCGACAAAGTGAAGGAATAAGCAACGACGGCACGCTGAGGTCTTGCAGTTTATATAAGTACACACTCCTGCTGACAGCCAAAATGAAAAATGTATGCATTTCACTGAAGGAAAAAAAACACAACTGTATGCAGCATGAAGCTTATTCAGTATTTATAACCGAGTACAGCTTTTTAAAACGCGGAGATCTTTGCACAGAAAACTCACTGATTAAATGCACCAACGCTCTCTCAAGTTCAGTGCAGCTAAGATACAACAAAGAGGAGACTGTTGGGGGAAAAAAAAATTCTTTCTTGATAAGACATTCGCTTCAAGGGGGGGTTGTCATGGGAGAAGCTTCATTACTCTTCGTCCACAGTGTTTCTAAAGTAGGCCAAAAAATGCTTATGAAGGCTGCAATCCTTTTATATAATGTCATTTTGGGAATTGAGTTTTTTTTGTCAGATTTCTTTGCTACTGGGAGGACGCTTCATCAAACAGACAGTCCCCATATGGACACATGTTGGCTCAGACAAACTCCTTTAATTAATTTCCCTCTTCTGATTCACAGAATAATAACCTGCCTGGTTCTTCACAATAGCCTTGAGGGGGGAGTGTGAGGGGTTGGAGGGGGGGGGGGGGGGGGTGCTGAAACCTCCAAAGATTTGTATAACACGCCCTGCCAGTATAGTCCTTTACTAGCTGTTGTGTGTGCGTCCTGTCTTAACTTTTTGAGACTGGAGTCAGGAATAGAAAGTAATTAGACTGCCACGGGTCCCAGCTGGGGTTCAAAGTGGAGCGTGCAGAAGCTGGTGCCTTCTTCTTTGCCAATCATCAAAGGCAATCTCTGCCACGAGATGTACCACTTTCATTTCCGCCACACTTTTTAATGAAGCCTCCTGGAAAATTGCAAAAAAAAAAAAAAAAAAAACCTCCAGCGAGCTGAGAAATGTGGCTTGTTGTGGGAGGATTTCTCACTGCATGACAATGACTGCAGAGGTTTAAACGTTTGTGGAGGTGGAATCTGCGACCTAAAGGTTATCTTCAATGGAATAGTCCATGCATGTCTCGCTGATGTTACCAACTGTCTGTGTTTAATGTTTGTTTGACTTACCGTCCCCAGGTTTTGCCGCCTCTGTCCACAGACTCTCTGGGCCGTCCTCCTTGGGCATCAGGTTTTGTCTGATTTCAGCTAAAAAAGGGTCTGGGAGCGAGGACATTGTAGCCCCATCACTTCCCCAATTCATCAGATTAGTGAACGTCCGAGGGGTGACAAACAGCAGAGGGGGATTATCACTGTGGGAGGTCGTGGGGATGTAAAGATTTCTCGCTTCAGTTGAAGAAAGTGGGCTTGTTTCTGGATCTTTATCTTGAGAAGAATCCAAACCAAGCAGCTGTGTCGTGTCGCTCTTTTGGCTGCCTGATGTCTGCTGTGGTGGCTCCCCAGTAGAAGCCAGGAATCCACCTGGACTCAGTCTTGCAGTGCTCATGTCAGTGTCCAGCTGCTTTCTCCCACCTGTTGGCTCAATGTTGAAGGGTGCCTCTTCCTTTGCACCCACTTCATCAGCTAACAGCACCGAAGCTGTCTCTGGATCGGAGTCTCCCATCTCAGACCGGTTTCTGGTCTTCCCACTCCTTTGGCTCCACGCCTCTCCAGCAGCCTCACTCAGCCCGGATCTTCTGTCGAAGCTGTCCCCGTTTTCTGTCTGCGTCACTGCATCCATCCCCTCAGGCCGTCCATGTGGGCCAGTCCCTCCTCCTGCACCTACATCTAACATCAGGCCCGTCACACGCTCTGCGTCTGAGGGTGTAAACTTTACATCGGCGCTGCGTGTTGACTTGCCGAGTGTCACGGCGGTGTCCTGCCGGGGGCCGAGGCTCTGGAGGAGGACAGGGGCTCCACAGACACTGAGACAGGTCCCAGCGAGGAGGAGGCCGCGGAGCGTCTCGGTCATCGACATCTCGGTCTCGTCTCAGTGCCTGCTGACAATGAACACAAGTGATAAACACTAACATGCTTAACAGGTGTGAACAGTCACCGACTGAAACTTGCACGCTGCATTACCCAGCAGGCCTGCAGACAGGGAGACAAAGCAGCGGTGGCGGTGCTCGGGATGGGGTGACAGGTGACGGGGCACATTGCAGAGGCGTGCAACTCCAGATTAAAAGGGTCAGAATATAAAGTGGGCTTCACTGGAGAGCTCCATAGACTCTGATAAGCACAGAGGAGAGGATTAACAGCATTTCTGCTTTGATGCTGCAGGTGCATGCTCTCCAATTCGGATGAAATTCCCTTTCATCTCTGACTTTCCTGTTCGTTTTGTTGAAACGGGAGGACATGCAGCACACACACAAGCACACACACACACACACACACACAGAGGGAATCTGACACAGCAATCCTCAGTACCCCCTCCACACACCTAAGAATAGCATCAGGTTTTCTGTCCTCAAGGATTCTCTGCCGGAAGGCTGCACGAATGATACATTTTGCACATTCCGCGCACTTTCAAAGGCACACACACACACACACACATATATAGAGATATATAACCAAACGCTACAGTGCATCCACAACAAACTGTGTGTGTGGCGCATTTGTTGCTCCAAATGATGTCACGACTATAAACCAACTAATAACCAATCACGGACAACACAGGAGACTGGACACGTCTGATGTTTTCAGGGTGACACCCTTCTGATCGCCCAGCAACAGCGATGTTACAATGCAACCCACTTTCCCCTGCGATCAATACAGCTGATCCACTCAGCCAGTGTGCACATGCAGTCCACCATTTAGACTGTAAACAACATTTAGCCCACACTGCGGTGTTGAGTCACACAATCTCCACTGGCTGTTGGATAATCACAGCTTTTACAGACACAATGCGCTTCTCTAAAATCACATCAAGCTCCTCATTCCAGGGCTCGAGAGCCACATTTGCATACGGCAACAATTAGAGTCGCATATGTAGGGCTAAAAATAAAGCAGCCTTACCTTGCAGAGTTCATGACGGATTTGTCTTTTTGCATGGAGGACGCAGCGTTTCTTCTTCTTCTTCTTCTTTTTGCAGCGTGCAAATCTGCAACTCGTCCGGATGCAAATTTACCAAAAAAAAAGTGCCACAGTGCGAGAAGCAATGCTGAAGGAGAGGAGAGGAGAGGAGAGGAGGGGAGAGGAGAGGAGAGGCTTGTTGTTGTGCAGCTGAGCGTCACTGCAAGAAAGTCTCAGTTTCCTCTGCGTGGGTCCGCCTGCTTCTCAAGTGCTGCCACCAAACGCTTCAATCCCACTGACACTCCAGCCTGTGATGGATGAGAGGCGGATCTGTCCCTTCTGATACTGTCCTCAGTTCATTTCTGGGCTCTGACACTGTGTTTCTGTGGAGGGTCGCCTCAGGCTGCAGCTGGTGCTGAATGGACAGCTCCCTCACCTCAACTTAAAGATCGACCCGGGGGAGATGAGACGATCTTTCTAGTTGTTGAAAAAGAGGGCAAATCGAACTTTGATTTTTAATTCTAGTATATCACAGCAGGCAATGAAACTGTTATTGATCTTTTGTCCAATCCGTTAACTTCACTGACTGTAAAACACTACAACACTTTTTTTTTTTTTAAATTGAGTACCAGTTTTTGATTACATTTGACTCTTGACATTAATTTAAAATGAGCTTTTCTAAATTATTATTATTCAAAAATAACCAGTCTGATATCAGCATAACAGCAATGTCAACAAACACGTGGAAAAATAACAAAACCAGCTCACTACCTTCTGAAAATATATTGCAGGAATCAAATTATTTCTGACAGAACAGGATTATAAAGGATTATAAACTTGTTCCTGCATTAATCAGTTCAGTAGGCTGGATTATTGTAACATTGTGTTTACAGATATCAGTAACTATATATATATATATAGAGAGAGAGAGAGAGAGAGTTCTATATATATATATAACTATATATAACTATATATATATATATATAACTATATATATATATTTATATTTATGTATATATGTATAGTTTTATAAATTATAATCCTAGAATAAGAAATTATATTCTTTCATTTCTTTTAATTATATTCTAATACAGGCGGCGCTTGTGCGTGACGTCACTTCCGGAAGCCCCAGCCCAAGCTTGCAGGAAGACAACAGAGCTTTATTTTTTTCACAAGTTTGAGGCTGCTGTTGCGGAATAGAGACTTCACTGCTGCTGAGAGGCAGAGGAAAACATTAAAATGCCATTATTTGATGGTTTGGGAAGTGGAGGAGAGAAGACTGCAATTGTTATCGATTTAGGAGCAGCGTTCACAAAGTGAGTATCACCGTTAGCACGCCCTGCTAACCGTTAGCTAGCATGATATCATGTAGATTTAACAACAATAATGTGATTTGTCTTTTGAACTGTGTCATTTTTTTGAAGGTATTTAATCATAAACGGAGTGGGTAAACCTTCCGAGCGCACGTCTTATTTGGGGTTGTGTATAATCCACGCTTGTTAGCCTGTGCTAGGTTTACAGGAGCTGTCAGTGCTAATGTTAAACAGAAGTAAACATTACTTGTGCAGGATTAAAAACAAAATGCACAAAGCACTATTTGCAAATGAATTAATCTTTTTTAAAGACCCTGTATTAAAGGATGGTAAACTGAGCCCTTGTTGAAGATCATTTCATAGCAGCCTTTTTGTGCTTTGAAAAAGCTTATTTATTACTTATTTGGAGCAATTGTTTACAGTGCAGCACAAATCTAATTGTGTTTTATAAATGAGATACGGACTGCTACCATCTGTTTATTGTGAGGTTACACTACTACCTGCCAATGACTGTTTTCTCAGTGACCTAAATAGTTTACCAACTGCATCTGGTCTCCAAGCTGCCTTACACTAAAAGTCACGTGCCATTGTGCCTCACGTGTGTCACAACAGTTAAAGTATTTTTAGCCACCACATTAGTGGGAATATATGAGAACCCAGACAGTGCGATTTTGGTGGATCTTGCTCGTCGAGAGACCGATTTCAGGCAAGTCACATGATAGTCAAGAGGCTTCGTCTCCTCCTTTTATATAATGAAGTCTTTGTCTGCTCTTACGAGTCGGCGCACTGTTGGTGTGTGTGTGTACATCTGCAGCTTAGGCTCTCAAACTTAAAACTATGATGTGTTCCATTTAACACTTTAGGCCTCGATTGCCATGATAACGTCATTTATTTTTGCGTTGGGGTAATATTTTCTGCTGTCTTTTCTTGCAGATGTGGCTTTGCCGGGGAAACGGGGCCCAGGTTCATAATACCGAGCGAGATCCGGAAACCGGGACAGCAACAGGTGAAACCCTGCACTGCTTTTGTTAACAGAAACATCTAAACGTGAAATTGCAAAATGCTGTTCAATAATGGAGTGTGTGATGTCTCACTTTCAGGCCATCAAGGTGGTTCAGTACAACATCAATACAGAAGAGCTTTATGTCATCCTCAAAGAGTTTATCCACATACTGTACTTCAGGTAAGTCCTGCTAGAATTAACTACAAGAAATATAAACTCATGAACTGTATGTGTTTACAGCAAAGACTGATTAGATGGTGGGGATGTTTTCAATTCATTGTTTTCCTCTTTTGCACTACGTTATGATTAAATTAAGGATACTGTTTATTGTTAAGATGGGAATATCTTTTCACTCCTTCACCTGCCGCCGACAACAGAACTCTACAGTTTTGCGCACTGATGCAGCCGACGTGACCAATCACACTTTTGTCCTCCACTCTTTCCTTTTCTTCAGGCACCTGCTGGTGAACCCTCGCGACAGAAGAGTGGTCATCATCGAGTCCATCCTCTGCCCATCCCACTTCAGGGAGACGCTCACCAAAGTTTTCTTCAAACAGTTTGAGGTATCAAACGAACGGGGGAAAATATATGTTTAGAAAGCCGCACGTCAGTATTGGTAATTTGCACCATGGCGTAATAGTTTAAGTATAATTGTAATTACTTAAAAAAAATATATATACAGGTCCATTTGCCACATTGCAAAGCCACTTCCATGTAATCTCTTGTAGGGGTTAGGAAGATTTTAACATTTTAACAATCCAGAACAATACTGTGTTTAAAATGAAAGCTGAACATCTTGATTTTAAATCTTTTGGAGAAGGAGGCTTCTATGACTCAGTAAAGTCACATTAATCTCCATGATTGTGTTCTCCAGGTTCCCTCTGTACTGTTTGCTCCAAGTCACCTCATGGCCGTCATGACTTTGGGTATCAACTCTGCGTTGGTGATGGACTGTGGGTACACGGAGACACTGGTGCTGCCGGTATCCTTTTCCCACCTTTTCATAGTTTTCTGGCTTTTGCTGGATACTTTATGGTGAGGGCTACTATTTTGTGACATTTCAGGAATGTGTTGCGACGTTAAAGAGTTTGTAAGATATTTACAATGCCTTCCTTAACTGGCAAATCAGGTTTATGAGTGCACTCCTATCCTGCCAACCTGGGAGGCTTTACCTCTGGGAGGAAAAGCCATCCATAAGTGAGTCTCTCTAAGACTGAGAAATGTTGGCGCCCTACCCAGTGTAGGCTGAATAGTTTAACTCTGTATAAGTGAAAAGCCTGTGATGTGTGTATTTATTTCATAACCGCATGTGTGTTTGTGATTGTAGAGAGTTGGATGGACTTCTTGTGGAGCAGTGCACGGTGGACACAGACACCACCACCGGGCAGAGCGTCCCGGCTGTCATCGGTACTCACCGTCGCTTCACACTGCCTGTCGTTGTCTTTTAAACAGACTCATTTGTGTAGCTTGTTTTGGAGAGCAGGGGGATAGAACGGCTGAGGCCGATTGTGCATCATTTTCTTTGCCGTTGTTTTCCCGCCGTAAAAAATGAGCATGAATAATTAGAAGAGACAACAGACTGACTCACTTCACCGGCTACAGTTCCATGTAAGCACAAATAGAAAATATTTCGCAGCCATGAGCAGGAAAACAACACTTTGCGGTGACGTTGTTTTCTGGAGTGAGTCTTAGCTGACTTTGATTTCACTCCCAGCAGTCTTACTTAATTGTTGTCCTTGGCAAAGTCAGCTCACACCTCTCCGGCTGCTGATTCAGCCTCATTACACGTCTGAAGTGAGAGTACAATATCAAGAAAAATTCAGAAAATGAAAACATTTCCTTTATTCCTCTGTCATCTGCTCCTCAGGCACCATCCCAGAAGAGATTGTGGAGGACATCAAGGGTGAGTCTGACTCTTATTTCAGATTTATTATTCCATCGCTCTTCTTTCTTCAACTATAATTGGGACACAAAGGCAGTAAAGCGAATGAAGAACTGGTCATTTTAACACCTCAGTAGTGCAGCTGCTTCTTCTCCACCCTCCCCTGGAGTGTTACTGCAGCAAAGCTGACCTGTGTAGTTTTTCTTTTTTCTTTTAGTAGTTCTACGCAGTGTGTCTTATTGCTGCAAGACGTTGTCAGTAATTTCTCAGCCATCGCCACAAGCTTCAGTTCTCAAAGTGTGAAGGAACATGGTTTTGTATGGACGTCCATGATGAAGATTTTCTCCTCCCTGCAGTCAGAACCTGCTTTGTCAGTGACCTCCAAAGAGGCCTCAAGATCCAGGAGGCCAAGTTTAACCTCGACGGCACAGCAGAGGTGAGAAGATGTTGGTATGCGAGTTACTGCGTTTCTTCCGGACCTGTTGAACGCTGATGTACGCTGAGATTAACCAGTACTGTCACGTCTAAAGGGACTCGTTCTTGTGAATGTGTCTGCAGCGTCCAGCTCCTCCTCCAGATGTGGATTATCCTCTGGATGGCGAGAAAATCCTGCATGTCAATGGAGCTATTAGGTAGTACAACACCTCATTTTTGGTTTGTGGCCTCCCACAGCAACAACAAAAAAACAAAACTGTTGATTTTCACCATTTCTTTATATTCTATTGTACAATTTATATTTCTGTTTGTTAAAGGGACTCTGTGATGGAGATCTTGTTTGAACAGGACAATGAAGAGAAGAGCGTGGCGTCTCTCATACTTGATGCCCTAGTAAAGGTAAATTAAAAGTCACTCGCTAAGTCGCAGTGTACTATTATTGACCACGTTTCTAATGTAATCTAAAACCTTGACACGAAGAAAAGTGCTGGAGCTCACGCCTCCTTGTGTCTTCAGAACATTTAACGGTTTTTATTGGATTCTTGCCTCATTAGATGTTGTCTTCGGTCTTGTTTTGTGCCTAATTATCCTGCAGTATCTCTGGCCAGGATGAATTATATTGACCTTCTGTCTCCGCCCATTATGAAGAAGTAAAACCGAGTGCAGGGTTTGGCTTCGCCTGGCGATTCTCTGTTCACTGTAATGCTCCAGTCAGCTCAGGACAACGTAATTAATAACGGCACTGCAGCTTTAAATTTTCACTGTAACATTAAAATTTCAGTCTGTGCTCCACTCGGCATGTACTGAAGTATAGAGGCTGCTTCAGGACACGGAAAAATATCTGCGTACGTGGCAGAATAAAGTCTTAACTACACCTGACAACCAGAAATTCAATTAAATTGAGTTTTTTCTTTCCCTAAATGTCAAAAATCTCTTTTGGTGTGCCGTCAGTGTCCCATCGACACCCGTAAAGTGCTCTCAGAGAACCTGGTGGTGATCGGAGGCACAGCCATGCTGCCAGGCTTCCTGCACCGCCTCCTGGCAGAGATACGCCTCCTGGTGGAGAAACCCAAGTACAGCGAGGTGCTGGCCAGCAAGAGCTTCCGGATCCACGCCCCTCCGGCCAAACCCAACTGCACCGCCTGGCTTGGAGGTCAGATGTGACACGTATAGATTTACTTGTTATAGGCTCCATAACTCTTTATAAGACTAACATGTGTGTAAATAGACATTTTAACCTGACGGTGTTGCTGAGGGATATTTCTGGCCTTGAACCATAGATATATGTTTAATTATACACAATTAGATGCTAATTTGGAATAAAACTGACCTCTATTGCTGAAGTTTCACCATTTTTAATTAATGAAATGGTCTGAAATAGCTTAAGCCACCTGTACTTTTTTATTATTGTGTACTTCTGCCCCAGTCCAACGTGTTATTTACACACAAAAAACACAGAATGATTTATTAGACTTACTGGTTGCATGTTTAAAATAGATACCATCGCATTCCCTAGTTTACTATATATATGCAGGGTTTCTTTTCATATTTTTGAGATGCAGGACAGCATATGCATCAATTAACTGGTTCTTTTTACGTTATTATAACAAATACTACAAAGTTAACATCTATACTAAAAACCAGCACAATTTATTTATTTCCTATCTTCTTTGATTTCTTTCAATTGAACATTGTTAGTGTAAACAGAAAGGATAAAGTGATGGACAAGTTACCAACAATAGGCATTCATTCATTTTTTTTTCCCTTCATTGATTTTTACTTCAAAGATAATAACATAAAAGCTTCTAACTGAGCAGGCATGGTTTTTAAAATGGCACTATTTCTTCAACACTTGAGAAACACTCCCAGCATTGTAAAGGAGTCCAGTTAAATATTTGCTGATGTTGCCTCCCCGTCTTGTAAACATCTGCGCCCTGCTCTCCAGGCGCCGTCTTCGGGGCTCTCCAGGACATCCTGGGCAGCAGGTCGGTTTCCCGCGACTACTACAACCAGACGGGCCGCATCCCGGACTGGTGCTGCCTGAGCTCCCCTCCTCCCGAGTCGCTCTACGAAGCGGGAAAGACGCCGCCGCCGCTCATGAAGAGGGCGTTCTCCACTGAGAAGTAGCGTTTACTGTAACTCCGTTTGAACTGCATTTCACTGCTCTTTTGGCGCGAGATGGGCGACGCGGTGATCGGATATTCTGAAGGTTCCACCCCGTTGCAGTAACATCGCACAACGTGTGACACAGTGTTAAATATTTGTAATATTTCCATGTGCTGTGTGCAGTCACACCTGCTGCTCAAGTCACCCTTTATTTAATTTCCTCATTTATTGTGGGAGGTTAGGCTGGAAAAACAAAACAACAACTGCTTAGAAGTGTGCTTAAACATACAGAAAATATATGTAAACACACACAAAAATCCTTGGAATTACTGAAATAGAACTTTGATGATTGGAGACAAATGTTTAATAATGTCATTCAATGTGTAATTGAAGTTTGTTGGTTATGTTACTTATTTCATAAAAAGAAAAACATATTGGATTATTTATATCGTGTGAAAAGTCCATTCCCCCCCCTCTCCTTCACCCTTCCTGGCATTTCTGTGTCTAGTTTAGCAAGTGCGAAGGCTGTTTTTAGAATTTACTGGCAGGAATGATGTGTAACAATCGCCAAGAAGAGGGAAGACGACAAACCTTGGTGACTCGTGAACAAGTGTGAGAAGAATTCAGTTTCCTGCACCTGATGACTGTTCTGCTTCATCACACCCGATTCAAACCAACGGCCTCTTATCAGAGCGGTTTTCTATCTCAGAGTCGCGTTGTTGTTTTAATAAGGCACGAGTTCCCCCGTTAGTAGATATCAGATTTATAGCCGAAGGACTCCTCCTGTCCATGAGATTGAAAGAGTTCTGCAGAGGATCCATTAATGTTAATCAAGTGTTGCACCATCTGAAAGCTCTTCAACAATAATATGATGCTCTGTAAAGCTCGTCACAACAAATAAATACTCCGTCTTCAGCGAGACATGATTAGTTTGTCTGGGGTCTTTTTTTCTCCTCTTGTTTAAAAAAGAATATTAGTGCGTGAGATCATTTCAAACAAAGAACAGTTCACTTCAAAGTTATTCTTGAATAATAATTGTGACGTCTGAATGGTAGGTATGACGATGATCATCCATTTTCTGAAGATCCTCGCCTGCAGAGTGACCAATTAACCTCAAATGCAGGATTTCAGACTGGAAGACAACCCGAGTTTCTACGAAAAAGTTGGAAGCCTACAGATGTGAAGTGATTGTTCGTCATTCTCTCTCTGACTTCCAGTGGAGGCAGACGTGCACACGTCCCTATATGGTAAAGTGTTGCTATAACAGCTCGTGGCCAGCAGGTCAGATTTCTCTCAAAAGTTGAACGAGCGTTACTTCCTTGTCCAGCTGCAGTCCGTCCCCCCCCCCCCCGACATGTCCCTTAATGTCCGTGCGCACTGGGCAGCTCTTGCATCTGTTTGGCCTTTCGGGTCACATTAATCACTCAAATGTTTTCTCCGTCCGGCTACTCGTGGGCTTGGGAACCAGTAGCATTACCCACAATGCACCTGCAGCAGCTCCAGACTGGCAACCAAGTGTGGGAAATGGGATGATGTTTGGATCTTTAATCGCCGGCACAAAAATAGGCACCAAACCGCTGAGTCGGGGAGAAATGGAGTCTGCAGTGCTGAAGATGTTGAAAGTGTTTTAGGAGAAGTTCTGGTGACTGTGTGAACAGAAGCAGTTCCTCAGATGTCACTCCACTGAAAACTAAAGGCAGACGTGACTTTTGCCCACCTGCTGCAGCCGAGGGGAACTCCATCCTCCCTGCAAAGCAACTGGGACCAGAGTGTCCGCCCGGTTCCCAGAGACAGGAAGCAGCAGCTGTCCCGTCCGTCCGTCCGACCCCTGGCCGTCTGGACACAGACTTGGGAAGGGGACCCCCCCCCCTCCTCCTCCTCCCTAGTGGGCGAGCCCCTGTCCATGACACAAATCCTTTTTATTTGGCAAGACTGTCTGGATGTCCAAACCCCCAGAGGGTTTGTTTCACTGCGAACAGAATTCTCTGATTGCAGCCTGAGAATGAATTATTCGTACATTATCACAAGCAACGAGAGAGTAACGTGACATTTCTGGCCCGGCATCAATCAAATTGTTATGAAAGGTGAAGGCCTCGTCCATCTTTGTTATCTCCTCCCTTTCAAGAAGACATCAGCCAAATTATCCCGTAAATCAAACCGGCTGGGAGAAACGCATCTGAGCCCTCCAACCTATTAAATGTGAGGCCTCCTCTGTTTCCTGCACAATTACACAAGAGTGACAACATGGCGAGGACCCCTGCATCTGCATGTCTTTTTTTGTTGTTGTTGTTGTTGTTGGTGACGCAATTGAAATATTCCCGAACTATAATTCACCAAATCAGCACAAGAAAGCAGAAGCAGGGAGATAGAAACAGGTTTACATCCTGTGTGTTTATATGATGTGAAGGAGACACACACTTCTACTGTTAGGACGACAATCGCACACAAACATGTTTAAATCAGGAACCGTTGCGCTGGGATTTGGGTTTTTCCAAGTCCATACTGGGTACAGATGTTTCTGTACTTGGTTGTGTCTCTCCATGTACGCCGATCCTGCTCGCGTCCTGCTACTCTCTGCTGGACCGCCTGCACCTGGGATGTGGTCTACCCTGGTGGACCCTCGCCATGTTACCTGTTCATTCTCATCCGGGTTCAGCCGGGTGTCTGACGACGGGCAGCGCATACAATGTTGATGTTCTTCTAACCATTCAACTGACTTTGTGAGACTTGCCTCACTCTCTGGAGGTGTTTGGTTGTGGTTGACTTTCTTCATACCATCCGACCCGAACGACTTCCCCATGTCAGTACAGTAGATTCCTGCTGGTGTGGATCAGCGCGTCGATTTCTTCACATCATCCATGTTGGCTGCTGATTGTTGCTCGACTTCAGAATCAGTAGCCAGTCTTCAGGTTCAGGCCTCCAGGCACTGTCTACCTGGCGTCTCTGACTTTATTCTTTTTTCTTAAATTCTCTATCTTCCCTCCGTATTTGTCACTAGACAAAAATTACAAGGACAATGATATATTTTAATAAGCGGGGTGGCGGTTCAGGAGCACTTTGATTCAGAGTGTAAGACGATTTATTATGAGTGTAAATTCAGTAACTTTTTCATTTTCGTTCAGGCTCAGATTCCTCGGAGACAAAAAGGTCTGGATTAGACTCACCAGAAATAATAAAAGTGGTATAAAGTCACGTGGTGAGCTCGGAGAAGGATTCACACTGGGATGGACGCGCGTTAAAAAACCCCGACCATCTCTCTCTCTCTCTCTCTCTCTCTCTCTCTCTCTCTCTCTCTCTCTCTCTCTCTCTCTCTCTCTCTCTCTCTCTCTCTCTCTCTCTCTCTCTCTCTCTCGCTTTCACTTCCCTCTGACAGACCGGAGGAAACTCATCACCGGCAGCATGCAAAGTCTGACCGGAACCTCGAGACTCTGGCTGGTGCTTCTGCTGCAACTTATACCTGCGCAGGTAACCTGATGATGATGATGATGATTAATTGCAATTCTGGCAGCATGGGGAGGGGGGTAGGGGGGGGTCAAAGGATCTATATCTGCAGCTACGGTTTTTGCAGTTTTTGTAGCTCTTAGTTTTAATCCTCATTAATTTCTCAGATAAATGTTCTCTAACTTTCTAGTTATAAAGTTGAATAAATCAATATCGTAATGTGAATAAGTGAGGTTAAAAAAAGAAACCAATACCTTTATGCAAGTACTTTTTTTTTTAATTTGATCTTTTTTTACAGTGCTTTTATTTGTGACTGACTACAATTTGAATCTGTGAAAGCTGAAAACATTGACTGTTGTATTTGGCAGGCGCACATTTACAGCAAACATTGAAAGCTTGCTGTAAAACCTGCTGTCCCTGTGTGTGACCTTTTTAAAAAGACAGCGTTCCCACTCATACAGGGTAGGAGGGAGGTGAAGAGTCAGAAATAGATAGCTGATTTCTTAAAGACGGGGGGAGCCAAGATCAACTCTGCACTTGTGTTTCTGTCCCGCCGGATGGAAGGAATCTCCATTGTGAGTTCGGGGGGCCTGCTTATGAGAACTTCCCCCAAATCATGCTGTTTTTTGTGATACTTCTCACCACTGCCTTTATTCTAACTGTGTTTATGGTGCATGAAAGTCCCAACGGTGAGGGCAGAAGCTATTGTTCACTGTTATTCTTTGCATAGTTTGAAGGTTTTTGCTTCTTATGATAATATACCTCCTATTACAAAACTTAAGACGTCCCTGTTCTTTCTTTTTTTTGCTAAGAGCCACACAGTGGCGCCCTTATTTCATCCAAATTCATGAAGTCTGCACTTACTCATTTCCTCCAGTAGAGGGAGCTCTGCGCCTTGTAATTGACATTAAACCACTTCATTAATCCATCAAAGACCATTTGTGTTACTGTACATTCTATAGTAGTTTTAGAAGAAAAAATACTCTGGATCGTATTGATCATTTTTCCAGGCACAATTTTCAAAACAGAAGCATATAATACTTTCTACAAGTATGATTGTTTTATCCTAATTTAAAAACAGATGTAAATTCTAAGTTTTCATCTCATTAAAAGTACCTACTGTTTATATTCTGTCTACTGAAATTGCAGTTTCTAGTGAAATAGTACCAAAGGAGGAGTAAGTTTGTGAAAACAGGCTTCCTAAAGGCCACATTGGTCTGAAGAGACGTGCGGTGACAGATTCAGGATAAACTTGTTCTCTTGATATAACTCAAGGGAGTTCATGACAGGTTTACCTGAAAATATAAACATGCAATTATTTTCAGTATGCACTTGTATATTCTTGGAATTCAAACGAAGGTTAAAAAAAAAAAACAACCTTTGAGATGTTGGTGGTTTTTATGTGCATGTATCAGTCTGACCCAGTTGAGATCAGATTGGAACACGAATCCTCTAGATTGCCTATGTGGTTGACAATCGATCTGGAATACAGTAAAGACATATGATGTTAAGTTCTGAAGGAAAGATAGATAAGAAAGAATGAGTGAGTGAGAATAAAACCATTTGACAGCCTGATCCCCCCCACCCCACCCCCACATCCTTCTAAACAGCCCACTGATACTGCAGTATTTGTATTTTGCAGACGTCCCAGTTTGCAGAAGAAGACCGCTCCAAAGGTGAGGTTCTTAATCACGTGAGTTTCCACCTTTTGGGGAAAAAAAAAAACCAACCATGATTCCGGCTCACAGACGCGACTCGCCTCTTTAGTGATGGACTTCCAGGAGGTGCTGGCGAGGAGCATGTGTCGGCCCATGGAGCAGCTGGTGGACGTGGAGCGCGAGCTCCCCGACGATGTGGAGCACATCTACATACCGGCTTGTGTCCCACTCTGGCGATGCTCTGGCTGCTGCGGCGATGAGACCCTGGAGTGCCGACCGACCCTCGAGCGCAACGTCACCCTGCAGGTGGGACGAGGCCTTCCCTCGAAACGCGCCACCCGGCGGGAAGAGAGAGAGAGAGAGACGTCGCAAAACACGAGGAAACACCCCTCCCTCATGCTGAGCTCTGTTTCCCAGGTGATGAAGATACTTCCGCTGAGGTCCAAGCACAGCGCGGAGATCAGCTTTGTCGAGCATCAGAAATGTGAATGCAGGTAAATGGAATGATGATCTTTCAGGTAAACACCAGATTTATTTATTGTTTAATAGTTTAACTAACTGCCAGCTGTTCTTTATTTTCTCCCCCCCCCCCCCCCCCCCCCCCCCAAGAGTTCGTCAGAAACATCCAAACAGTAAGAGGTTGGTAGATGGACACTTTATTTACGAGGCATGACCACATCAGTATCCTGATTACTCTTTGCTCTGCAGCACAGAGTTTATCAAGAACAGACCGCGGAGAAGAAAACACAAGAAGACAGCAAACGGCTGTGGAAAGTAAGAAATTGGTCTCTCTCTCACACACACACACACACACACACACACACACACACACACACACACACACACACACACACACACACACACACACACACACACACACACACACGCACACAGAGTTGGTTAATGTCAGGATAATTACAGCTGCATGTTTTCTTAGTGTTCCACCTCTCCTCTCTGAGCCTCTAACTGCAGTTGGGCTCGTGCATCATAATAGGTCATAATAGAATAATCTGATGCCTCAACCAGAGGCTGCCGGTCCAATTTAGGTCGAAGTCATAATTGTGAGGCCTGTTGACAGAGGATAAGTGTTCAATCGCCGCCACGTCAGGTTCTTTTCTACTTTATTTTACATTATTTTTTTCCTTTTTTTCTCTTTAATGCAGATCGCTGTCTAATTGTGAATTCGTGTCCAGTTACTAGTCTGACGTCGCCATCGAGAATTAAAACATCTAAACATGACACAGATCAGTTTTTCTATATCTTATGAGCACGAGATTGAAGTTGAAAACGTATACACTCATGGCATTAGCAGGAGTTGTGTGCAATTTGTTCTTTTCTTTGCACTGGATAAAATTATTTAATTACCTTTCTTATCAGGTCTGTTCAATAAAGCAACCACACCTAAAAAAAAAAAACTTTTGTAAAGTAATGTAAGATCCTGCATACACTTTCTCCTTTGTTATTAAAAAAAAAAAAAAAAAAAGTGTCACTCCCACAATTCAACAGAGAAACACAACAGGACCATTATAAAAACGAATTCATGCAAGAAGAAATTTACGTGAGTAAATATCAAATTAAAGACACTTTGGGTATTTTGAAGTGGAATCAGATGCTCATGAGCACAGTCATCAGAAAAAAGTCGCCACACCCTCAGTTTGAATAAACAGGCATTCAAAGCAACTTAACAACCAGCCTCAGCGACTCGGTTACTCCTGACCCCCCCCCAATAAGAAGGCCTGCGGTGTTCAGGAGTATTGTCATGGTTTATAAACTGCTGATAGGCAGTTTTCTCTTTCCTAACGAGGAACAGAAGCAAACGCAGCCCTGCCTTCTGCCTTCAGGGCAACACCAAACAGTAATTTTACCTGGCAGACCACACAGGTTGTTGATCTAACACAACCGGGATGTCTCACTTTGTATTTCCATGTAATTTTGAGTGGCTGGTGGTCTGAAGAGACCAGGTAAAGCAATGGAAGTGTCTTTAACATACTGGTAATGGTTTTTTTTTTTGTTTTTTTTTAAAGGATAGGAGGTTATTATTATCTATTATTGTTGACAGCGTGTGGGCCTATAGCTGTTCTGTCACAGTACTGCAAAAAGCCATTGCTATATATATATATATAAACAAATTTTAACTTCTCTTTTTTTTTGTGGTACTGTGGCTGCACTGATTCCTGTCTGTCAGACTGACTGATACTCTAAAAGAAAAAAAAAATCCACTTTTGTTTTTTGCTCCCATTTTTCATGAGCTGAACTCCAGGATCTAAGACTTTCTTTTTTTTTTTTACACTTTTTTTTTATGCCCATTTCTCTCAAATATTGAAATTTCTCTAAATCTGCGTTAGTGAGCACTATAATCCATCCACCTCACGGGTTTGACGTATCAAGATGCCGATTAGACGGAAGGATTATCGCTCAGGTGTGTCTGATGGACTGGCCACAATGAGAGGAGGGACACTCTACAAGGTGCAGTTTAATGACACGCCACAGTCCGAGGGAAGATCGTCTGCATCCTCATCGTCCTCATCAAAACTCCACTGCACTCACAGGATGATCAATGAAGTAATATTTGACTTTACCATTACGTCCCACAAGATCTCGAGAAAGAACGAAAGACTGGCTCAAAGCTCCTGCTGCAATCTTGCATTGCTTCACGTGATAAAGTGATGAAGTGTAGAATGAATGACTCTGCAAAAGAACGATACTTTCATTTATAATCTGTCTCTTTCTTTTTGAGTTTGGAGCTTTCGCATGACGAGGCACAAAGAAACCCTGACGGTGCCGTCCTCGACGTAATCCAACACAGAAAGAGAGATGGCAAGTCTTCTTGACTCAGAGCGCTGAATTGATATTCCTCCTCTGAATCAGCATGAGGCCTGATGATACTTTGGACTTGAGGTCACTGTGGGCGATTCTCATGTTTAGAGCTTTTTTCTTTTCAAAAGTATTTCAGGAACTTGTGTGGTCCTGCTCTTGCTGGGTCACACAACCCTGATGCACCACGCTGAATCACCCTGTGATGTCTGTCCCAACCTCATAACCCCGTGTTTAGCGGGGGGGAGGGGACCACACAGTGGCAGCCGGGGTTTGATTCCTCCCATCAGACGCCGAAAGACAAATAGCATTTAAATCCTGCGGATGGATAAACACTACCCTGTTACAGCTCGACTGTGTTTATTGGGGGTTGGAGTATTTACCTTTTCCTGCTCCGCTACGGCGATGACTAATGTAACTTCATACAGCGAGTCCATCGGAAGCGACCCCTGACCCCTCTGCTCCACTTAACTGCTCTTGTATTCCACCCGTGGACGCGTCAAAATGTCATGCTGGGATTGCATTGCGCACGTCGCTGAGCCTAATAACCTGCAGACACGCTGGGATTTCTATGTTCTCGCCACAAAAGCAATAGATTTCATGCTCCTTTAAATGCTCTGACGAAACAATACAACTTAACTTTTAGAAATGTGGTGCCAAACGTGGAGAGCTGGAGAGGAACGGAACACCGGGCTTCGGATGTTTTTTCCGCTCCACAAACATTATTGGCGTCCTGTGAAGTGTGAAGAATACTGGTTACTCACTTACTCTTTTTTTCCTTCTTCTCTCTTTTCATCTTATGTGTTCTACAAGACATTGCCCCTCGGCGTGATGTCGAGTAGAGCAAAATATACTCGCAGTAAATAACCTGTCTTTTCATTCACGGTGTCTGAATGAGGTTTGAAAAAAAATCCCTCGGCCGTGATCCGGAGTGGATCAGCTCATTAAACCGCCATGGTGCCAATTTAAAAACTATTAATTGTGTGGTTTTTTTTTGTTGTTGTTGTTGTTTTTAGGTGTCAGTTTCCTCACAACAAGATAAATCTTCACTGACTGGAGTTGGAGAAGTGACACTGCACTGTGAACATCACATCTGACTCTTCGTCGTCTTGCTCGTACATCCCTTCACATCCTGACAAGACTTTCTTTACTGACTGTGACCTCGTCTTTTCTTTTTGATTAACTATTAAAACAACTAACCATATACATATGTACTTCTGTGCCCCTGGCCGATGTTTGCCTTGGACCAAAACCAGTGTGCTTTGTTTTGTTTAATCTAGCTAGTTCTTGTGTGAAGTTTTAAAAACGTAGGATCCAGAGGAGATATGAGGGTCCACAGGCATGGAGATAATAGCTGGAATGCTTCGAGCGTTTCTCTTGCCAGAGAAGAGGATTAAAGCCTTCATCCATTATTAACTTTTAACTGATTAACCGTCAGATCGGCCTCGACATTCAAAGCGGGGCCAGAGGTCCTCTCCATGACTCCATGTTTGTTTTGACTTTCATCGCTTTGAAACAGATTTTTAATTCAGAGCCAATGATCAAAAGGAATCACCGTATTTGATGCATGTTAGTCGCACTTTTTTTTTTACAGTTTCCGCCTTTTTGATGAACCGCCTGAGTGTAAAATGTTTGTTGAATAAAATGCACCGTCCACTCAAACGGCTGTTTGCGGACTGTTTAGATTTGGCAACATGTGAGAACACTGTGAGCTCTTTATCTGGCAACCCTCTGCGGTAATGGAAACACACTGTTGGCAGAGCACAGGGGGGGGGTTACCGTTGTCCATTGATCGGCATTGAATTCGCGGCCTTCCTGAGACATGTGAGATGAGCGAGGTGCTGCTCGAGTTAATTGGACCGCTTCCTCGTGGTGTTGGACAAAAGAGGGTGATCAAGCTCAGCGGACAGCCCTGAGGAGCGATCGGGCCACAGCAGCCGTTCAATAGGGCGACGCTCTTACGTTTATAAAGATTAGTTTCAGGCTTCAACGGATATTACAGTCTTATCCATTTTGTGAAAGCTTGCAGAAAAGTGAAAGGTCAATGTATTTGTGGCGTGGGTATCCAGAGGCAATGTAAGCTATCGCTGATACCGCTGATGTGCTGCTATTGGGTGAAATGTTAAAAAAATAAAAGAGGCACATCTATCCAAGCTTTATTCAAGTTGATGAAAAGACAGCAGCGGTATCGACCCAATACCAAGTAAATACCGGGCTAGTATCGTCAATATTCATCTAATCGCTAAATCTGGATGAATTTCCATTACCTTGAAGTGTTTTTACGATTTTCCCTTTGGCTTATTCATTAGTTAAACCTAGAACAGAAAAGTTTATAGGGAATACAGTAACAACTCTTTTTCTCCCATACATTGTAATGTCTGCATTTTTTTTCTTATATAAACAAAGTGTACAAAACTATAACTCTAGCATAAATTAGAACAAAACATAGTTTTCAGGTAGCGTGTTCAGGATGGAGCAGCATGCATACAAACAGGATAGAAACTCCAGTGTCGATCTCATTGCACTGGTATCATATGATATCAACTGCAATGTAGATATAGTTATTATCGATATCTGGATTGATCCGCCCACCACTAGTGGCCAAGCGGCTAGAGAAGCGGACTGGGGCTCTGAAGTTTGCAGGTTTAAATCCCACAGCGGACAGGTCACCCGAGCAAGACTTTAAACCCCCCCCATCAGCTCCCCAGAGCACGTTTATGCGGCTTGCATTCTAGAAAGATTAAGAAGGTATGACTAGTTTAGTTTAGATATTGAGACAGATCATTTTGATTTGTAGTTAAGTTCTAGAGAAACATATATAGAAAAAAAAGCTGTATCTAAACATTAAGTCTCCTTTATATTAACTCTCTATCTCTGAAGCCTCTGGCGAGAGGAAGGTCCCAGAATGGGTCTGTTGCAGGAAACGTGTCTGCAACCTCATTGAGATTTTGGAGCTGGAACAGAACATGCAGACTTGAGAGCGGCAGGCCGACACGTGAGAACGTTTTGTTTGAAGGAGCGGCGTTTTATTTACTCCTCCGAACATGCCGCAGAGACGTTCTCTCTTTGCTATTATGTAATAGCCCAGCAGCGCTCACGTCAGTGGATTCCCCGCCGTTACATTGGAGACGCCCGCCCTGTACAGTACACCTCCAAACAGCACGTCGGACACGATGTCCTTAACTTGCCACACATTTGGCAGCGGTCACGTTTTTCAGCTGCTGGCGGCGCCGACCAATCAGAAGCCAGGAGACAAGTTCGGTGGGCGGGCACAGCGGCGTACAGACAGTGACGTTCCTTACGCTCCCGACGTAGCCCCGCCCACAACTACCAAATATGGCACGGTGTCAACACAGAATATCCCGTGCTTTAATGTTTTCGGAATCCGCGACCAAAAATTGGTAAATTAGGTCAGCGACGGACCGTCCACCGGCGACAGCCCGCTTCCTCGTCAGGCTCCCGCAGAGGACGATTCAGCCGCCACCACCAACGTCGGCCGCCGCCGCCACCACCAACGTCGGCCGCCACCGTGCTCCGCATGTGACTGAGCGCCAGCGCGCGGGGGGGTGGGGCGCCGTGTCTCGTGTACAGTACCGTGGAACACCGAGTTCTCACACAGCAAAGCAGCCGCCCAGACTTCACCGGAGCCCCGTCCCGGATGCGAGACCGCATACCCTCACCTCTACGTCTGTGGAACAGCAGCGACGGCAAAGCGCGAGTATTTCAGCAACGAGGACAAAAGTACGAATATTTATCTTGTCTATCGCTCAGTGTTTAGTATGTCGAGCACGAGTTGGTCGCTGTCGTTGAACCGTCCGAGGCATTAGCTTGGGTCGGCTAACCACAGTCCAAACTGAAAAGATGTTTGTGTTTTAAAATGTGTTTTTTAGGGTTTACACTTTCATAGCAAACGCTAAAACTGTATACGTTTACTATTTGAGATATCGTTCGGTTAGTGTAGATAGCCTGGTCATCGTCCTGATGTCGGTACTTTAAATATTCAACGCTACTTGTAATAATATGTCAGATTTAGACAAAGAAGGTTTCACGACATAAACAAATGAAATGTTATTTTTTTTTACAATTTTATGCGATTTCATAATAACTTAAATGCAGTTTTGTACCAAAAATGTCGAAAGTACTGACTCAAAGCCACCTACCCAAGAGTTTGAAATGGGAGTGTTTTAATATTGTTTTGCCATAACATTCGGTAGCTGACCCAAATTACAATGAGGGTGTTTGATACTATACCCTTGTGTGAACTGAAACTTGCATTCAGCCCGGCATTGTTTAATAAGGGTGGATTCACTGAAAAACAGCCAAATCAGGAAGAAGCTATTGTTCATGATACAATACTCAAAGTGATGCCCAGCTGGTAGTGAGCGTGTCACTTCATTTTATTTTATGAGTGTTCATTACTGCTGTAGAAATGGAAAGAGGCTCTTCTAAGTGTTTTGTTTCATCCCCAGCTGCGGCATTGATATGCTGATATAGTTTAGTGAGACTTCTCGGTGCCACAAGGACATTAATAATACAGCAGCAATACAGTGATGAGCACTAAACGGAAGGCGGAGACTCACTCCAAGGGAGCCAACCGACCACGCATCATGAAGCCCGCTAGCTCCCGGGCCGACTCGGAGAGGGACTCCGGATTCTCAGGTTCGGCCGCACTCTGACCACCGTCTGTAATATGCTTTGGATTATAGGGTGTAACTTAATCAGAACGTCATTTCTGCCCATAGATGCAAGTTCAGAACACATGAGCACGATGCACACCACGGACATGGAGGATTCGCCCAACTCCGGTGTGCAGCGGCGGCCACAGTCGGCCGGCTCGGGACAGCAGTCCTCTCAGCTCGCTGTGGTGGGAGGCTCCTACTCCAGCCTCTCTCCTATGATCATCATGAACAACGTCCTCCTCAAGCAGGTAAAACAAACGCTTTATTCGAATTCATTAAACATTAACTGAAATGACCAGAGTTAATGAATCACTCATTGGATGAATTCCTGCGGCTGTTTGTCTCGAGGGTTCAGGCCCTCAAACTTTATAGCTCCAGGCGCAGGCCAGTCGGGTCAGCAGGAACGTTGTTTAGCCTAAATGTGTCTTCACAGTCGAGTGGCAGACCAGTCGATCGTGCCCCCATAAAGATTGGGTAAACACTTAAACCGATCCCGTGTGAACACAATGTACAGGCTCCAATTGAATGAGCACACAGAACCAGGAAAATATATAAACAATGAAAACCAACTCATGAAGCGAGTATTTTTTTTTTTGCATGAAAAAGTATTCAATTTAATTTGTTTAACATTTGTCAAACCCACGCGTCATAAAACAGTATGAAAATAACTATGAAACGGGAGCAAAAATCTCTTCCAGCAGTTGGATGTAACCATACCATGGTGGTCAAGGTTATTCCTTTTAGTGCACGGTGCTTTATGAAGTGTCTTTCTTCCACATGTTTTTAGTAAAAAGAATAGACAGCCATTTGGATAAAGGGGCAAAACATCTTCCAAGTGGAGTTGGCCACATTCTGTTTGCTTTGCGACGCTTCCTACGTGGATGAATGAGAATCTGCATAGATATTTATCAATATGGCTTCCATGCTCGTGTTAATTGTGTTTTGTTTGCAACTTCTAGCTTCTGCTTTCTGTCTAGATTTGTCATTGTGGTTGTGCACGTTGTGGAAAACTGAGTTGTAGTGTGGATCTGATTATTATTATTTTTTTTAATTCTCAATTTTGCCATTCTTGTCTTTGCAGTCCGGAGATCCTCCGCCTGCTATGAAGCCCTGGAGCTTCAGCCCCACGGTGGAGGTGGTGCAGCCGGTGGTCCAACACCCCCAGGTGGTCTTCCTCCAGCCGGTGGTCTCTCGTCAAGCCTCACGCTCCTCAAAAGAAGTGACCTCGAGACACAGGCGCCCCAAGAAGTATCTTCCGATCCTCAAATCCTACCCTAAGATTGCCCCTCATCCCGGAGACAGCTCGAGCTCCTCGGGTAGAGGAACCGCTTCCTCCTCTTCCTCCTCCTCCTCTTCCTCTTCTTCGGGCTCAGAGAGGGGCTCTTTGACGCCCAACAATCGAGATCACTGCCAGAGAGAGAAGCTGAAGAGAAGCGCTTCGACGTCTGGTTCGACCACACCGAGTCTTCCTGGTACCCCGAGCTGCATGTCTCCCAACCTCCTCAGTCAGCTTTCTCTGCCTGCAACGGATCCCAGCAGCAGCAGCAGCAGCAGCAGCAGCAGCAGCAGTAGCAGCAGCAGTAGCAGCAGCCCTGCGAGAGAGAGACCCCCATCAGCTGTCAGCCAGACGGAGCTCATGCCCTCCCTGTCCTTCACTCACACCGCTGGCTCCAAAAACCAGTCGCTTCCCGCCCTCTGGACGGTCGCCCAGGACGACATCGCATCCAGACAATCTGACCCCTGCGACGGCGACAACAATTCAAAGAGGAAGCGCTTCTGCAACACCTACAACATCTTGAGCAATTCTGGCCTGCTGGACATCACGCTGCGTACCAAGGAGCTCCTCCGGCAGAACCGGCGCACCCAGAGCGACCTGGAGCGGCTAAAGGAGAACACAGACCTGTTCCTGCAGGCTCTGCGGAGCGGAGACTCCAGCATCTGCTTGAAGCTGCAGGCCAGCCTCCAGGAGGAGGACCGGGAGAAAGAGAGGGAGCGAGCCCTTCAGACCAGCGTGAAAGCAGATTAGACCCAGACGAGTGTGCGACAGTAATCCTCCAGCGTGAGATGGAGCGGAGGGTCAGGGCTGAGGGGGCGGGGGTTTGGAGCATGCAGAGACAGATGGACTGAAAGTAATGTGCTCTATAACGTACAACCCCCCCCTACACTCAGGCCGGGTGCTGTGGCCTACATTTTGGCTGCTTGGTCCCCGACACGCCACGCCAACCTAAAAAAAGAACTTTTGTGGCCTCAAATCTGCTGTTAAAGTTGCACTTGAACGCACCACGGTGCAACTGTCGGCGGCACGGGTTTCTGCAGCGTCCAGTATTCGTAATCCAAGAAGACAGCGAGGCGAAGAAAACCTGGCGGTTTCTGCCATAAGGTGTGAGAAAAGAGTTTAAATTAAACTCTGGCGAGATTCACTGACTTCAGCTGGCGACACGGCAGCTTCAGAGAAAAGCGAGTGGTGCTAAACGTGTGGGACATGCTGCAAGGGGGAAGAAATGTTGCATTTGAGCCGTGAAAAACGTTGAAAAACTTCCCAATGAAGCGGCGCTGGCTGCGTGTGTGTGTGTGTGGGACCGAATAAGGCCAGAACCACAGTTCACCGTCGGGCCACGACGAGCCCGAGCGCTTCCACTGAGACTGGCGGTCCACATCCACAAGCTCTGAGAGGCTTTGTGATGTGTCAAGATGGCATTTTTTCTTTCATGTTAAATCATGAATTGCACAATGGTGGTATGTTGATGTTGAATTTAATCGAATGCAAAAGTCGAGTTTCCTCGTCATTTGTTTGGTTACATAAGATTTGGTTACATCTCCGTTTCAGTGGCGGCGTTTCTCTCCGCTGAGTCGGCGCGGCGCAGCGAAAACATAAACCAACAGACTTCATGCAGCCGGTATAATTATATCAAAAGTATAATTACGGCAGGTTAAAAGATCTTCCCGTGTCGCTCCGACTGCCACCGTCGTGAAAGAAACCAGTGCCTAAAGTCTCTTTTTCTTTTTTTTTTTCTTACTGTTTATTTGTTTTATCGAGCCGCATTCAAAGAAACTGGATTCCTGAGATGTTTAACGGCCCTAGAGCTAAAAAAGAAAAGAAAGTTCACCTTCTGTTTCCATTCCGGTGGTGGTGGTGGTGGTGGTGGAGGTGGAGGTTCCTGTGCAGACGGGCTGCAGGGAAAAGCTCTTAATGACTATGTGCTTTTCAGGCAACGTGTGATTGTGCAGGGCGGCTTCACTGAGTCATCACTGACTCCTGTTTGAGTCTGTTTGTCTTTAATGTGGGATTTTAACGTGGCGACGTCATCTAACGTCAAACGCAGATTTAAGTTTTTTTTTTGCTTGTTTAATGTTTCTTCCTGTTTACATTTGTTTAATGTACATCGTGTGAATGGTTATTGGTTAAAACGAGACGTTATTGTGCATTTATTACAGGCTTATTAAGGCTTTTTATTTTTTATTTTGTACATTATTCTATCCAACATAAGAGCAGTTATAGAATTGAGTTTTCCTTTTTTCTGGTTTTGATGCACAATTTATTTTTTTTATGAGTTTTTTGTAAATCATGGCCTTAAAAAAAAAAAATAAAAAATCTAAATTCAGTGTACGTCGCCGAACTTTTGCACTAAAATGATCTAAAAGCGTCTCTGAAAGCAACGACCAGGCAGAATGAAATGGCAGCTCTGGCACCGTCGCTCAGCGCGGCTCGTGAGTCGTCGCCGCCGGCGCGATACCGTTCAGATTGTCTTCGACCAAGAGGAGATCTGATGTTCTTTGTTTTTAAAAACATTGGCGCTCGCTGAATGGAACGATACCGCGACGTGCGCGTGCTCATGACGGCTTAAAATGAAACATCGGCAAATAATAATAAGGGACGCTATTGTTCGTTCGGCAAGAACACAGTTTGTTTGTTTTTTTAAGTTTTACAGGATTGGAAAGAAACAGTGGAGGTGTGTGTCGATGCTGGTTTGTGTGACCGGACTGTGGCTGTAGAGAAAACAACCTGCCGCCTGTCTCTGTTTGTTTGGATTCCTCTCAAGAACTATACTTGTGTCAAAAGCATGTCGTTATCTCTGGATTAAGTCGAGATGACGGGCGTCTTTGTTGCTCTCGCCCAAGCAGAGATTTAGTCGGCATTCCTTTTGAGATCATCCCCCCCAAAACCAAAAGTCGGTGTGTGATAGTTTTGAGGTTTCGCTGAGGAAATGTGAGGTTTTTCCTCAGTATCTCATCATTGTGGCCTTATCGAAGCTGTGGGGTGTTTTTTTTTTGTTAGTTTTTTTATAGAATCACTTTAATATCTCGCTGTATTATGTCTTGAAGCGATTGCTGACTTTGAGTCGCGTTTCCTCCAGACGAAGCTTCTCGCCGTTCAGCTGCTTGTTTCTGAAACGAGCTCCTCCGTCGTCGCAACTTTTAAAAACGCCGACGTTAATGTTAAAAACAACCACAATCCGTTTCTCAATGCTTTGATTTGATTTCCTGCTCGATACAAAGCAGCTGCTTTGGAGTGACTCGCCGTCCCCCACATATCTCTTACTGGAATACCGCGTGTCTTTATTAAGACACGTTGAGACTTCTGCACTGTTGCCGTCTTGTTTTTTTTTTTGTTTTTTTTCTTGGAGTCGGTGCAGAATTCTTTGTTTCTTAGACCCAAAAAAAACAAACCAAACCGACGTCGAGCAGTTCCTCCGCGATCCGTGGACGAGCTGGATGTTTTTGCTTTCTCAGAGCTTCGCTTGTTCAGGCTTGTCGAAATCTTTCGCGTGATGCTGAAATTTACCAAAAAAAAAGGCGATAAATAGCACAATACTAATAGAGATGTTTTTTTCTGATCCGACGCCGCCGGTACGGATCGCGGCACAAAGAGCTGGCCATCATTTGCTTTGGATTTCAAATGGAGATTTAGTAAACTTTTTTTCTTTTCTTTTATAAAACGCACATTTTACAAACGTCTAATTCAGACAAATGAAAATGTAAATCCATGAGCGTCGGTGGTACGACACTATCTGATCTGACGAGGTTCCAAAAGAAAGAAAAACGGCTCCGGCGTTGTTGATGTTTCCTATTTATTGGTTGAACCAAGTCTTTTTGCCACTATTGTGTTTGCTCCGTGCATGTAAAGACTCGTCGGTGCCGTTGTCTGTGTTCAACTTTTAAAAACTAAAATGTCAATTTCAAGAGGAGAAAAGACGCAGTGTCGTTCTTCAGTTGTTTCCCCATCAAGTCTTGGCAGCTTTGATTTCCTCTGTGTCATTCTGTCTGCTCTTTGTTTGTTTATTTATTTAAAAAAAAACTAATCATGCTTTATGAATCCCTTTTGGGGGAAATTCCTTTTTTATGGAGTAGTAGTACATCCACAACACAAAATCAACCGACCATGCAATTGTTTTGGAATGTTCTATCCAGAAAGATTCAGTTAATGACCGTTTGCAGACGGACTAAAGCTTGTTTGCTTTTCATTTTCTACTTTTTTCTTCTTCTTTTTTTTTTAAGAAAGTGTCAGAACTCCTTGTGGGATTTTTCCAAAACACAATCTCACATCTTGGGTGACGACACTCCTCACGAACATGAAATACGACCAGTAAAGATGAAGAAAGGGGTTTTGATGCTTCGCTCTTCTTTTTTGTACGTTTTTAAGAGACTCATTGTGAAATAAATGTCGTTCCAACAAAAGACGCTCCGTGTGTGATGTGGTAAATGGTGCGGGGGCGCTTGGTGTGCGTATCACAGACGTCATAATACACATTCACAAATCATTTCAAGGTTCTCGAGGGATTTTGGGACAAAAAAAAAACATGTTTGGGGTATTTTTCCAATCATAAACCTCATTAGACAAAGTGGATAAAGTATTAAATAGAAAAATACCCAATTTAAACTTTTGCTTTTCCTTTAGGCCAGGTTCCATTTTGCAGGCTGATCGCAGGATTATTTGGGTTTCCACTCTTTGTGCCGTGATGCAGGAGGAAAAAAAAAAAGCAGCGTTCCTCAGTTTTCCACGCCGCTGTTTACTCTCGCTCGGGACGCCGAGCTGATTAGAAAACGCAGCCCGGAGGTCGCCGTGACCTCTCGTCTCACTTTGGGTCTCAGGATGGCGAAACGCGGTGACTGCAACCTCACGAGAAGCTCCTGCGAGGCCCGTCGCTGGAGAATTCAAGGCGCGTTCGTGACGCACGCGACTTCCTCTTTTTACGCGGCGTGTGTCGGGAAAGATAAAAAACATTCTCTTGTTATCCTCGCTGGGTGGTGGGCGCGTCTGTCCGACTCGCCGACCTCGCTAATCTGCATCCTGGAGGCCGAAGGTCACAGGAGTCACCTGCTTTCGCAGATTATAAAGCTTTTCTTTAAAAAAAAAAAAAATAAAATAAAAATAACTGCAGGAATAATGGCAAAAGACTGCGATCGATGTAATGCTCAGTTAATCCCACCCCATTATTCAGACACCAGCTGCTGAATCAGTTCAGCCTGAGCAGCACAGAGAAAAGAGTAAAAGAAAATTATTAATTTAATAAGCACGGTTTAGATGTAAAGATACACGTGTTAAAAGAAAACATAGGAGGGCATCACCTGAAGCTGAATAATTCAGAAGCAAAAAGTCATAAATATTTTAAGTTTGTGATTAAATTCCGTGACTGATTTATTCATATTTTATACATCGATTAAAAATGACTTTGTTAAATTCACATGTGCATTAGTTAAACCAGAGATTTGTCTCTGTTTATTATTCAACCTACGAGGTGGAAAATGCTAGTTTAAATTTTTCTCTTAGCAGATCTATAATTTTCTTCTGCTTCAGTTGGCTCAGATAATTCTTTCTCTTTGTAGGAAGGTTGCATGTGGCGTCTTCAATTTCCACTGCCAGCATTAATATCGGGTTGTTTCTCCTCAACATTCATCGGGGCAGTTATTACACCGTCCAGCAAAATCTAATCACGAGAAGTCCTGAAACAAATGAAAATTATAGTATATCATGCATGTAATAATGGCAGGTTATTATTGGATTTATTCAAAATTCAAGTCAACTTATGTCTCGGCTGGTGGTGTTGAATTTTGGGGAAAACTTAGCTGAGGAAACAGGTGCAAGTACAGAGACAACATGCAACGTTCACAGAAAAATCTCTCAGTGAAAAAAAAAAGAAAAGAAAAAGCTGTTTATGGCGTTTATATTTTATCATTTCAAAGTTGAGATTTCAACTTTAGAGACGTTATCATTGTAAACCTGTTCTGATGGCGGAACAATGCGACCAAGGGGAAATATCCCACCTGGTATTAATCACGCAAAAACAATAAAAAGGAGTAAAAACACAAATTTAGCAGTTCAAGTTTCATCACTTTTATTTACAAAATGATATTTGTTGAGAATGAACAGTTCTGATTGTGGCCGCTGGATGGCGTCGGTGAGCGGGATGAATCAGGGGAAAAACGCGGAAGCGTCCTAACGTTGATCCATCCGAGCCTCCGTAGCTTCAGCCTGCTTCTGTTTAGACACAAACAGCCAGTTAAGTTACTCCACCACGATTTCACCACCGTACCAAGGTAAAATACTTCTCTCTGTGTTACTGGGAGTTTACTAAACCAGAAAGAAGCAGGTTGAACCGTCCGTGACGTGTTTGTTGTCGGCTTTCCTTTGGCAAACTAGCCCCGGCAGCTAGTTTCCTGCTGCTAACCTGCTAGCCGAGTTAACGGGACGATCAGCTGTTCGGATATTTTCTCTTCCGGCATCAGTTTAAATCGACGCTGCGTTTCCCCCCCGAACACGTTTGACCTCGTCTCCGAGCTTGTGTCTCGGTAGGTTGACCCCGGTTGTTGTCCGCAGAGCTTCGAGCGATGGACGCGGCTCGGAGATGACCTGCAGCCTCGGGACCGACACGGACTCTCTCTCTCAGTAGGTCACATTCGAGGTGAGTCTGGTTCCTTTCGAGCCACTAAAAGCTGGAATATAGCGAAGGATGAAGGCTCAGTGTTGTTTTCCTCCACAGGTTTCCACACCAGGGTGACCCATGCTGTCTGATGAGCTTGACTCCAAACCAGAGGTATTGCTCCTGGGCTGTGTTTTGCAATGTGCCACAGCAACGAAATCTCTTTATTAACTATCCTCATCTCGAATGATCCTCTTGCCCTTTGCTGCAGCTGCTGGTGCAGTTTGTGCAGAACGCGTCCATCCCCTTGGTGCAGGGTCTGGAGGATTCCGAGTCCAAACACTCCTGCCTGCCCCTCCTGGCTCCAGCTGACAGCCAGCTGTGCAGCCCCCTGGAGCTCACAGGTCAGAGCATCCTCACTGCAGCACTGTCCACCCCCCCCCCCCCACACACACACACACACTAACTACACAGTCTTATTAGTCATTCTGGTTACTGTATAGGAATATTGCTCCCCCTCATTTGGCTGCAGGCCGGATAGTTTACTGCTGTAATATAAGCAGAACGTCGCAGAATATACATCCTCTGTCAGGACAGCGCAACATAAACGGGGTTGAATTTATATGATACGAGGGAAAGAATTAATTTGTAATGTATAGACTAAGCCTGGACTCTCCCATGTTTTCACTCGAGCTTTGTAATGTCGGGAAAAATGTGTGTCACTTCACGGTGAGGTCCACGCCGAGGCTGCAGGAGCGTTTTGGACATCACGTGTGTGAATTGAATGTTGTGGTAAAGATTTAATTCTGACTTGTCTTGAGTCGTGCACCTTTCATACCCGCACTGAGTAAAGTTCTTGGATCACATATGATGTGATGGGGGACTTCTCTCCTGAACTAATGGAATCTGTTGAACTAATGTCTGATCTGTCTCTCAAACAGATCAGTTCAGAAATAAATTGTGGTGGTCTTACAGTTCAGGTGACTAAATTGTTAAGATGTTCACAACATTTCGATGGCCTACCTACACATAGGGAGTCTATGTTTTGCTCTGGATTATTCAAACCAAGACAAGAACCACTTTTCATTGAAAATGGAAACAAAAAGGCAAATCCGCTCCAAGATGATAGTTGTGCACAAATAGTACATTTATTTAGAAAGACGTGTCATGTTTTTTTTTTTTTTAATAGATCCTCAATAGTTTGTTTGTTTGAACATGAGCCCTGTAAACAGTTTAATCATCATAGGCGGAGTTTCTGTAGAGTTTTTTCCAAGTCTTGTATAATTCAACGTTTCCATCCTCAGATGGAGGCCTGAGCCATGAGCCGGAGAGCGCCCCCTCCCTGTCAGAATTCGGCGGCGTGTCGGAGCAAAGCGCTTTGGTGGTCCAGGCGCATTCTCACCCGCGGGCTTCACCAAGCCCCCCGCCCATTCTGCACGACCTGCAGCAGTCGGACAGCACGTCGTACGTTCTGCTGAACCTCGCCAAAGGTAAACCAACAGCGTCCGTTCATTCAGAACCCTTCACACTTAACGGTTTGATATTCGACACGAAGAAATCAGAGCTGAAAGAATTGGCGTCGCGTGAAATACCCGATAATTCACGTCCCCAGCGCAAACAGATAATTGAAAGAACAAAAAGAAATCAAATGAGATGAATTAGAAGTGAATTTTAGCTGCGACCCAAATGGAGAAGAAGAAGTTGTGCAATAAGAGTCTAAATCTGGTTCTGTGTCTGTACTTGGTCTCCCGATTCAACACGCGGCACTAAAAAGAAACGGGGTGACACATTTTCATGAAGAAACCGATTTATTTTGGCTGCAAGAAATGATCCTTGGCAGGCACATTCTCCTGTTTCATCAGCCCTTGGCAGGAGAGAGAAAAAATTAATTTGGGTCTCTTGACGTCTACCTTTTGTGCAGCGCGCTGCATCCTGCCTGCGACTCGGTGACTGATGTGCCGGATAGAAAAGACACCTCGGCAGAAGAATCTCTCCTGCATTGTTAATGTGCATTCAAATGCTGAGCAGAAGATTGTTTTTGTGTGTCTGTTGGCAGGAATACTTCTAGAATTAAGTCCAAACATCCCAAATTCCAAAGCGTGATGGGACGACAGTAATGAGATCAGAAATGTAACCCAGAGGGACTCGGGCCGTTGGTCTTGTAGAAGAATCTCAATTTTCTTGTTTCTGATTCTCAGTTTTTTTTCTCTCTATTTCCTCTCAGGCATCACAGCGTCCTCAGAGTCGCTGATATTCGCGGCGGATGGCGCCGGGGACGAGGACGACGAGGGAGTGTCGTCGGGGGACTACGGGATCGACGGCAGCGCTCCCTGGTACCTGCGGGTTCAGGAGCTGGCACACGACAGTCTGATCGCCGCCACCAGGGCCCAGCTGGCGAGGGACGCCAAGGCCAGCCAGGACGCCAGAGCTGCCGGCGTCGGCAACGGTAAAGTCACTCCTCTGGGTCGTTCACCTCGCAGTGAAACGCCAATCGGCCTCTGTGAGGTGGTACAGCTATCGGCCATAACATTATGACCAGCGATCGCTTAGCTTTTAGTGACCGGTTCAACTTTTCTACTGTCTTCACCTGCTGATCAGGCCGGAGATACTTTGATACAGTCGTCTAGACCACACGTGTCGAACTCCAGGCCTCGAGGGCCGCAGCCCTGCACGTTTTGCATGTCTCCCAGCTTCAACACAGCTGATTGCAATGAGCAGCTCGTTATCTGGCTTTGTGCTGAATGTGGTGATGAACCATCAGGACATTCAGGGGAGGGAGACATTGAAAACGTGCAGGGCAGCGGCCCTCGAGGCCTGGAGTTCGACACCCCTGGTCTAGACGTTACAGTTCTGTCCTTGTCAAACTCTCAAACCTTGTCCAGTTTCTGCTTTTAATACTTTAATTTTAAGGACAAAATGTTCACCTGCCGTGTGATAAATGCCACTAATAACCGGTGTTATTGTACAAAGCTGCTCGCGTGTGTGTGCAGCGTAAAATCTAAAGTTGGAGAAGAATGAGCAGAAGTTGAGGCCGCGTGCAGGAAGCGGCTCGTATTTCTGATGCGATCAGCTGGTCTACTTACGGCGGGCATCAAAGACGACGCGGGAAGAAACGAGGTTGGCGGGGAGATGAGAATGTGTCGTAATCAGAGCTGACTAAAAAACACCGTGTTCATCATTTCTCATCAGAAGTTCCCCCCCCCAATCAAATTGCATTTGTGGCTTTGTAGAGACGGATGGAGTCTGACAGCAAATATCAGCCAAGCTGTAAATGTCACATCATCGCCAAGCATTGATCATCACCCGGTGCGCACGGCACCGCTGCGTCTGTGATGATTGAGTGTGCTTTTTAGTAATCTGGGTGATGCAGGCCTGAGGGACGGCAGTCGGAGTCAGCGACCAGGCGGAGAGCGCACATGGTCATCTCTTCAAGCGTCACCGAAATGTCTGAATCAAACAATGGCCGCTGGGCTTGAAATATCCTGAATCCCCTTATTTGTCAGCAGCTGATTGAAGCAACTCTGCTGTGTTAGTGAAAATGAACTGCATGAAGACAGGAACTAGGAGAAGCAGCCAGCTCTACTCTGTTAAAAATAAAGAGGCATCACGTACTGTTAAGTGGGAAGCAACAGATTACAAATACTCACATTAAAGAAGTACCCAAAAATACAACTTCCTGCTATATTCTTTCTTAGAAAATGTATTAATCGAGGCTCTCGCCGAGGATGTTTGTTTCGTAAAGGTCTTTGTTTATTTAAAAGAGGAAATTCCTGTTTTGTATTTGCAAAACAAATAGCCCATTGTGTATTTCCTATGTACTTTGTCTCACTGACAGTACAATACGGTTAGAGAGTAACTGACACTGTAATATTTCTGAAAGATATTTTGAGTGTTTTCAACAAACGTACCAAAGAGTTGTAGTTTCTGAAGTGAACAACAGACTGTTTAGGGGACGTTGTGTGTCCATGTCTTTGCTCGTTACCACTCGAATAACCAAAACTACAAAAATCTGAAGGATGATGGTAAAACACAAATGTCTTATCAGGTCATGAAACACAACGTAACATCACCCGCAGGTTTATTTAAAACAGATTAAATGTCGAACTCCCGCTTTAACCTTCTGCACCATCTGTTACAAGGACTGCAGATGATAAATCGCCTCCCCTTGCGAAATCTTTGGGAAGCCCTCCGGCTCCTTGCCCAGGTGTTTACCTTGATTTTCAGGACCTGTTTACGCCGTCGTCCTCACCTGCCAGAACGATGTCTTAATGTGTTGTTTATGTGGCGCTATCTGGCCCGAGCATCTTATCTCACTGTAAGGCCCCGACTCTGATCTAATACCGACTCGGCTGTAGCAATCTGTTAACCCACACCGGGAGCCGGGACCACATCACAAACCATTTCAAGTTCCCTCCACAGGCTGCCTCTTAGATAAAGAATTCAGCCATGACAGCCAAGGTGCTCTGACTCGCAGCTACATCTCTGATCTTTGAACCCCGTCTGAAGCAAATTGCAGCTGGAGGTTCTTCCTAAAAAAAAAAAAACCCAACCTGTGATCTGAGAGTAAAGGAAGTTTTCTTCATGTTTCAGCCAGTTTACTTCCCTGTCCCAACCTGGACCCAGTTTACACGGCTTATCTGCACAAACACCCAGCTGTTTGTTTCTGAAATCTGCCAATACTCTTTTAGTTTAAGTATCTTACATGTGCATATTGGGTTGAAAATCCTGCTTCAGCACTTTTCCCGTTGTAGGACCTTTGACATGTTTCTGGCTTGTAGATCGGCTTGATCCCGTCACCAACTTCATTAGAATAAAGAATTTATGTTGGTTGAAATGGCTCTGCACGCCACTGTAGAGACTGAAAATATTTGATCTCGAGACTGTTTTACATCTCAGATCCCACTGGAGTATGTAAATGTGCAAATAATTCATAAAATAGTTAAGTTTTCAACCACATATATAATGTTCTGACATTTCAAAAACCTACTGAAGGTTGAGTCAACAGACTAAAATAATTTAGCACCAGTTTAGGTCAGGGGTGTCGTACTCATTTTACTTCATTAGCCTCATATAAAAGCACAATTTGACCTCAAGCAGGCCGGAATGGTAGATAATGGTATAATCTATAAATAACTAGAACTCTAAATCTCTCTTAGTGCAACAAAGTTATTAATGTATCATGAAGAAATTCACATTTAATGAACAATCTTTTCACAACACACGGCAACCTGAAATATGAATAAAAGAACAGCAATTTCAACTATTTCACCGTGTGCTGAACAACCTACAGGCCACAGTGGATTTTTATTACATTATTTATATCTTCAGAGGCATAAAATATTTGTCCACACGTAGGTGGAATATAATGATCAGAATAACTGATCACCTGAAGTGATTCACCACATAATACAGGCTAAATTGCGCCTCTGGTGGACAAATAAATATAACGCCGTCAATGTCATGATTTTTTTTGTCTGGAAATTTTCATCAATAATAAAAAATAAACGTTCATGCTCGTGGCATTTTTGATTAACTTCATGATTTGGCGCTTGGTGAATTCTGTCAAATATTCTTTTCTAACCTAATTTAACCTTTTGTGTGATTAAATGAAGATAGTTTACTGAGGCTCAGTGTGCCGCTCCTTCGTCTGTCTCAGCGGCTGTAACGGGAGACCTCTGCTAACCTGCTTTGGATTAGAGATGTTTCCTTCGGCGGTGGGGTGTCGGTCATAGGTGCATTACTGCCGGCGCTCCACAAGCAAAATTGGTGCTGTTAAGACGTGTTGAGCGCAGGGAGTCTGGACGGGTTAAAAAGGGAGTGATTGCATTCAGCTTTGGGTTGTTTACTTTTGGCTGCAGTTGTTCGGCGTGTCCCAGTCAGTGGCCAGTGATTAGCTTTTATAGAGTCAGGCTCCAGAGACCAGCCCCCCCGACTCTCTGGGATCGTTTTCAGCATCATCTCACCAGCTCACTTTTATTTTATTTTTTTTCTTTCCCCTCCCTTTCTGGTTGCCTAGGTGACCACGCACATAGCTTGGTTGCAGACGGGGACAAGCGGGAGCTGCCGTCTCGGACCAGCCGCCCCCTCTCCAAGCAGATCCTGCGCTGCTCGTTCGAGGGATGCTGCAGGACGTTCACCTGGCCGGCTCATCTCAAATATCACCTCAAAACGCACAGGTAACGCACAGAAGTGACGGGTAACCGAATGCAGCGCGTGTACGATTCATTCATTTTCATAAAACTTTGAGTCTTCAAATTAAAAAAGCATTAATGCTGACTTCCAACCAACGCTCATAACGTGACACAAAATACGTGCATACAAGGCTTATATAACAGCAAAAGTGTACACTGCAAAAGCTCAGAAAATAAATCCGAATTGAACTGATTGAAATCATTTTATAGAAGAAAGCATAATTAAAAATCTTGCCAATAACGCCAGACAAATCAGTGTAAATACTAATTAATTGTCTTGTTTACCAGATATTTGAACACTTTCTCATTTGTTGAGTTATTCATCTGAGAAATCACCAGTGATTTTTAAATAAACATGCATCGAAAGAAAAAAACTAAACTAAAAAAAACAACCACTTTCTGTCAGCCCACACACAGTTTTCCTCCCGAGTGCTTCTATGTCTGCCAATTTCAACCTGCCACTACATGGCCAACACCAATGTGTCGCTACAAGGATCATTTCATGTGAAATCAGCAGGTTCCTCCCGTCTTGGATTCACTTAATACTTGATGTATTTAAAGTGCCCGTGTCCAGGAACAAATGTGCAAGTTATTTTGTTCTATTTTAATTTTTCTCTTAAGCCTAAAAGTGCAGAACAATCCCTGAAATGTTTGAACCACGAGTCCCAGAAACTAATGAATTAACTAATATCCATACAACATGAATCAAAGTCTGGTGGAGAAGTTTGTAAAATCTTCTGATCTGACGCTGGATGACTCATAGTCTAGAAATCACAGCCGTTTTATAACTGGAGCCCAGCTGTGTAACATCAAATCCTGTGCCCACAGTCTGGACAGTTAACCAGCAGTGGTACAAGTGTTCCAAACAACACCGGGAGTGTCGATCACACGTGAAGCGAGAGGTTGACATGTTGGGTTCGAGCCGTTCCAGGTGCTTCACGGTTCAGGTGGCGAGGTTGTTCGTGCCGGAGGACGGCTCAGGGGGGGGAAAGAGGAGTGCGGTGGTGCGCCACAGGAGCTCTGGCAGCATCAGTGGAGGAGATCTATTTGTGGCCACCCCGTCTGACCTCGCCGGCCGCCGCAAATGAAAAAACGTGCGCGCAGGACACAGCCAAGCCTTTTCTTTGTGTGTTTATCTCGGCTGGCAGGAATGACCGAATGTTCCGGTGCGGCGCGGAAGGCTGCGGGAAGAGTTTCTACGTGCTGCAGAGGCTGCAGGTTCACATGAGGACGCACAACGGTGAGAAGCCCTTCATATGCAAGGAGAAGAACTGTGGCAAGAAGTTCACCACGGCGGGAAACTTGAAGAACCACAGACGCATACACACAGGTAGAGGAGCCCAAACACGCTGGAAGCAATAACCGACTCGACTCTGCTCATTTAATGCTTCCTTGGTGCAGTCGAGGCTGGAGAATTGAGGAGTCAGCAGCACTGGCGCCTCCATTTCACTGCTGCAATCAGTAACACTACTCTGTCATATTTTATTTAGAGTGACATTAAGATTTCTGATGGCCTGTTCCACAGTCTGCTCCTTCAGTCTAAGACTCAGCTGGCACTATACAGTCCCTATATTTACCAATATAGCTGGAGAAGTACCACTTTATAAGCTACAGCAGACCTATTTAGGATATTTCTGTCATTTGTGCCTTTTCTAAGTGTGTACGGATGCCTCTTCCTCCAGGAGAGAAGCCTTTTCTGTGTGAAGCAGATGGTTGTGGGCGATCCTTTGCAGAGTATTCCAGTCTACGAAAACACATGCTTGTGCATTCTGGTGAGTGGGAAAGAGCCAGCAGCTGCACATCACAGCACTTTCTGTGGCAATTAGCGCGCTATAGATATTCTGTATCGCGGTGGCCGTCACTGCGTCACGGCGGGAAGCATCGCCGGAGACTCATTGGTGTTTGTGTTCCCCAGGTGAGAAGCCTCATCTGTGTGGGATCTGTGGGAAGACTTTCTCACAGTCCGGCAGCCGGAATGTCCACATGAGGAAGAGGCACGGAGAGGAGGGGCTCAGTAGTGAAGGCAGAGAAACAGGTCTCTCTCTCTCTCTCTCTCTCTCTCTCTCTCTCTCTCTGTCTCTCTCTCTCTCTCTCTCTCTCTCTCTCTCTCACACATACAGACTCTGGTATGGATATGCTAATCCTCAAATGATGAGGCTTCCATCAGCCCATACATTTTAAAATGTGCATAGTGATGGTTTAAGTTACATTTAGGAACATCACTTGAATTATTAATGACTTTCTGTGCTTAAAAAATTTATCAGATTTTTATCCTATTTTTTTCTTTCTGGTCTTCAGGGCCAGCAGCTTGAATTGTTTCAGACTTCACATATCTTTTGAAAAAGCAGACGCCACCACTCTGCTGCAGAAACTCTCCTGTCAGGCTTCACGCGACGGGGTCGGACTCTTCTGAGGAGTCCGTAATCACAGAGTTAAAGCAACACACTCACTCAGATTCACATCTTCTCGCCTCCACCTCACCAATAACTGAGATAAATAGATGCAGGAGTGGATGCTTACTGTAAAGCTTCTCACTGCAGCTGAGGGATGTTTACTCAGGTTCACTACCTCCGTCCTTGGGATCACTTTCCCAGCCATTCAAGATTAAAAGCTTCCTTCAGTTTGCTCTTCACATTGGGGGCTAATTGGACCAAATAAGCTCAAATTCATGTTCAGCGCAGAACAATGACGGGCAGACGACACATTTGCCTCCTTGTCACATTTCTGCGAGCTGTAGGGAAGCACCGCAGCTGAATCACCGCAGAGGAAACGCTGCCAAAGCTCTAATTATAAACAGCAGATTTATTCGGGTCAGCCTCCCCAAAGAGGATGGTCTTTTGTAAAAACGGAGCAAAGGAAGATGCAGTTGCACAACAGACTGCTGGTTTCTGTGTTATTTATACATAACAGGGTTTGTGGATTAATTATTAAATTGGCTGTGTTGGAACAGCTACAATCAACAAAAAAAGTAAAAGAAATCAATTCTCATGCGACGGTCAAAAGGTAAAGTTAGTAATAATGAGCAGACTTCTCCCCCCCCCCCCCCCCCCCCCCCCCCCCCCCACTTTCAGCCAACGCGCTCAGAAGTGCGTCAGAAGTTGGATGATATTTTTGAGGGGAAAGTAAAAGTTTGACGTCTTGTCTGCGCCCGACAGGTGAGGCTCTGACACAAAGCAGCCTGCTGGAGGCAGACGGCGAGAACGGAGACGGTATGGTCACAATGACGACAGCCGTGGAACCCATGAATCTCCATCACGCCATGTTGAGATCTCCAGGTACGTGATCCAGCGTACAGCGTGCGAGAGAGAATCCCAACACAGCAGCTCTGCAGTAAACACTCATCTCGCAAAGCTCTTAATGTGCCGCTAATCTCACAGAAGCTGACTCCACTGGTGGCGTTAGTAGTTGTTTTTGTGTGTGTTTTTTCTAACCACCACTACTCTTTGTCACCCTGGATATTTTGTTTTGCCTCTTTGTGATCTTTGAACACGTCACTTGACATTCATTTCCAGTTCTTCTGTAATTTGCAGTATTTTACACTGTGGAAAATCACATTTTAAAAATCTTCAAATGGTCACTGTCCAAGTTACAACCAAATATAACTCAGCCATCCGACAGCTTTTCTGAAGGTTTTTTTGTTTCCAGAAAGGTTTGCAACTCTAAAGGTAACAAATAACTTGGCAAACACACGAGACTTTCTGACGCAGCATCAGTGTTTTGATCAGGCCTTTTTTTTTTCTTGTTGTGGTCTGACAGCTACCTTTAAAAAAATAAATAAAGAGATGCTGTTGTGAACGTGTGAATACATAATTAGTTCAGCCTTGGACAAAAGATATTGAGGCACAAACAGGATCGTCTGGAGACGAGCAGTTTGAATTAACTTGACTTCATCTGTTGACTTTGTCCGCCCCTTTGAGGAGGATATTAATTATTACACATCATAGAGTCCTGCACTGTCCTGGTGCGTGTTACAATTCATCAAGGACTCCACTCTGGATTTTAATGGCGAGGATCTGCTGGGCCGGACGTTTCCAGCTCGGTGGTCTCGGGGATTACATCCCTGCTGGCTTCGTTGATCTGTGACTTTCAGCTCATGTTACAGCACCGAGCAGAGAACATTTAGTCATTAATCGGAGAACATAGTTGGTTCAAATATCTCAACAGTTTGGCTCATGAGTGAAGATACACAGGAGCTATTAGTATCTGTTGTCATCTATGCTCGTGACCTTTGTTCCCACTTCTCCTGACTTTCTGCTTCTGACCAGTTCACTGTGTTTGCATCCTTCCTTACAGGCTCTGAAGATTCCGTGGTTGTTCTCTCGCAGCCTCATGAACTGGTGACCATGACAACGGAGGGCCATGCATATGGAGAAGATGTGGTCACTCTGCTGTAGTCTGCACACACACACGCACTGCCTCTCCCAGCGGTGTCGCACCCACAGCCAGCGGACTAAACATAGATACGCGTTTGTAAAAAAACGACTTAACTCTTGTAGATATTTGTAATTAGCAACCGATGATGGTTTTATTTTGACAAGTGTGAAAATGGCAAAAGTTTGTACAAACATTTTTTTTTCTCCTCGTGTTTTTGAAAAGTAGTACTCCCAAAGAAATACTGAGACGGGTTCTAAGAGTTTATAAAACTAATGGGTCAGTGGTCACTTAAGAAAAATCAGCACCGGACATCTGAGTGGCTGATCTGCCCATTTTAAATGAACCATATCGTCCCTCATACTATTTATAAACCATTGTCATTAGAAACTGCTGTAGAGAGTATGTCACGGTGCTGCATGTAAACACTGGTTTCGCACAACCGGCCTCATGAGACTGGTCACACTGTTTATCAGCCACTGTTAAATGGGGGAAGAAAAAAAAAAAAAAAACAGCGTCTATTTAAAACTAATTATATATCCAGCAATGCAAAGAGCTGCCTGAGCAGCAACATCTATCATTTAGCCTCCAGTGCTTCACTTGTTCTCTCAGTAAACTAGCACATTGCTCTTTTTCAGCTCAATATAATAACACTTGAGAATAATTGCTTTTCAAAATGAAATTAAGAAGTACTCATGAGGTTAGTTAACAAACAGCAGACGTGTAGGGTTCTCAGGCGGTGTTCACATTGCACGCAAAGTGACTCATGACCAGGCCACTTTCATATATGGTCCTAAATCCGTTGCAATACTTTGCGTACTTTGCTTTCTTACAAACAGCGGACATGAAGCCATGACACAGAATGCTGCTGTACATTAAAAATGTGGCTTTTCCTCCCTGAATATTTGATGTGGATCGTCGCAGTACTGGTTTAGATCGCAATTGATATCACAACACTTCTTGTTTCATATTCAGTGTCATGTCTTATTCCGTGCATGCGGGTCACCCGAGGAACATTTAAAGCAGCTCTGCGGAGAAATCTGAAATGTGCAGTGTGAACGTGGCCCCGGAGGAGTAGTGCACATTACTTGTGTTAGTGAAGACGGCGCCTCCGCTAGTCGCTCGTCCTCAGCGGATCTTCAGGTGATGGAAGTGGTCCAACGTGGCACCGAGAGCCCAGCTGGCCTCCACATTGTTCACTTTCTTTGTCAGCTAGAAAAAAAAAAAAAAAAAAACACCAAATCTCTCAAATGACTTTTGTATTTACTTAAATAAAAAAAGTAACTGAGTTTTATCGCTTCTTTTGATTCATGGATTCAAGTTGGAGAGAATTTACGAAATGACAAGTCCTAGTTGAGGCCGTAGTCCTGCCTGATACGGTGTGACCTTCACCTTCCTGCTGCAACACACCTGCTTTTAATGAGAACACCTTCCTACACTAGTGGACGTTTTGGTCAAATATCCTACAGCCATATATGAAAACATCATGTTGCTTTACCATCATGACGCAACAGCCTAAATCAAGAGATCACAAGACAACATATTATATAAAACAAATTTGGCTCATTTAAAAAAAAAAAAATAAAAGTCTGTTGGAACAGAACGTGTTTGAGAAATGCAGGACTGCTGCTCCCAGGACCAGGATCCAGCTCCACGGCTTCACGACTTTTAAGTACTGTCTATCTGTGTCAACATTTTTTTTGTTTTTATTATTTTTTAAACGAATGCCAGCTTAAAGAAAAAAGGATCAGACTTGGATGTTTTCTAATGCTGATGAGCGCTTTGATATATATTAATAACTGATGATTTCGATGTTAGTTTTTTTTTTTGGCTTTGGCTCGTTATTAAAAGCAGTTCAGCCGTATCGTGCCATTTTCACAACTCAACTGCAAAAGATTCATCCTTCTACTTATTAAACAAAAATGTGTTCAGTCAAGATTTGAATTGTACAGTGAATGTTTGAACACGGCAGGTAAATGGGAAAGTTTAAATTCTAATGAACATATAGAAGTGCAGGGTTATAATTTTCCTTTGACGTCACTTCCCAGACAAACACCAGCCAACCTACTGTACAATAAAACAATACCACTAATCTGTACGTACACAGTGAATTTGTTGAATGTACTGCAGACGCAACTTCATTCATCATGTAAAGTCATTGAGAATAAAAAGGATAATTTGCTAGAAAATTACACCTGGGCCAAAAAGGAAATTGAAATTCAAAGCGGTCGTCAAGCAAAATACGAAACTGTAATTTTATGGGCAAACTCCATTATTATGCCTGCAAACTAGTTAATGCCTGTCATCTGGCAGACATGACATCGGGGGGAGGGGGGGGGGGGATAAAACAGCTGAATGAAGTGAGAATGTCTCTGAACTCTGAGGTTGTCTTTGTCTAAATCACAGACGACTGCACTCTGTTAACGTACAATTTTAATGACAAGAATCAAGTGAAGGACGGAGAAAGATTAACGATACCTGTGTCTTTTTATTTCTTTTTTTAAAACCGCCTTTTTATTCATACCGTCTGAGCAACGCTGCTTGAAAATCAAAAAAGCCGATACGCTACATTCTTAACACTAGGTTTTATTGCATAACCTCACCTGTAGCACGGAGCTCTCCTTGAAGCCGAAGCCATCCTTGAGAAGACACGTGATGTAGGTCATGTCCAGACACAGGAACGGACTGACGGGAGGGTTCTTGCTCATCTTATTGCACACTGAGCACAGGGAGAGGAAGTCATATCTGTTAGGTTGGATAATCAGACATCTGTATTCTGCCGAGAGGATGAAGGCAGGATTTCAGATAGAAACGGGGGTCCATTGAGATGCACGCTGTGTCTCAAGTACAAGGTGCTGCAGATCTGTCATGGTAATGATGCATTCCTCATTCGCCCATCTCACCCTCTTTGGCTCGCTTCTTGAAGTCTCTGACCTCCAGCGTCCCTCCTTGGACTCGATCTGCGGGAGGGGTGATCGGGGTCATCACGCACACACTTTGAGATGATATACCATTCATTACAAGAGTGGATTTACATGCACATTTCCATAATACTAATAACAGAGAATGTGGCCTTTCAGCTTAGACTGGCAGAGGATAGCAATTTCTGTAATACCGACACACCTATATCTCACCAAATCCTATGAGACAGGTGCAGATGACTCACATTTCCCTGCCTCTGTCTAGCATGTAATGGAATGGATAATAACACCCTGCTGGCTCTGTATAATTATATAAGGTGTACGGAGAGAGTGTGCGTGTGTTTGTGCGCGCGTGTGTGTGTGCGCACACTAACCGATGAGGCCTGCATCCACAGCTCTGTCAAAGTAATAGGAGAATGCATAGAAAACGTTGTTGTCCTCCAACTCGTACGGCTGATGAATAATCCCCTTCACCACCTTAAGTACTTCCTGATAACAAAGCTTATATCCCACATAACCTGGGAAAAAAAACAAAAAAAAAACAGGCTGCAGTGTAATTTATGCTTGTTTTGACATGTTTATTGCACATCACAAACTGTTACGGCATGTATTTGTCTCCAATCGCCGATATGATCACAGCATTTAAGCTCTGTGTTTGTTGTCAGCTAAAAGTTTCGGTCTGACACGGGGGGAATGGAGGGGGAAGAGGATGTTTTCAAAGTTCTCCCCAAGACTGTAGCTTTGGAATTAAGTCGACTCGTATTGTGTCAGATTTGAATTAAGAGGCGGCTTACCATCAGGGTCCCCGCTCACTCGATAGGTTAGCCCTCCAAAGCTCCATTCGTCCCTGAACTTCTTTGGCAGGCAGGAACTTTTGAAAACCCGCCACTCCAGCCCTGTGACGGCACAGACGTGTTTAATCATCTTCCCACAAGGTTGTCGCCGTCTCAGAACTCAGCCAGTCACTCACACAATTTCTTCTAAAGCTCTTTGGTGATTCGGAGCAGGGCCATTGTTAAAAAAAAATAAAAAATAAAAATAAGGAAAGAGTTGACGTACGTGTGACAAAAAAAAAAGAATACGCCACTTCTGTCTTGTTATCCAAAACTCTCCGTATTTAGAGAGGACGGCATGAAAGGAAATGCCACAGAGGCCATTTGGACTGAGTGTGTGTCAGTGAGAGAAAAAGAAAGCTTCATGTACGGCACAGTACCTTCTGCACCCAGAGCGCCCAGCGTGGCGAGCCGTGCCGCCATTAGTCCACGTCCAAGGTAACTGAGTGGAGGCGAGAGATTGGTAGACAGTTACGAAGCCAGCAGGGACAGACTGGCCTATTTGTATTTGCTCTGAGCACGTAAAGTGGTGTCTGCTTCTTATTTTTCACACGCTAATGACTGAACAGATATTACAAGTTTGACTCATTAAAAACTAAACCGAGTCAGCGGCATGTGTATAACAACCAGAGGCCCATTTACAACTAGAGAAATACTTGAATATAACATTTGATTAGGGAATAAAAAATAAATAAATAAATAAATAAATAACAGACTGCCTTCTGTTTCTCAGTTTATTACCTGTATGTGTACAACTCGTATGTCGAATTGAAGAAGTCAAATTTGGCAATGTAATCAGCAACGGGAACACTTTCAATGGTTTTCTATAAAAGAAGAAGAGGAAATCATAAGTAATAAGTGGAAACTTTTTTTTTTTTCTAGTTAAGGCTAAACACTCGACCTTCAGTTTGGGCAGGAAAGTGATCTGAGTGGATCCTCCTCCCAGGTCCAATATTCCCACCGTCTTCTTCGTTTGCGCTTTAAGGTGACCTGAAAATATTCCCGACTTTAATCCGCCAGCCACAACACACACCAGCTAATCAGTTACACCTCAGACGTTATCTTCAAAGGGCCTGTTTGGCACCCATACACAAGCGTGACGTAGAAAATCGCAACACTGGGTGTGATAACGATCAGACAAATCCCCTCTGAGCAACCAATTCAGAGCTGTTCATGGGTGTGCAGGGCGACGCCAAGCTCGAGTTGGAAGCGCACAAAACTTGGTAACTTTTGTGTAACCTAGGAAAGATAATCAGCGCTATAAGCATGGACACGAGTTTACAGCACATACCTGTCAGAAAGTTCAGAGATATCCAAGCCAGGATCCCTATATTTAGAACACAAGGATCATTTTTAGAAAAGCTGACGGCACCTTCTCGTGCACATGTGAGGTGGAGCTTTTAATTCTATCAACACGGCTGAAACGCTGACAAATCAATAACATCGCAGCACAACAGGAAACATTTTTTTCGGCATATAATTACAGACTTAGGGGGTTAGAGTGACTTTGTGGTGAAGAGATACTTCATTGTTTTTTTTCTTTTTCTTTTAAGTGTCATCATCAAAAACAGCAATTCAGTTTGATGCCTTCACGAGGTGGAAACTGCACAGTGCCAGAACAACGCTGGTGCAAAAATCCTGCGGAAAGGACCGGAGCGTCTGTGACGGCTGACGGATGTGTTGCTTCTCCGGACAGAGTGTGGGCAGACGTTACCTTCGTTTGTGCCGTTCATTATGCTGACGCAGTTGTCTGGGACTGAAAAGGGAGACTCGTCAAACACGTGTTGGACCTGTGGGGGGGGGAGAGAGTGGAGGAAGTGGAGAGTGATAGCGCCGGGGAGCCAAGGAAAGCGTTGGTGAAATGACCCTAATGTTATCTACTGTAATGGTAGCTCATCCAGCGGTGCCCTCCGCTTGAAGGGATTAATTAATTCCCTTGGGGGGGATTAATAAAGTATCATTTATCTTCCAAGGTGTCCCGGGGCTATCCATTACTATCTTATCCCCTCCACAAGAGCCTTCCATGCTGAGCTCTGATAACAATACTTTCCCTCTTGCCTCCGTACTACCTGCCATAGCAGTGGACATGTGCTCCGCTTCTCTGCTGGTTAAGAGGTTGTTCTTCCTCCTGAATGTGTCAAGACAGTGTTGCACCTAACAAGTCCCTCGTGATAAAGGACTGCAAACTGCTTTGCAGTGTCACAGTGCTTTGTAAACAATACACCCCTGTACCTGCTCCAGCAGAGCCCGGGCTTTCTCCGCAGACAGCAGTCGGAGTCCGGCCGTGGCTCTGAGGAACAGGGGAGTTCGTTTCCACTCCAGACGAGGCACCGTCTTCTTGGCCACCTTCAGCAGCATCCTCACCGTCTGCCCGGCCTTTAGAAGCAAAACACAGTGCTCACTAGGAAGCAGCGCCGCACGGAAGGGTCTGCTGACAACAGGGCGACTGGTCAGTTCTCACTTCACCCACTCCCTTTTCATCGGCAGTGTGACATCACAGGGGGAGGCCAAGCAGCAGGGTTTGAGAATACAACGCGGAGTCGGGGAGACATTTTCCTTCCAACTCGATAGAATTGATCAGGTTTGACGATGAACTCACCGTTTCAGGGTCGTCAGCATACGCGGACAGGCCGGGCTTTATGGAGTGGAACATCTCATTGTCCAAAAGGGGCAGCTCGTCTGTGGGATACAAACATCCCCACACATCAAATATGTAGCAGCTATTAAAAGCATTAAGAGGCCTAATCTGCTTAGCATACGTATCCAAAATACATCCTCTTATTCAGGAGGAGGTTGTTGACTTAAGTCTCACAAAATAGGATTATTACAGAAAGAGTAAGTTAAGTAAAAAAAAACGTAAAAAAACAAACAAGTTGAATTCAAAGAGTTGTGAGAACAGAAAGAGCGTTTGCTCCTATATTTCACTTTAATTAACACCTACCAGCAGGTGCTGCAAAACAAGACCATTAATCGGCTGTACCTCTCTCCAGGTGTCTTACAATTAGTTTACATACATTACGCAGCACTATTTGCACTGCTGCTCTCCATGAATACAGGCACGAAAGGAGGAAAACAGCAGAGGGGAAGCGCCCGAGAGTATTACCTGAGCCACTCCGGATGAAGGTGTAGATGTGAACGCGTGTCCCCGTGCTCCCTGCGTCAAACATCACGGCGTAGAAGATGCGGCTGTGGTTCGCCGGCCGGCTGAGACCGGGAAGGATCCCGGACAAATCCAGGAGAGAGGTCCTGAACTGAGCCCGACTCAGCCCGGCGACGACGAGCAGGACCAGGAGGGGAAGCGTCGCGGTGGGCTCCATCTTCTCTCTGAACGTTCCACCCAGAAGATAAATATATAAACAATAAAGACACACAACAGCACTGCTTTGAGACGGTGGCTCAAACATCTGCTGACAAGCAGCGATCAGGTCATTTACGCTGTTGTTGTTTTTTTAACCACACCCCCGTCAGGCACTCCGACCAACCGCAGGGGCGAAGCCCAAAGATCCACTTCTCCAACTGCCTCATCAGCTCCGACACAATCCTCACATGTCGCACCTAAACTGCTCAACTTAAAACTCTTTGATCTGGATGTTCGAGGCACGGCACGGCAGCTCAGGCGAGTCCCAACAGAATCATGAAATGATAAAAGGGTCAGCGAGGCGTTGCTTTGAGAAACCCCCGCTGGGACTCTTGTCACAGCGATTACACCCGAATTACAGAGACTGAGGACGTAGCGATTTCCAATTTAGCTTTCCCCTAATTTCAGGCGTTTTACTTTACGCTCGCTTTAGTGTGACAAACGTCTCAGCTGGACACGAGAGTAATTGGATCTGCAACATGACGGCAAACTTTGCCACTGTGTTTGCGTTTATTTTATATTTGGATGAACCGGCGTGTAAAAAAAAAACAGAGCGTCAGCTCCAGTTTAACTCCCTCAGGTTTCATTTGTCTAAATGAGACCGTTTCCATTGATGTTCCAGAATGTTTACTCATTTAAAAGCCGACTCCCATTCAAAATGTTACAAAAACTCCAAATATCAAAATTCATCAATCTGCGTAAATCTCAGAGCCTGCTGTGTGTGCAGGATACTGCCAAATGCTGGGGGGAGATCTGGTGCAATCATAGGCAATCACTAATTTTCTTTGGATATTACACATGGGCATGAATGTCTGCTGCCAATAAAATATTACCCAGAACTCTTATGAGATGATATAAGCCTTGGGAATGAAAAATAAGGACTGCGTCAGGCCGAGAGAAGCTAAATATTTGACAATAATTCACACAGTGGAAAAGTAACTGAAGTAGTTTGAACATGTTCATGGTCATCTCTTTGTGAATCGTTTCTCCAGAATTCCAGATTTGTGAGACTTTTAAAAAAAAAGAAAACTGACGCATGAGCACGATAAGCTTCCAAGTGATTTGGGATGATTTAGGCTACTTTCTGAAGCAGTTGCTTAATTTTCAATCCAACACACGACCTGTGTGACACCGGCTATTTCATTACTGAAATGAGCAAAGTCTTATCGTCGCATTAACACAAACGAAGCGGACAATTTTTTCCATAAAAACCTACAACTCCTACAGTGCCAATAAAGTTAATAATCCACAAGCAGCCGATCGCTGACCAGAGGCGGGATTCATCTGGCTGTATGGGAGTTTGGTGGATTAATATAGTTGCCCAAAGATTCAATAATGTACTATTTTTTTTTATCTTCAGAGCAGATAATAGTGTGAGTCAATAACATTCACAGCCGTACACAAACTGAGAAACAGTCAAGGAAACAACCAAAGGTGAAACGTGAAATTACAGGTGCTGCTCGAAACATTACAATAGAATGGAAAACATATATGGTTTATGTATAAAGAGAAACTTTCATATAATATTTCAACACTTTATTAAAATTTTCCAAATCATTTTAGTGTATAAGTCATGAAAATCAAAACTACTTAATTTCAAATATTAGAATACTGCGTTAGTATTCTTGAATACAGTGTTGGTAGTAATCTAGAAATGTATATTAGCACTAATGTAGATTACTGTGTGTGTTAGTGCAATTCTAGAATACTGTTAGTAGTATTCTAATATTATGAGTATTCTAGAATACTGTTCGTAGCATTCTAGTATTATATGTTAGTATTCTAGCATACTATTAGTAGTATTCTAGCTTAGTATTATAGAATATTGTGTTAGTAGTATTCTACAACACTGTTGGTAACATTCACGATTTTATGTTGGTATTCTTGAACACTAATATTTAACACTAGACTACTACTGTACTAAGTATCCTAGAATACTACTATCTATTCAATTCAATTCAATTTATATAGTACCACACACAACAGTCATTTCTAAGTGCCGAAATGATGTGGAATACTAATAACCAGATATTTTCAATATTGTTGACAAGAGGCCCCAATATTCGCTTATCAATATTTTAAAAACATTTTTAATTTCACGACTGTAAAAAAACCTGATATTCTAAACGTGTCGTTCACTTATTCAGACACATTAACGGTGGTTTGTTAATATACTGTTAAAAATACTTCGCCGTCGCGAACAACACTGACACGGTGTCGATGTAAACTTTTACTTTTCCCAACCTCCAGCTGATGTTATATCGCTTTAGTTTCCAGAGTTGAGTTAGTTTAATCGCCGCTTAGCTTCAGTGAATCAGCCTGATGTTACTGAAGTTCGTAAGCTAACTGGAGCCTGTCGCGTGCCACCGGCGGTTAAAGGCAACGAGCGCGTGAGTTTAGCAGATAATAAAACCTCGTTAAAAAAAAAACACGAAGCACACGGTACACGAAGCGGCGATAACTTTCCTGAGCATTAAGTGGATATTAAACCTCCCAGGACTCACCATGATATCCCAGCGGAAAAACCCCCCCCCCAGCCCCCACCACAATTCTTCCACAGCGTGTCTGACGTCACCAGGACCGCGTACGCACGTGCTCGTCGGAACAAACCCAAACAGGGCCAGTGAAGCACACGTGGTTCAGTCCGCGCTACAAAAACAAACACTAAGTTATGGCGTTCATATTACATAAGGAGGAACTATATGTTTACGTACGTTCCCCCTGAGGAGCTCAGTACATATGTACAAAGACATAATGCACATATGAAGACGCAATGGTTTGTGAAGGCTTGACGTCTCACTTTTCAGTTTCCAAACATTAATAAGTGCAGGTAATTGGCTTCATAGTTGTGGTCATTTTGAGCACACTTGTGCTTGATTTCATTTGAAATCAATCCAAATGTTGTTTATTTCAAAGTGAAAATGTCCTCCTGTCTTAGCCCTTGATTGAAGTCCCGAACTTGACCACGGTTTTGGCAGGGTGGGTATCAAAATAAATTAATAGCAAAGTGAAGTGTAAATTGCAATGACTTGCTGTGGCCAATCATTGTAAAATAGAATCCCTGAGTAGCCACTAAATATTTAAAAGAGAACATATTAAATGTATGCCTGTTGATCAAAATTAGACACACAGTCCTTTGATTAAGCTATAGCCTATAGCATATATATGAACATTTTACTACATTAATGGGGAAAGTTAACTTTTCCAATGTAGTCTTTTTTTTTTTTTAAATGTGCCACTATAGAATATCTACATCTCCTCATTGAACTCCTATCAGTTGGCTTACTGTAGGAGGAAGAAAATATAAACTTGTTAGAAGAACACAATACCACTTTAACAGAGCTCACAATTCAAGTGAGTCAAATCACAATGTTTTTATTCAAGCATCAAGTAACAGTCTCAAATGTTCCTTAGGAGTGTCGAGAGGATCAGGTTGAATGTCGCTCCAAGTCTTGGGAAAAAAAAAAAACATGTGCAGTTTTATACTGTAACTAAATCCCCCCCCCCATCTCATAAATTCCAATATAACGGTCAATTGAGAACATCAAATTGTCTCATACATGTCATTTAAAAACACAGCAACTTGTATACCGTTCATGGACAATACAAAACTGTGAATTTCTACCAGACACACACATAAGACGTAAACATACTAACAGTAGGATACAGAAAACCTTCAAAAGGAAGAGAAACAACTATTAATAGTTTCAGTGTAGTCACAACATGGTTGTGTCCATGTTGTGGTGACTTTCCTTCCATTCACATATTACCTAATATCCAATAAACTGTACTGTAACTCAAGGGATGACGGAGGATGCTGATGCTCAGCAGAAGGAAAAAAAAAATCCCTGGTCCTTGTAGCTTCTCCAGTGGGATTTAAAGAAATGTGATGCCAGAGCACTCTGTGGATTATGAAAATGACTGACCATAATTAACTCATGATCCCCCGGATCAATACAGGAAATGAGCTGGAGAAAAACAGGCACAAAAAAAAGGAAAAACAAACAAACAGCAAAGTCATTAAAGAGATTCTCGGCACCAATCACAGAGTTAGCCCAGTTCATCTCCTTCAGCTGTAAAGTGAGTTTTGTGTCCAGAGTGTTGAGAGTTTAAACAAACTACACTAATAATCCTGTTTCTCAGCAGTGAAAAGGACACGTGACCTTCATTCAAACACCTCCTTTTGCTTCATTAAGGCATGTAAGAAGTCACTGACGATAAGGACGGAGGCTCTGAACTTAGCGTCCCATGGTCGGCATGGTAACAGCCGGGCTGGTTATGGTGGCGTCCTCGGCCTTCCACTGTGACGTCACAGTCTTGATCTGGGTGTAGAACTGGATGCCCTGGTGGACAGACCGATAACAGAAGCCTCAAAGAGCAGCCCGGTGGACGTTAAACATTCAAACACAGACTATTCTGGTGGCCGGAGACATGATGTGTAAATGTTTATTCACCTGTTTGCCATAAAAGTTGGTATCGCCCCTGAATGAACCTCTGGAGCCGGTGAAGGAGAACATGGGAAGTGGAACAGGGATAGGTACGTTCACGCCAATCTGCACAAACGCAAACACGCATTGAGGAAACGTTATTGTCTGCAGGTGTAAAAAAAAACAACAAAGCAAGTATCCAAGTATAGCCTACATAGCTTTCAGAAAACCGAAGAGAAAAACCAAGATGATACACAAAAACAACACAGAATAGATATCTGCCAAAGACATTTAAGGTTCTTTAAATGCTCAAAATTGCCTCAATGTCAAAATACCCATGGACTTGACTGTATGATGTGGAGTAAAATAAATCCACCACTAACTGGCTCCTGGAGACTCTCTTTCTGTAATATACTGGCAGGTGATATCTGGCAGCATGAACCATTGACTTCAGTCCAATAAATATTCTCACTTCTCGTGAACTTTCTTCCCTCTGAAACAAAAACACCTCCCACACAAAATGGTTTACTCCACATCTCACCCAGCTGATTGCCTGGAGATTTGAAAAAAGTAGATAAAAATAACACCAAAGTCACGCCCCGTGCCCTTGTATCAGGTGTTTTTGAAACGCTCTCCCTCTCACCTGGCCGACGTCCACCTCGTGTGTGTATTTGCGCGCGGTGGCACCGTTGGTGGTGAAGATGGCGGTGCCGTTGCCGTAAGGGTTGTTGTTGATTAGAGAAATGGCTTCGTCGAGACTGTCCGCCTCGAGGACGACGAGCACCGGCCCGAAGATCTCCTCTTTGTAACAGGTCATGTTGGGCTGAGGAAGAAAACGGGACCGTGTTCAGAGGGGACCGCTGGATCCATGTCGGTGAGAACACGCCGAACATTTTGCTAAAAATGTTCGGCGCTCACAACCAGAAACCTCCATGTGTGGGGGAGGCTGCACTTCCCAGGCCACGGTTTTATACATTAACAGCCATGTTTATGTCTGTAGATTTATATGCAGGGGAATCAAAGCCAAACAGCCTTTTATTAAGCGTACAAATCTAGGAAGTCACACACATCTCTGCTGGGTTCCTTGTTCCCAGAAAACATTTGGGAAACATTTTTGCTGTAATAATGTTTTTGACAATGCAAAGTATACCGTCATAAACACTACTTATTTCCCCCCTTATTTAATGGACACTTGTAAGGAATATGCATTTGAGGGATGAGCAGCAGAGCCGTGACACAAGGATCTACCGGGCAGGTTGGATTTGGACGGAGCAACTTTAAGTGTCGAGAGACGAGTCCAGTGGCAGATGTCAGAAACAGGCCCTTAAAGAAGGAGTCCAGAAAACTTTCTGACGTATTTTTTCTTTTCTTCTCTTCAGGCAATTTGGCCTTTTTACCTTTTTTTTGCATGTTTCAAATTACTTCTTCCAACTCGAAAAGTGTAAAGAAAGGTATGTTGAAATCAGACAACTTGCCTAAAGATAAGAGAAAATATTTCTAATGAGCATAATTGAACTTTGTGCCATGTTTGTAAAATTGTAACACTAATTGGAGAATTAGAATAGAAATACTTTATGAATCCCAGAGGGAATTTCTTTTACAGCATCGAAAGTTAACATTTTGTACAGAGTTCACAACGAGCTTCAATAGATACTGAATTGCTTTTTTTTTTCTTCCCTCTTTCATGAACGTCATGACTGGATTCGAAATGCGGAAAGAGAATCTGTATAATCAATATCATATTATCAAAAATACGGTGTCAAAGTTCCAAACTGCGTCTCACCGAAACATTGCTGATGATGGTGGGCCCCACAAAGTTTCCGTTCTCGTATCCTTTGACGTTGACATTTCTCCCATCCAGCAGCAGCTTGGCACCTTCGTCCACCCCCGCCTGGATCAGAGACTCCACCCGGGTCTTGGCCTCAGGAGAGATCAACGGACCCACATCCGCTCCGGGCTGATCGCCTTAAAGCACAACGATAAATGCTTTTCATCGTCGTGTTACAAACAAATCTCACAAAAGTCGTTGCAGAGTGGACATAGTTATAGATGAACCTACCCGCATTAACGCGCAGAGACCTGGAGCGCTCCACCAGCTCTGGCAGCCAATCGCGAGACTCCCCGACGAAAATAGCAGTGGAGAGAGCCATGCAGCGCTGGCCAGCTGCTCCGAAGGCGGCGCCCACCAGCTGGTTGATGGTGTTCTCTTTGTTGGCATCGGGCATCACCACACCGTGGTTCTTGGCACCCTGAAATGGAAAAATGTAGGACAGAACTACTCAGTAGGATTTCTCTCCAAGAGACCGTAGGACATCAGAGGCAGCGCAGCGCTAATGGCGTACGCCAAAAACCTCACAGAGATTGACAAGACAGCCACTGAACCGCCAGAATCTGCCCTCGCACGTTTCTCATCCACAACAAGAGGAGCGATTTCGATATGTAGGTCATCACAGGAATGAGAATAATGAGTTCCCAAATGTACGAGCGGTGTATTTGGTGCCGTTTCAAGCAGTACCATGTTGGACTGCACTCTCTTGCCGTTCTTGGAGCCGCGCTCGTAGATGTACTCTCCAGCCTGGTTGGATCCCACAAAGCTGATGGCTTTGATGGTGGGATGGTCGCAGATGAAATTCACCGCTGCAACAAAGTCACAAAACAAAACAAAAGGCACCTTTGGATGAAAACACAAGTGCACTGATCCGCGGATCTGAATCCTTCTGCTTCAAACACCTGCAAATGACTTACAAATACCAGCGGCACATATGGAAATGTGCTATCTACATATTGCCTGGGGGTATATGATTAGTGTTCAAAAACCTCCTTGGACTTTTCTCTGTTTATCTCACACACACAGACTGTGTAGTCCTGAATGATATAGAGAGAGACACACACGCACACACACACTCTCTTACCTGCGTGCTGCCCGTGGATGATGTTAAGCGTGCCATCTGGAGCGCCGGCGTCCTGGAGCAATTTGGCCAGAAGCATGGTGCAGCCCGGGACCCGCTCCGAGGGCTTCATCAGGTAGGTGTTGCCACACACCATTCCGATGGGGAACATCCAGAGAGGAATCATGGCGGGGAAGTTGAACGGGGCGATGCCAGCGCACACGCCGATGGGCAGGCGGTATGTGTAAGTGTCCATGTCCTTGGTGATGGAGGGCAAGGTCTCGCCCAGCATGAGGGACGTAATGCTGCAGGCGTGCTCCACCACCTCTGAGACATGAAGGGAGGACAAGGGATTTGAGTCTTTAAATAAACACATCTGGCATTCCATTGTCAACATCTTGTCTATTTAAAGAACCAGACGATTTTGTGTTTGAATTGCAATTTAATTATAAAGTTTCTACTTGAGTCTTTTACTCAAGAATAAAAAAAAATAAAAAAAATCTGAAAAACCTATCAGTGTCATTTCACGTGTATTCTGTAATAAAACTTGTGAAAACTTCAAGCATCATTAGCCTCAGTGCTGTAAGAAATCCCCACTGCTGGCAGTACACCTGCAGATGTAGCCTGTCTTTCAGCTGATAATAGAAAAGAAAAGCGAGCACGCTCGAGGAATATGAACACCCCAAGCACTGGGCTCTGCACCAAGTATTAAATCATTTGGAAAAACAAAACAAAAAAAACATATATTTGGCAGCTCCATCTAGTAATAAGCAAAATACATCATCTTTCGTTTTGTGAGTGTGCGCAGCTCTTTTAATTTCTCAACATGATTCCTGTTGATGTGAGGCTGCCAAAGTGAACAAGTGCACCTCAGTGAGAGGAACTGCATAATTATCTTAATATAGTATGCAGCTAAAAGCACAGCCTGGAAAGCACTAGACAGAAAGAAGAGGAATAAACCAGGCAGCTACTTTTTCAGGACGGAATATTGCTGCACAGCATCACGACTGTGGAGTTCTTGTTGCTTATGACTAAAGACTTAAAAAAAAAAAATTTCCTTATGAGAAACTATTTAAGTGTCGATTTTCCAAAATGAGTTCAACAGTACACTTAAATATACTGTGGACAATTATTTCAACAGGGGCTCCTGCTCTCTGCTATGCATTCAGCAGCACTTTAATCCAATCAGGATCTGAAAACCTAATAGCACCACCAGAAGCCAAGCAGTTACTTACGCAGTCCTCTAAAGACATCCCCCTCTGCATCGGCGAGGGTTTTGCCCTGCTCCAGGGTGATCAGCCTCGCCAATTCTTTCTGAAATATCAGAGGGGTGAAAATGAGAGCACGTCCAAGAACATCAGTGACTGAAGGAATGTGGGCGAGCAACAGGTTTCCTACGATGTTGTCCTTGATGAGCTGCTGGTAGCGCAGGAATATCTGCTGCCGGCTGAGGATGGAGGTCTCGGACCAGGAGTGGAAGGCTCTGGTGCAGGAGTCCGCCGCTGCCAGCATCTCCTCCTGGGTGGCTTTGGGAACTCGTCCCACCACTTCATTGGTGGCCTGAGGAGCAGGAGACAGACCGAGAGCAAGGGAGCCCATTATGACATGTACTTTATTCCATTAACATTATGACCAACATATTTGCTTTGTTCATCTTTTACAGGTTAGACATTTGATGTGATGAAAGTTAATGGACAGTTGTCCATGCTTTAATTGCTCACTCAGCATTAAATTTGATAGCTGTACACCAGGCAGAGCTTTTAGGGGACATAAAAACAAGAAATACCGTGGAGCCTATCCCGATTTCTTTATAGTATACATGTGGTTATGAGAAAGGGGGAATTTTTTTTTTACTTTTCTCCTTTCTAATATTCACCAGCTACAACAAAGTGCCAGCCAGATCGTGTTCCTCCAGCCTGAGTGCAGTTATCTGTGAGTACTTACAGGGTTGGGGATGTCGAGCCACTCGGACGTGCTGGACTCAACAAACTTGCCATCAATGAACAGCTTGGTGGTGGGCTAGAGGATCACAAAAGCATATGATCAAATCCCTGACTGGCTGCTGGCATCATTCTAAGTTCATTTGGGACATCTGTCATTACAACACTGTGAAGCTTTTCAGACTATATATATGAAATAAAATGACCACACAGAAAGGAACCCAGACCTACTACTTATGCTGGATCAGTACTAACGACTACATTACAGTAATCTCTCATTTTCAGCTTCAAAAGAAGCAGCAGCCATTTAAAAAATAATGAAACATTTGGCCAAAACCTGATAAAAAAAAACAAAAAAATTATTTTAATGCAATGTGTAAAGAATACAGTATAAGGATTATTTATGGACTCAGATTCTCCATGGCAACCGACACTGATCTCCTTTGACCACCTTTATGAGGTACCTCTCCCATCTGTTTAGTATGGAACATTTTGTCGCAGTCGCCCAAGGTGACCCAACTTTTTGGGATTTGTTTGAAGTGTTAACAAAAGTCACCTTTCCAGGAGCTGTTCGATCCTAAAATCGAATCCATTGGATCCTTGGATGATGACAAATCATCCCTGAAGAGTTCATGCAATTCGGTTGACTAGTTTCTGCGCAAAGTGTGTAAAATACATACAAATAAAGAAAGAAAGAAATGCGGACAAAAACATAACCTTTACCCCAACAATTGTTGGTGAAGGTAAACTACAAAAGACACAGGCTGGAAATTATGTAATTGTTAGGTAAGGGAGTCGTGGAGCAGGTTATAGTTATTTAAATTCAAAGCAGGAGGTCTCAGGTTCAATTCCTGGCGAGGCATTTCATTATGGATTTTGTTTTATTGCATCAGCCACATGACATACAGAAACCTTATTCAGATTATAACCTTGTTCAATGTTAAATAGGCTCCAGTTCTCAGCAAGCAAGACTGACTGTGCCAGTACACAATATGGATTGCTTGTTCTTTCCTTAAGCTAAAAATAACATAGGAACACATAACAACAGAAACACTTCTGACATTTCACAGCATTCAAAGAGACGAAATGCAAGGCAAAGAAATGAATGTGTGATTGGCTTCATTTGAAGTGTCGAGGCAGATGAACATCTGTTCCAGTAAAAACAACATAGGTCTTTTTATAGAGACGTGTAAGGCAAGTATCATTGGTGGCAATCAAGTTAAGTTGATAATGCGACTAAGTGAGACACTTTAAACAGGACCACAAGACGTTGCGTTGTACACGTGACATCCATTCGCAGCTCAGTTACACAAGCAAGAGTGAGCGACTCTTACCACTGAGGAGGAGGAGGAGAAGCACACGCGACCCAGCTGAAGGGGCTGCAAGAAATAAAACACCACAACATTAATCTCTTCTGATTCCTATTCAACACAAAGCAAGCGCCACCTAACTCAGTCCAGGAGGCACGTGTGACAGCTCCACTTGTCCACTGTCACTACTGTTGATGCAAGCACGTCCTCTGCTATTGATATTTTTTTTTTTTTGAAACTTTAACATGAATAATAAATGTCTTAAAAAGAAAGAGTGGACGATGTGCAGCGCGCATGTAGCCACTTTGCTAGCTAACGGCTCGTTAGCCGTGTGGAGTTGCATAAGCGTGAAGTAAAATGAGCAGTTTTGTAGAACAAAAGTTTGTTGCTTGTTTTACCTTTGTGCTTCTTAATGACCGGATGAGAAGTGCTGCCATTGTGGAGTGTCAGTTGTCTTTTGTTTTTTCTGCTCCAAAGCCCTTCAACCGACCCACCACACACACACACCAAAGTGGAGAGAAGTTGAGCTATCGCAAGTGTTCCAGAGGACACGCTGCTGCGCGTTTGTACGATTTACAATACAGTAAAGACGTGGGTCACCACCAACACGCCACTATCCATATCATTTGTTAATCTGCTTTATTTGTGCGCGTCCCGATTGGTTGTTTCCGGTCCTGATGGGTGGAACTTGTTCATTTGGAAACCAATCACGACGCCCATAGAGCCACCCGCCCTTAATCACAGGGCGCTGATTGGCTGACTCGTCCAGCAAAACAGAAGTCGCTTCAGTAAATTGACTAATCTCTCAAAATCAAATTTTTTGGGTGGACTTCAGCACTTAAATGTCCAATTATTGTCTTAATAAAACTCGACGCTTTCTGTGTAGTTATTATTCAATACGTAGATTTTCTAAATGGCCTAAAGGTTATTGTGGATCTTGAAGGACATTCTTATTAACGCTTTGTGGCAGGTAAGGGTTTCCATGGCAACATGGCTACGTTCAACATGGAGTTCCTTCAGTGGGATCGTCATGAGGTTGCGAGATGGATTGAGTCTATAGGATTCCCACAATACAAAGTCAGTTCCAACAAAACGCAAAAAATAAGTGGCTGTCAGCCTGCAAGAAAGTCGTTTCCTCATTATGCTTTTCTGTTGCAGGCATGTTTCACGGAGAACTACATCACTGGGAGAAAGCTCATTTATGTCAATTGTGCTTCCTTGCCAAGACTGGGAGTCACACATTTTAAAGACATGCAGGTATCAAGACAAGGCAGAAACTCCTACTTTTATTTATTTTTTTTTATTCCAACCTTCAGAGGAGATTTATGTTTTTAAGTATGCTTGTTTACATATCAAACAAAAGCCGCTCCCACAGCGTTCAAGGAAGTTTCAACAAGCTGAGTGGTACCGGAACATCCTTAACGATGGCTTTGCCTATTGCTCAAACTAATCCTATGATCTGATTCTGAAACAATCTTTTTTTCCCTCAGTTCATTTTATTTTGTTTACTGCTTGGTAAGTGGTTTAATATTTGCCCAAACATCCTCCACATTGCTTTCCCTATTGGTTTTCAACAAGCTGTATTTCAGAGAGTCCAAACACAAAACAGTCAGCTGTTATTTGCTGTCTACCACCCACCCTTTCAGGTTTAATGACCCCTCATTTTAAAGCTTTATTAGTAACAGTTTATGATGAAAGACTCAACCATTACTTCTTAATGAATGCCAATCAGTTCATTTGAACGTAACTCAATCTGTTCATGTAGAGATCCATCAATCCATTTTCTCCCGCTTATCTGTTTCCGGGTCGCGGGGGTGGCCGAAAGAACCTTTCCTGCAGGTGGTGAGCCCACGGGAAGGTGGTGCCCGGCGAAGGACATGAACCCACTACCTTGAGGTTTCCAGTCTCATGCTCTACCAACTGAGCTCGCCGGGGGCTTCATGTAGAGATCATTATTACTTTTCATCATAATGTTGCTCGTCTGTATATTTTTAACTTCTCTGACCTGTGATGATACAGTATGGCCCCGTACGCCGGAATCATTGTGGCTCCTTAATCAATCCTCTATAATGCTTGAATATTCATTCCTGCAGCCAACAGTACTTGGAGAAAATGTTAATTCTTTGAGTTTTTCTATAATGTCGTAAGTGACTAAAGTATCAGTCACATTTTGCGACTCACATTTTCACCTCTTTTTCTTTCTTTTCACTCTATTGCACTGTACTTTAAGCTGGTATCAGCAGGGAACACGTTCAAAGATTGGATATGAGTCAAAACGCCACTGTCAGGCTTTTAACGTGCCGGAGAAGTGACCACATGATAGCAATCCTTGCCGCCCTTCACTTGTTACGTTGGAGCGATGCAATTGATTTCAAGATGTCACTTCTTGTTTTTCACTGGCTTGATTGGTCTGGATCTCGCCTGTATCTGCGATCCGCTGGCTCCATATAGAGTCTGTTTGCCACTTGAGATCCTATAGCAGAACCATTTTCACTGAAGGTGACCAGGGTTTTTTATGTAACTCCCTGCCTGGAGATGTTGTGCAGGCACAATTCCTCTTTATGTAATGCTCACTTTTATTCCTATGGTTGTTAGTCATTGGTTTATAATTGTTAATATATCTTTGATTCTGCATTGTCTTTATTTACACTATGAGGCACTTCCTGAGTTTTAAGGGGTACCTTGCAATTTAAATCGATGAAACTAAGATGTTCACTGCCCTTCACTATTGTGGAGATTTATCAATAATCAAAAAAATAGGTTCTTTTTTTTTTCTACTTTAGCACATGGTGTTTCGCACTCGCACATTTATTTTCAGCATCACAGCCAATTAAAGTTGTGTATTTTACCCGAGCATCACTGCCAGCAGAAACACTTCAGATCTGTTCCATCACATATATGCTGTTTACAGTTACAGTCACTGTTTTCTCTCGTCGTCTCCCTGAGGTCACAGCTAAATTGGCAAAGAATGCCTTTATGCATCAGTCTGCTTCACTCTGTCACAACATCAAACGAGATTCTTTAGTGAGTGCAAGTTGATAATGAAGGGTCAGGAGACTGATTTAGTAAAGGTGTGTTCATATTCTCTCTGGTTCATGTTTATTTTGTTTTTAAACTTTAAGCCCATTCATGTGTTTCTTTTTGGAGTCTGACTCATTCTTTGTGCTTCTTATGCAAGAAAGCTGTTGAAAGACTCACTTATCAGTAGGATTTACTTAATAAACAAGGTTTGAAAATGTGAACAGTCTTTATCATCATGGGACTGAATCGCGCTGTGCACTCTGCAGGTCATCTCTGCTTGTGTGCGCGAGCTGCTGGGGATGGCAGAGGTCCCGTGGAGTCGCAGCATCGCTGACCCCCAGCGGGACACCATGGGCCTCTTCCTAGAGAGGAAGGGTCGCACGGGTGTTCAGGCGGACAACCTCACCTGGCAGCAGTTTCTGGATGACATGCGTCAGACCGAGAGAGAGCGAGAACCCGATCTGAATCACACCAGGAAAGGAGCACAACGAAACCCAGGGCCTGTCAGCGTCGGTCCACGTCACTGAGCGTCAGTACATAATGACTTCGATGGGACACTCACACAATGGGTCACACAGTGGAGCTTTGACATTAACACATCCCACCAGCAAAATGCTGGTATTTTGTCGCTGTTGTGATTGGCAAATAAACATTCTGCATTGTTATTCCACCGCCTGTAAGCATGTCTTCTTTCCTCCAAAGATGAATCGCTGAAAAATGTGATTACTGGGTGATTCCACACCAAGAGAGTGAAACAACACAGACTGACTGCAACTATTTTTTTATGTGTCTGTCAGCTGGTACATGATCAGCTGTTCAAAGAGCTTTTGTCCTTCCAGCTCTGGAATACTATGAATGCCTAAAACACTTAGACTATTTATATTGATCTAAAGTGGATGTAACTGGATGGAGTTATTGATCTGCTGGGGTAATTCTCTGGATGACAATAGTCACCTATTTCAAAGTGCTGAGTGGCCTGGGGGAGGTATGGGCCACCGTTTTCCTAAGAGTAAGGAGAGAGAAGAAAACACACCCTCCCCTTAAAGGCATTGCCATATACTGTAATAAACATGTTCACATATGGGATACTTCGCCAACTTGCACAAAAGACCAAAGGATCATTGAATCAGATAGTGGTTGGGTCCAGTGCCAAGCGGACCCAGAGGGAACACAAGCCATTTCTGTTTTTCGCCAACTCAACACTTTCTTGCCAATAATCTATGTAATGCATGCAGGAATGTTCAGCTATAGGCTGCTAAATTTGGCTTCACCCAGACCCGATGTACCTGCAGAAGCTTTGATCCAAATAGCAAGCATCTGAAAGCCCAGTTCAGTTACTGTCGGTCCAGATCTGAGCTTTTCTGATTTTTCTTCTTTTTTTTTTTTAAACATTCTTGGAGAATATTATTGGTCCACTGCATTTTCGTGCAGTGGAGTTCAATCTACATGAATAAATGATGCCAGCCCGTGAGATAGGCTGGGAGGGAGGCACTGCATCTGTCTGTGCACACAAATGGTCTCTGTGCAGCTCCGAGCGCACCGATTACCATTCCGAGCACAGCACCTCTGGTCAGAAATGGAGCCGGGTCGGTGGTTGACAGTAGTCCGGGGGCAGGAGAGGGGGGTGGGGTGGCTATATTATGGCAGCAACCTTTCAGTCAATCTGGATTAACTCGCACTGAGCCCTGCGTCGCCGGCACAACCCCCTGAAAGCGATACGAACATCTGGCCGGATTCAGCGCGGCACCAGGCAGTCACTCACCGCGCTGGAGATATTAAAGCAGCCTGTCGCTACAAAGGCGTTTTCTCTGGTGGAGGTGTTCACACACACACACTCTCTCTCTCTCTCTCTCTCTCTCTCTCACACACACACACACACACACACACACACACACACACACACACACACACACACACACACACACACACACACACACACACACACACACACACACAATCTCTCACGCGCGCGCACACACGGGCGGATGCGCAGTAGAGGCGATCCCGCACAGCTGCAGCCTCCTCGCAGCCACACCGGGACCCTCCAGGCTGCATCGCAACATCCTTTTCTTACGACGGGAATTTAACAAGAAAGAAAGAAGAAGCGCGTGACATTTCGCTGGTGTGAGGCGATCGAGGAAGGATCGTCCTTTATCTGCCGGTTATGGATTTCGTGAAGGACATCGCGGGTTTCGCAGGCCCTCACATGTTATAACAACCAAGACGCGTGTTTTCAGGACACCTGAATTATCTCCAAGAGGATCCGTCGGTCCCATTTTTTTTTTTTTTTTTTTTTTTTTTTTTTTGGTGGTCTGTCAGTATGCTCTCAGCCCCCCCGGGAGGAAATGTGCTCATACCCACCTCCCTTTGACTTGATGTTTCATCTGCAAGGTAAATTCAACATTTCACAGGTTGGGATCGGTGTGAATCGCAGCCCCTGAACTCTTTAGGGGGGGAGGGGGGAGGGGGGCTTTCAGGAGGTAAAATATTGACTTGAAGTAGTTCTCGCAGGACCCATCTGAATGGGCTCAGGTTTTCCCTTGTGAAAGGGGTTGTGGCTGTAACCCACCAGCCCAGGACCTGCACCGCAAGGTCAAAAAAACCCTCTCCAATTGGCAAGCAATGTTGGTTTCTAGTATACTTGGCTGCATCCTGTGTTGCTTACCCCCCCCCCCCCCTCCCTACAGGTAAAGCTGAGAATCATGGCTCATGTTCTCATTTTTCAGCCAGCTCTCAGATGTGTGCAGAGAAAAATGGATTTCAGATGCTAGAGACATATCTGTGTTTAATTGTGCTTTATTTAAATAATCAGCCCAGAGCATCCACTGATAGGACAGCCTGCTGTTTAAAACCAGGCCGATATGCAAATTGTACATCAATCATTGAGCCTTGATGGAGTGTAAATTAACCTAAGTAAAAAATGATAATAGGTAGTGTCTGTTTGGAGAGGGGCATGTTGCCAGGTGATGGAGGAGGATAGGTGGCGATGTGGTCCTGCTGATGTTCATGAAGGATGAGGTGTAATGGTCCTGTCTTTATGTCTAGCATTAGTTATCAGATATCTTATTATTCATGAGTGCCCGAGGCACCATTGTAACTGCTACACCAGTGAAACCAGGCCCACGCCTCATTTTGCTGCTTCTATTTGCTCATTGCTGCTGTGTGAATGTACTCACTGTTGGTGCTCGGCTACCTTTCACATGATGCCAGAGGAGTGATGTGTGATTCCTGGGCTCTGAGGCGGTTCCGCGGGCCAGCTTCACATTCGGTGACCCAAATTTCTACCCTTTGCAAAGATAAATGCGCATGATTTCGCTGAATTAGGGTTTTAAAACTCGGATATGGCTGGCCAATACTTGTGTATGCACATATCTGGTCCACATAGGATGAATAAAAGTGCCTTTATAGTTTTAGATGTGGTTTTACACTTACCATACCGAGATATTGGAATATGACTGGCTGGTCAATATAGTGCGGAATAATTACTCAAGAAGGCTGTATTGGCATTCAAGGATGGATCCTTTGGCTTTCTTCCTCTCAGAAGAAAATCCCAAGTCATAAGGCCGTCACGTCACAACAGTGCAAGAATTCACATCTAAATACAGTATTCAGAATTTACAGTATTAACCCTAACCCTAACCCTATCACCTAGTTCAGCACAAGTCCTCAGCCACAAGTAAAATTATGATATTGATGCCCGAGCCACGAGATAAACAGCACATCAAGGTAACGCTGCTTTTCTTGTGATTCGGTGTGAATAGAAAAAGAAATAAAACACACACTGAGAATTACAAGGGGGGGGAGATGTAAATGCTGATGAACAGCACTTCTATTGATGCAGTGGGGTCTGCTTAGTATGCTATCCCCCGGCGCACATGCACATGCACGCGCGCACACACAAACACTCGCACACTCGCATTCACACACATATATAACCTCTTCTGCCTCAAAGATAATTTCAGCTGCATCTGATTTCACGTCAAGTGACTTAGCTTTTTATTAGGCACGAGATTGGAAAAAGGGTAATAATCCAAACAACACAAAATTAGGTGAGTGTACAATCTCCCCATCGTCACCACTGTGCCATAAATGATCCAATGGCCCCTGCATTGGCCTTCAACCAGAACCGCTGAATTGTCAAGGTCCTTCCCGCCAGAGAAGAGTCTTAACTCTAAATATTATTAGGTTATCTGAAAATCAGCCACTGATTACATCTCACCCAAAACTGAAGTTTTTCTGTGTTGCCATGGCATCAAGGCTGTCACCCAAGAGCTATCACATTCTAACATTGGCAGACACTGTTAAGAAAAGGATGTCACAGCTCATACCACATTCACAAAAAACCCAACAAACCCCCCCCCCCCCCCCCCCCCCCCCCCCCCCTGTGTTATAGGTAGACAGTCCATGACAATGACAGCATCAATGTTTTTGGTCAGGATGTTTGGGTTTGGACTGCACAAGCATTTACCCGACAAAATAGAATTTCTACCAGCTCAGTCAAAATGTGATCCACTTCAGCAGATGCTGCAGTTCAATTTGGTCTCATAAAGCAGGCGGGCTGAGGACCTGTTTCACTGCTTCGTCGATACTTTTTGGTTTTTTTTCACCACCACTGAGTTTCAGCATTAGTTTACCCCCTCTCCACACAACAGAGCTTTATTTTGGCAGTTGCAGACGTCCGACCGCCTTTTCCCAAACAGCCCAGGTGAGATGCCTCTGAGACGCTGTCGTGTGCCGTGGTGTCGACCTGCGTGAAGGCAAAAGCAGACTTCATCTCATTAACTTCCCCTCGCAGGGCTGCTTTCCCTGATTTCCTGCCCAAATGTGGATTGCAGAGGCTTTCTCACATGAGCTCCAGCATGAGTTAGACCATCTGAAAACATATCCCCCATGACCTCACCGGCCGATTGGCATGCAGTGTGCTGCATAAGGCTTTTCTTGGAGAATGCTACCCCAGGGAGACCATAGATATCCTCTCCTACAGTTTGCCGCTGCTGCTGCTGCTGCTGCCGCACATGAATTTGCCTCTATAGCTGGGGGTTGTTGTGTAGTGAGCTACCTCTATTAGGCACAAATCCACCCACTGGTGTGCATGTGTGGGTGTGTACTGTCAGTCTCCTCCGTTCTCTGAGGGTGAAGAGACCAGCTCAGAGGTAGTAAACGAACATTTGATTGACCAACACGGAGATTATTGTTAATACATCAATAGATCATCTGTTTTCATGTTTATTTGTTTTATTGGTGGCCCTCCCAAGCCGCATCAGTATAATGAGCAGCACAACCTGGAAGATAATGATTTTGTGTGTGTGGGGGTGTGTGTGGCATTTAAAGATGAAGTGTGTGATTGATGAATGCATTGATTGATTATCTACTTATTTGTTCATGTACCTGATGGCTGCAACCTGTTATGCAAATCTCTGTGGAACACCCATAATTAAATGCAAATTAGGGCGACATTAACAGACATTTCCTGCACCGTCTCCCCAACGAGGGGCAGTCCTTTTGTCCTCGCAGGATGGATTTTGTTGGGATTACCATTGCAACTATTCTCTTCACGTTCGGCCCGAGTTTATAGCAACAACAACAACAACAACAACAATAACAAAAAAACAGCCTCATCTCCACAGAGTGAATCAATATCACGTCTTCAACGCCATCCGAGTCTGGAAGTAGCCGGTCCTGTCCGAGTCATTGCACAACCAGAGGCCGTACCATTCAGAGTCAGAGCAGAAGGTGGTTGGCACACCAACACAAATGCACTTAGTGGACTACCTTGCCACACACACATGCACCCACACGCACATTCGCACGCAGACGTATAAAGTAGATATTAAGGTATCCTCGCAAGTACTTGGAATACACTCCACATAGCTTTGCAGCACTGCTCGACAGTGAAGTCGTCAGCTGTCTTTAGGGGAGTCATGAAAACATTTAATAATCATTCCACAGTCCATTTCTCAGCAGCTCAGGCTGCAGCCCAACATAAAATCCACAAATTATGTGTGATTTGGCAAAGAGGTCCCCGTATAGAAAAAAAAAAAAAAAGAGTTGAGAAAAGACATTTACTGGTTGCTGCTTTCATGAAAAATGTCATAGCTTGCATGCTCTCTCCAATAATATCATTCCCCCACTAGCTATTATGGACCATTTTTAAAGTGACCTCAATTCTCCCTCCTTGTCAGGGTGCGATGCATTTCACCCAGCTGTCACAATGCAACTGTTGTCAGCGGATACCACCAGGCTTCCTTCACTTCCAATCTCACATGGAAAAAAAGAAAAAAAAGAAAAAAAGTGCCCCCACATGGCAACATGTCACTCCTGTCGTTGCTGCTGTTTTCTTTACGTTATGATGATTTCCTCATACTGTCAAGGTTATTAAAACATGAGTTGTGTGTCACTGCTCGAGTGCAATGGAAGCTTTTGAAGCATGAAGACGCTCGTCAGACAGGCTCTTTGCTGAGGCAAGATTTTTATGCACACTCTCCAAGACCCAACGTCGACAACAGGGGCATTACCAGCAAACCACAGAAAGCTATAATCATAAATCAGCTGTTCTCTTCTGTATTTAAAAGCTGGCTTTGTATTTTTACTACAGTTGTGGTATTGGATTTCTAGTTGTCCAGGTGTCATTGGATTGGTGTTCCTTTCTGTGTGCTGTAATGGGACACCCGGATGGCTGAGTACTGCCCGTTCAACCAAAATTACACACAATTTCTGGTTCTACATATACTGAAAACGGATGACACGCTTCCTCTAGTACATTTTTACAGGACACCTGCAGAGCTGTGATCTGATCTCCAAAGTCTCAGTTTTATGACATGCTATATCCCTGACAATGTCTCAGGATTCATCAAATGGATCCCTCCTTATCCCCCATCTCAGTCGTGTCATAAGTAAGAGTACCAGCAGTGAGAGCAGAGAGAAAATCAATAGAAAGGCATAGCACATCCTTGCTGAGGCACTGGGCCCAATCATCCCTTCCTATTGGCGATATGATCCTGGGAGATATCGGTCTAATTCTGATGAGGCCCTGGACTGCCAGTCTAGACTTTCATCCTTCTGTACACAAAGTTAAAAGGCCTGGTATTATCATATCAAAAAAAAGTATGATCAGGGGAGTACCAGCTTAAAGAGAGTCTGTCACAAAAATCATACAAGATTACCTTGGATGATTCACTCTCAAGTCTGCAGGTTACTAAATAGCTTCATGTCTAATTGCACAAAATGTTGTGTTTGTTTGGGCTTTGACTGAGTTTTCTTTCTGCTCAGACGTTGGACTCTCTGTAAGCTGACAGTGGTAGTGTTTCAAATCTGGTGGAAAAGGTTTAACCTTGCAGAGCAGAAGCCCCCAGTTTATTTGTTTTAGCAGGGGAGATTTCTCAATGTATGAATGAGGTGATACAAATTCAATGACAGATTTCATGCTTTGCATTTTTTATTTATTTATTTATTTTTTTTAAATGTCTGTCTCAAACTGACTCTTTGCATTTATCTTTTTAGGTGTTTTGACCTGACTTGAAAGCCAAATGGAGTCACTTCTGGTGTATCTGATTGTCCTCGGTGTGGCTGTGAAGGCTCACAAAGTTCAAATCTGCCCCAAACGCTGCGTCTGCCAGATGCTTAATCCCAATTTGGCTACGCTGTGCGACAAGAAGGGGCTTCTGTTTGTACCGCCGAACATCGACAGGCACACGGTGGAAATGCGTCTCGGGGATAATTTCGTGACCGGCATCAAGCGCAAAGACTTTGCCAACATGACCAAGCTGGTTGACCTGACCCTTTCTCGCAACACCATCGGCTCCATCGCGCCTCACGCCTTCAAAGACCTGGAGAACCTGCGGGCTCTTCACCTCGACAGCAACCGGCTCGCCCGCATCACCAACGACACCTTCAGCGGCATGTCCAAGCTGCACCACCTCATCCTCAACAACAACCAGCTCACCCACATCCAAATCGGGGCCTTCAATGACCTCACAGCGCTGGAGGAGCTCGACTTATCCTACAACAACTTGGAGGGCGCCCCGTGGGTGGCTATTCAGAGGATGCCAAACCTCCACACCCTCAATTTGGACCACAACATGCTCAGTTACATCCCAGAGGGGACCTTCTCTGGGCTGCAGAAGCTAAAGAGACTGGATGTGACCTCCAATAAACTCCAGAAGCTTCCTCCGGACCCTATCTTCCAAAGGGCGGGGGTCCTGGCTACGTCTGGGATAATGGGGCCTACGTCTTTCGCTCTGAGCTTCGGAGGGAACCCGCTGAGGTGTAACTGCGAGCTGCTTTGGCTGCGGAGGTTGCGGAGGGAGGATGATCTGGAGACCTGCGCTTCGCCGCAACACCTCGCTGGGCGATATTTTTGGACTGTCTCAGAAGAAGAGTTCCTGTGTGAGCCGCCTCTCATCACCAGGCACTCGCAGGTATCCCTTCTGTGCAGAGCTGTTCAGTGTTCAGACGAGGCACTCGCTGCTGCTCCCCTCTCTGAGCCAGATATTCAATTCACCCTTAGTTAGTCCGAGGTGGCACTTTGAGCTTTTTATGACTGCTACACCAGATATTAGCCCTGTGCGCCAGAGGAGTGTTACAAGAGTTGTGGGAGTTTCACAGGCCACTCAGCTAACGGATTATTGTTGAATTAAAAAAAAAAGGGCGGGAGGGGGACTTACTTAAAATGTGTAATCAAGCTGTGGCAGCGCTTTTAGAGGAGTTCTTTAGTAGGATTTTCAGTTATCATCCTAATAAAGCTATTTTGCAGCTTTATGATGGATCCGCACTGAAGCTCTTAATACACAGCAGTAGCTTACAGTGATTTAGTCCTTGATTCAGGCATCCAAACAAAATTATCTGATGACATCCTTCCTGAATAACCACAGCTATAGTAACTCATTTATATTCAGCGGAGGTCTTCTGTATAATTGCAGACAAAATTAACTTTCACTTGGACTCTAGCATATGCTGTCATATTGATAATTTTGTCCTCTGTCTGCTGCTTCAGTATCATGACAAACAACCGTTGATTACATTTTGCAGGAAGAAAACGTTTTAAAACACACCATCAGTATATGCATATTCTCATTTGGCCAGGTAGGAGGCGTCTCAATGCAAACAGAATTAGGTCAACTGGACTTGCTCATATGTCGTGGAAGACATTTCACATGAACTGGGGCAAAAACGCCTTCTAAGACACACAACTAAGTCCAGTTTACCTGATTCAGACATCAATAAAAGTCATAATTATAATAGCTATGCAAAGATTGCAGTTACGGTTTCTAATTAGATTTTCAAATTTTTGTTCTGTGGGTGATTGTATATGAAGAAGTCTCTTTGCTGACTGCAGTTCCTCCCTCCATCTCAGGAGCTGCGGGCTCTGGAGGGTCAGAGTGTGTCTCTGCGCTGTAAGGCCCGGGGCGACCCCGACCCCATCATCCACTGGATCGCCCCCGATGGACGCCTCATGTCCAACTCCTCCAGAGCCGCGGTCCACACAGACGGAACGCTGGACATCCTCATCAGCACCGTCAAGGACTCCGGTCTGTTTACACCCCCCGTGGCTGTGCTGTGTTTTGTTTACTGAACAAAATTAGTGGTTTGCTTGTCTAAACATAAGCCTTTAAGACTCAAGTGTCTGTCTACTCTCTGTGACAAAGTTCAGAGTGAAGAGATGTTTTGTGATTATAGGCACAACAAAAGGAAAAAGACCTCCTCTCTATGCATTTAGTTACTTATTTGTTCATAAATCTTTACATATATATGGGTGAACACAGTGCATCAACAACAGTTCTTATAAATCCATTGTGAAATACGAGGATCGATAACATTCTCGTGCCTCGTGTCGTCAGCAGCTGATACTTACCCCAAAAAGCACTTCTTTTTTTTTCTCCTCAAATCTATGCCTGAAAAATTGCGAGTCTAACATGAACAACCTTGGGCTCTAAGACACACTTGAAAGCATTTTGAAATCCCGAATCTCTCCATCCCCATCAGTAGGTCAGAGAATGATCTACTTCAAGTGCCTCTCCATTCACAAAATGTACTTTTCTTCTTGTTTGAGCATCACTGTGCAGATTTAAAACGAGAAGGGTGTTTTCACATCTAACTGCTGAGGGGAAGCGTTACTCTGTGCTTGCTGACAATCATATTTCATGGGTCTGGAATGATGAAGATGATGTGTAATGTCACAAACTGTTTAGAAGCAAATCCTGATTTAGTATCTTGTACTTACACCGTTGAGAGGATGCATTCAGTATGAGACATCTTGTGGCCCACAGAAATGATCATGAATTTTTTTTGCATATTTAAAGCATGCAGTTTTTTTTTGCACTGAGTGCTACAGATCTCATTGAAACACATGCCTGGCTGTGTGGATTGGGATGAATGTGTACAAACGGACTATTTAGGATTGAGTTGACTGAATTAACGTGGGACATATGTTCTTTATTTGAATATCATAATAAAAACAGATTTATAGTCATTATTTCTTTTTACAGGTTCTTTTACCTGCGTTGCTTCAAATCCAGCCGGAGAGGCCCAGCAGACTGTGGAGCTGGTCATCGCTAAGCTCCCTCATATCATCAACAATACAGTTGCAGAGCAGGAGCCTGACCCCGGATCATCAGATATTGCCACAGTGACCAAGACAGGGCCGGAGGCAGGCGGAGTGCCTCTGGGCAACGCCAAGACAAGCCAGGAGAAGAAAGTGGTCATTGCTGAGGCCACGTCTACCTCAGCTCTGGTCAAGTTTAACTTCCACAGGAGCATTCCCGGAATCCGCATGTTTCAAATCCAGTACAATGGGACCTATGATGATTCACTGGTATACAGGTAAGCAGAGGAAACCTGCCACAATAGTGTGAAGCACCAACCATCTCTATGTGTTTTATTTTACCTCTTCTTTTAGTTCTTACTTCTCTTTAGATATGTACCCATTGAGTGGTGGACCTGGCTATTTGTAATGTGACGATTAATCCCTTGAGGACAACATACTCACGCACTGTATCTGACTTCTTATTCTTCGACTTTTTAATCTGCTCCAAACGCAACGTATCATTTACTATGTGCAAAACCTTGATAATGCTTAATCAACAGAATCGAAAAAAGAATGTCACGCGCTGCGCTTTAGACTCGTAGAAAGATGAAAGAGTAGTCTTCCAGTGTTTTACAAAAAGCATCAGAGGCTTCACACATGCCTATCCGAGGAGCCGGGGTAACACAGCTTCTTTCATCTCTGCCACCACTCACTCCATATTAAGTGCTAATCACAGAGCTGCGATAGGATCATCACACAAACCCATCATTTTAAACATGAACTCCGAAGTCTGTACCCAATTTTGGTGTTTGAACAGCGACGACTGAATTCAGGAGACAGCCACTGGTTGTGTGCAAAAGCCTGATGTGTGAGCAAACGACAGTATCCTGAATCTCAGCTCCTGAAAGCTCCTGTTTATCAGTTTCCATGTTGGAGAGAATAAATCAAATGTCACTGGAGATTATTCCTAGACAGATGTTAAATAGCCCCCTGAGAGATAAATGATTGTCATGTCATTTTTATCCCTGCAAAACAATAACATGGATAATCTGATTTGCTCAAGTCTCCTTTATTTTAACCCTCTCTAATCTGTGTCAGACCTCACGAGGCTTTTGTCTTCTTACAGAATGATACCCCCAACCAGTAAGAATATCCTGGTGAACAATCTGGCAGCTGGCACGCACTATGACTTGTGTGTGCTGGCCATCTACGACGACCAGGTGACCTCGCTGACCGCCACCCGAGTGATCGGCTGTGTTCACTTCACTACGGAGCCACAATACCTGAGATGCCATTTCATGCAGTCCCAGTTTCTCGGCGGCACCATTGTGGTTATCATCGGAGGGATTATCGTGGCCTCTGTGCTCGCTTTTATCATCTTCCTCATTGTGCGCTACCGGGTGTGTAACCAAGGAGATGCAGATAAGGTCAGTTTGGCACCGCTCCCCGTTTTTTTGTTCCGTTTCTGTTTGTTATTTCCATTCCTTTTGAAACATGGATGTCTACTTTCATTGTGCTCATTCATCCTGTACTTGTCTCTCGTCACGTCAGGCACTCGAGATGGGGGATATTCGCTCGTTGAGCAGTGATGGACAGCTCCAAGGCTGTGGGATTCCCAAGTCCCTCTCCAAGCAGGTTTTACGTCCAGAGAAGAATGACAAGGACTGCCTCCGAGTCACCCTGCCACCGCCGGAACCAGCCAAGCAGCGACCTCCTGTCGTAGTTGCCTCGACAAAACCTTCTGTTCCTGATTGCACAGTTTCCACTTCTGCTGGCAGTCACAGCTGGCACCCGGCCTCCCCGGGCGCCCCGAGGCCGAAACGCTCCGGCGCCCCAGCAAAACCCTCAGAGGCTCGCCGGGCTGAAGCTCAGGCGGATGTCGAGCTGGATAACATGAACCGGAATAACTCCTCGGAGGTTAAAATGGCCACTGCCATCACTCTGGCCATGCCCGGGCAGCCCACCAAATGGACCGCGGTCCCCAGGGGTTCGCGGCCACACCAGGCCTCTCGACAGTACATGACTGTGCCCGCAGGGGGCGTGAGGGTGAACCGCAGACACTCTCTGAACGCAGACTCATATAGGGAGCGCTGCTACGTGGCCTACCCAAAACCTGGGGCGAGTCTGCGCTCCAAACGCAGCCTGTCGATGAGCGGGGAGCTGCCGCAGATCGAGGGCATGTCAAACATTCGTCGGGCCAGGGACAAGCTCTCCAGGTCCGAGTGGCTTTTGGAGAGCACTTTATGATCGGACGTTTAAGACCTCTTGTTTACCTGGAATGGATTTGTGGCCGTTATGGAGCAGACAGGGATCTCATGCCTTGTTTTGAGCTTTTGAGCTCTTTATTGAGGGACCTGCGATACTCTCTCATGTACCTGGGGAGAGGCAGGCACACAGGGTAATGGGAATTTGTTTTCTACCTTATAACCTATCAAAGTCTTCTTTATGACAACATTTGAACAAAATTTGATGAAAGGCACAACAATGTATAAAAACAATTTCCTGTACAGTTGTGTGAGATGCTGTATATCTCAGTACAACCATAAGTGTTCATGTGGTATTGAATGCAGTAAACTGGACATACTGTATTATAACAAAGAAACCATCACACAGGGGATGGGGTTATTATACTCTCTGTCTCATTGCCTGTTACTTAAAGTGATACAATCTCTGTAGACTTTGAACACGATTCTTGTCTCCAGCTTTACACACAGATGGTGACATGTCTTAATTACCTTTGGCGGCAGTTTGGGGAGATTACGAATGTGCTTTACATCCCAGAGGTGTAGAAACAGAATGTAGTAGACAGACAGTGCTCCATCGTTTTCATCCCCACACTCCCAGACACAGCACAATGCAGCATTTTTGTGGCACAAGTCGACTCAGCCTAATACTGCCCTCCGGTTTGAATCGATGCATTTTTATCACATAATTACATAAGGACTCAACCCCGATAGGATTCCTGTCATGGCTGATTTGAGCGACAATTGACCCAACACCAACAGCGTGACAGGTGCGAGAAGTAATCTGGTATTACGTGTGGGTGAGCTCCAGAGGAACGGTTCATTTCCATGTTTTTTACTTAAGCTGAAGTTATCATGTCACGCCGGTGACAACCATTGTAAAATAACTTGTCGATGTACAAGAAGCGATAATCACAAGAATGGGAGGACGTCTGCTCTTGATTTTGCTGTTGTTTCTGTTTGATGTTTACCAGTATAAATAAACCAGTGATAAAAGGGACACACTCATATTTATCTCATTTTCAGCTTGCCTTGTGTATTTTGCTCAAGTACCAACCCCCCACCTCCCCCACCCCCCATCACAATTAGAGAGCAGTCATTAATAATCTGTGATGTATTTCCAGAACAAAACAAAAGCCCCAACTCTCAGTCGTGTGAGCCCTGCCTTGTGAAGAAGTAATGAATTTGGGATTTAAGAAGTCTACCAGCAACATAATTCCTCTATTTCAGCAAGTTGTGGACCTCTGACAGATCCCTGCCCAGAGCTCTTGTGTTTGTTCAAAGAGAGAAGGGAAGCAGATGATGAAAAGAGGCCATGCTAGTCACCAGGGACGCTTCTCGCCTGCACATCTCCGCACTCATCTGACAGCACCGGGCCGATGCCTTCGGACGGCAGCTACCGCAGAAACCTGCCGCAGGAGAGGTTAAACACAACCTGAACAGTGGGAACCAGTGCACGACAAATTCTACAGTCACTGCAACGATCCCTGATTTTGGGACAGACGTGACATGCTTTACCCGCTGGAACAGAAGTATTTTGGTGGTTGATTGATTTTTTATTTTTTTTTTTGTACAATACAAAGATACTCAAAGCAAGGATCCCTGAGGCAAAGCTACGGCACATTTCGGTTGGAGTGTCATACAAAGAAAACTTGCGAAGATGAGCTCCACATACAGTATGTACCACACAAATTAATTGCTGTCACCTAAACAAGCTGTGTTCTAGCATATTTATTCATTATTTCGTGCTTGTTATGGGTGATTGAAATGCTGAGGCGCTTGGCCTGACTGTTGGTTCAGGCTTTGGCAAGAGCCAGAAGTGTATGTTAATAATAGATGCATTTCTAGAGGGACACCGACAGAGAAGGGAGAGATGGAAAACTAGGAGGAGATGAGGGGAGGCAGAAGGAGTGAGATGGAAGGTTTTGTGAAACAAATACTGCGAGGAGGGTGGGAGGCGGAAAAGGCATGGGTGAGGATGAAGAAATAGAGAGCTTGAGTGAGAGGTGCAGAGAAGAAAGCGAGACAGCTCAGAGACGGAGAGAGAAACAAGAGATGAGGAGGGCACGGCGAGCCGAGCGTAAGGGAGAATGTAGTGCAGAACAGAACGAGGAGTGCAGGCAGACAGAGAAAAGAGCATCCTTTGTATAAGCCAGCCGTGCAGCCTCTGGCTCTTCGGTATTCACTGTACCTTCACAAAGATGGGAAGGGAGGAGAGGGACGAGGTGAGGGCGGCCGTGGGGTGAATGTGGGTGATGGACCTTGGCTGGAAGTCTGGCAACGAGCAGCGGAGTGAGTCCTGCGGCCAACCAGAATCACACGTTCGCCTTCACAAAACTGCACGAACTTGACCCGGTTTCCAAACTGCTGTGATGTTTTTCCTGATCCTTGTCTAGTCCCCCCCCACCACCCACCACCCCGCCTCCCTCCAAGTGCCTCCCTCCTCTCTGGTCTACTGTCTTGCATCATGCTGACTCACTCCTCTCGACTGCGAGAGTCCTGCCACGCTCCTGAGCAGCCCTCCGAACCCCGACCACCACCACCACCACCACCCACCAGCTGGCTCGCTCAAGAACTGAACCAGCCAGTCTTTCTGAGTCCGGCCTGCCTTCCACAAGCAGACAGGCCTGTTCCTCATCAATCTGGGTTGATCTGATGACTGACTGTCAAAAACATTGTGATTACCATTTTGACACAGCATCGCAATCTGCAGATGAATTCATTCCCTGCTCTTGTTGCTAATAGGCTTTTCATTCCTTAGCTTGAGTTTCAGTTGATTCTGAAGTACACATCCCTTTATGGAGCACTTATACTAACATGGCCTCTTATGCCGCAATTGCTTGCTTTTATGCCAATCATGCAGTGGGTGGAAATCACATTGGGCCACTGATATAGTCCATTTTCTTATTTAAAGAGATCATTGTGCTTGTTTGAACAAACTGAAGAGCCTATTACTATCACAGAAACAAATGATGGGAGTGCCTAATCGAAGAAAACCGCAGCGCTTCAACAAGTGTTTTAGCACCTTTTGCTCTCCGTGCTGCAGTTCAGTGCTTCATTATCTCCACGCAGCAGGCGGTGTTAGTCAAAGTCACACATGAGGCATTATTTCACCGGCAACAACTATTCCTGGGAGTACATATGAAGTGGGTGCAGGCTGAGATCACGAATCCAAACAAAGCACTCCTGGCAGGCTTCTGTAGGAGGGGGGGTCGGGGAAGCGGTGGGGGGGTGGGGGGTGGTCAGGAAGGGACAGACAGTTGGGGAGGTGGCAAAGTGTAAAATATGCACCAGCAATTCCAAAGAGTATGCATTATTGAGAGGAGTAAATGGGTCCAGAATGAACATCATGGCTCATTAATAGTGAATGTGATTACTGTTTCGGGGAAAACAGCAGCCTGGGTAAGGGGGAGATAATTGAAATGGTCAAATCTAAACTAAAGACTTCCTTGTTTACTCAGCACCAACTGTTACCACCAAGTCAAACTCATGACTAAAGCTGACAACTCATGCTGTCAAAGTGTCCCGTTATGGTGTTTGTTAGCTCTTCCTAAAAACTATTATCTCACCCTGCCTTGACCAGTGTTTTCCCGTCTCCGACTTTGCTTGTTCAAAGGTTGTTTTTTTTTTTTTCAGGATGGGTTGCAGTCATTCATTTTTGATGACCCTAAGCTTTTGAGTCATCGACGCCTCAATTACCAACAGGATTTTGACAAAGCTGGGAGAGAAAATGAGCAAGCATTTTTGAAATCCCATCAGAAAGTGCAGCAGTCAGCTGAGTGAAGGTCACACGCTGGGGGTGCTGACTGGGCGACTTGCACTGTTTGACACGCAGACTGAGTGAGTGACACAGCATCATCCCGCAGCGCCGTCACCAGATTTGGTTGGACGTAAACCCTGATTATCGCGTTGTGTCCCCCCCGAAGGGTTCCCACGCTGAATGAACAGATGCTTCTTCCTCTTTCTCTCCTCTTCTCCTGCCTCCCCTCCTTCAGTTACATATGCTCTGGGGTGATGGACGACAAAGAAGCTGGCTGCAGTTTACACCAGACATACCAGGCACCATTAGGAACCATTTTCTGCCCATTTGCCTGATAGCTGCTATCACTTATAGAAGTGATCCGCTCTTCTCTTCTGCTCGCAGGTTCCCCAGTGATGGATCCTACATTGACTTGCCCAGTGCTGGGAAGATCACTAAGAGAACAGCGAAGCAAACAAGTAAATGTGGCAGTCAGCGCCACAACTATCAACCCCTGGTGAAGTGGGCAGTTTAAGCCTCTTTAAGGGTCCCATTCATAGTGACTTACTAAAAGTGCTTATGCTAATCTTGTTATCTCCTCGGGCTTCTAGTAATAGAGGATGGGGAGCAGTGAGTCGTGTGCGACATTTCTTTTCTTTTCTTTTCTTTTTTTTGCTCACAGAGGTCCCATGTTTCTGCATGCATGTCTGCATTTGACTGTGATTTTACTGAATAATTTCTCCATCCTCACACTCGAATCTGCATGGCTTCATTAGCAGCTCACGCCAGGATTACCGACTGACTGTGCTTCTACGCACTGATCTTATTTATTGTTCGCAGTGAGCTAATTGAAGCGTGCTTGCTAAAGTTGAGATATCAAACCGCAGTGTCACATATAACACGAATTCTACGCTAATTGGACATATAAATTGTACATGCTGAAACACATGGGGGAAGGACGGAAAATGAAGCGGTGCAGTGGCCCTGCAGCTATTGTTTGATCAGTCGTCATCTGCTGCGGCTGATGGGACAGAGAGAATGTCAGGTAGCTCCTCATAAACAAGTCTTTAAAGGTCTTTTGATCTGACTGTGACCACATTCGCAATGCGGAGCTTTCGGGGCGCTCACATCTCCGCAAAGTGGTACAGTTGGAGTATTTGATATGTAGATGCAATGGCTACGCTCTTTTGAAGACGGTTCCCCGGTGACCCGGTGAAGCGAAGCAAGAACGTGACGAGGATATTAAAATGCAGCGCTAATCAAATAAAGGTCGATCTGTGATTGACATGTGAGGGAGATTCTGAGGCAGAGGGGAGAAGGGAAAAAACAACAGCGACACCGAAGACTGTTTGAGCGCTCACACAAATCTGGACCAACAAACTCATAGCGAAAGGCCGACAACAAGATTGAAAACTCTGCACTACTGCAGCAAGAAAATAAAGTAAACTCAGAGTTGAAAGAATAACAGTGAACAATCAAAATCGGGAGGTTGATGCCACGGACATTCATTTGTCAACAGTGAAAATGAACGAAGCCCATGTGACCAAAACAAGAGGGAACACTGATTTCTACTCTGGAGCTTGTATGAACACGTGGAAACACTTGGACGGTAAAACATCCACGTCCGATATGTTCTATTTGGAGATGTCATTTCTATCCATAATATTTTCTCTCATTTATAAAAAAAAAAAAAAAGAAGAGAAGCAATCACAATTTGAAAAAGAGAAATAAAAGTAGGATAAAGTATGACGTGCAATCAGAAATTTCAGATTTCTCAGAGCACAGCACAGACAGAGTCTTCTCGCCTCGTCACACAGGTTTATTATAATAAATGTTTGTATCAGCAAAGATCAGACCAGGGGGGTGAAAATAAAAATCCATAAATAGTTTCTCTCCCATAAATCATCTTAAGGCCCCTCAGTTCTATCGACCACATATCAAACCAGATGTAAAGAAATAAGAATGAACTCCTCATTTTACACATCTGACAAAAGTATGCTATTTACACACTGACGTCTTGGTATTAATGCTCATCTGATGCAATGTATAAATGATATATCCCTCAGAGTGACTGATGGGTTTATTATTGGTACTTTTACCCCGCGAAAAAAATCTGAATACTACTTTCACCACTGCACACATCAGAGACTTGGCGCCACTGCTTTAATCTTCAACACGGTTTTGTATTTTCTAATCTTATCATCTGTCTGTTTAATGTAAAATCCTAATGCGAAAGCTCACCATAAGTGAACGCTCCCAGAGGAGTTCAGTGGAGTGAAACATGCGGAGTGAAAGTGTAAATTAGCCCGAGATGCTTTCAAGCAAAGTACCTGTACAAGCAGTTCAGAGTAAATTCACATCCTTTTTTTTTTTTTCCCCTCCAGCTAAGAAAACCCAATAATTCTCTGTTCGATTTCAGTAAAATTGAATTATCATCGACATTTCTCATCAGGTTGTTCATTTTTGTCCAATAAACACTTGCAATCCCAGAGATGGTAAATATGTAATGACTAAAACAAACAAATACACCCATGAGGAAGAAATGGAAGATTTTTGATTGGTTAAAAAAAGAGTTTCATCAATATGATGTACTCTGCACACGAATTGTATATAGTGCAGGAAAATGGTCCGCATTGCCATATAGTGAGTATTTTCCGAGGTTGATTCCAGGTTGAGCCTGTCTGTACGGACTTCGTATGTTCAAAATGTGTGGGTATTCTTGAGGTACTGGAGATAAAACATGCATTTGAGGTTAAGCGTTGAGGCTAAATCGCATGTCGCTGTGAACCTGAGTGTGTGTGGCTGTTAGTCTCATCAGCTCTGACCCTGAGTTGGATGAAGCGGTGTCTGGGAATGGATGTACGCTGCCGGAAAGTGCTAATGTGCTGCCTTCCTCCAAACTGGAGCGGTGCTGCTGGCATTATGTTGTCTAACCCACTTTGGCAACAGGGAAACGCAGTTAATTATGTTCATGTCAGGAAAGTAAATTTGAGCTTGACAGACAGAGCGAGGAAATGAGAGGGGAGACAGGTGTATGCAGGCTGAGGAACACAGAAAAATCAGAGGGAAGCGAGAGAAGGCGGTCTATATATAGGCGGAGGCAGACTCGGAGAGAGGCAGAGCTGATAAGGGCAGCAGGGGTGAGAAAGAGGGTGAGATGCAGAAAGAACAGGAAACTGAGAGGTGAATTACAGCCTACACTGCTGCGTGCTTTGTGTCACTTGAGCAAATAAAGGCAGAAAAAAAAAAAAAAGAAAAAACACTGTCTTGACATTTAAAGGATGTTTTCGGGTGTGTGTGTGTTTTAGGCAAGGCTGGGAATCAGCTGTAGCGATGCTGGCTTGGTGGAGCCGGGCGGTCAGCGTCTGCAGCAGCAGTCCTGGTATTCACGGGGTATCTCAGCTTCCTTTATCTCCCTCACACACACACACACACACACACACACACACACACACACACACACACACACACACACACACACACACACACACACACACACACACACACACACACACACACACACACACACACACACACACACACACACACACACACACACACACACACACACACACACACACACACACACACACACACACACACACACACACTCTTCTCTGTTACCTTGGCAACATATTTTCTGCATGGAAATAGCATCTCTTGCTGTGCCTACCGTGAAAAAAAAAAAAAAAACCACTTCAGGAGATTTAAACGTATCTACAACAGATTGGAGTTCAGAAATTGGTCCTATAGATCGGGCAGAATTGAGCCATTACTGTTCCGCATGCCATATCATCAGATTAAATGTGTGTGGCAACAATGGGAGAGTTAATCATAATAGTCTGTGACAGGCTTTGATTACATTCCATTAAGCGTGCAGTGGAAGGTTTAACATACATAACATCATTCTCTATAATACACAATTTGTGTCATAAACCATCTATAACTTCAAATCCAGGACTCTTTGATGAGACAAGCTTGTGTTTTTGTTGGGGGTTTTTTTTTTGCCTCAGGATTTATTTACACCGACATGACTATTAAATTCAGCTCTTGACAAGCAGAGCACAGACGCAAGCAAGAGCCTTGCAGGGGTGTTATTAAGAAATGTAAAATAAATAATAAAGCACGGAGGGTTGAGAGTTGATCTGTGCGGATTTCCTGATTTAGTCTCACGCTCACAGATGAAGGGGTTTAGTGCAGCAACTGTGGGTATCTGACTGCTGAGGCCGCCTGCCATGCTTCAGACTGTGATAAACCTTTGTTTGCTCGCTGTCAGAGCACCGTGCGGAGATACACCAGCTAATGAAAGAAAAGTCAGGCACTCAGATTGCGGGCAAGATCACACTCTGTTGCAAACAAGCCAAAACTTGGCCGAAGCAGAAAGAGAGCGAGAGCGTGAACAAGAGAAAGGGAATAATATCCAGGTGAACATGCAGCAGAGGATTAAAAAAAAAAAAAAAGAAGAAGAAGAAGAAGAAAAAAATGCTTTGACTCCTGGGAGAGAGGAGCCATAATGAAATAAGCATCTGAAAGAGAGCAGGTGTTGGAGGCTTGACAGACTTCAGCTGCATAACAAGTAGCACATTTACTCTCTCCTGCCTTTGTCAATCAAAACAACCAATCCCGTAAATAAATGCTCCTGTGAAAAAAAAAGAAAAAAAAAGAGCGCCCCCCCCCCCCCCCCCCCTCAAGTGGAATCATGCTTGAATCAACCTTTAACCCCCCCACCACCACCACACACACACACACCAGTCAAAGTTGGTTTCAGGTAGAGGAAAAGTGAATCCGGTCCTGAATTTAAAGCAGGTGCACAGAGCTGTCTGGGGTCTAAAAGAACGAGAAAAAAAAAAAAAAAAAAAGCCAATAAGACATCAAGAATGCACTGAAGCTCAATCAATTCACTTCCTCTACGGAAAGATAAAGCTGCACGATACCCCCTCCCTTTGTTTTTCCAATTCTCTTTGTGACAGACGGTGAGGACAGTAGTGTTCATAATGAAAAAGCCTTTAAACAGCACTTTTAACCGCACACGCGCACGCACGCACACACACGAAGCTGCAGTTACTGCCTGGGGATCAGCACCATGGAAAGCACTGCCAGCTGGGCAGGATCCGTGTCTGTTGCCTGAAGGGGGCAGCAGGAGCTGCTCTGGAGCCTGCAGCAGGAGGATGACTAGGATCAGGCCAAAGAGCAGGATCTTGGCAGGGCGCTGAGGTGCACAGTTGTGTTAATCCTGCTGGCCGAGCAGAAAAAGGAAAAGACTCATGGGCAAACTCCAGAAATTACCAGTGGAGGAAGGAAGGAACTCCCTCAAAGCCGATCCAGCTTGAAGAACATCTATCATCACGCGTTGAATACGTACGAGAACTCAAACATTGCACTTAAGTGAAGGGTCACTTTAAAAAGAAGAAAAGAAAAAAAAAACTTCCTTTTTTCCAAAGAACTACATGCTTCCATGCACATGCTGTCGAGAGCCTCTGAAGTGAGACACAAAGGGGGAAAAGTAATGTTAAACAAGCCTACAGGGACGAGCAACCAGGGTGCCAGATGACTGGAAAAGAAACACGTGATAAGACTGTCAATTTTTGTAGTTGATAGGAAGTCAATTGTCTGGTGGAGAAACCATTTGGAAAACAAAGATCTATAAATTGAATCTAAATAGCAGAGCTACAGACGACATTGTCCACATTGGGATACACATGCTTTCAATGCATATTTACAAACGACTCTGCTGCTATAAAAACCTCACTGATAGTAATCCAGACAGGCTGGACAACATGATATGAGTAACTTGTGGAGTGAGCCTTATTAAAGGGTCCTATATGACTGTTATCATCTCAGTACTCCTTGTGACTGGGCTGCAAGTTGTTCTCGGTGACTCTTCTGCTTTAGACAATCCAGTTTTACCAAAATATCTCAATTTTTAATGCAATAATATAAACAATAAAACAGTAGTCTCACAAAAAAAAACAACACTGTGTGACCAGATTAGAAACCATACTACTCTCTCTGTCTCCACTGCTTTTCTAAAACTTCCCAGTTTCTCTGTGGGAATTCGTATTTCCTCCTCTCAGAAGTTGTAACTTTCCCCATTTCCCAGTTACTCGTAAAGGCGTCATAAACTGTTCTGAAACTCTACTGGCTTTGTATTTCTCATCCGTCTGTTTAAATAATGCGGTGAGCCTCTGTGGTGTAAAGTCCACGTGAGAAAATCAGTAACATGCTGCAAGAATTGTTAATAAATGACAAGTGATGTTATTCATTTAAGGAGTTTGGCTTTTTAGATTTCACATGCCGACTTTTTTTTGGGTTCTCGTCCAGTTTTGTTTTTTTTTTGGTTTTGGGGGGGGGGGGGGTTCTTGGTCAAAACTTTGCATGTTCTCTCCGTGTGCCCTGCGATGGACTGGTGACCTGCCCAAGCTGTATGCATTGCTAGATGACCCCGAGTCAGATTGAGCAACACGGGTGGATGTTTGTCCAGGAGGGCCTCCGTCCTGCATGATTTAGGTGTCCCTCTTGATTCAAACGTCGATCATCTCCTCATCAGAATCTCCACCTGTCACTCAGAATAAACAAGTTGACCTAGTCGGCGGGGAGAGCAATAATTTTAGAGGTGAATATCCAGGCTAGGGCTGTCAAACCGGGTTTTGTTCAAGGGTCACATAAAACCCAATTACATGTTGAGAGGGCCAGACTGGTAAAATAGTGTTAGAGTAACCTTTAAATTGTCACGAGGTTGAGAGTTTTTGCAAAATGTTTTGCAATTCCTACCAAAACAATTACTAATCTCAACATATTCTAATATAAATGTACGGTGCAAAACAGTAAAATGTCCCAAAAATGCTCCCCTATAATAATAATTTCTTTATGCATTTTGTTCATTCCCGATTCGAGACCACCAGCATGCTGAGTACTGCAGTGTCTTCCTCTGTACTGTAAGACTGGTGTAACGTGACCGATAAAATGACTCAGCCATGGCAACCTGTTGAGATTAATGCTGAAAAATTAAATATTCTGGAGTTCTGAAGAATGTGCACTGATTAATCTGACCCACGGAAAGAAATTAGTAGCTGGAATTTGGAGCTTCCCCTCTAGATGTCACTGAATGTGAAAGGCCCCGCGTGAACCACGTCACTTTAATGTAGACCCTCTGTAAAAACTCCAAGTGTAGTTTGACAGAGTTGGAATGACCCAGTTTATTGTGGGCAGTCGAGTTACATGGGTGTAAATAGCAACAAAAGGAAGTTAATGGCGGACGTCTGTACATTACATTCTAACGAAGAAAGTGATGGTCTCGCAGTCAGTTCAACGCACGCTTCAGATACTTTCAACTGTGACAGGCTCCGAGTGAGTTTTCTATGACACTCATCTGTGTAAAGACAGCTTATAGAAAATATAAAGCAACTCATGACTAAATGTTTAATCGGTTAACACTTTAAATCACACCTCTATCTATGTCTACTGAATTTTAATACAGCCATACAATACAAGTATACAAGGTTATTTTTGTGGTTAGAGAAAAATACAACCAAAGAAAGTGTGGAAATGCAAACATACAGCCGTTTTTTTTTCTATTTTGTTTTTAAACTTCTAATCCGTGTGAAAACAGGTCAAACGAGGCCGGGGCCTTTTTTTTTTTTTTTTTTTTGTGTCATAGGTACGATCTCATAATGCAAGAGAAACGAAAAAGAACGTCACAATTTCCCTAAACGTAGCCTGAGTCAAGTGTACAATATGCACACTTGAAGGAAATAAAAAGTACTAAATAAACCGCTGCTTCTCTGATCACTCTGGTAAAAATAAGTCTCTGATGTTTGTCCGTGGGTTCCATCTTCTGGCAGCCGAGTGCCACTGGTGAAACGAGGGGACTGTGTTGGCCAAGGCGTTGGGGGAATAGTCACTGCACGCCGCATCCAATATGACAGCAGAAGAAGAAAGGGGGGCGGGGCTCAGGAAAACCAGCTGAATTTCAGTGTTTTGAAGTCTTTTAATCTGTCAGATTGTTCCCGTTTTTTTTCTCTCTTGTTTGTATAAATCAATAAGTCTTAAGCTCTTCATTCCAACTTCAAAAGAGGTTTCACGTGTGCCGCGAGAATGATCTCTCTCTTTTTTCTCCGTCTTTGTGGTTTGACGCTTGCAGTGGGAAGGGGACTTGAGGGACGTGGGGGGGGGGGGTGTCTCATTGGTTATTTTTGGCTTTGGCGTGTGTCAGAATGTGAGACTTTAGGTTGGTCGACTGGGCGAATTTCTTATTGCAGCCATCAAAAGGGCAGACGTAGGGTCGGTCTCCAGTGTGGATCCGCACGTGTGTGCGCAGGTTGAAGTCCAGAGAAAACCTTTTCCCGCAGCCTTCGAAGGTACACTGGAAGGAAACCACAAGCAAGCCGTCAGGCCACGTTCACAGCACAACTTTTGGCGGCGTTTTGGGGGTCGGTTTCCACGACAACGGTGATCTGAGCCACGGCAAACCAACGTTTTAAAAAAATGGCTCCCAAGGTGGATTTTTTTTTTTCTTTGGTGAGAAATACTGCTACTGCGCATGCACGCCACAGCCGTAGTAAATTGCTCTTCTGCACTGATTATCGAAATGGTTGTCAACGAGCCAAACTCATTGTTAGTTTTGAGCTGTGGTATACAGAAATAGTTTAAATAAAATGTTGTAAAATGCACAATACTCTTGTGTTTGCTTTGTTCCCTCCAAAATATCAAACAAAGGCTTAACAAAAATGTTTGCTTAAATAAATAAATAAATAAATAAAATAAATAGAAACCCTGAATAATCTAACAATTAATCGATCAGCAAAATAATAGTTAGTTGCAGTTCTACCAGCTTATTGGATCATTTCACAAATCCACCCATTTCTATCGTTTCACTAAACGTTGGGTGCGTGAAGGCGGGGTACACTTTTAGTACTTCTGCACTCTTTAAATTTAACACTGCTTATCTTATTCTTCATACTTTCATTTTTGGCTCTAAACACGAACTTAAAATGCAATAAACAGTTTTCCCGTGTGTGTGTGTTTTTGTGTGTGTGTGTGTGTGTGTGTGTGTGTGTGTAGGAGGCGCGACATCGGTCCAGACACCGACCTGGAAGGGTTTCTCTCCCGTGTGAACGAGTTGGTGGCGTTTAAGTTTGGAGCTCTCGACGAAGGCTTTGCCGCACTCGGCGCAGACGTGCACCCGGGGTCCGTGGGTGTGCAGATGCTTCCTCATGGCCGAGTTATCCCTGAACATCTTTGTGCAGCCCTGGGGACCAAACAAAGTACGGCACAAAGTTTACAAACAGCACATAAATAGACCATAAAAGGGTTTTTGTTTAGTTTTTTAGGCAGGAAGTCTGTCAGTGCCACAGTGGAGCGCTAAGAGGTTTGGTTTTTCTTGTGCGCAGATTAAAAGAGGCAAGCGTTCGCCGCACGTTGTGAAGCTTCACAATTCAAACCCTTTTCAGAGACAAGAAACGCTGCTGCTTCTATTCTCTCCTGAAGTGTTAATGTACTGTTAACAGCGGCGCACTTAAAGAACCGAGCGCTCATAGAGCATGGGGAAAGCCATTTACGTTGGCGAGTTCAGATAAGCCCGATTGTTCGTGTACGTACACAGAAATCAATACACTCAAGTAGAATCTGTCCTTTTAAATAACCTTCAGCGAACTGTTCAATTACACAAAGCATGTATTAGACAAGCGCGGTGGCGTCAGACTCACTTTGTGAGGGCAAGCTATCGTCCGCGGAGCGTCGTCCTCTTTGACTTTTCTGGGCTTCATTCTGGGGGGGGGGGGGGGGGGGGGGGGGGAGTGGGGGTTTAAATCATCATTAACAAAAACAAAGTGCTTTAGAAATCATCCTTGCATATCTACACTACTCTAAAACATAGATTAAAATCCAGTAATGGAAAATATTGTCAACAATAAGTCAACAAAATCTAGACACATAAAATATAGTGGAAAGTACTGTGTTTAATAACACGTATTTCACAACTAAGGACTTAAAATATCTAAAACTGGGACAGGTTTTTCCACTTGAATTCAGCCTAAGGGTGAAAAAGGTTACCACATCCTACCAAAGTATATTTATATTGATGCTCCACTGTAAAATGTGGCATTTTTGGGAGCACTGACTGGAAGCAAGAGATGCTTTTCTCAAAAACAACAGTATCTGTGTCACGTATCGTCCATTCTGTCCACGGCTTGACAAATTAAACGCCCACAATAGCAGGACAAATTACAGATATTCTCTGAACTCAATGAGATGCTCCGTCAGCGACCTGTGACATCATATTTCAGCTCATTCGGGGGTCAATTTTGTTTTGATTCAGAGGTCTGCTGAACAGATTGAGAGATTTTTGAACAGCGGCGATGCAGCTGGGAATGTTTTGGTAATCAATTATTCAGCATTTACAGAAAAATAGAAACTAAGCATCTCATTGCGGTTTTCTCAACAGTGACGTACTTCCATCTATACTGTACACTTTAATGCTGCTTGTAATTAAACCTACATCTAAAGCAGGGGTGGGCACCTAATCTTCCACTGCTATTGAAGGCCGAGACTAGTTAGTCAACTAGATTAGTTGACCTGGAATTTAGCTCAATAAGCATTATTTCTTGATGAAAAGCAAAACATTTTTAAAAAAATGATTTTTATGCGCTACTGTTGCTCTGCATCACTTTCTCAGTCTTTGTCTGGAAATCATGATTACATTTTTCAAAATACTGAGTTAAATAAATAAATAGAAACTCTCTTTTCCTCCACAATGCAACACTAATTTTGTGAGCCAACAATTGCTCGACAGATTCAATGAGAAAATCACATTATTCTTTAAATAAACGCCCTTAATTGTAAAGTTTCAATTGCAAAGGTTCGTTTTACAGCATATTCTATCTTTGGATTTAAAATGTTGGGACAACAACACAAGAGGCAAAACAAGCATTAAAGCGCATGAAGGCTTTAAACAACGTCATCACGTGAGATAGTATCCGATTACCAGCAGTGTCATTTTGCAAAGTCATCAAAACTGTGTGGACAGTATAAACACACACTGACCTGGCAAACTCAGCCAGCTGTTTGGGGTCAGACAGGTCGATGCCCGGGATGCCACCCGGGGGCAGCTTCTTCCCCGTCATGTACTCCGAGTAGTCCGGGGGGGAATTCTCCCCAACGATCTGCTCCTCCACCACCGACTCATGGTCAATGTCTTTATTGTCATCTAGAAACACATTACAGAGACTGAACCGATAACACACGAGTGTAACCCTGGCTACAAGCCTCGGGAGCCCGCACACATCCGCTGCTGTTCTCAGGTTATAATAAAGAGGCAGACAAAAACAACAACAAAACATTGCTAGACTAACACCGCCGAGAAAATAGAAAACATGTAACCAATCTCTCCATTTGCACTGAGGATTTTTTTTATTTTTATCAATTTAGTGATGCTCGTTGGGAAGACTTGCTTTGCCTGGGTGTTAATAATGATTTTTCAGACTAATAAAAAATTGAATAAAAAAAAAGAACATGTTTTATTTGGAATACCAGGTAAAAGGCATATTTATGATTTGAAAAATGATATATAGATGAAAATAGGAGGAATAAGGAACTATGTCACTATTTTTCATATTTGAAATGCATGGAGTAAAATAATTGCACTGTAGTAGAGGACTTTTCACTTAAACTTCTATCTATATATTCATTCTAGCCTCTTCCTTTTCTATCTTTTAGTCAATTTTATAGGATCTTCTATACCGTGATGCATAAAATGTAAAACCATGCTGCTGTGCTATGAATATTCTGCAATAAATTGCAATTTGGTTCAATGAAAAGCCAGAGAGGATGCACACTGCCTGATGTATTCCTCCTACTCTCCATCAACCAGCAGAGAGCACCAAAAATAGACAGGAAGAAGCTGCACTGCCAACTCAAAATGTTTGTATGAAGAGATGCACTGCTGTTATATAGTCGGTGCATCAGCTGTGGATTATAGTTTGCCGGGTGGGAACAAGCAGCTCATTCACGTTTGCTGGTTAAAGGATGATGGATGAGCAGCTGCGGTGTTACTGTGCAGCAGTTATCCCGCTGCAGGCGGAGCGCCGTCCGCTTCAAACAGCGGAAACTTTATTTACTAAATACTACTTTAATCTGGATTTTTGTAAAAAAAAAAAAAAAGAAAAAAATGTGTTTAACTTAATGCAAGCCCGGAAATACACGCTGGCATCACACCGCGGGTGTTCCGTAAGGTGTTGCGGCCTGCAGACGTCCTAACCCCGGCTGTCTACCTCTCTCGCTCTCTCTCTCTCACCCCCCCCTCCAGCGCCGCCGCCATCTCTGCCTGGCCGCCGCTATCGCCATTTTTTCGGGGCCGCCGCCATACTTACTCGTCTCGGGGAATATGGCGGCGCCCAGCAACACCTAAAACATGGCCTCCTTTCAAAACAAAAACATATCGTCGGGCTACAACTGGTGTTGGCGTCGAAAAACCCGCGCTAAACGCGGCTCCGCACGGCGCTGCGGCCGGACCCCTCCAGGAACTAGTCCGGTGCGGCAGGACAACGCCCAGGCAGCGAGGCCTTCTGCAAACGGCTAAGCGACGGAGCGGAGAGCCGCGGCCGGGCCGACGTTTACTCACCCGACGCCCACATCGTGACAGAGAACTCCCCCTCCAGTGTCTTTATCTGAACCTGCTTCTGTTCCCATTTCCGTCCGCCGGCCTCCGCGCCGCCTAAGTAGCTCTTTTTGCCCGCTTTCTTGCCCCCGGTGCCGCCTCCTCGCTTCACCCGACCCACCGAGCTCTTGCCGGCCACAGTCACCAAAGTCTGCTCGATGTACTCGTCCTCCACCCCCGGGGCCGGCACCGGGATGAGGATCTGGTCCTCGAACCCGCCGCCGCCGTCCGTGTGCAGGTCCGAGTCGTCCCCGCCGACCACCTCCTCCCGCGTCTGCACCAGGATCACCTCCTGGTGGTGGTGGTGGTGGATCGAGTTGGGGTCGTCCGTGACCAGCGGCTGGAGGGCGATCATGGGCTGCCCGTCGTCGTCGTCTTCGTCCTCGTCGTCGTCGTCGTCGTCCCCGCCGACCACCGTGGTCTCGATGGTCTCCACCGGTATCGTCTCCACCTCTATCTCGTGCAGCTCCACGATCTCGGCCGGCATCTCCGAGCCGTCTGTCGCAATGTACAGCGTATCTCCGGATGCCATGTTGAAGTCCGCCAGCTTGCCTCTCTCATTCACGCCGTGTTGTGCTCCTGTTTTTTTGGGACCTCACACACTCACACACACTCACTCACACTCTCTCTCTCACACACACACGCCCCTGCTCGGCTCCGGCTCCGGCTCCGGCTCCGTCGTCTCCCTCTTCTTCGATAACAACTCTCACACACTCGGGCCCTCCACTCTTCTCCACTAGGCTCTGTCAGACCCAAACATCGCGAGACCTCAGCACGAGATCGCTGCTGCTCCACTCCACTCTGTCACTCAAATATCGCGAGACTTTCGCCAGTTCAACTATAACGTTGCTGCTGCTGCTGTTACTTGTGGTCCTGGGGTTCCGGGGGTTCCCTAACTTTTTACACTAATCGATCGCAAAGACTCAATTTTATGAATACCTATATCCATATATACACATTTAGTTTACATTCACCCAAAAGAAACAGTAAATAATATCAAAATAAATCCTATTATTGTCTACTTAATTTATGTACAGAGGAAATAACCAGCGGTTTCCTCAGAGTATGCCCCCTACATTTAATGTATATGATAATTCTTTATTATCTTTTATAACAGTGGCGCTGGCAGGATTCAATTTCATAGTAGGCACCGAATCCACTCCCGCACCAAATATTCAATCTTTAAAGCTTGTATGATCTTGGATGCCAAATGTGACTGCTGTATGGAGAGGAATCTATCATAGGCCGAGAGTAACCAGTATTATTGTGATTGCTGTCTGTTACTTTACATTTATTTGAAAATAACTTTAAAAAAAATCCCTCTGAACCTTAAAGATAACCTGACATTTCCCTTTCAAATCAATACATTGGTCCTCATTGATTGTCCGCCGCAGTTGTAACTTTGCTGACATCTCTGGGAAAGAAATATTAAGTTGGGATCATTAACCATGTAACTCTTGACCACAAGCACACCGTGTGGATAAAGCCAGGCCCTGACTACTTAAGTTTCTGCATGTACAAGTAGAGCAGAGTTGTGTTTACAGGTGGTAAACCTGAGGTGTTTTTTTTTAATTTTTTTATTAAGTTCCAGACATTGTCAACATATATGAATTACCTGCACTATTGACACGGGTCTACCTATATTTCCCAGTTTCTTTATTTTATGTGCCTGAATTCTCTTTATTATTATTATTACACAAAATGTTATTTATTTATTTTGTATTCTTCTATCCCATAAAAACTATTGTTTCCTTGCGGAACTTGTACTTAAAGCATTTCATTGCACATTATACTATGTGTAATTGTTGTGTGTGATAAATAAAGGACGACTTGACTTGATATGACCTAATAAAAAGAGTTGCAGCACATTGCTGCACCATTTACAGCTGATGGTGGCTGATGCACTGTATGGACAAAGACTGCTGTTGTGCTTTATGCTCATGAAAAGGTGCAAAAATATTTGTGGACAGAAACACTGGGAATCACTTGTTCACACTGGTCATCATTCTAATCTACAAGGAGTTTGTGTATACCAGGGGTCTACAATCGTTAGGAATTTGCCTCCCTCCCACAACAGGACCTGTTTGATCATCTTTTCAATTTTATTTGCGATTAGTTTATTGAGAATTGTTTTGGGACTCAACCTGGCTCACCTGCAAAGGAGGGCGACATATGTGAGTGATGAAAAGAGAATTGTTTTTAATTTAAGTGTCAAATTTGTCACCTCAAAGTGAGAGACGTGAGTCTATTTAAAGGATTGCCTGCTAAGCAACGAAATTAAAATTTGAGTTAAAAAAAACTAAACACGCAAAAAGCTACAGGGAGTCTTGACAGATGCGTGCGACTTCTTTTTGCACAAACAAGGAACATTTCATTTTTGTGCTTGTCACACAGTGGCGCGTTGTGGTTCGTGCCTTTGCCTCATCGCAAGATTATCCTGTTTGTGTCCCAGCTGGACCAGCGACTCCTCTATCGTGGTATTTATGTCCTCAAACGGAAGGTCTCCATGTATTCATGAAAACAATATTATCATTTTGATTTATCTTTTCAATATATTCATCAAATATCTCAGCAGGTTATCGCAGTGCAAAAAAACCATCCCGATGGTGTGAAACACTTAAAAAAGACACAATAAGGTTGCACGGAAACAGCTCAGATGTTTCACACATCTCTGTGCTGCAGCAGCAGGAATTTATGGCACCTATTCAACAGGAACAGGCTTTTGTACTGGAAAGGGAAAAAAAAGACAAATTTCTAGAGTGGATAAAAGAAACTGACAGGCATCAAAATGATCCCAAACAAGCACAGAAGGAAAGAGACCACCGCATTTATTCAAGACATTGTTCACAGTTTTATTTGAATTCATTTTAAATGAAGTGCGTTTCTTTTTGTCGGTGTTGTCAAAACCAGGAAGCACTTTTGTCATAAAAGGAGAGAATAAAATGAACAATACGTCACCATGTCCTTGCAGCCAATAGACAGTTTTATTAACAACATGATCACAAATACTCTGGTGTATTATTTATCTATTTCTTTATCTTTTTTTTTTTTTTTTTTTTTTTTAAGTTTAGAAGGTTGCACTATCCAAAGAAGTTTCTTCCACTCTTGGTCTCAGGTCCAAGCCTGTGTTTTTATTTTATTTTTTCTGCCATGGTTCCACATGTAACTGTGTTGGCGAAAAGGATAAAAAAAAACAAAAAAACCTTCAAAAAAAGTGCCAGGTCTGAAGTTGAGGACCAAAAATTTTGGAGGTGCTCATTAGTATCTCAAAGAAAAAGAAATGAATACAACCAATATAAAAAACAAAATACATAAAATGATGTGCAATAATATTATCAACATGATCATTACTATCATTTTATCTTCATCATTTCCTCATCATTACCATTGTACATAATACTACACTACTACTACTCATATTAACATTACATTAACAATCATAACAATGATAGAAATGATCATTAAAATGACAGCAACAATTTCAAAAAGTGAAACAAATGTGAACAAAAAGCAAAAAAAAACAACCTAAACAAACAAAAAAAACGGAACAAATAAAACCAATTTTATCCATTTTCATCTGGGCCAAGGACAGAGGGGAGAAATGTGGGCTAACAAACCACAGACATGGTAAGAAAACAGCGTAATCAGTGCGAGAGTGTGCCCCGGTCATGCCTTCCTCTCCAAACAGACAAACCAAATGTTACAAAGACACGTCTGAGGTGTTGCAGCAACGTCGCCACGTCGCTTCAACACCACAGCAGAACAGGATGAGTAGATGTCACAGTTTGGGCCTCTGCTCCTGACCTCTCCTCCTCTTCCTCCTCCTCCTCCTCCTCCTCATCGGGGCCACAGCAGCTGCTGCAGGGGCATTGGTTCTAAAAGGTGGCTCATGTCCAGGAGAGGCTACGAAAGATTATGTCGTACTAATTCGACCAAGTTCATTTCTAAGGGCTGTGAGGAGAAAGAACATGCGAGAGACACTTCGGATTAATAAAACACCTTAGATTGGTAACGTAATCTCACAACCACTGACACGACACTGCCGTAAAAAACGACAATAAAGCTGCATTTAAAGTGGAAATTGCAGATATTTAACTCTTTGAAGGCGACATATGATTAATCTAAACATTTGTCAAAATGTCTTGAATAGCTAAACTGTAATTCATATGATTTTTCTCTCGTGAAATTACACAAATGTCTGTTTCTACAAGTGTTATTACAGTCACTACAAAAACAAAAAACAACAATTTTTTTTTAGTTTTAGTATGAATTCACAACCTAGAACATAGGATTATTTTTCAGTATGCGGAAGTTATGTTAGGCAGTGTCAACTTAAAGGGCACTAAACAAAGTTAAATCCAGGAGTGTGATCAAAACATGATAGAGTGCCTCTATTTTTCATTATAAAAATATATTTAATTTATAATTTGACACATTTTTAAAACACATTTCACCATTTCCAGCTTTAAAATTCTCTAAATTAGATGTATCTCTTCCTGAAGTTCAGTATAACAACTACTTTTGAGTTCCACTGTTCTACTATATGATGCATTACTACCAATTGGAAGAATGTGTTCAAGCAGAGCAAATCCAGTTTTATTGAAGGTACAAGGACCAAACACAACAGCAGCAACAAGCACATCGTCTCACCACGAGTATTTAGTCACGATTTCTATGATCTTATATTTGCAATTATTAATACAGAAAAAAAACAAAGAAAAATATGATCACATGCACTATAAAGTAGTGAATCTCAGAAGATCGTTTTAGTTTTTCAACTATTAGTAATTATTGATTCAGATTCAGTTTCTTGAATTGCTGCTGTTGAGTCTTGCGTAAACGCAGATTGAAGTTTTCATATTCAGTCTTATGTGATTCTACCGCCATCTAGTGGTTACAAGTGTGCATACCTACCAAAAACCCAACCACCCACTCTATAGATTTCCAATTAGATATTCATTAACGTCTATTAGGAGAGCCACAGTGTTCCAAAAGTTGATTGATTGTCACTATTTGGTTTTAAAGATTAAAAATGAGCCTACCGTCGATGATGTCATCCTTCACTTTGTGCAATTCACGAAACACCTCGTCCAAGATTTCCTGCAGAAGTGTGAGTAGATCATTGGCGTGTTCACAAAATTCATGTTCATGACAAACACATGTTCAAGGATAAATTAAACAATTTAATTGTACCTGTTTCATCCTATCGAGGTCTAAAGAGTCTGTGTCGCTGCTGCTCCCCGCAGGCCGCCCCCTGCAGAATCGAAAATCATTCCGGGTTACGCTGACTGCGGTCGTTGTTTTTTCATAAACACATCCTGTAAGCCGTGCTGCTTCCAGGAAGCTCTCACCTTGAAACCATCGACCTGTCTGCAGAGTTAGCTCGATCCCAGGGCTTCTTTGCACCATCTGGACAACAAATAATAACAGCCAGATGAGAGACTCACACAGACACTGGAGCTTGGGTGGAATTATATGAAAACAAGCAAACCAAGTAGATTCCGTATGTTCCTGCAGAAACTCCACTTGAATTGATTAAAAAAAAAAAAAAAAAGAACTTTCTTCCTGGGAACAATATGATAATAAATACTGCCTACTACCTTTAATGACCCACCTGGTTGCACAACATCAGAAACCTTGATACACTGTTGATCTGATCAACAAGTTTCTAAAGAACCAGTTCTGTGCAGTTCTATATATATATATATCACATCACATTTGTCACTTGGTTTATTGTCTCAGGAGTCTTTTCTTGGCATTACAATGAACTTACATTACATTTTTCACACTGGAAAATAGAATAATGATGTTTTTTTCCTCACCTGTTGCATTCTGTCCACTCCGAGTGCTGGGTGATGGAGAATTTGGGTCATCCTAGAGAAACACAGAGGAACCCATAAGTACGACTAACACTGCTGCCATCATCATCATCATCATCATCATCATTAAACTTCCCAACCTGATAAAACTGTGATCTTATCGAAATTCCCCTGAATTCAATCACTGAGCAAATAATAGCAAATGGTTAATTATCGCCATGATGTAATCACCATCCACATTGTCATGATCCCCAGCTTAATCATTTCCCTAATTATCCCTCCCAGATTGAGCAGCAGCTTCACACCATCTTTGTTCTCCGTTCACTCACGTTTTGGCTGTCCTCAGGCTTTTCTGAAGCCGCTTTCCTTCTGAGGAAAAGAAGAAACCTCAAATAAGATAAAGAGACGTCAATCAAATCCGTAAACAGTCTTTATTCGCACTAATAACTAGCAATTTAGGAATCAAACGCAGATTAAATACTTCAGCGACCAATGGCGCTTTTTTTCCCCCACTGCAGGATATTGATGTTATTTATGTTTGTGTTCTCGACTCATCGCTGTGACCTTCGTGCCAACAGAGCGTTCATCTCCTCCATCAGTCCGCCACTTCCCCCACTTGTTCGGTTGGCATCATTTTTGGCGGCTGAAGAGCTGTCCTCAGGCTGAGATGGACGGAGAGGAGAGGAGAGGAGAGGAGAGGAGAGGAGAGGAGAGGAGAGGAGACGAACACAAAGGCAAGAATTACTCGTTGCTCCCTGGTGTCGAGTAATCATCCTCCCCGTTACTCGGGAGATTCATCGACACTCTAAACATGCGGCGCCGTCTTACTCTTTGGACACGACGCAGTTTGGCTCCGGCGATCATAGCGGCGAGACCCGTGGGGGCGGGGTGCTCGTCCCCGTGGCTGCCTCCGCCTAGCGGCAGCGGAGGGGGGAGAGGAGGTTGAGGTGCCGATGGCGGCGGCGGGCCCGGCGGAGGTGGAGGGGGAGGAGGGCCGCCCATGTTCATGGGTGGAGGTACTACTGGTGGTGCCACGGAGAGCACGGCAGGGTGGCCTTGGAAAGGAGAACCTGCAGGGAAAGAGATCAGATTATACACAAACTGTACTCACAGAAAAACTTATGGTATTTCCGGTGAGCAGGTACCTGAGTTGGAGGACCGTCGCTCCCGCTCCATATGAGCCTGCATCTGCTGCTGCTGCTCTATCATTTGCCTTCATGGACAAAGAACATTCCAAAGAAAACTTGTTTTACGTGACCTTCGGATTAGTATCACATTAGTGTAGTTCTAAGATGGGTTTATATTATACATTCAGATCGAAATGTCGTACACATACCGCAAGTGCAGAGGTAGGAAACGAGTAACGTACAGACCAGATATCATTTGAATACAATAACATGCACATTTTAAATGAGAAATGTTTAACTTTTCAAATCCTTTCCCCACAGTTCTGGTACATTTTCTCCTTTTTAAACTGCACTTTCTTTTTATTCTTGTGGTTTCATGTCTTTCTCAAAACCACTTTCTCCTTCATCTCTGTCCATCCTGCAACCCCCCCCCAACATGTCTCTCTTTGACGTAGCGTATGTGTGTCGCGGCCCAGGAGGGAAAGACAGGAGACAGTTCGCAGGCAGGAAGTGGAATTTTCCAGCTGTGCGTTGGACAGAATAAGTGCTGAGGCAGCAGCAGACTCCCTGATGGGACAACAGCGTACGCAGCAGGACCGAGAGCCGCTGAGCAATACTGCCTCGCAACCACCGAGGAGAGAGAGAGCGCCGTTCAAAATAATCGCATCCGTGGACAAGCGCAACGCACATAAGCGCTCAGAGTCTCCGCCTCACAATTGTGGCCGTAATCCTTTGTGCCAGAGGAAGAATCGTGTCAATGCAGGACCAGATAGAGCTATATTTCCCATCATATTTGTTTTCTTAAGCCGTGGCATTTGGATGAACCAACAGGCCGAGTTGTGGCTGGGAGAGATTAACAACAGACATGTTGGAGGAAACGCAAACAGAGGTAGAAAGCCCCAAATACTACGAGTAATCATTTTAGATTCTTCAAATGAATGAAGAAAACACCGTCTATTGGACAGTCTGCCATGTAAAGTCGTCCTGTGAGGCAGACAGAAGGTATTAAGGGAATAGAGGGGATGACAGAGAATAGAAGTCACCGCGGGAAGCCGCCTGTTTATCTCGGCTGCAGGAGTTCATAGCCTGTCTGCGTGACAGGTTGTCAGACACATGGGACGACATTTACTGAACTAATCCTGACCACAGCTCCTCCTGTTCGGATGGAGTTCACTTGCAGTTCATGCATTGGTTTTGGAGATAATTTAGTTTTCAGACATGCGGTTAAATACGTGAAGGGAAACAATTCAGATGCTGTGAAGGGTGAGATTCTCTAAATAAAGCCAAGAATTTTGATTTGATCGATTTCATGCCTTGGAGGGTCATTATTGTTATTTTCTCACTTTTTGCACAATTGTTGTGTGAACACTGCCTCCACAATTATCATTTCACTGGTACGGCTCATTCTAAAGATGGTGAAGTATTGTTTTTCCAAATAAATTGTAGATCAAAGCCGCTGCAGGAGATTCAGTATTTTGGGAGTTCCTGTGAAGCCGAATGTCCACTGAACTAAAAATACATTCATAAACAGACTTTTTACACACGGACAGGTCAGGATCATTCTTTTAAAGTATTTTCTTCACAGCAGGAAACGTGTTTTTAACTGAACACTGAAAATATTAAATACCAGCCACATAAAGTTTTAAGCATGATTATTCACATTCAGAAGGCTTAATATTTCCCTCAGGGGATAATGCAAAAGACCCGAAGGGACAATAAACACGCAACCTGCAGATATCTATAATCTATTTTAAAAAGAACAACCATTTTTCCCCCCACCCTCCGTGCACTGCAAGAAAAAGATTATGTTTCATAGTTTAACTTGTTTGTACTCCAGAGATGAATGGTACCTTGCTCTCTGAGCTTCTATCTCATCTGATGTGGGTCCATTCTGGACGTGGCGCTGGAGAGCTGGACCTAAATATGCAAATGAAAGGCAGAGAGAGAGAGAAAAAAAAAGACAAAGAGAGAGAGATAAAGTAAAACCGGGCTTAATAATCTATTACCAGCACCATAATGGTAATTGAGATTAGTCCCAGTCGAGACAATTAACCAGCAAATGACAAGGAATTAAACAGTTGATCATTATGTCCTTGCTTTTTTTTTTTTTTTTTTGCAAGGAGTAATGTGCAGTGAAGAGCATATTAATCCCATTCTCTTCACAAATGAGCAGAAAATAATGCTTCCACTTGTGCGGGTGAAGCTGAGAAGGGTGTGATTCACAGATCCAATAAAGACTTTTATTGATGAGTGAAGTGCAGCCACTTTATTCATCTGGCACACACACAAAAGTCAAAATAAACACCGTCACACACAAGTGGACGTCAATATCAGAACATGAATATTACTCCTTTATCCAACCCTGAGTGAAATGAAAGCTGCGGTTGATGTCTTTTCTTGAAACTCTGCCGTTTCTAATTTTATAGCAATTCCTACTTATCAAATCATGAGAGCTTATAATGTGAGTTTATACATAAAAGGTACTCAATACAACAACGGATGTTGACAAATAAACAAAACAAGCACATAAGGAAATGTAATCATCATACCTTGGAGCCCGACTTCATTGTGACACCTCTTTTGCATGTTTTATAGATAAGATATGACGTTATATATGATTGAAAGAGCAAATATAATTTATTTCCCAATGTAATAAGTACAGCCAATAATGTAATAACAAATAAATAGGGCTGCACTTCTTGTAATAGAACTTTTATTTTTTGGAGGTGAATAGTGGTCATATTCAGCCATTGAGGATACGAACTCTGAAACACTATCATGGTTGATTTGTTAAATAATTAAAAAAATCACTACAATATTGGTGGTTTCATGGTTATTTACACCCACACAGAAAGCCCCAACGCCTGGAATCAAACCTCTGGCTGTGAGGTGAGAGTGCAAACCACTACTCCACCGCGCAGCTGGACCTGCAGCCATTTCACCGAAAACCAACAATCCCAGCCGAGGAGGGGGCTCCTTCTTATCACACGAGCTACAAGGCAATGGAGATGTAATCCCTTTAACTCTATCAGGGAGATGTGCAGATTGACAGTCAGATAAGGATTGTAATTAATTCACAACACGATAAGACGAGAGGAGGAAGACGTCGGCTCACGGCACTCAATCACCCTCAGTCACCAGTAACCAATGAAACCTTTCTCCTGACTGAACTCCTCCGGAGTCATAGTAATCTTTATTCTTCCAACAACTTCAGGGGGGAAGCGAAGCATTTAACCTTCTCAGCACAGGATCGCTTCACGTCAGCTGAATGCTAAACACTAATGTAGAACTGTTGAAAGAAAAAAGGGGCGGAAATGATCCCTTATTTAAAGTGGCTGTTACGGAGTCTTTCTAATGAACGGTTTCCCTTACATAACAGGTTCACGGCTCGTCTCCGGGCCGGACGTTTCCGGGGTCAACGCTCACTGCCGATACTCACATCTATAATGGAGGCAGGCCGACGGTGCTAATGGCCGACACCGATCGAGTAACAGAAAACCAAAAATACCAACAGGATGACAAAAGGCTGGACTCGGTCCTACTATCAGGTACCTTGTCCAATACACACACACACACACACACACACACACACACACACACACACACACACACACACACACACACACACACACACACACACGCACGGACATAATATTTGACCTACATACTCACCATAATAATGCAGTGCTGTAAGTTCTGCACAAACGTTTAATACACACTGGTATGGCGACTTGGTTCCAATGGGTTCACTGACTAAAATATTGTTTTTGAAGTTTTCATAAAAAAAATAAAAAAAAGCCTGAAATCGGAGGCTTTTAATCCAACTTTGACCTTTTAAGCCTCATTTAATAATTTAAGAGTTTGTAAACAAGAGTGTGTTTCGTAATGAATCTATTCATCACCATTTTTTGCGAAAGATTTTAAAAAAGTAAGAGTTTGAGAAAACAAAGAAAACATGACTAACACACAGAGTGAAGTATTTTTCCACACTCATCACACACTTTCAATGCACTTCAGTTGATCCAGAAAAAGATGAATTGTTTCCGGCTGTAAGTATTTTCTTCTTACTGCTGTTGGACTATATAATGGTGATATTTCATTCGTATTTTGATTTATTTACACAATTCTGCAACGAAACATACATGTTACAGTTTATTGGGATGTTTAACATTATTTAACAGTCATGTAGATATTTTATAAATACTGGTCTTATCATGTTTTGCATTGGATTAGTTTCTTACGTGTCACTAGTTTTATTTATTTTTTATTTGTGGAACAGCATAATTTCCCACGAGAAATCAATAAATTATGAATACAGCTTATTCTAGAGTTCCTCAATTTACTGGACAGCAATTTTATGAATTTGTGGTTTACTTCAATATTAGTTTTCTGTCAACATTTCACTCTTCTCATTGACTGAAACACAGGTATTCAGTCTTTAATAACACTTGATACTTTGCTTAAGTTTATTTTCCATTGAACTGTTATGAGTTTTAAAAATATTATTATTATTATCATCACTCATTTACAAAAAAAGTCGGCTCCTTCTTTTTCAAAATCCATTAATAGTTTTTTTTTTGGGGGGGGGAGTCTTACATTATAAAAAAAAGAATTTGTTTGAACATTGGTAAGAACATTGGTGATAAAATTCCTAAATGAAAGTAATATTTGCGTTGTGGAAAATTCGTAAGCAAGATAGGAAGTCTTTCTCTAATTAATTAAAACCTTCATTGTAGTATAAATTTAGATTTCTCTACTTGCATTTTTCTTCTGTCAACACATGAACTGTTTGGGAATCAACTAACAAGTTATTAGATAAGAAAAAAAAAGCACAGAACCCTCCATTTAAAGTAGTTTTTCGGTCATGTAATCTCAAATGCACAATATAGGACACAATATACACACTCACAGACGCACACGGGCACACACAGGGTTACACTACCTACACGACATACTGAAGAAGAGAAACCGGCTGTAACAGACACAGAGGCACTGACAGATCCACTCCCTCCTGACCATCTCTTGACTTTGACGACTCTTCCTCCTCCTCTCCTTCCATCTCTGCCCTCACCTGCCTCCTCTCCCTCCTCCTCCTCCCCTCCACCCGGCCGCGGTATCGTCTGTCATCTTCCTGTAACCCATACCGGCACGAGTGGCAGCAGCGCAGCGAGCATCTCCGCTTAATGTTTCGAAAAGGTCGGCTGCGCACCAATATCAAAAAGATCCACACGGATCCGTGGATTACATTTGATCAGGAGCGCTCAAAGATGTGTCGTATCAAAATGTCCCATGTTGTGCAGCTGAAACATATCCGTCATATAGAGAATATATTTATGTGGTATTTATAACGTTATAATACATTTGACAAAACCAACGCCTTATAATATTTAGTCAAATTGTTTTTATTTAGTTTTTATTGATATTCCTGACAAAGAAAAAAAACTATTGTGGCAGACCGCAGCCTCTACAACCAGAATATTGCAGGTTTGATTCCCGGGCCAGGGGGTCTCTGTCTGTGTGGAGTTTTCCATGTGTGTCGGCTTTTCTCCGTCTGCTTCACAATCCTCCCTCAGCCCAAAAACATTCCCATAAAAGCTAATAGTGTTCTCTAACTTTAACATAATGTATCTGGTGTTTGCGCCGGTGTGACGTCCAGCGATTAACCTGCCTTCATGGCGTAGAAGATGGATTGATGAATATACTGTCATTCAGCACAGCAACGCCAAAACTGAGATGAGCTGTTCTGTTTTATTGCTCCTTGCAAGCAGCCTGTCAGTGGTACTGTGTAATAACTGGAGATAAAAAGTATATTGGATTTGGCAAAATGGGAGCATAAAGTGTCGTGATAGTCGAAACAGGTGGTAATGAATGCATCAAGGTCAATTTCAAGATTCGTGGGTGACCGAATAAATAAGATCAAGATTGATTTATCAAAAAAAAAAAAAAAAGGGAAAACAACCAAAGACCATGAGTCATATTTTGCAATAGAACTCAGTATATAAACTTTTTCCTTGATTAGTCAACAAATAACTCTAATTGATGATTTTGTTAAGTGTTTTTAGGTTTCTGGAAGACTAAATACAATACTTAAAACAGATGTGAACAGAAACAAAGATCCTGGTCATAGGTATTAAAAATGATGATAAAAGATCATAAAACCTGAAATTTAATCATCTAGTTACATATTTTATCAGACAATAAAATAATATGAGCATCAAATCAGCATCTAACTTGAAACTAGACATAAATTAACATATTTAAAAACTTTTTTTGTCTTTTTTTAACATGTCAAACATCTTCATGACAGTTTGCAATTAGGGATGATAATAATGGGCAGGCCTTTAGTGAAGTTATATACCTCACTTCCTCTTGTATATAACACAAACAACAGCATTTCCCCTGAAGCTTCTAGTATTAAATCAACACGCAGGACAAAAGGTCAAGTTCTGACCTCCTTACCACTAGATGGTGCCGACACACCTGCTCAGACGACAAGGAAACACACACACACCTTTCTGATTTAAGCTCCACAAAGAGAGATTGTGCCTTATGTAATCAACTGGAGGGGACAAATAAGGTGGAATCAAGGATATGATGTCGAGGAATAAAAATAGACACCAGCACGCCACAATAGAGGAAACAGACTCCATTGATCTGGTGCTCACTCACACACCAGCAGGATCTGCGTTAAAGCTGCCGTTTGTCTGCATTTTGTTGCAGCGTGTGCAGACCGTCCCTCCGTGCAGCTGGTGTGTGTGTGTGTGTGTGTGTGTGTGTGTGTGTGTGTGTGTGTGTGTGTGTGTGTGTGTGTCCCTCTCTGGTGTATTGGTGCACTTGCGCTCGGCTGCTGTCACTCGAGCCTCTTTGTTCTCCGTGCCGTGTTATTAGAGAGATGAAAAGATCTGCTCTCTAGCACGGGACCCAGGGGAGAACTTCTCAATGACTCATTCTAATTAAGAGGCTGGAGGGGGACTGCAGGGGGAGACACACTGCTGCTGCTGGAGTAATGACTGCCACATTTCAATACCTGCTCTGTCTTTCATTCTCTCACTTCCTGGTTCATGACCATCTTCTATCAGTCTGCCTCTTTAAGCCACACACTGTTAAAGGCCTGTATAATATCTTCAAATAGCCCATTTCCACTGCAGACAGTTTGGACTCCAAGCCGGGAAAACATGGGCAGAACTAATAATGTGAACGATGGCTCCGTTCCAGATGGGTCCCGACAGCGAGCACAAAGTAACGTGGCTGCTATTAGTGTTCATTTCAGTGCCAGTTCCTTATAGTTCAAAGTGTTTTGTCTCCAACAAAGTAATAAAAAGAAAAAAAGAAAAAAAACCCTGAGAGGCTTTTAGATGCTGCTGTCTCCACTGCACCTCTATCAACATCAACTGCACTTTGACGTCCCGCTATCAGACTTGGCGGTGCTTCGCTGTACGTCTCCATCTGCAGTCACTAATCATTTTGCTAAAGATGCTGTGTCATGACTAAAGCAGCCCGTAGTGGAGAGGAGCTGTCAAACTGAAGCTGATCTACTGGAGGGTTCAGGACTCAGGACTGTGAATCATGTCAGACGGAGGAAAGTGAGAGGAAGATTAACAAACCGGAGACAGATTCACATTCTATACCAAGCCTGCAGTCAAATGTACCTGTTCTGTTGAAGCTTGAACAAAAAATACATCTATGTTTAATGTCAATTATAGAAATCTTTCTTGAAAGTTTTTAAAGCACAGGTATCAATAAAGCTACTAGAACTGGCTCATAAAAATATAGAGTTCATGGTCTAACATGTGAGGTTCTAATATCAAACACACCAAGTCTAACCCCCGAACATGAATAGTTTTCAGAAACAAACAAGGTAAAATATATCTGCCTGCTGCACAGTGTGACAGGTGGAAATGGAAGAGAAAGGTTAGTGCTGCTCTGCGCTGTAAAATCAATGCGGCGATGTATTATGAATACCGAAAGAAACTGCCTGACCTGGGTGCTGAAATACGTTTGGGAACTTAATTGATCCACGTGTACATAATGCTGAAGAAACAAGACACTAAATGCTGCTAACACAAAGGCCTTTCATTAATGCAGGTGTGTCAAAACCATTTAAACTCTGCAGCCACATACACCATACGCCGGAACAGTAATATAACATGATGATACAGCCGAGAGAATATTCAGTTTGAGTGTAAAGAATACAAGCAAGAGGTAATTGATTTATAACACTTTAACTGCTGCCTCACTGATCATCTATTGTCATCATGCCCGTGAAATTTCTCTGGTTATTATTTGGATTTCTATGTATGGAAAATGTGCAGCCAGTGAGTGATTCTACCTCTTTTTCAATAAAAAGGAAAAGCATTTCCTTTAGTTTACAGAGAATTACTTTGTTTCAGCACACCAACACATATTAATAACAATAAATATTAAACATTTTCAATAACTGATTCAAGTAGAGACAAGTAAACATATATATTTTAACACACAGAGCCGCACATCTATGAGAATGACACACGCGCTTCGTGGAATCAGTGTGTAGCTGAAAATGCTTTCTTTGATCGCCTCTAGGTGGCGCAGTGGACGAGAATCATAATTTTAATATCTGAAAGTTCTGTGAATTAAAAAAAAATAATCTTTCTTGAACTGAAAAAAAACAAAACAAAACACATGTGACCGCAGTTCAAAGCTTCTACAGTACTGCATAAGGAACTGATCAAGTCACGCTGCTGTGTTATTGATGTGCAATGGTGTGAACCTGTGGCTATAATCATTAACTCCTGTACAGAGTGGAACAGCACACGTCCTGATTAGCATCTCTGCAGGAATACAGAAAGTTGCCCCTGGAAGGAGTCTCCTATTTCACTGTTATGGGACAGGAGTTCTCACCTGCTCCAAATGTGACCTTCTTGAGGACGAGGACGAGGACGAGCATTGGAGCTGCCGACTCAGCATTTTCTCAACCTGCCTGCATCCGCACACATTCGGTTTAGTTTTGAATTAACTCTGCGAGTGCCAGGAGTCTATGTGACACCTAAAGACGCAGAAAAGCTTCGTGGAGGAAATAATCAGCCTCTAACAATCGGAAATTTAGCGCTCATTGCTCTACAGCAATGTTTTCGTTTGTGAATGAGGGAACGAAAGAAGACAGATATTTTTGAAGTTGCCGGGATTTATTTTCCTAATTGAAAGACAACTAAAGATCCAGTTTTGTCAATATTATACTGTCTAATTAAAAAAAGTTTATTCCATCCTCCTTTAACTTGACAAATAAGTTGTAATAAAGAGATTTCATCTGCAGTTTGGATTATTAACTTGATCTTTATAAGTAATTCATGAATGTGGTGACGTCTTGAAGTTCGTCTTCACGTCACAAGACTTGAACTACATCCCACACCCTACAACTTTCTCACCACACACACACATTGTTTCACACCAAGTAGTAATTACTGGATGAATGTTCCTTCTATGCACTTCTGCCTCCATCACCTTCACAATCGGTCCCAAAGAATAAGTGATTCTTTATTTCTTTTCATCATGTCGCTTCTCAAAAATTGAAAGGAAGACCAAACTTTCAGGGAAAAGGCATCTCCATAAAGCCCCCCCCCCCTCACAGATTTTTCTTGCAGCTGTTACTCTGAATGTGTGTGAGACGCACCTCCATCCTGAGCGCTGAGCACGTTGAGGGCGAAGAGCATGGCGTTGGAGAAGGTGGTGGCCTCCTCTTTGCTGGCAAAGTTGAGTCCATAGACCTGTCTGGCGTCCCTCCACTGGTGGAAGGTCGGGGTGGCTTGGTTGTACTTGAGGCCCTTCACTATCGAATAGTTAATAACCACCTGTGAAACACGAGGAGGAGGAGAAATGCTTCAGAGATACACAGTGAACAGACTCTTTTTTTTCTTCTTCTTCCTTGTCTGAATGATGATGCAGATCAACAGATGGCAGCATGGAGGTATAAATACAGCGCGCCTGCCATTCCCATCACACTGGCAGGAGAGAAATACTTAGAACTCTGAGGAATTATTCCATATTTGGAATATACAGTCTGGGTATTTTGCTATATCTGCAACTTACATGCATTGTTTTTTTAACTTAACCCTTCATTGTGGCCATATAAAGCTTCCTCATTTTCTTAGAATGGAAAAGAATTTTCTTCTTCACACACCAACAATGACGATCGCAGAAGAAAATATATCCCGACACAAATAAAACAAGAAGACAAACTGGGGTCAAGTTTGCACAACATTTGTTGGAAATAAACACGTCTCACAGTAGGACAGGAGTTCTGATGAGTTGTCAATAAGATTTTATAACTTCTTTAAGAAATCCAGTAAGGATAATACCCTGTTCACACACTCTTTTGAGCTATAATCATAAAACATGTGATTTTGGTGGTAATTGCACATAATGGAGCTGATTTTTCTTTTTAATTTTCTTTTAGTGCTTGTTTCAGGAGCAGTGGTGACTTAAAGGTTCAAATCCCACTGCTGACAGGTTATCACTGGAGCTCACTGTGCAAAGCCTCGATTCACCGCGCAGAGAAGTCATTCCCCGACGGCAGTAAATGAAAAATGAACCTCAGGAATATATTTCAAACAGCCTCTTGAGTTGATATTCTCCACATACTTTAGTGAGTGCCCGATAAAGTTGAAGCTTCAACATAATTTGCCAATCACACGCGGGTCAATTTACACTCAATTAAGAAGTCATAGATTTGTGTTTTGAAATGACGACTAATGAAGTGAAGCTCCAACATTAAACCAAACGGCAAATCCACCAATGACTGGAAAAGTAAAATCTGCTTCCAAATATGTTTAGCAGCCACATTTAATTTCTTTTATTGGTCCTCGGAAGGCATTCAATTCATATCTAAAGCAAGAAAGATGTACCACAGGTCCCCACAACAGAGAAAACCAACCAAGAGTTCTTAATTCCGGACTGCGCAGGCTGTTTTCTAGTTTAAGCTTAATGGCTGCTGTAATCTCCGACTCCTGTTTGAATGTGTGTCTTCTGTCTCATTACGACACGCATAAACACACATGTCAAAGAGACGTGTGCTCATGAGCTGCTGCCTTTTGGAGGAACTGACCGACTCCCCCTGAAGATGAGCCCTGCTGAAGCCCTTTAACGATCCGGCTGTTGATTTTAAACACACGCACAGATTCAAGTTTCTCCCGTGAACTATTTTGGTTGAAAACTAAATCAAAAGGAGTCCCAAATCGTGTCCGTTACCTGCTGGTCCTGCAGCTTGACGCCCACCACTCTGAAGGTGTTGTTGGCAGTGTTGTGGTAGATGTTGATACGGCTGAATCCCTGCTGGCCGGGTTTGATGGGCACCCACTTCTTACTGGTGTCATCGTAGACCATGACGGAGGCTCGCGCCTGGCAGATACTCTGCTCGCTGGGAGGGAAGAGACAGAGAGGAGAACGAGGGAGTCATCTACTGGGAAGACAGAGCAGAATACATCGGCTCGTTGTGGTCCGAAACACTTAATCCGAGGTCCACTCTTGCAAACTCTCATGGAATCCTTTGGATTTTGAAAGGTTCATATTCCACAAATTACGATTTCAGTAAGTTATTTTTTTCTCCACCAGCCCGTCTCTTTTATATCTTTTCACGATTGTGACCAAATGCAAAATAATCAGATAAAAATAACATTTCTAATAGTATAAATGTGAAGATGATACTTCTATAGAAATAATAAAACCCACAAATATGAATCCAGATTATGTTAACACTACAATAAAACAGTTTTAAAATTGGTGGTGTATAATAAATGTAAATATATAAATGTCCACAGATTTTGTTTTTATAACGTAGATCATGTTTACCAAATAGGCCCCAAAAAAAACAAAACCCCCAGTAAACCAGTCATCCACTATTCACATTTAGAACTTAATCTTAACATCGAAAGACATTAAACAGAATAAAACAGATGTGTCAATGGAATTTACAGAATTACAACAAACTGTTCTAGTTAACACACTAACAAGCAGCTCATTAAGATTATTAGGTAGTTAGGTGAAGTGAAACCATTGCACATGATTTATTTGTTTATGTTCAATAGTCATAGATATAAATCGCATTGTTTTGCATCCCCGTGGTTTACAGCTGCAAACCACAATGTTTCGTATTAAACTAAAGTTAAAGTCTCTGAGATGATTTCGACCAAAACCAGTCCAAAACAAAAAAAGCCTGCGGTACATAAGAGACAGAAAACCAGTTATTTAAATATCAGCTGTGAGTTAATCAAGAGAAACAACACGAGGGTGAAAAGGCTCAAAGCACAGCACGAGACAACAAATTCCTGCGTCAAAACTGTTTAACTGTTTTCTCCAACTGTCTTTGCGAGGTCAAACTCTCCCTTAACAGTACAGCAGTGCGGTGTGTATTTGACAGACATTTGTAAGTGAGATAATTACAGCGGACGTGACAACAACTCGGTCTTTTAATCCTGTGTTACACTAACAGTCTAATCCAAATGTAATCAAGCGCTTGTCCAGCATCTGTTGATGTTCTTAATGATTGTGAAGTCTGTGTGTGTGTGTGCGCGTGTGTGTGTGTGTGTGTGTGTGTGTGTGTGTGTGTGTGTGTGTGTGTGTGTGTGTGTGTGTGTGTGTGTGTGTGAAGAAAACAGGACTAAAACCTCAGTGGACTGTGATAAACACATTCAGATGGGAGAGCAGACAGCCCCAACACTGGAGGACAACACACACACACACACACACACACACACACACACACACACACACACACACACACACACACACACACACACACACACACACACACACACACACACACACACACACACACACACACACACACACACAGAGAGTAAACAGCTCTCACAATCGTTATCTTCATGACCTTTTCATGTGCTCCACGGGACAAAAGGCAAGTGTGGACTACGTGCAGACGGGGGGGGACAGAGAGCACCGAGGTGCCAGCATTTGAGAAAGAATAAAAAAAAACACAGGGGAGGAACACAGAAACAATTTGGACTTGCAAATGAGATTAACAAGAAGAGTCCCATCTGTGCCTTTGCCTCCTTGCCAAGCTAAAATTAGTGGATCAGCCCCGAAGGCGGAGGGAAAGAGCTGCGTCAGAAAAGAGGAGAGAAAAAGTCGAGATTCTTGGCTTTTAGAGGACGTGCATGTGAACGCAGCATATGGTTCAAAGAGATAGGGGTCTGTCATACATAATGAAAGGGACGTTTTTGGTTGAATGTGAAAGTAACCGTTTGACCTTTTGAGTTATTTGCCTTTATTTGCCAGGAGAAGAGAAATTCTGATATTTATCTCATCATGTCTGTGCATGCAGTGGAGCCCAGAGGTGATTAGCGTAGCTTAGCATGAAGACTTCAAGGAGGAGAAAGAAAAGACAGCGATACACAGTGATTTGAAAAGAGTCAAAGTGCTTTAATGAATGAACTGTGTGAAATCAAGACAATGAAGACAATGCTAACGGAATTATGAACATTTATCAGGGGTTTATTGACTTTCGTGTGCAAAATGGCCACACAAGTTGAACTTTTAAAGCAAACGGCACAGTTTGCATTTGTGGTTTCACGTTTTGCACTATTATTTTTGTATTTAGTTCAGTTAAACTCACTTTATCTCATTTGTTTTTTCAGCACTTTTCTCCATAAACTGGAGTGATGAAATCCTGCGAGAAAATCAAATAAGCTCAAAAAGTAAAGTATGTATAGACCTTGAGGACATGTCTCCTGAAATTACTAAACAGCACAGTGATATAGTGGCAAAAAACACTGAATATATCCAATTAAAATTCAAGCTTGGGAGCCTTTCTGTGCAGAATTTGCATGTTTTTCAGGGTATTCCAGTTTCCTTCCACAAAAATATGATTTTGAAATTATTTGGTGACCTAAAATTGTGATGAACCTGCAACCTGTCCAGGATATAACCTGCCGGTTCCACCTAATGTTTTAGAGAGCATAGCGAGTGTACTTTTGGTGTAACACATGTACTATCCGCATTGACATTAATAGACAGGAAAACAACCCACATGAGGAGATATGGTTCACCCTGGACAAAGTCATCAGATTTCGGTATCTTTATTGCTTTCAAAGCTCAAATGTCCTACATGAGCATGAATTTACCTTAAAAGTACCCACATGAAACACCACCAGGATGACGCTGGACTTAAAAGCACAAGTTGTTTTCACTTCAAAGAGAAAGGGAGGCAGCAGTGAGCAGCTGAAACTTGTAAGGCCAAAATCTATTCAAGCAAGAAATAAGTTTAATGCTTCCCTGCTGCCTGTATTTCAAGCTGGAGGTATAAATAACTTACTCCCGGGCTGTGTCTCGCTATCAAGACCGAAGTTGTCCTGCATTAATTGTTCTGGAGAGCGCTTGAAATCAGCCCCTGTACCAGTGAGCAATGATGTGCTTAATTTATTTTTGTTAACTTGTCGACTGTGTTAATTTTTAAAACGGAGTAGCTGGCAGCTCGCTGAAATGGCACCGTAGGGCCCAGGAGCATGAATAAATGAGGCTCTTGAGCTAAAAGAGACTTGAGCGGAGAAACAGAGGAGACGGGGAGATGGAGATGGTAAAAGCGAGAGACGGGAGCGATGAAGGAGCCGAAGCAACCACAACAACGACAAAAAAACAACAAAAAAACAAGTTCCTCCTGACTGACAGTTATGGGACGTGCACACAAACCACAAACACACGCGTGTGCATTTACGTACATGAAGGAATCGCACGTAGCTCGCTCCACGCCTTGCCCGTTGAAAAATTAAATGCTGCAGGAGGCATGAATAAATGAAATGCTTCTGAATCTACTTCGACAGCACGCACACACGCGCACACACACACACACACGGCCAGACGTGCACCTTAAATGCCATCGTCCTTGGATCTGACCACGGCAAGTTGGTGCAACAGTAAATTTAAGATGACAGCGACAGACTGCAAAATCTCAGAGAGCTGCTTGGGAATCCTCCAGTCGAGAGCACAGGGTGATTCCAATGAAAGGAGAAAGATTGATGCCAGGGAATCATGCACACGTATAAGGCGCTCACTCATTAAAAGCACATTTGTAACGAAGCAATTTAGTGTCATCAACCTGTTGTTGATGCTAAATTGCTTCAACAACAGGTTGAAAAAAAAAAAAAGTCATCCCTCAGTGAGTTTCATGACACAGATTAAAAAAAAAAAAAAAAAAGAGCGCATGCATGCAGGAATAATGTACGGTGGCTCTGATGGATGCTAAGACTGCAGCTCAGAGTTAACCCTAAGCAGAAAGTTAACAGAAGAAAACTTCACATGTATCCCAAAATGACCACAAGCCTGATTTGTAACTTAAAATACTTGGACAGAAAAAAAATCAAATAAAAAAAATCAAACAATCAGGAGATATTAGCTTCTGATACGTCACTGAGACTGTCTAAGGTCAGATTAATGAGGGTCTGTTTCTGATAAACACATGAATTATTCATTAGAGCTGCTGAATTTTATGCAGGGACTGCAAAAGACTAATTATCCCCAACACACAGTTACACGCTCAGTCGTTTCTTTTTCATCTCTTGAAAATGCACATACACAATGAATACTGTACATATGACGCCATGAGTTCTCCCTCGAGTCCCGGGTCAATTTGGGGTTGATGAGATGCTGTTTCAGCCAAAACAGTCTCATTGTTTGCATCTTGCACCTCTTGTACCTTCTTCTTCACCTTTTACCAAAGTTCACTGGCTAAAAGTCCAGTTTCTTTACTGTTTTATTAAAGTTAGGGCAGGGGTGTGAAACATAAAGCCCATGGGCCAAAACCGACCCACATAAGTCTTTAATCCGGCCGTCCAACCCAAGCAAATGGTAAAAACTTCCCAAAAAATGTAACAAATTTCTTGTGGTGTTTTTGGACATTTTGATGTATTTTACACTACAAGGTATCACTAAAATTGCCTTTATTTTGAGATTATAGTCAGTTTTAGAAGTAATTATTTGGTTTTGTGAAAATATAGCCATTTTCATCTCATATACTCTGTGCCACAACAAAGAAAAACTTTCAAATTCCAATTTAAAGGTTACATTTCACCTGTCCGACTCGTGCCATTTGGACGCAGGGCAATACAGAGTCTCAGATTAACCTAACATTACCTAAAATGTGAAGCCAGGACATCTAGAGACAATTAACACGCGCACAGGTAGATCATAAAACTTTGAATGATCCCGACTACGAGTTGCCAGTTTAATTCCCGGATAAACACAGAAAGACAAGAGTGCTCATCACCACCACACCTTGGAAAAACCCCAAAAAGTCATTAGTGCATAAGCAACGTGTATTGAACAGCCTGCACCTGGTCCCGTCACATCGGTTAACTCGCAGTGTCAGAGCGGTGAGATCACTTCTCTGTTCTCGAGAGCCAAACTTCCTGTGCGCTCGCAGCTAAATTTACTTCTCCGCCGTCGCTCGTCTGATCCAAGATGAGCAGCACGACGGCGCGCTGTCAGAGGAGAGCGACACGCCGTCGGCTCACAGAGAGAACGCAGGTCGGGGTGGGTAAAAAAAAAAAAAAAAGAGATCATGCAAGGGAGACAGGCATATTTCAGGAGTTAGACACAAAAATAAAAGCCTGAGGCATAAAACATAATTAGCTCTTTGATCCTCCCGTCAGCAGACGAACTGCCAAAACAAGCGCGAGGTAAAAATTTTAATTGAGCTCGATAACTGCTTCGTAATGGCTTTCTGAGTGAGCGTATAGACTGAATTCCTCACATTTCCTCATAATTCATTGCTGCCGTGTGAATCGGTCTTTCAATCAAAAAGACAAATAAGGCGCTTTCACTGAATGAGAGTCAGAACTGGCTTTATGAGCCGTCTCGGCGGGGAAATCACTCGCGAGTCCTGGCAACTGTGCCCATCAAGAACTAAACGCATCTCCGGCGTTTGTGTCAGTCCGTTCTGTCGTGGAGTTCTGTGCAATTCTCCCCGTGTGTGTGTGTGAACCGCTGTCAGCGTTCGCACGTGTCAGTGCCCCTCGTGTCTCCGACAGTAATCTGTGCTGTCAGAGGGCCTTGTGTGCGTCTCCGTCCACACGGGCTCTTACAGTACGCCGCCCTGCAGACATCGACGCATCAAAGCTATTGTGTTGCTCCACTTTCCGGGGCTTCGGCGCTTCAAGGCAGCAGCGAGCCAACAACAAAGAAGAATCTGCCTAAAATAGCAGAACACGGAGCAGTATGCAAATTTGGGTATACACGCGGAAGAGATCCGTGTCTGTGGTACACTCCACTTTGTGTAAATGAGGTGTGCAAATGCACGAGAAAAAAAAACTTAAGAAGGGAGAAACGGTCAAGCCGAGGCTGGAAGCTCCAGAGCAATTTGAAAACTGGCGAGTGGTGGAAATGAGCAACTATCCTTTAAATAAACATTATATGTGTGTTTGCGCTGATTAAAGATTTTTCTGTTCCCAAATAAATACATGAAGGAATGCTTCAACAGTGTCGGCGTTAAACAGATCACATATCGGCACAATGCAAATCCTCTGTGAAAAGGGACTCACTATTTGATGTAAATGACACTTGAAACTTGATTTTAGATCATCCTTCCTCCATCTCTGAGTAGTAGAGAGAAAGTTACAGTATATGAGAAAAGTCTTTATGAGAGATTAACAGCAAATGTGATAAATTGAGTTCATCAGATCAGTGATCTGAAGTTTGAAGTTCAAAATGTGCAATCAGAAAAGTATTTTTCCTTATTTGACTGATTTGTAAGAGCTCACATTGGCTCAAAATGCTGCAACAGGAAATCACTGTCGAAAAAGTAGCTTTAGTGATATTACACATTGGCTGCAACATTCTGTACACAGCGACATTTGAGTTTTTATATGGTGAAATGTGGGTGATTTTATTCAGTCGAATTACCTTTAAAACCTTTTATCACATAGAAGTATATATTTCATGCGTATGGACTTATATGAACCATCTTGGCACTCTGAGATTGTACATTACAATCAAAATCAAGTTCAAACAGGGCTTACCCTGTCACTTAACAAAACAAAACAAAACAAAACAAAGCAAAAACTCTATACAGAAATAACACAGGCATGAAAAGATGAATAATGTCATTGCTTTAATCCATCTATTAAACATGAACTCTTGCAGTTTTTAACAACAGGCTCAATATTTTTTACAATATCTTTTCCAGAAAAAGGTAAAAAAGCGGGTAAAATGATTATCGTGTACTTATTTACGCCTGCTTTTGCATTAAAAAGAATCTGACTGGATGTTGTGCCAGTTTTTTATTTCTGATATTTAACACAAGAATATGATAAAAGCCGCCGTTGATTGAGTTTTAATCCCAGTGTCGCTCTCTTTGTCTCCGGGTTCACTTCCATCCCTTAAACTGACACTGTTGCCTTCAGACTGAAATGTCCTGAACGGCTTTGATGGATTAGAAGTTAGAAGAAGTCGATGCACAGGTAAGATTCTGATGACAAGAGACGCACGTTATTTAAAAAAAAAAAACCTCTGTGTGTGTATATTTAACGGAGTACCCTTTATAACACTCAGAACTCTGCATGCTTGACGCTACTTGATCCAATCAAAATACTGTGAGTCAGTCTGGGTGAGCGCAGTGAAAAACAGTAATAAACCATGAGTAAAGATAATGTTTATATGAGCGATCAGTCATCTTACCAGCCAGGTAGCAGTAAAATATCAATCTGGAGTGGATTTATTTACATAAACTGAGTCGCCCTCTGAGGTGTGTTGCCTCTCATCATCTGCATTACCCAGCAGTTGTGTTCATGAAGCCTCGATGCCGTTCGTACAACTTCTTACAATTAAAACTGCTTTTTCATTTCAAGGTGCTTCATTTTTTGATTTGTTTGTTTTTTATTTTGTTTGTGTGTGTGTGTGTGTGTGGGGGGGGGGGATAGCAGGCAGCAGTGACAAAAGACAGATCACAGAAAGTGTCTTTGTGTCAGAGCGCCAGATGCTCGGAGCAAACATCCCGAGAGTTCGGCTGGCAGAACAATCATCACCACAAAATTGTTTGCCTTTTTTGTTTACCCCTGTACAAAATGCCCCTCTGTTTTGGTCACAGGAGGGGAATCACAGAGAGGCTAAGTCGCCAGAAATGGCGCACAAAGAAACTTCTTGTATGTGGAAACAAGTTGTGTGTGTGTGTGTTTGGACACGAGTGTGTGTGTGTGTGTGTGTGTGTGTGTGTGTGTGTGTGTGTGTGTGTGTGCAGCATCAGCGGTACGAAACATCAAAGCTGCACAAACCAGAAAGAACAGCTGACAGCTTAATGATTTCTAAGCTACATTTGCAATGAGGCTAAACCACGGATTTCACTGAAAATGGGATAAATTGTGTTAAATCGTCACTGAGATCCAACCTCCGGGGGCCAGTTGGCAAAATCAGGGGCCACTTTAGTGATCCGACAACGATTCCTGCGCCGATCTGTGGAGCTCGGATTTTGTTTCTGGGAAACTCAACTGCTGCGGCCACTTCTGTGAAAAGTAGAGCTCACTGGAAACACCCAGAGCGGTTTGTTCTCCCGAAACAGTGCGACAATCAAAAGGTTTGACATGTATTATTCTCACTGCAGGAACACTTGTGCTGAAACGAGGACAGACTCCAGGAGGAACCGTCAGAAACAGTCACATCCGGGACTGAAAGAAGCCGCTTTCGAGAAAACAAGTCCTGTGTTGAGACGTTCGACTATTTATTACTTCTCAGCTAAAAAACAAACAAACGCCACAATCTTCATGGGACGTGAGCTCATCATCTCACCTACGGTGGACGACAAGAACTTTCTCTTACAATTACTTCACTTGTATTTTCAAGAAACGGCTCTGGGACAAAAGAATCTGGCGCATAGAATTCTCACATTCTATTGAATGTTCAGTAATTAAAAACATAATTGAGCTAGTTTGATGTTGATGTGGCGCTACCCTGAAACTGAGCGCATGATCAACAACAAAAAAAACCAAACACTCTGACATGGTTACAACAGCAAACTTCACTAAAAGGTTCTTTTTTTTTTTTTTTTTTTACAACATATCTAGAAAGCACTCAATGTGCAAAATGGAAATGTTACAATCCCAAAAATATAACATCTTATGCACTTTTAAGAATTTCACCGTTTAATCTTAAATGTACCGTTTCTATCGAACATTTAATAAAAAGAGATGCAGCAGAATTCAAATGTAAAAATGAGGGTCTGTATGTACGGATGGAGGCCTTGGGAACGTTGGTATTTCTAAAAGGGAGAAAAAGTTTGGGATCCACTGCGTTAATCGCCGACTCAGCAGCATCCAAGGAGTCGTAGCTTTGCTCCAAATGGTACACTCCCATTCACTCACTGACATGTAGTGCTCCACATATCAATTATAGGTAACACTTGAATTACTATCATCCTAAATCAGACACTGCCGCTGGTCACCTGCCAGGAAAGCCCACTGCAGCATCCGGTTGTGCATTGGAATCAATTTAGAGGAGGAAACAAGAGGAAAGAAAAAGTCACAGAAAGCATATCTGTTGAAATCTGTGATTCCCGACCAAAGAATGTCTTTCTTTGGCGCCCCTCCAGATTGCTTTATGGAAAGCTGGTCACTAATTTTTAAGACAGTAAAGCCAATGCTGGTGGACAAACTCACTCACAATAACATACAGAAGCAGAAGCTTTCTAAATAGCAGCAGTGGGCAGAGACGTCTCGTTCGATATTAACTGAAAACGGCATGAACGTCAGCGTGATACAAGCCCCCACCTTCAAAAAACACCTGCGAGAGGGATTTAGTTTTGGCTCTTCATCACTGTCCAGGAGGCCACCTGTGTTTATTTCTGTAAGGTGGGCGCTAATGAACAGAGACAGAGAGCGTCTTACTGCCTGTGTGTGTGTTTGTGTGTGTATTCCAATGTCCCGTGGTCTGAATCAAGTCATGTTTATGCATAACTGTAAAAAAAGAAAAGAAAAAGGGCTAGAAGAGAGTAAACTGTCAGGTCTCTTTGCGATGCCGGTTACATAAGCAGTCCGCTTGTGTGCATGAAGTTTTTGGTGGCGGGGTGGAGAAAACAGAAGAATCAGATGAGAGGGAAGCGGACCCGAGCTGACAGCAGACCTTCAAACAGCCTGCTGGCTCAAATACAAACAAAACAAAATGCTCAACTTGCAGGAAAAAAAACTCTAAAAATAACTTATTTTCTATGTGGAACTTGTAGAAATGTCTTAGCTGAGGACGGAAATACGTGGTGATAATTCACGAGCAAGCGCAGACATGCGTCTGTAAAGAGAACATTGTATCTGCCCCAAACAAAATATTAAAAAATGAATGTGTTGGTCATCGCTTAAATTCTCTGGTCCTATGTTGGACAGTGAGAGGGGTTTGCAGACAGAGAATGTCATGGTCGAGTGACTTCAGACGGCTGATTTTCTAACGGCGTCATGGCTGCTGCTGCGGAGTTTCAGTTAACCAACAGAAACGTTGGAAGGTCAAGGCAGATTCCCAAGAAGGCAAAGGGAAGTCCTCGATCTTTCACCCAGCTGATTCATGCGACTGGTGCAACAGCAGAAATCGGAGACATCAACCAGACTAAGACTTTAAGTGGCTGAGACCGAGTCCAGACCAAGATCTTGAAAATGTGGTCTCGAGACAGGTCCGGAGCACTACAACACTATCTCAATGTACTACACTTTGTGTAATCATGAGGCTCTAAAGCCTAATAACAAGCCACACATTACACTCCGACGTGATGGAGCAAGACAATGTCCAAAAGCAAGCATGAATGGAGACACTTCAGAGCCAGGGTTTAAAAATATTGTTCAACATGTGAACAAAACAAGTCAGGTCAGAGAGACATTTGACTAAATCTTAACAAGGAAGACTTCCGCTCTTTCTGTCTTGATATATATACTAGACCTGGGTATGTTTCTCGACGTTAGTGGACAACAACATTTTGTTTGTTCTTGATGACCGTCTCCTATTGATTTCTGCTCCTTATGTAATTCAGGAGCAGCAGAGTCATGCACGCGCTGCAAAAGTACCATCAGAAAAAAAAAGATCTTTCTTGTGCTCGTCTTTCACTTCTTCTGCCACTGGGACAAAGCAAACTGTTGCTTGAGTAATTAATAAATCGATCAATGTGTTCACATTGTTTTCAAATGACAGACAGCAGCGATCAATAAGAGCATGACTGCATATAAAAACAGTATTAGATAGCATGATAGTGCTAGAGCAGGTTCCTTCATAAAAAGGAAAAGGATCCAATTTTAAAGGGGACATATCATGCTAAATCCACTTTTTTAGCCCTTAAATGCATGTTGTTGTATATTTAGAGTGTTTAGAAGTACAGAAAAGTTCAAAGTAGTCTCTTCAGGTGCTCCGTTGATATCTTTATATTCTGTTTTGGTCATATTTTGCGATCCGTTTCGATTTTTCTATTCTCTATTACGTTTTTTGAACAATGACGTCACAGTATTCCCGGCGGAACTGCCAAATTAGGACATCCACACTTCGAGCAATCCGCCTTTTTTTTTTTCTCGCTGCGATTTTGTAGTCCAACCTAAGGGTGCCGAAGTTACGAGAGGATAAGTCGAAATGTTCGGTTGTTGGATGTAGTAACCCACAAGCTTCGTTACACCGTCTCCCAGCATCAGAACCTTTTCGAAGTGCCTGGTTGAGTTTTATTTTTCACAGAAATGTACCCACATCTGTGGGTAAGGTCATTTTTGTGTGCGCGAAGCACTTTAAGGACGACTGCTTCAGCAACCTCCGCCAGTATAAAGAAGGATTTGCCGAAAGACTTCGTCTGATTGAGCGGTCAGTTCCTTCTATTTATGGAGACGACGAACAGAGCACTTCGGTAAGCTGTATATAACGCTAAAAAGTGTGATGATAAGACGTCCCTGTCATTGTTTTGTTAGCATTAGCAGTTGCACCGTCTTCATATGTTAGCGCTGTGTGCTCGTTTTAGATTATAATGTAACTTCTGTGTTAAAACTGTGGAATGAGCTTCCTTTGTTCATTAGACAGGCTGACTCCCTTCATGTTTTTAAATCACATCTCAAAACACGCATGTTCTCCTTGGCTTTTAACCAGTGTTGAAGTTGACTTTTACTGCTATAAGTGTATTCTGTGCTGCCACTGTATTGTTGTATTTATAATTGTATTTTTATATTGTTGTACAGCACTTTGGTCATCTGAGTTGTTTTTAATAGTGCTTTATAAATAAATTGGATTGGATTGGATTAAATAGTCGTTGTAATACAGGCAGTATTGTAGTAGTGGGCATGGATGGAGAAGTTAGTGTAAATATAGTAACACACCATTGCGTTACATCCACATGAAGACGTTGTTCTGAAGGTGCATCATCGTCATTTTCATCTCACTCCGCCGGGTCCGACTCTGGCTCGAACATGTATGGCTGGATGGACAAATCTTCCGTTGTTGACATTTTGTAAATAATGTGTGAATATAAAGTTTCTGCGCCGCTAGATAATTGTATCTGTTCTATCAAACTACAAAGATGGCCGAACAGGGTGGCGTTGAACCGAGTGTCACCTCTGCAACCTGGAGAGGAGGCGGGGTATGAAGTGTCTCATTTGCATTTGAAGAGACCGCCCCAAAACGAGTTGCTCTCAGAAGCACATCAGAAAAGAGGTAGAAAAGGGGCCTGTGGAGCTATAATAATGAGGAATTCAGACCCAAGCATTGCAGTTCCGCTTCATATAGACCACAACTGTATGATTTATATGTAAAAAGGAAGGATTTAAAAGCATGATATGTCTCCTTTAAATCAGACGCATCCTGCAGAGGGCCCCGCGGCTGGAAAGGTTTAGGCAGTGGATTCAAGTCAAATCTGTAATGTGTGACTCAGTAATGCTCATCTCCGTCAGGATATGACATCACATATTACAACCAAAATAGCACAGTGGTTTTTCAACTTCACCTCAATGGAGCTGGAGTTTTAAATTATCTCTCTCTTTCTCTCTGTGGCCCATTAAATTTGTTTTTTGCAGGATATTGTGCAAGCCAATCTAGCACACTGCTTCGCTTTAGACCGTGGACACACACAACAATGGGACATTTACCCTCAGCATAACATTTCAGAGCGCTCCCGGGTCATTTTACGTGTTTGAGCTTCAGTATTACCAATCCCATTAGCCACAGACTGAAGGGGAGGGTCTGGAAAACAGCATTTACTTGTCAATAAATCTGTGGTTTGCCTAAGAAAATTAGTTTAAACACCTCTGTAGCTCTCTGTGAATTTGAAGTCTGATACCACAGTTACCCAAATGTAATCTAATCATTGGCTGTGTGCGTCTCAGTGTGCTGGAAGCAGGAGCTGTGAGTATATTAAGCTTGTGTGTATCTAGAAGGTTGTAAGAGCCTTGAGACCCTGCAGAGAGGACACACACACACACACACACGAAAGCAGACTCCTCCTTGACTCGACTGCTGAGACCACGCAAGAGCACGCTAATCTGTTGGCATGACAACTGGAGTGGAATATTCGCTTGGCCTAGAAAATATGGCTGTGAAGAAAAGATGAATGAGCAGTGAGATATGAATAAAAAACAGCAACATAAGCCCTCAGACAGCGCACGCTGTAATTATAGACCCCCGCTGCATTCGCAACAGCACAATACAGAAGAGTCCTGCCTCATTGTCAGACTATCAAATCGCCGTCTCAGGGTGCTACAGCTGTGGTTTTGCTTCTATCCCAATAGAAAATGTCACACGATTTCTAATCAAGGCAGAAAATACCGTTTTGGGCATATTGTTGCTGTTTTCGTCTCCAAAACAGACTTGTGACAGTCCCCAGAGGTCAGCTGGGACGGCCAACACACTCCACATCCTGGTGCCACGAAACGGCTCTGAATTTATGGTCTAATTTCGGCTGAAAGCCTGCGAACAGCCATCCAGGATGAGGTTTCTTTTACTGCTGTGCCGCATGATTGCATAAAGCATTTAAGAGTTTCTTTACCCCTGGGAGCTTAATGCTGAGCTCCTGAAAAAGCAGTGGGGAATCTTGTTGGGCAGGACGAAATGAGCAGGTTTAATTTGAGATCAGGTGCTCTTAGCTTTCATGTTTGGCCAAAGCCTGCATGCATTATTGAGCGTGGCGGGTGAGAAGCCGGTGCCTTGATATTACCGTAGTTTAAGTGTTGTGTTCGCGGTGTGTGGAGGGGATGTCAAATTTCCGGCCTCGGTTTTCAACCATAGCCGTGGATATTTGAAAGGAAAACTTGTGAAGGCATGATGGCAGCCAGTCCTGACAACATGTGGCAAAATGCCACCGGTGAGAGGAGACAACAGATAGAACAATAGTAATGAAATAGAGGACCGCCTCTGTTTGACCCCACTTGGCTTATATGCGAGAGACAGAAGAGAGTGGAAAATAACTGAGAGGCTCTGTGACTGGGGGGGCGGCGGTGGGGGGATTTAGACTTTGGATGGTCCTTTATGTCTCAGCAAAGACAACCAAATCCTCTGACATAACAGACACAGAGACAACACATGGTCAATAAGATCCCTGGTGAGTTCACTGCAGCCCAAACAAAACAAGTCACTGTGCTGTGCGACCCATCACACAGGAAGTGTACGACTGAAAAAAAGAAAGGATTAAAGAGAAACTTTACTGTCGCCTGCCAGCACCTTCAACTCTGACATTATAACGTCACTTACTAAGAGGTTGGTTTAAATACTTTTGGGTCGATCGGAACACCTTGTCTTACTTTTGTGAGCATGTTTTCGTCACACTGTGACATCACTACCAAAGGCACACCTTCATTTACTATCAAACATTCATAACAAGTTTTCCACAACAAAAACGTCATCAATCAGTCAACAAAGACAATGTCTTAGCAATCCAGCTCTCTAAAACTCAACGCTGCTCACTCACAGTCAAACACAGGACAAGGCAAGAAATTCCCTGATCTGTTGGAGCTCAAAACCGTTCAGATATTGTACCCTGCAAAGAATAACCTATCACCATGTAATATCCAGAAAATGTTCTGTGAAACAGTGAGTGGTTGTGATTTTAGAGGGAAGCTAAATTTCAAGAATTACAAAGTGTGCACTATTCTGAAAAGGTTTCTGTGTCACCATCTGTGGAGTAAGTTAGGATTGGAGATAAAACAAAGTGAGAAGTACAATAGTTCCTCTTTGTGAAGGTTTGATTGTTAAATCGAAAATATTGCATCAAAAATGTACCATAGTTTATTGTAAGCATCTGTGCAACTGTTGGTGTTACGTTAAATTGTGAGGAACTTTTGTCACTGAGCTGTTGACAGGGATGTTTGGGGGGGTAGGAATCAATACCTTTTTACTTCTTCCTACTCCTTGTTTCTTTTTTTCTTTCTTTCTTTTTTTATTTGTATGTACCAAATAAAAGATTCATTCAAATTCCAAGAAAAGAAAGAATAAAACAAGAAAATGACACCAGAAGACAATATATAATGTGTTGGACTTCCCTTCCATCACATTTAGCTGTTGAACCAACGGGACACCACCAGTTGGACGTGAGTAAACACAGGAGAAGTTTAGATTTTTTCTCATATCTCAAAATTGTCTCACTACGTTTTCGAAGGGGCCTTTCATTAGTGTTCCAGGTGTGGCATTAAAAGGCTTCAAGCACAAAGCCAGACATTCCTGTCTCGCTGGTTGTTGGTGGGAATCTTGATTCTGAGCTTAATGAGCGTTTGCCGGAATGTTTAATACCACGTCTAGAGCCTCGGGCCGTCCTCGTTTTCATCTGACCGAAGCTACACGCTAACGTAAACATATTAGCGGAGTCAAACTTTCTTGGCTTTCGCTGGCGGTTTGCCCGCTTGAGCTCGGGGCGTTCGGTCAATCTCCCGATCAAACCAGGCATCGGCCAGTTTATCGAACAGAGGATGGAGGGAGGCAGAAGGGGGGAAAAAGGAAATTAAGACAGACAGAGATAACTAGTGGAGCCAGAGAGATACAGAAGATATGAGTACAGCGGAGAGCGAGGAAGGCTTTAAAAATGCATGGCTCTCCATTTAGCGGAATGGGGAGAAAGAAGTGGCCGGCAGTGAGAGTGAGAGCAGAGCTGGAGCGTTAACACTTGGCTCGTCTACAAGAAACCACATCCTCCAAAGAGAGGAAGGAGAAAAGGAAGCTGTGGCGATGCCCCGAGGCGGCGCTGCCTTTCGCCCCGTCGTGCCGTTTAACCGCCGCTACTTACAGCGGAGCCACACTCGTCCACAGAGCGCAGCCTTGTTTACCGACAGTTGAGTATTTACTCAAGGCCGTGAGGTTAAGTGCTCAGACTTACAGTAGGACCTGACAGTCTGCGGAACGTCGGGAATTGTCGACTCATTTGAAAGACGTGCAGCGCTACAGTGGACATGCCTGCTTCCGATCTGTGCCACAAATCGTCTGTCGGCAGACTCGGTGACCCGGAAAAAGTTCACAGATTTCCAGCCATGCTGTCCTATGTTTGGCGTGTGTGTGTGTGTTTGTGTGTGTGTGTGTGTGTGTGTGAGCAGCAGCCTCCATCTCTGATCTGTCAGACCGCAGATTGCCGGGGGAATAATGACAGTGAGTCTCCTCGGAGGTCCCACCCCCCCCCCCCCAAGAAAAAAAATTGAGAGTCTTTTCCACCCTGAGACATAATCCTCGAGCAATACTTTACATTACAGCAGTTCTTGGGTTTAAGTCAAAGGCTTTCAAGGTGAACGAAGAGAGTGAGCTGACGGGGAGAATTGGACAGTACAAATGAAATCCTGTTTCTGACAGGAGTCAGGGTCAGGGACATACAATGGAATCCTAATGTAATCAGACAAGTTAAAACTTTAAAGTTAAAAATCAGACCGCTGAAACTAGAAAAGGGCCGCCAGGATCCCGCCATGACTTTTAAACCATTTATGAGAATATTACATCCCTGTTGTCAGGCTAAGAGATGTAGTTAGTCTGAATGTCTCAAATTCAGAAAGAGACAGATGTTAAGGCCTGGATCATTTTTTTTAGATTCATTTGGATTTCTATTTCTACCTCCTTTGATTTGTGGCGTCAACATTAAATCCTACAATCACTACAGAAATCTGATTTGTTTCATAAACGTATAAACAATGTCCCGACAACAGGCCTACCCTTATAGTCTTCATGTTGCCCTACAAGATGAAGGCAGAAGACAAATCTCACTGAACTACAATTGACTCATAAAACATAACTGAACTCTTTCTTCTTCAATAACGCGGGACTTAATGCAGTTATTGTATCGAGACAAAACTGATAAATAAGTGTGACTTGATATTCTTCGATAAAATCAAACAGCAGTTGAAATAATGGGTTGGATCCTGTCGTCCACCTGAGAATTCATTTATTTCAAAGGAAGGTACAACCTCAACCGCAATCGAACAAATAAAAGAAAGATAAAAAATGTTTTATCTTGTCGGTCCCACTCATCCCCCCTGATCTCAGCCATGTGTTTTATACACAGCTGCTTTCTTAAAAACCTTCCTATTGACTCCTGCTTCTATCCTTCTCTCTCACATCAGGACTGACACTCACACAAGTTATTCTGATGCCCGCAATGTCGTCAGATTAACATGGTGTAGGCTATATCTGGCATGTGAATGAATGATTAATGCACCCCCAGTGAGGAAAAAAAAAGAGACAGCTTTCACTTTAATGTAGGACTAAAAAAAACCCTGAGTCTTCAATTAATCATATTTTGTGGGTAAATAAATTAAAACTGCCATTATAGATATTCATGTGCACTGATACAACTTATCTTTATATTGTGTGGAGTAAATGTCCCCTTTTACCTAATTTTAGCACACCAGCATTACTTATGTTTTCCAGTCAGTGTTAGTGGAGCACGAAAAACAAAGCTAAAGATAAAAAGCGGGTGAATCTTAAAAAAGAAAAAAGTGACATGAAAAAAATTTAAAACAGGTAATGCAATTACTTAATCCTATTTCCTTTTTTTTTGGCGCAAATATCACGGCAGCACATCTTCACAATGAAGAAAACATAGACTCAGTCACACATAACGCACCGTGAAGAAGAGGTCTCATGCATGTGTTTGTAGAAGAATCCCTGGAGCGTCTCCTGCTCTCTGCGTGCATACATACAGACAACATAGGATGTGTGTGGGTGTGTGTGTGTGTGTGTGTGTGTGTGTGTGTGTGTGTGTGTGTGTGTGTTCTCATAGGTTGGCCATCCCTGGTCGTCATGGTTATCTGGCCATACTGGGGCTACTTCCGTCGCCATGGAGCCCAGGGTGGTGCAAATATCCCAACATCCACCGCAAATATTATTCCGAGGTATGCGCCGCACCAAACCTTCATGTTCAAACATTCATCTGGCCCATTTTATCCACATTCACACCAGTCTCTCCTTCCTACTCCACCTTTACCTCCGCCCATTCGCCGCCTCCTCTCTTCCTTTTGCCTGGCTTCGCTTAAGTCACCATCCCCCCTTTTCGCTCTCCTCTGGTCACTTGTTTCTCCATCTCAGCTCATGTCTCCTCTCCTCCTCTCTTTCCCTCCTCAGTCTCTCTTGGTTTGTTTCCCTTTTTCCAATCTCCCCTCATCTTAATTCTTCAGCCCAAATAAGCTCACCCGGTTAATAATACAGTGTCTGACACTGGTGCCTCGAATTCCTGATCCTACAGCTGATGTGGAAACTTCCACATTGTTAAGAATATGATGCATCTGCACATGAACAGATGTGGGACTCTGCTTGTTAGTGTCTCTGTGCAGCTAAATCTCCCGCCCACATTCCCAAGTGAGTATTCATTGCATAAAATCTGATTTGTGAAACATTAATATTGCTTAAACTCTGGAATTGGTTTTGTGATGACATGTCGCACTTTAACCCTCTTAAATCTCAGCAAATGCTGACAGGGTTTGTGCGTGTCTGTGTGAGTCTATGTTTATGTGTGTGTGTGTGTGTGTGTGTGTGTGTGTGTGTGTGTGTGTGTGTGTGTGTGTGCGTGCGTGCGTGCGTGCGTGCGTGTGTCGGCCTCTTATGTAAAATAAGAGGTGTGAGACACAGTCGGATATGTGCAAGACTGTGTTATTAGTTTTTTCCCCATCAAGGCTGCCGTCTACATGGACTTAAGCTGATATTTGCTGATGTTTGCCCACATGGACGTTTCTCAGGAGTGGGACGACAATGGATTGAACTTATTTACTTCTACATTAGGCAGAAAACAACATTGCTACCTCCCAAACTGAGCCGGAAGGAGCAAATATGTCAAGTTAGGCTTATACAGAGCACATACAACATTAGCCTAGTTGATGTTGTTGCTCTTGTTCTCTCTCCTTTCATGAAACATCCATATTTGGTATACTAACACTCTTAGTTTGCTCTTTTTTTGTCCTCGGTCCCGCTGATGCACCCCAGCTGTGACTGCCCTCTGATTCCCATGGTGCCTTCGGGGAGCTCGGCCAGGCGGTGATAGTGACACGCCGTGGCTTCATAAAGCTGCTCCACCAGCCTGTGGAGGACTGGCCAAACTAAAAGCTGCTTAGCGGGGCAAAACTCTGGCTGAGTCCCTTAAAGCTGCACTAATCAGAGCTGTTAGAGAAGGAATTGTCAAATGTATCGCGCACAAGATTACAAGGGCATCTACAAGCCCCAGGAGCAAAGATTGATGAAAAGATAGATAGTGACGGAAACAGTGACAGATGGGTGAATTTGGGATCAGTATGGCACCGATGTGAAAACCGTGACGTTTTCTGCTTCTCCTGCATGTCACAAAGCATGAGGTCGGAGATGTTTGCACGGCTGAATGCAACAGCTTCCATCCGCCACAATTACAGATGAAGAAGACAAAGAGCGAGGGAAGCTGTTGAATGTCTGAGCATGCGTCTTTGAGCGCTCTGCAGCCATGACGGCAGGCGTCGGCTGTGGATGCAACAAGCCACCCCGAGCACTTCCAGCACTGTTTGGAGAGAAAGAGTGGCAAAAAGAAAGCGGGGACGGGGAAGGGATGGGAGGGGGTTTGCAAACACAAAGAACAAAAGAGCCACGGAGGCTCAATCAGAGGCCTATAGATCCCTGGATGGCAAATATAAGACAACTGTGGCACTGTCAGTCCTCTCTCCAAACTTGGCAAGGCCCATCACAGGCCATCAGTGTCCTCTGCCTCTCCCAGGAGCCCAACACTTTTCTGCATAGCTTGCTAATACATTAGCATGCAGCCCCATCCCCCTGCAAGGGCAATCAGCCGCTCACAGCAGCAGTCAACGTACACAGAATCGCTTCATGTGCAGCAGCAGCAGCAGCAGCAGCTGAGGATGTGTTGGGGAAAACACAACCATGATGCTCTGGCGAGGCTAAGAGGTAACAAGACAGGAACAAAACCATGTGGAGCAATCAGAGCTGCTTGACTCCACAATTCACAAAGGAGGGAGGGATTTGGGAAGTTGGCGATGGGTGTTGTGGAAAAACACCTTTCCCCGTGTCCTGGAAGCCTACCTGACTTTGAACTCGGTGAGCTGTGGCTGCGCCCCCGGCTCAGCACAGTAGATCTGGGGGAAGTAAAAGCGGTGAGACTGAAGGTTGATGTCCATGTTGTCCACAGGTACGCAGGTCAGCCCTGGTCTCAGTGCAAAAAAATGTAAAAAAAAAAAAAAAAAAAAAAGAAACCCTCAAAAAAGGAGCGTCTCCCAGCTGTCGCCTCAGTTGCTTTTCCTTTGTCCGTCTGCAGTTTTGCCTGACACTTCCTCTAGAGGTTGGAGTTCAGCGGAAACATTCCAGTCACCTTCTCCCTGAATGGTCGCAGGGCTGCAGAACGCTACCACCGGGAAGGCATCCCCCTCCTCTTCATCTCCTCCATGCACCAAACATTCAATCACCTCTGCCGCCCGCCACCGAACAGACACACTAACCTATTTCCCCACAAGCAGCCACTGTACACTCAGCAGCTTTGAGCAAAAGAACAAAGATGACTCCAATAAAAAAAGAAAAAAATGATGCTTCCTCCCAGTGAATCAAAGGGAGGGGACGGAAATCCTGACTGTCAGACACCAAGTCATCCTGGTGGAGAAACTGAAGAAGAAGAAGAAGAAGAAGAAGAAGAAGAAGAACACACCTGGAGTGTGGTTGAAAGAAGGGCTTGGAAAAAAAGAAATATGAGGTCACTCCTGCAACACATACAGACAGAACTGAGAGGAAAAAGAGAGTCGTTTGGTTTTTACGCTTCAGAGACGGAGGAAAAGGCGGGGTAGTGGGGGGTGAGAGAGAGAGAGAGAGAGAGAGAGAGAGAGATGGAGATAGAGAGAGAGATTCCCGGTGCTGTGAGGCGTTGCCCTCGCACTGCCTCTCCTCTCTGTGTCTCATTGGATTACCTCCTCCCTCTCTACCCCCCCTCCTCTCCTCCACACCTCCTCCTCCTCTTCTCTCCATCCCTCCCATTCTCCCCTCCCAGCTGTGACAAGAGCGATGGGCTGCCAGCCCCGGAGGCTGCTGGTCCTGCCCCTCCTCCTCCTCCTCCTCCTCCTCCTCCTCCTCTCCCCCTCCCGCCTGTTCTCCTCTCTCCCCAGCTGCCCGATTGGCCGAGGCTCGGATGCGTACGTCCGCATGGAGAGAGTGAACGGCGGCGGAGAGGAGGAGCAACAGATTTTAATTCATCTGATGGCTCTCTTCTCTCGCATATGATTAGAGGTGGCATGCCAGGCTTGGGTGGAGCTCGGGCTGCAACAGACCCACACACAACACACAGAGATCTGACAGCTGATACTGGATGGTTATTGACTGAAATGAACGCATAGGTGAAATATACCCAGGAGCTCAGTTGACTGAACACAATAAAAGTAAACTACATATCTGTCACTTAAAATTCAGGAGGCATTTATAAATGTTGTAACCACGAACTCGTAGAATCCCACAATAAAAAGAAGCTCACTTTGCGACCAATAAGCCTTTCATATTCTGTGCTCCATCTCTCCAGATGTATATAGATTATAAGTGATATACACTAAGTAATATGTGGCCGGAACACTAATCTCCTGTGTAGATTCAACATCGATGCAGTTTACCAGTTTCCAACAAATCCCTCCCATATTTAAAGTGCTTCCTCTGACGTCCTAAGAAGATGGACCCACCCGCCGTCTCTTTCTAGTACAGCTCAGTCTGCACACATCACCCACATCTGTCTTGCTGTGTTTTTGCCAAAAGGCAATTTCGTTGATTGAACCGGCCATAGAACTGTTGGACGACATGTCTCGTTCTGTAATCGGTGTGGACAAGAGTGGACGCTGCAGTTCATTGCAATTTAACTGCCTGCCGACGAAGCCTTTGGCTGCAAGAAATTAAAATTTCACCCTCGCTGCTTTGATATCTGCAGGAATGTTTTCACACATCTTAGTCAGACTCTGGAAAAATAAATAAATAAATATTTACTACATGTGAGACGCAAACGTCTGCTTGCAATGAGTTGCATCATGAAGCTTTCTCAGAGAACAGAAGGAACATTACGGCACAAAAGCAAGATGAGTGCGGATTGATGAGGCAGTTCTTGTTTTCAGTGCTGCACTTGCAGGAGACAAAAACTTGCTCTGATCGAGAGACCGACACAGAGTATTTTTTTTTCCAGACCGTCACATACGCTTACATTCACACAGGGAAAACTCCAAACACACTCCTCCCTTTACACAACAATGTTTCAAGTCAAAACGCATCATTTTTGCATTGTCCTTTCAGAAAAAAGTTGCGATGACACGGCAATGACAACCAAGTTGCATTGCTATTACAGGGGACTCAAAAGTATAAAACTACCAAGTCCCAGGAGAATATGAACTGGGAGTCATGACACTCTGGGGGCAAACCAGTGTCGTGTTGAGCCGTGGTCATAGTGAGGTGTGGACGGTTTTTTGGAAGCAAGCCAGGGAGAAAAAAGATCGTCGTGTGGATGTACCCTCAGTTTACAACAACAACTAAAGAGAAAGAGAAGAATTTTGATTCAATAAGTGAGTTTTACAATCATTTCTAGCTAAACAAAGCTTCTGCCAATAGTGCTTTTAGCTTCAGACATCTTAGTTGCTCCAAAAATAGACTATTGAGTATATTTGCAATAGCAATGTGAGTATCGGATCGGGAAACTATCGGTATCGGCCGATACTCAATTCTGAAAAATCGGATCGGTATCGGGGGCAAAAAAGTGTGATCGGGACATCCCTAACGGAGACAAAGCATTTTGAAAAAGTTCCACCTTGGCAGTTGCATTTTCAGTGGCTCAGAGCACTGTTGTCATGTAAACGGACACCCAAAACACAACGAAAGTTTTACCTGAAAACACTGTTGTATAAACAGGGCTAAAACACAATATTTTCGCTATGAGGCATAATAAAAATATTTATTGTTCGACTTTTTTGTCTGTGGTGTACATTTTTATAATAACATTAAAGATCAGTCCATTTTTCTCCTTTCTCTTTTCATTACCTTCGCCAACGAACGTTGGGGGAAGGTTTTGTTTTTGCCTGCCTGTATTCATTGATTTATATGTACGTATGAGTTCACCAACTTTTCACAAAAACAACCCGAATTGCATGAATTCAATTCAGGGATGATTTGTCATTTGTCATTAGATTTTGGGACATTAACGGCACACCGTTTCCGAATAAACCCCAAAAAACGGAGAAGAAAATGTCACATACAAAGTGGTAGAGAGAGGCAATCAAAGGAGATCAGCGTCTGTTGCCATGGAGACGCTCCCTGCTCATACACAGTGATGATGTTAACTGGCAGGCCAGCTGCTTCAGGGTTCAGAAACTGTTTCTCCTCCTGAGTGAATCACCTGAACCCAGCAACGCCCACTACATACACACCAAATATACTTTAAAACGTGAATTACCCACATCACTGTCGTGAGACAGGTAAGTTTGACCCTACTGATGATGTGTTGTTGCAATAGTAATCCTGCTCTGCTAGTAATAGAATTACTATTGCAACAACACATCAGTAGGGTAAAACTAACCTGTCTCACGACGGTCTAAACCCAGCTCACGTTCCCTATTATTAGTCCCTATTATTCATTGGCCCCTAAACAACTGTACCAGTATAAATATAGCACAATAATAAATAAATAAATAAATAAATAAATAAATAACAGCGACTCATTCTAAGCACTTTTTACAAAAACCACATCAATTAATCTGAAATCCTCTAAAAGCCTGTTGCTTCTCAGGTTTCAGTATTTCTACAGTTTTCAGTATGTTTGTCTTCAGAAACTCTTTTTTTTTTTATAGTATGGATTAAATGCTGAGCTTGCTTTCACTGCTGCTTTTTGCAGCGACCATCTGTCCCGTTTTACAGATCAACTCCAGGTATTTTCTCCACTTTCGTCTAAGAGGTCTGGCTACAGTAAATTGAGGACTCTGTAAATGCTAAGACCGAAAACTCTAATTTCTGGGTTTGGAGTGATGGAAATGGAAAAAAACTGCATCCAAAACACAAATTTTTCGCTTGAAAAGCACAAGCCACAATAAATGAACATGAAACTGAGTCGATGAGAAATCTGGTTGTTGTCCCGTGAGAGTATCGGTGAAGAGTTTCAGATGGAATCATATGCTACAGTGGCCAGTGTGGAATCAATAAATGACTTTCTATCTCGATTACCTATCAGCACGCCATCTGCGCCATCACTTTTTTACGGCGATCCACTGAGTGACCGCACCAGCTTCCAAACAGACCCCAGCAGCATGATTGAGTTCATTTAGAAATGAAAATGAAAAGGCAGCAGGAGACCGTATCGCCGGCTGAATAGCAGCTCTTGTTCAATTCATCCGTCCTTCGTGGAGCCTGTATTTCTAGCTGTCATAACAGATGTTCGCAAACGAGACAGAACCAAAACAAAAAAAAAAAAACATGCAGCAGACGGGAGGAGATGGAGGAGGAAGATTGAATGAAGGTAAATTAGAGGAGTGCAGGCAGAGCACAGATGGACGGAGGGGTGAGGAGTGGAAATGCCTGGTGGGATGCGAAGCATATAGAGAGGAGAGCGTGAGCGAAAGAGTGAATTCGAAGAAGGGTCGGAGGATAAAAAAAGAAAGCTGCAGGCTGGAGGGAGAAAAGAGCAGAAACAGGAAGCATGAAAGGACATCCAACCACCACTTACAGAATACGCCCATCCCCCATCGACCTCACCGTTAGGTGAGCTCCATCCTCGTCACACGACACACACCTCCAATTCATGTGTTCTGTACGGCTGTGTGTGTTTAAAGACGAAATGGAGATGGAAGGAAAAGGGAATTAACATACAAAGCCAGTGCTGTAACACGGAAATACTTCATCTGTGTGTTGGGTTGTATAGGATACAGCAACATCCTTTATCTGCTGATTTTAGAGGGGGCGGACATGTGAGTCGTGTCTTCTGGGTTCCATCCAACTCTAAAAGGTCCAACCTGATCGTAACACGAGAATTATTATTCCAGAAACAGAATAATTCAATATGAACACGGGCGAATGGAAATGTACAAAATAATCCATTAACTTGTATATACTGTATTTTGTCAAAATCATTGTGCTGTGCAGTCCATCATACATGCGTTGATGTGGATTTAAAGAATCAAACAGCAAAAGGCCGATAGCAGAAGCCCATAAAAATGCAACTCTTTGATGGAACACACGGAAGAAATCATGTGGAAACAACACTGATTAAAAAAACCCCAAAAAAACCTTATCATGTGTCTGACGTCAAGAAAAAATGGGCAAAATACTTGAGCGCTGTTTCCCATCCTGCTGCCATCCGCGTCAATGAATGTGACGGGATCCTCATTTAGCTTTATGTATTATTGTAGTATTATCATAATCAATTTCAAAATTGAAGATTGACAATGTTGTCTGTACTTCTCATGTCATGTGCGTGTCATGTTAAATGGTTGTTATATTTGTCTCGCTGAGGTTTTCTTGTTTAATTTGACTTTAAAATCGAAATATTCGAAGATGATTGTTCCATTGTTTCCGGGAGATCTTTCATAAGTAGTGGAGTAATCTCTTTTCACACAAAGTAACTTGCACGCATAATGACGGTTTCACTTAACAAACCACACACAGATCAACACTCGCTCTTCAAGTCAAAGTAAAACTGCGTTAGAGTTTGTGAGTAAATCAAAGCCGATTGTCTTAATTTAATTAACTCTGTCAGATCCATACAGATTGCACTGTACGTCGCGTTATTCCCCATAATCCCGGCCTGATTTCCCGCTGCCTCCATCCTGTCTACACTGTGAATCCACCTGTATGCAGCGGTTGGAGTGAGGTGGGGAAAGAAACGGGATGAGACGAGTGTGAGAGGTGTGACAGTGAGGAGGCTAAAGATTTCTGACGTTTCCTTTCCTCTCAGTTAACTCACACTAGCTCATCCCTCTCATTCCCCGGGGATTGAGGTTGAGCTGCAACCAAATACACACACGAAACCACAGCACGCACACGCACGCACGCACGCACGCACGCACACACAGTCTGACTCACATTGGCTAAACATTTTTAATTACACCACACACCAACAAGAGCTGGCAAAAGGAGACGTGGAAGAAGAAGGAGGAGGAGGAGTGATTTCCCTCTCTCATTCACAAAGATTTGATTATCCCACTTTTACACACACACACACACACACACACACACACACACACACACACACACACACACACACACACACACACACACACACACACACACACACACACACACACACACACACACACACACACGCACGCACACACACACACGCTGATGTAGATCAGACTCACCACTCCGCCTCACTGTGCATATTTATGAGTCATACACCGCACTACTATTACCCACAATGCACCGTTACTGTATTATTCCGATTCACAACAGAGGCAACACACATGACCTCGCACCTGACAGTGTATGTGTCATATCGAGCAGCATCCCGTCTCCACACAACTTCTGCAGCCATAAAATAAATACCAGTCCCCGGAAGAGGGTTAATTCAGGCTGACCGAGCAGCCACACTAAATGACAAGCTGCCACGACTGAAATTATACGGTTTCCTCTGAAGCCGCATTACTGATACAGCTCTCGAGAGCAAGACAAATGACAGTCAGTCAGAGACCTGGCAGCTTCTCATAAAGCTTTTGCCTTTTGACTTTTTTGATGGCTGTTTTATTAAAAAGTTCAAAATATCAAATGGTAATTTTAAGCTGTTGTAGAAAATTATGAATAGAAACATGATCGGCATTAACTTGTTCTACAATTATATTTAATATCTACATATGAGCCGCTGGGCCGGTGGTTGAAGCACCATCATGTGACCTTAACTCACCATCATACTGTCCAAATCAACAGTGGCTTTTTAGCCTCCATTAACGTGGGGGCAGCAGATTATTTTGATCACACTCACCCACCGGGAGGCAACAAAGATGCTTTGGCTTCACTTTTGGAAGGCTGTCATGATGTCCATTTACGGTCGATCGGGTTTTTTTGGTTGCACAATTGAGTAGTGGTTCAACTCCACATTATCTCAGGGCGCCATTTTTGCAAAACATGCATGTTCTCCCTGTGCTCATCTAGACTGTTTTTTATGGGAACTTTGGTTTCCTGCTATAGTCCATACGCCTGCATTTGAGTCTGATTGGTGACTGGTGTGAGTGTGAGTGTTTGGGACTGTGTGTCTCTCTGTGTGTTTGTACGGTGGCCCAGAAGGCTCAAAAGCACAACACAACGGAAGTGTGCGGCAGACGGACTATTTTGATTATGAAGATTTAATGAGACTTAAGCTAAACACTGCTGCATGAGGATTGTGTTTAATGTCGTTATGCGTCTTCAGAAATCACTATGGTTGGTCACCGTGTTGAAATTGTCATGACTAATTATATATGTGCTCTGCCATCCATCGTTCCGTCATAAAATATTGTCCCCCGGAAACAAAGCCCGTCGGTTCTCAGACTGCAAGTCAGTAGACATTATACGACGTTAAAAGACGTTAAAAGACGTTAAAAGACATTAAATAGATATTCCGTATATTATTGTCTGTGGTTCTCCGACTGCAAGTCTGTGCAGAAATATGGTCCCCCGAGAACAAAGTCTGTTCTCTGACCACACTCATTGTGACTTTTGCTGTTGTGTTGTGGCTTTTTGTTGTTTTTGTGTCTTTTTGTTTTTGTTGTTGTGTGTTTTTGTGTTGTGGTTTTTGTTGTTGTGTTGTGCTGTTGGCCCCTCTGGGCCACCATGTTGTCCCTCTTGTGATGGACTGGCACCCTGTCCACTGTCCAGGATGCACCCTGCCTTCACCCACAGTCAGCTGGGATCGGCTCCAGCGCTCCGCAGCACTAAGCTGGATGACGTGGTATAAGAGATAAACGGATCAGAACTTTCCCGCTGAGTCAGAAACTTTGTGCTGATGTGCGGCAGTTTATTGGCGCCCAACCTGAGTTTGATCACAACACCAAGGCAGTTCCTTCATCAACTGTTAAACACCGACTTTAAGATGCGAAACTGTCTGTGACTCATTGGGGCAACGTGAGACGACTGAATCCTTGATGACCTTTTCGGCAGGCCTCGGGAGTAAATGTAAAAAAAATAATCCCTAAACTTTGAGGTTGGACAAATAACAAGGGTGCAAGCAAGATTACACACCTGTACAGCTTCAAAGCCCGCAGCTGTGCTCTGAGAACAATGGCCCGAGAGAGAAACCTGACCTTCGTTTGTGTTCACGTCTCTGTCGAACAGCGGGACATAAACCATGACATTTCCAGGATTTATTTCAGGTCAGGCTCCAGATGTGAAGCATATTAGTTTACACTGTCAGCATTTATGGAAAAGCACATTGTCCTCTGACAAACAGCACCTCTTTGAAGCCTCTTCTCCACTAAAGCATAACAAAACAGGACCTCCACTCAGACACTAGTAGTAACCTGCCTGTTAACATCAAACAACGTCGAGTTCACCGCCGTATCCTCGTCCTTGTCCCGCATTCAATCAGTTACTATTCCAGTTGGTATTCATATAGGTCACACACATACCACCAACCGCTCCTGTCAATACCCATCAGCCAACACTGTCCACACCAGATCAATGGAGGTTCGCTTTCAGGGATGAATGAAACAACCCAAATGGAGGTTGGTGGCGACGATGGGAGGCCACGAGCTCACGCTCAGGAAGGACCGCACATCAATCCTGCTGTGGACTGGGTCAGTCAAACACCAATGAGCGACGCAATCATTAGAGTATAGACTACTTACAACTTGTAGGAGTGAGACGAAATGACACGAGTTCAGGCGTAGACGAAATGATGTATTCACACCTGATGGCTGATCAGTGTAAATACACATTTCAAAATATGATACATGAAGTTTGAATTTGGTCGGCCTTGAGCGGCGAACATCCATCAATTCATCTTCTGTACTGCTTTCAGCCGTTCAGGGTCACAGGAGCCCAGATCACTATGGGAGAAGGCAGGTCGGAAAGTAGAGTAGTAATAGTAGATGAGAGTGACTAGTGACTTTTTCCCCCCCCAATAGGTCAATACTCGGATAGTGACAGCACAGCTTTCATTGTTTTGTTTTGTTTTTCTTCCACGCAGTCAGTGAACAGGCCTGCAACTGGTTACGTTGATTTAACCAATTTTATTCTGCCGGCTCAGCCTAGCATTTTGTGTTGATTGTTTAATGGTGAAAATGGTTATTGTTTTGGTTTTTTTTTTAAATAAAGTGAGACATTATTTGTTCACTTCTAATACAATTTTGGTGTGGGATTGTTTGTAAATGGATTTTTGCAAGGGTTAAAGGTCCACAAACATATTTATCACATACAACACAAATAGTTATGTAATGTATATAATATATATATATGAATATGATGTGCGATCACAAATGCATGCAGCACTAGTCAAAGCTGAATTTTATACATCTTAATTGATGCAGCAATGAAAATTCAAAGCATTCATTGTGCTTCGTGAATAAAGTAAAAACATGCACATAAAGTACAAAAGTCACTGGTCAAGGTTCAAACCAGCAGTTAAAAACGTATTATAAAAAGGGGCTTCAGCATTCACAAGTGAAAATATATCAGCCTACACGTCAGAGACAGAGAGGGATGATGGAAAAAGAGAAACGGGAGAGAAAAGTCAGCATCCAGAATCACCTCTACAACCAAGGTCCCAGACAAGAAATGAAAAGCAGAGTTTGCCTCCGGAGACCCGCAGCACCTCTGAGCAGATGGAGATCATTTAAATTAATAGTGCTAATCCTGACAAATGTGAAGCAGGCAGAGTAACAGTGGAGCTTTGGATTCGCTCAGTAATTGAAAAAAAGGAGAAAACCAATAATAGATAATAGATATAATACATAACATCACACATAAAGAATTTTAAGTCGATATTAAAATCTTTATTGGATGTATGACGTATGGCACCTTAAACTCCCCGCAGACTTTTATATGTTTGAACTGCTCATAAGACTAAAGAACAAAAACAAAAGCTTCCACCCTACAAACAGCAGCGATGCAAACACAAATAGCTCAAACTGCGGAACCAAACAACCCGTTTTCTCTCAGATGTGCAGATTGCAGGTTGTTCAAACACGTAGACAGATAACGACACAGAAATAAAATCCCTGGAGCTGGTAGTCAGAGGCGTGCTGGGGCTCAGGAGAAGTCTGCCGTGGTGGAAAGTCACAGTCTATGTTGCCACCTACAGAGCGCCTCCACAAAGCACATAATCTCTCCCCCTGAATCACAGCTGTGTTTTAAAGTGGCCGCCGGCCAAGAGCCAGAATGAAAAATGTTCTGGGAGACAGCTTGTCGGAGAAGCTCGCATCAAAATAGAGCCCCTCTGCGCTCGCGTCTGTCAAAATCTTATAGATCTGTTCAATAATTTACACTGAATCCAGGCCAGTATGTAGATTGGGATCCAGTTTCTATCAAATTCAGGGAAAAATTAAAAATAAATGTTTCTACATCACATTCAGAAAGTAAAACATAGTTGTGTTTACATCTGTTTAAAAGTGGTAAAAGTACACGTCTCACTCGAGCACAGGTCTGCATGACTTTCTGCAGAGTGTCATGATGACACATTTAATAAACCGTGCCGTGTTGAAGCAGGACAACATTTAAAACGTGCAGGATTCTGTTAAACCGGAAAGTCAATCTGACATGTTCATGCGAAGAAAATAAATGAAAAATCCTCTAAAATTCTAACTATTCGAACAAACAAGTGCGGAGATTTGTGGTAAAAATGGATGATAAGAGGATGAATCATAAATAAAAAATGTTTTGTCAGTTATTAATGCTCATACAATAAAAAAACTAAAAGGTTTCAAGCAGGTTTACATTTTCACTGTGATAACTATGGCCTCCAGTTAAAAAAAATAGGATAAACATTTGAGCTTATAGAAAATTATATGTTGAGATCATGCTTGATTTTCACAAAAGCTAAACTGATAAAGAATACACAAAGTGCCTGAAACGTTTCAGTTTGACTGACATAAAACTACAGTAAGTGGAGATTTCACTGTTTGACGTTCACCGTTTGATTGAGTTCTAGTTTTTATAGAAAGTGAATCACATCAGTCCAGTTTCTCATGCCTTTGCACTGTTTATAATTTAAAATCTCATCACTGGTCTCCAAACCTCTGAATAGTTTACTCCCTTAATACATGTCAGACTGTTACGTTACAAGCCCTCCAGGCCTGTCAGGTCATCTGGGTCAAACCTTATTCTCTTCAAAGACTCAGAGACGAACCAGCAAAACCTGCTTTTCATTTTTATGCAGCAAATATTTGGACAAACTTTATAAGCAGCAGGATGGCTCCTACTGTGAGTTATTTTAAAACAAGTCTGAAGAGCTTTCTGCTGCTGCATTTCAATAAAGCAACTGTTGCACTGTATTTCAATACATTTCAAAAACATTTTTTTAATGTTTTTTTTTTTATCTGCCTCTGTTAATGCTTTACAGATATTATCATACCTCAGAAAACACGTGTACTGAGTTCACGGTTCCTAACTCCCTTGATGAACCAGTTCCTCAATGTGCACCAGCTTCACCGCCCTCCCCTCCACCTGCGTCCGGACGCGTTAACGATCCCTCACAGCTGATTGGCTCCCAGGCAGGAAGGTGTGTATGTGAACGCGTGCGCGCACCCGGAGAGGGGGGCGTTTCATTTGTAATTAAGCACGCGCGTATACACACACATGTGTTCCAGCACAGAAACGCACGTGATTGCTTTTCAATCAGGAAAAAACAATTAAACCAAACGTCACAATGCTTGTTTCACACGTGTAGTCTGGTTTCTATGACAACAACCTCCTTTTCGCTCTCCCTCTCTCTTTGCAGACGCCCTCCACGTGACACATCACTGCGCGAGCTGGAGTCAGAGATGATGGTGACATGCACACTAACAGGCCTCTGAGGGGGAATGCGCCCTGAAAACGGGCAGAATTCTCCCCAACAGCATGTTCGTCCGTATTTACTAAAACCCCCAGAAACCTGCGCTTGCAGAATCAACGCAGTCTGCGCTGATAGCGCAGAAAATGAGCGACGCACGCGTGTGCTTACCTCATCTTCCCCTGCAGCCCGTTTGAATGAGGTGAATAATGTTTTCTTTCTGCCGAAGTTCAATTATTTCATAACCCCAAAAAATGAAAAGAGGACTCCAGATCCAAGCTACAGTGGGTGTTTGAGTAAAAAAATAAACAAAACATAAAAACAGCGCAGCCCGGGTGGATGTGCAGATGTTCTGGGTTGAGGGGAAAGAAGAAAAAAAAAAAAAGAAGAAGGCGACTGGGTGTGGAAAAATGCTACACGGATGGCCACAGTATTTCAGGTCTTGTCTTTAAAAAATAAAAATAAAAAATTGCTCTTCGGTGTGCGTCAGGCGGCTGCCGGGTCGTCGGGAGCCATCTCACAGAGCGGCGCGCCGCTTCGCGGAGGACGAGAAGCCGGGCGGAGTGGCTGACAGCGGCTTCTGAGGTGCCATCTTCTCCTGCCTCCAACCACTGGGAGGCTGGATGGAGAGAGAGAGGAGGAGAGAGAGAGGGAGAGAGAGAGGGGGGGGAGCAGACTGCTGTTACACTCATGTCCAGCTGGTTGTGCTGCACCGCAGCGACCTCACGCCGGTGAACAAATCAAACGCACCGAGAGAAAAAAAAGTTCGAACGCATCAAAATATTTTCCTTCTTTTATTTATAAATATAAATCATTTGTTGCATAAATTATCGTCATTTCAGTACTCAGCGGGCCTGGTTACAGCCACACGATAATATCGGTGATGTGATTGGATATAAAACCACAAATACTTTAAGCCTTTAAGACCCTGGAGAAACAGGAATATTATTGTATGACGGTGACGGTGGTGCGCGTGCACGCGTGGCCCTGTTTAGCTCCAAAAGCTGCTGCTGCCAAAGTGGTTCAAATGTGGTTCTAGAGTCAGTATGACACGTTTTGTTCAGGTGAAGTTACAAGTCACACACACCGTGTGTGTGTGTGTGTCTTTGTGTGTGTGCGTGTGTGTGTGTGTGTCCTAGACCTGGTTGTACTCCATGGGGACAAAAATGGAAATCCACACCAGGGACATTTAATATATTAAGTGTAAGAGTAGGAACTAAAAGCTGCTTCACCTTGTTTCATTTGACTCTGGGAACGTTTAGTAAACCTCTTCCTGTCTAACAGACTTTTAGCTGAGACCGCCTACTGGAGATAAAAGCATGAACAACTTAGGAAAATTCCTGAATGCTAAGTGAAGAAATGATTTAAGATGAAGTTATGTTAGGGGTCACATTAGAATTTGTGTCTGTCCTTGTATTTATTCAGATAGTCTGTTTTTGCTAACATCATTTGAGGTATGCAAACATTCTTGTGGTGTTTGCATATCTTAAGGTCACACTATGGTTTTGGGTAAGATTAGTGGACTAACTCCAGGATACGTCCTTATTTAACTCAACACAGCACCCACAGGTATTTTCAGTTTCACACTTCCATTATGTAATTTGGTATTTCGATGCAAATTCATCTCCTGTTAGTCGTGACATCTTCAGTGTGGTTTCTGCTTTGTCGGTCTTTCCAGGTCTTCCAGAACACCAGCAGTGTGATATGTGGGAGGTGTAACAGCGAGCAGCACTGACCAGCTCCAACATCTGTTTCTGTGTGCATCTGCCAGCTGCGGCTGTTTCCTGGCATGAAGGGTAAACAGTCAAAGAGCCCAGCCATGCCACTGGAAATACCCACTCCCTACATCACAATGACCAGTGGAGATGATCTGAAGGCATGTAGACTGTTTTTGGCTTTGTGCAATCAGTGATGATTTGACTGTATTTGACTTTATATGTGCAGTTTACTGCTACACATCTACTGTATTTTGACTGAAAATCACTTTGTGTTACTGAAAGTTAATTGGAGATGAGCCAACTGCATATGAATCCTTTAATTCAATCAAACGGGTTCTATAAAGTAGGTGCCTGGCTGGTTAATATCCTTTCAAACTTGCTTCTGTTTTAAAGAACCAAGTCCCGTCGGGCAGTGAGATAAAGCAAGTGGCAGTTTTCTTTTTCAACAGCAGAGGTCCTCCTTCTTACCAAAGACTGGAAGGATTTCTATTCTTATCTATGTGGTGAAGAGTCAAGTAGAACCCAGAGTGTTGGGAGTAGATGCAAAAGAAACAACCTTTGGCTGCCTGTCCAACATTTACTATGTTAACATGAACCGAAAAAACAAAAAACAAAACGGTAAACCTGGTCAGTGATACAACCATTGATTGATATGCATGGACGTCATTGTTGGTCAACAATTTTTCACATTTATGTTCAATTTGATATATATGCAGCACACACAAATTCCTCTTTCCTTAAAGTTGCTTTTTTAAATGTATTTATTTATTTACTTATTATTTATTTATACATTTATTTATTTATCTATCTGTTTATTTATGATAGAGATGTTTTGGAAGTAGTTTTTTTATGGGGAAGAACTCTGAACCTCATCAATGCTCTTTTCTTTTTGTATTTTTGTTGTATTTTTATTCTATTTTGCTAATCATGTGATGTCCTTTTGCGTTCTGTGTTTTATTAGATCCCTTTTGAAAACAACAACATGCGTCTGAAAGAGGTTACTGGTCGAAATGCAGGAAGGGGCCTTCTCGTGTGGAGATTTGCACGTTCTCCCTGTGCGTCGGTGAGATTCTTCAGCTTCCTCCTGCAGGAAACAGGAAGTCTGGGATGTAGTTTTTACCCTGCTGATGTTTCCCCGGAGACTCAGACTGTGATTTTCCATATTGGATTTCAAAACACGGTACCTGTTAAATGATAAGTCGTGCTATGGAGACACAACTTCTGTAAAATAATCACTCTATTTGCGTGTGTTTGAGCTATGTGTCCACAGGAGGGCGCTATAGTCATGCAGAGACAACTTACAGTTTTTCATGCTTTAGCCATGTTATATTACCAAATAGGATTTTCATGAATAATTTATCAGTAGATTTTCTTCATCTAAAGCCCATTTCTCCATCCGTCATGTATATAGAAAAGACACTGAGGCAGTTTGCTCAGGAAGCCAATGTAGATATCAAGCAGGACTTTTCACCGTTGAAAGAATAAACATTATTTATTTCAAATAAGTAGATCCAAATGAGTTATTTCCTCCCCTCCTCATGCATGTGATGTGACATATTGTTATAGTAACCGACCACATGCAGACTGATCATAAGATGTTGACTTTTGTCTCCAGCTGTACAGGAGCGGAGCCAAATGTTTGGAAGTTCGAATTTACTGAGGGATTGGAAACTGTCGTACCGAGCTCAGATGTTTAAAGTCAGGCTCGAATGTTCATCCAGCTGGAAAGGTCACACCACGTGGTTTTCAGCCGTTTCATCACAGTGTTGTGTGATCGATTGTCGTTAGCAGCCCGTTAGTGAAAAAAAAGCCTGTCATGATCATTAGAGGAGCTCTTCAAACGGCTGCATCGAGCTGGATGCACTTTCCTTCTTCACCACGAGGCTGATTGAACTCAATCATGCCAGGAAAACATCCTAACTTTGCTTTCGTTGGGAAACGCCAGTGCGGCCCGCATTCACACATTTTACACAAATTAGAAAAAAAGACTCAGAAGTTGTCACATTTTCATTTATTTTTAATCATTATCATTGTTTCTCTGGAGTTAAAACAAACATGTCGATCTAAGATGGAATCTAAATGTGCAGCATTAACTACAAAACAACACAGCAAACAGGAGACTTGGTGACATAAAACACAGTTTTCCTCTCACAGCTCAGACTCGGAGTGACGGGGACGCCGGTGGAAACACGGGCCTTCAGCCAAAACGAGACGCGGGTGTCGGCGTGTGACGAATGGAGCTACAACTACACTGCGATCGCTGACGCATTAACGCTTTTCTTCTACCTTTAACATAAATAACAAAGCCATTAAACAAAGTACAACACTCGAACAGAGATGTCGCATATTCCAGACGAACAAATTGTCGAACGTAGAATCAGTGGATCAGCTTGGAAACGCGTTTTGTGGCAGTGATCTGCTGACGACCCTCAGGCTTCAGTAACAAATCTGAAAGTACTGGCTCGGAGACTTGGTGGGGCTTTTGTAGCTGGAACTGTCCTGCATCGCGGTCTGACTCGTTGTGGTTTTTTGGAGGTTTAAAGTGAAGGACGGGGTTGTTTTCTTCCTCATCTCAGGCCTGCCGGACCCCTTCGCCCGAGGATGGTTCGGCGTGGCGGCGGCGTTCCCGCTGTTGCTCGCAGGCACCGTGGACGTAGACTTGTCGGCATCAGAAGATCCAGTCTTTCTTGTGAGGGGGCTCAGATAGATCTGCATAGTCACTAAGTGAAGTGGTGAAATGAGGTGAGGAGGGTGAGAGAGCCGACAGAGGGGAGGGAGTTTGGTGAGGAGGGTGAAGGACATTGGAGGGGTGAAAAGGCGAAGGCGAAGGAGAAGGAGGTGTGAGGGGCGTGGGACGGAACACAAGTCATGGTGAGATGTAAAAAAAAAAAAAAAAAATGTAGGACAAAAAAAACAACAAAGAAAAACTCAAGCACGATTCTTTATGTTTGTGAAGATTACAGATATTTCTACTATTGTCAGGGAGGATTCCTACCTTTGCAGTGCGTCACACGTCTTGTACCTGCACACGCACAGAGACACACACACACACACACGATGCATTAATTTACACAACACAACAATACCAGTGTCACACCAGCCTATTGCAGTGTGTTTTTCCCCCCCATTTGCTCTGCAGCTGTTTCACTTCCTTGTTATGAATGCTGCCACTCACAGCCGGCAAAAGGAGGAGAAAAACAACTGCAGGGAACCACAGAAAGCTCTCTCACCTACACTCACTGCAGCCTCCTTGGATTTGTCGCTGTTACAATGAGAAAAGAGACGGAAGGGGGAGAGAGAAAGAGAGAGACGGTGAGAGAAATGGTGACAGGAATGAAAAAGATTTCAGCAGAAAAACACGTTTCACATTGACACATAAGTTCCAGCTTGACTGAACAGTAGAAGAGAGATCGGAATGTCACGTTGTGGAACCGAATTTCCTTCTAGAAGTGGATATTTGAGGTTGGAAATAACCTTGAATCTAGAGATTCAATTAAAGCGTGATTGAATGTGGGATGCCCTAATTATTATTTGTAATTTATATATGCCCCAGTTCATAAGCTGTGAGGAAAGGCTGATATTTGATTACGAAGGCAGGTGGTCTAAGTCCTAAAGTGTATTTTTAGATGTATTGACATCCATCTATCTTCTTGATTGCTTTGTCAGGGTCATGGAGAGCTGCGGTCGATCCCAGCTGACTGAGGGTGAAGGCGGGGTGCACCATGGACGGGTCACCAGTCCATCACGGTGCAAACAGAGAGTGACACACACACACATACACACACACACTCACACCATTAACCTCATGCACATGAGAGAGGTGAACCCAGGCACGCCACAGAGAAAAGCCCCCGAACCGGCACTCGAACCGGGTTCAATTGCGGCTTCTCTTACCCTTCCTGGGGTTTCTTCCAGGCTGGGCTTGCCGATGTGAGTCGTGATTTAGTGGCCTTACACGGACTGTCCTTCACACTACTCGGTGGGCTCTTCACGCCGCTGGAAAGACAGAGAACAAGTGGGGTCACAGAGGCTTGCCATTTTTATGTGAACGCTCAAGGTAAATGGGAGGAGATGGAAGAATGGCTGAAGCCAGCAAGCATTTAAGAACAACAAATAAAACGAAAGCAAGAAGAAGAGCAGAAAAATAGGAGAGCAGAGATCTAACGCTCTCGCTCCTGCATGACTGCTTCTCAGCCCAGCCACATGATAAACGGACAACCTGAAGTGAGTGGAGGTTCACCTCACACCGTGCAATTAAATCGGCATACCCCAGATATAGCAGCAGCACATTAAGGTTCCATAGAGAGGGGGGGGAAGAGGGGAAGACCCCACCATGCTCTCTAACTAATGCTATCTAATGGCAGTATCATTTGAAAGGTAATTGAGAGGAAGGGATCCGCACAAAATGGTTTGCTGCTTTATTGCTTCGAAATCAAGGCGGCTGCTGGAATAATTATTGAGCCTCCGACTATATAGTTCCTTAGATAATGGAGGGTGTCTGCTGATTGCATTTGCACATCGGATAATGAGAAGGGAAGCCTGAGATCTGAGACTGGCGCTGTACTGTGAGCGGCTTGCTTAGCCTGCACCCGCGATCTTCATCTTTTTAATATAGATATATATATATATATAGAAAGTTATCAGCCTTCAGTTTAAGTCGCATAACGAATAAACAAAACAATTTGCTCCATGGGGTCTAAAAATAAAACATCATAAACCTTCATAAAAATAAAATAGATATTTTCCAGCTTCATATTTGTTTTACTTATTGGAGCCTCTTCTGTGTGGCGTGTGCATGTTCTGCCTGTGCATGCTTTGCATTTCTCCCGTCGTCCAAAAACAGGTGTTTGAGGTTAACTGGTGACTCTGGGTGTTTTTATCCTAAGCTGGATGAAGTGAATCTGAAAGTAATTGGATGGATTTTAGTCAGTTATTTGGGGAGCAATTAGTTTGAGTGAGAGCCAATCTACTTTGTAATAGTTGATTAACTCTTCATGGGCTGCAGGAGTCAATAATGGTTTTCCCTCCAGTCAACGATGCACTTCATTGTTTCTTCTATTGATCGACATCGACTACAAATCTAGAAAACAAGCTCAGTAATAATGTCTGAACTGAATTGTTACTTCTGTTGTGCCATGATTTAAATATTGTTTTATTTACTATCACAATCATTCTTAATTACTCCCTTTGGGGGTTCCCCGTTTGGCAGTGATTTGGTTCACTTTGTTATAAAAAGAAGAAAAAGGAAAGGAATGAGGTACAAGTGAAACACCAGAATGACGTTCAGATGTTCGATCACCTTGCCATCACTCCAGGAAACGATTGAAGAAAGACTAAAGTTTACGGACCTTTTAGGTGGCGTGGGGCTGTAGTGTCTGGACGTGGAGCTGGAGGGCGCCGTGGAGCTCTTTTTCAGAGTGGCGGAGCTGGAGGTCACCATGGGCGGCCTGGAGGGCAGAGCCAGAGAAACTGGTCTGGCTGTGGAAAAAAAAACCCAAACACAGTTTAGTCTACAGTCTGCTAATGGTTAACCTTTCTTTATAAACTATGTATTATTATTAACAGTGGTGGCCTAGAGTTTGGATTGGTGACAGGAGGTTCACTGGTTTGAATCCCACATCTGAAAGGTTTAGCTGACTGCCCCTGGTATGAGAAGTTAAAGTTATCTGTGAACAGGATGGGTTATAGATGCACATCAGTCATTTCAAAGAAAAAGAAATAAAAGGTTCAGAAAAGTAATTTCATTTAAGTTTCACCGCTTAAGCTTTTATTTGACGAGATTAATCTGCTTCTGCATTTAATCATCTTACGAGAATAAAGTGAAAAATCTTCTCAATGTTGAAGGTTCTACTATTGTTTGTTTGTTCATTTTTATGAGATTGCTTTCTGATCCTATTTTGAATTTGAGCCAAAGAAAAAGCTTAATGCTTGAAAACATTAAATGTTGCGTGTTGTAGCAAAAATAATCAATCAATATTAAAAAAAATAAAACAGATTTCATTTCCCTTCTTATTTACGGTAAGTTTAGCTTGTATGTCCTTGAGTCAACTTTCAGTGAATAATCAATACTGCTCCATAGTGAATGACACTTTTGTTGCACGTTGCTTACAAAGCTTATAAATAAACTCATTCGCAAACCATTAAAAAGTCAAAATCCTCCAGTGTCCTGTGCAGAAACTTGAAATCGACCATCGAAGGTGGATAACGACACCGGCAGACACTCACGCTTAGCTCCCGGTGTTCTCCTGCCACCGGCAGCGGCCGCGGCGGCCGCCTGGTGCTCCTCTGAGATGTTGAGCCTCTTGAGGACGTCGGCCAGAGCCAACTTCAATAGCTGGATCTCATCCTCCTGCATCTGCATCCGCTGCTCGAGGTAGGTCAGCCTGTCGGCCACGTCCAGGCCGCTGGCCGCCGAGCTGCGGTCATCTGGGGGAAGAGTTCAGAAAGTGAGATATTGTGTAAGTTGTAGATGGATAGTGTGACATGTTGGGGTTGCGTGGTTGCCAGAGATTATGTCGTGACTCCTGCCAAAAACCCATTACGCAACTGATGACATGCTCTGAAGGTAGTGCTTTGGGTCGGTGACGTCTATTGAGAATTTACCAGCCAGGGAAAGAATATCTACAAATGTTTGCAGCGAGCAAACTCTAAAAGGCCAAACTTGACATTCACAATCACACGAATAGAGAAGAGGAGGGACTGAAAGCAAGAAAGAAGAAAGAAAGAAGAAAAATCCAGTCGACTCGGCAACGAGATCGACAAAAGCTGTAATCAGAGAAAGGGGTAAGCTCTTTAACGTCTCCTCTTCGAGCCCGTGTGGCAGAAATCAAGCTAATGAGGTCACAGCACAGCTGGACACAGCAGATTGTCTCCGCTGTCGCCTCACAGCATGCGTGTAAACAAAAGCTATCGAAACACCTCCGTCACAACAACACCCTCATTCCTTTTTCTTTTCCCTGCAGACAATTGGCAACAACGAGTCCAGAGGCGGATACCGTGGGAGCTGCTGGATGCTGAGGAGTGCTCGGGATGCCTCTGGCGACCGGCCGGGCCTTCCTCCACCAACCGAGAGGTCTTCCTCCTCTTCCTCTCCTCCCGTGAGCAAACTCTTTCGGTCCTCTTTCCTCCTTTGGCCCCAGCCAGCCCGTCCGGCTCACCCTCCATCTGACTCTGACGCACTGGCCGGCGTCCACTAAGATCTCATCTCTGTTGCTCCTCCGGAGTCACAAGCACAACAGATGATCCCTCCCTGGCGGTTCGTCTCTCTTCGTTTACCGCACCCACATATTACGAGAGGTATCCGGAGGCGAGGGCACCAGGGTGTCGATCCTGCCTTGGTTTTTTCTCCTTGGTGGCCGCCTGGTCGTCTCTGAGATGTGGCGTTGTGTATGACAGAGCTTAAAGTGCTCAGGATGTTTGTCAGTTTCAAGGTGGGGGTGGGGTAGATTATGCTTAAAAACTCAGCCTTCGTCCAATTCAGCCTAAATTATGTGTGTCCATGTGTGTGTGCGTGAGCGGAACACAATGTTAATCCCAGAGACTGAGCCCCTCTGACCCCGCCCCCTACACATAAACCCCCGTGTCACTATGAGGGATGGAGACGCAGAGAGGAAACGGCAGGAATAAAACCTGAAATGTGACTTGTTTTTTTCATGTTGTGCCGCAGCGAACATCCTGTGAATCCACTGAGTAACGGAGGTCACGGCGCAGGTCACGCTTAACAACAGGGAACACGAGGCGAAGTAGAAACCAGCTGCAAAAGTCAACACACGGCTCCAAAAACACTCCAAAAATAAAGAATCGGCAAAGAAGCATTACTTCCTACTATTACAATTGTCAGTCAACTCGTTGAATTCAGCATAATCTTTGTCCTCGTGTACTTTTTAATTTCTATATTGTCCACAAGAGCACAGATTATTATTTTTTTTTATGCATGAATTTCAGTGAATGCATCTCTATTTTCCAAGTTGTACATGGGTAGACTGTGGCGCCGCTCGACTAATGTGATTAAATAGAAACTTCAGTCTGATTAAAAGGTACATCAGCGTAATGACTTCGCGGGCTGAACATCATGCTGTGACTACAAGTGCATGAAAACCACCCAGCATGTGACGGCGATCTGCTCGAGCTCAAAGAAACATAAAAGGTCAAAAAAAAAAAAAAAAAAAAAAAAAAGACTAATAAAGTGTTAAGGTAGAGACGTAGTGGAGGAAGGGCTTAAAAAAGTTTGACTAAAGTGAAAAAGGTTTGTGCAAATATCCTCAAATTTCAATAGATTTTTGTCAAAAAAAAACTAACAAACATACAATAGTGGATTAAAAAGAAGCGGCAAAGCAGCAGTGAATTTTAAAAGGTGAATGTGATAAGCGGTGAAGAAATAGTTGCTGAAATGAACTTATTTCATGAGCATTGTTTGAATTAAATTGGAAAAACTGAAAATAATTCAAGCTTGAAAAACACACGATTAGAGCTGCCTTTAGAAGATGAACAACAGTCCGTGTAAAATCTGCATTAATTCTTTTATCATTGGAGTAAACTGTTGCTAGAAATTGCTTTGTTTTCTCAATGCAACAACCTTTTTGTGGGTTCTATCTGTAATTCCTCTGAAATCGGAGTCTTTCCCCCTCGAGCGGCGATGATCTGCTGCGGGAGTCGACCCGGGCGAGCATCATTCCAACATGCAGCAGTAATCTGTCTCTCATGGCGAGTTGTGATTCCGTGTCGGCCCGTGATCTTCTGTTTCTCCCCTTGTCCCGGCCATGACATCATCCTCGGGCCACCTCCACACATCCCATATGGGATTGGGATTAGAATAGCACATAATCCCGGTGCTGTAAAAGGGAATTAGCAGGCCAGAGCTTGGTCTCTGCAGCAACTCGGCTGCACAAAAGCACGGGCAGGCTCCCTGGATGCAATTCTATGCAAATATGAACACACGCACAGGCACCGACTCACAATTGCACATACGCACACAGCTCCAGATGTGCCACACACACACACACACACACACACACGCATACGTCACGACTCATATTGTACATTTTAGACAAATGGAAATATATTAAGACATAACTGCAGCATGGAGAGTCAATGGAGTGTTTTAATCTCTGATCACAGATGGTGTTTCTTGAATGAAGGAACAGCATCTGTCTGTTCATATCAGCCCGCTGCGTGCTTACGCACACGGGCCACGTGCGCACACACCGTATCCAGTCCACTGATGCTAATGTCTCCCAGAGGACAGGGCATCCACCACAATCTACCCTGCTGGGACACATCCAACCACCAGCCGCAGTGTACACGGTGTGGAAGGCACAAAGTTAGACAGATTACTGTTAGACAGGATTAGTTTTCAGGTGGATCGTGCCAACTCGTCAACAATACAACAAAGAAGAAGTGTTTGAAGCGTTTTGCCGTTGCTCGGACTTAGACTGAGTTTGTTCTTTTTCTCTTTCACCAGGATTTAAGCTCGTGTCTCAGACACTCAAGGTCAAGACTTACCCCCAATGTGCCACAACAATTGGACCCATTTTTTTTTGTGTGTGTGTGAATGGATGATATATTATGTTTGCACACCATGGAGAAAAAAAAAACACATTTAAACTTGTGGCAGAAACACATGTCGAGTCAGTTAAAATAGCCGAATTACATCCAGATTCTACCTTCCTGGTTCACGATGGTTGCGAGCAGAGAAAAAACTAAATTCATCCACACGACGCTCAAAGGAGTCATTTTCAGAACTGTTGCTCAAATAAATAAAGAAATGAATAATAGAGAAGAAGACAGGTTAAAAATCCGTATCAAGACAGCACAACAGCAACATTGTTTGTAGTGTGAGTGGGCAGCTTCCCCTCAGCTCTACCTGTCATGAAGTCAGTGTCTGGTGCCAGCAGGGAGTCACTGTGGTAGCTCTCCTTCAGCGAGGGCCTCCTCAGCAGCCCGTGGGCCGTCTCCTCCATCCCCAGGCCGTGGTCCACCAGCTCCTCCATGAATGCGTCCCCCTCGGCCATGCCCGCCGCCGTGGTCACGACACGATGTGATCCTCTGTGAGTCTCCTCAGCCTCACTGCTGAGACGGCTCACCTAACGGCACCTGAAGCACCACGGGACGCCTCCTCCCCGCCGGCTGTCCCGTCGGCAGTGTGCGGGAGGGAGCAGGGGGGAGGGTGATGTCACTCGAAGGGCAGATTAAGGACCTGTAAGCTGATGCAGGAACAACGCTTGTGAGAGTAGGAGCGTGTGTGTGTGTATGTGTGTGTGTGTCAGATGGGGGTTAATGGGGGGTAAAACTCTCTACCTTGCAAAGGCCTCCATGGAAGCCGTCGCCTCAAAGATAAGTTGCATCACTTTTCTTTGCAAACCTCTTTAAGTAGGCAAACACGAGTAACAATTACTGACCGGTGTAAGCAGAAGGACAAAAAAAAATAAAAAACACACCACCAGCCAAAGGTCCCACACACACAGAGAGGTGGGACCGTGCAATTTGCTGCTGCATGCAAAGTTGCAGACAAGCACACAATTACGCTCCCCAGAAGAGCTTACATCAGGCTACCATCCGGTGTGGCCGGCCCTGGTGCGCCGTAAGGATGATGAGATTCAGAGATTAGGGAGCAGAACTTGATTAATTACAGTCATCAGGAGGACAATAAGCCGGACGTGGTAATTAGAGAGAAAGAAACAGGAGCAGATGAAAAGCTAGTTAGGCGATCGTGTCGGGGGCGTGGGGGTGGGGGGCTCCCCTAGTGTAAGCTGCCGTTCTGTCTATTTTGCATTTGTGGATTGACTCTTCAACAACAGATGCTTCAGTTTGCTGATCTGTCAAAGTTTCTCAGTCTCGTAGTTCCGCCATGGAGTTGTGCGATATTATTCTACGTTTAAAAAGTTCATGCATTTCAACAGAAAAGTGTTAAATATAGCTGATAGAAATGTCCCCTGCTGTGTGTTCACTTTATTCATCGGAGGTGCAGGGCTTCACTTTCTAAGCTCCCTCATCTTTTTTTTTTTTGGTCTTTTGTCCACTTTTCCCATGATCTGTCGTCTGATCCCAGCAGACTATGGATGAATCCACAAAAAGAGAGACAATCCTGCTCACTCACATTCATGCCGATTAAGTATTTAGAGTCAAGAATTAACTGCAAAATAATGGGTTTTTTTTGTTTCCTGACAGAAAACCAAAGTATCTTTGAAAAAAACAACAAAAAAACAAACGTACACACAGCAAAAACATGCAAACTTGTGGAATTGATTTGAATCATTTTATGCATTTTTGAGCTGCTTCAGTATCAGTTCCATGAACCTTTTTATTGTTTTAATACTTAATAGTACTGCAACTATCAGTAACTTGAGACATCAAATAAAGAAGATAGAAACTGTAATAACATCAGGAAAACAATTCATCTTCCATCTACTTTTTAACAAATTTTAAGTTTAACTTATATCTAAAGGCATAGTTGACTTGTAAAGGCTCCACGAGTGAGTTCATGGCGAATGAGACTGAAGGTGTGAAACCGTCCAAACCTCCCATGATGGAAATGTGGGAGATTTGTGAATTTCTTGCTGAAACTAAAGGACACGCACAACTCCAAACACAACAGTAGCTCGGATCCAACAAGTGTCCACATTAAGCCCCTGCGGCTCCTCCAGATTAACAAAGTGTGTTCTTCAGTCCCTGACTGGCCAGTACGTTACAGTAAAGCCCAGACTGACTCCCAACAATAAACAAAAGCAGGAGACTTCAACACACACACACACACATAAACAATGAACAGCTTTCCCGGTTCTATTCTAACAGGTGCCTTTAATGTGTTAATCTAATTTTAGAGCGGCTGAAGACTTGACTTTCACTTAGAAGATGCCCCCCGCAATCATGAGGCTTTGCACCGTATATTCTCAGAGTGTAATGACTGCCCGAGTATCTGCACGCGTTGGCATCATTAATTCATCTCACCCAGCCTGAGGTTTTAATCTACCGCCTCTGTTCCTGTGCACCGCAGCAGCAGCCCATCGTCTCGTATCAGACCGGCGCTCTCGGGAGGCCTCCCAGGTGAAAGCGTGAGGCCAGTTATATCATTATGACACACTAATCGTTGGCCCTGGCCGGTGTTATCCCCTTGTAAAAGGCACTCAGGCCCTGTGCTGTGGTGGGAGTTTGTGCGCGGCAGAACATTCCTAATGCCCCGAGGCCTGGACGGGGATAAAGGCCAAAGGCAGATAATGAGTATGCTGACAGAGGACATGAGGGGAGAGGCATGTAAACACAGAACCGGGGCAGGAGGAGGCACCAACCTTTCTCCTGCTCCATTCAAATAAATCACACGAGCGTGCACAGTGGGCATTTTCACCGGTATATAAATGTGAAGGTCGAGAGACACTTTGACCCTGACCTATAGATGGTGCCCCGCTAATGCCCTCCTGTGGATGCCAAGCAGCATTACAGATGGTTGTTGTCGTATACTTTGACTTCTCATCCATCACAGAGAAAAGCATCCATTCTGATCTAAAGATGGAAACTACAAAAAAGTTAATTGAGAGATGTAACCTGGTCAGTCTCTAGACGTGCCTCTATGCAAATGCTTTTTTTTTTTTTTTTAACTCAGAAATAAAAACACAAGAGACCAAATTTTTCACAAATGACTTAAAATTTATAAATATTCTCTCAGAGGAACATTAAATCAGTCTGGATGTTATATAATTCTTCCAAAAAAAAACCAAACAAAAAAACCCCCCCAAGAGATTTTCAGAGAGCATGACAAAGTGACAATAATCTGATACACACGTTTCTTCTCTACTCCAAAAATATCTAGACTTTTACTGTATACCTCCGCTATTTCCAAATATATCAAAATATATGTCAACAATAAGCATCAATACAGACCACACAGGAAGCTGAATCTCATGAGTGAGTCGGGTGCTTTTTGATTTGTGAACTCTCTTGTGTGGCGTCTGTAAAGGTTACTCAGTGTTTGACCCCGGCCACGGCAGCGAACACACACAGAAAACCCTCGCCTCCCGAGTGCCGGCCCTGCCTTGTTGTCGTGACGACGACAACGATGCGGCCGCGTCCATGCAAAGCTTGCAGGAGAAGTGACATAAATAATACCAAAAGGATCCGATCCACGCTTTCTGCATGGCCGGCCGGCACTCGAGAGGATAACGCACGGCGGCCTCGTCGGAGCCCTCATCAGAAGCTCCTGCTTCTCTCTCTCAGGAGCAAAAAGAAATGTATGCAAGGAGAGGAAGCAGCTGATTTGGGATGTGGGGGGCCATGAGGCTCCTCTACACAAATAGGATTCCTGCCCTCTAGGGGCCAAACAGCTCGATGCACATCTGGGAGAAAGGCAACAGTGGACAGCTGATGGAATAAACAATCTTTCACTTTAAATTAAAATCACAGTAACGAGGGACTGTGTAGAAATTATAAGAGATGAAGCTAAATGCTGCTACTCACTGCTCCACAATACAAACCTACAATAGAACCCACAATAAAAGGTCGAAATAGTAAATTGTTTATTAACTTTGGAAATGTAAAGCCATTTTGCTGCCCACAAGCAAGGCCGTGAACACATGGAAATTAGAAAAAAAATCTTATTCTAACCACAGTTCAGCTTAATTTAATCCAGCAGTAACATCAGATGGTTCAATAAAAACCCAGGATCTGAATAACAAAACTGAGTTTTCTCTTGAAATATAAATTGAACTATATGTATTTGTCACATCAACTATTTTGTGGAGGTTGAAAATCCCATTTACAATCACTTTCCTCCCTGATAAGTTCCATACAGTCCCTCACTGAGAACCGGGGAAATCTGGTCCAATGGTTCACTCTCTGTGGGGGGGACGTCCTGCCCTGTTTGTCCCGTCTCTCATGAACTGCCTCCCTCTTCCCTAATGAGACGGATCAATACAAGCTCAGGTGACCACGTTGCCAGCGTTCTCCCAAACGGCACGTCTCAGGTCGGTCAGGAGAGCGAGAAGACGTCTCTTCCCACGAGACTCGGGTCAAATGGGGACGGTGGCTTCAAAAAGAAAATGGAGTGGGGGGGGGGGGGGCGGGGGGACGAATGAAAAACACTTTTCTTTTTTCTCCTTCATTGTCCCTCTGGACTCTGCGGAACAGTTTCTGTCACTGAGGATTTTATTTAGATGACAATGACAGAAAATGTGTAAAGCCGTCTGTCATTGTGACACATTAGATTAGTTTAGTTTCCACCAACAGTCCCCTTCATGTTAACATAGGCAGTCATCACTACTGAAACAGAAAGAAATCCTCTAGAGAAAATGTTGTTTGTGTTCAAACCAAGACTGACTTTTAATTTCTGCATTTGGTGGATATGAATTAATTAATAAAGTGTAGTGCTGCAACAAACAGCAAAAAAAAAAGAAAAAAAAGAAAATATGTTAAAGTATCAAGCTGCAACAAGCTGTATGTGAACAATCTCATTACCAATGTTTTTTTGTTTTTTTTTACGGTTTTAATGTGGCAATTATATTAAATGGCCACATTCAACGTGATACTAATCCAGACTATGAAGCGTCACACTTTCTGATTTTTAAAATTAGCATTTAAAAGAAGTAAAAGAGCTATTACAACATTTTTCCCATCAGATTTCAGTCAAAATGACAGACAGCAGCCTCTGGAAAAGGGCGTCCACGTCCGCTCTCCCGCCTGCTGGGCATGTGCTTTGGTCTGGTCCCCATGCCACCACAAATAAATGATATCAAAAAAAAAAAAAAAAAAAAAAAAAACAATAAATCGCTGGCAACAACCGTCACTCATTTATTCTCTAAAATCTGAAGCTACAAACAAACAAAAATTCATTTCTATCCTGGAGCACAAAGACACAGGATATAGTCCATCAATTAGACACAGTATTTCCAAATAAGTTAAATTGAAATCTTAATATATTTTATTGTTTTCTCCATTTAAATATGTTTATTTTTTTTCCTCTTTTCTTCTCACTTTAAATATAATTATTACAGATCTTGTAAAAATACTACACTGTGCATTGGCTGTCTGCTTGTTTAAAGAGTGCCCGGTGCTTCCTGGGTTCAGATATGTACACTTCATTAGAAATCGCCTGAAAGGGAGATCCTCACTCCTTCTGATCTCCGACCATCGCTCATACGGAAGCATCAGGTCCCTTCATTTTCTCTCATTTGGTCAAATCTCAATTAATGCTGCGATGACTTTAAAACTAATCTCAAATAAACTAAAAACAATGCATATTCTTTTCTTGAGTTAAGTTCATTTTCCAAAAATAGCAAGTCTAAAAATATATTGCATATGCCATCTTAGGAAATCGACATAATAAAATATTCTTAATAAGGAGAAATTGTAAAGTAGGAGAATATATATTACCTCTGAAGAATCTGGGGATTCCTAGAAATCAAACCACTCCAATGATCAGGATTTGATTTAGGTTTTCTTTTTTTTCTTTTTTTTTTTATTAAGTTAGGATTAGCGCCGCTCAAATAGAGAAAAGTTTAAGATGGCTTAAGTGTGTGGAAAACTTTGACGGCTCGTCCAATGTTGCAGAGAAAGGGCGTCTGCTGTGTAGGAAAGCAATCGGGTACTCTTGGTGTCTTTAAAGGTACGCTCACTCTGACACTACTTGTTTTCTGAGTGACAGTGAAACACTTGCAGGTTAGAAGGCAATGGAAGCGCGTGGGCTCGAAAACCCCACGGCTCAGTTTAAAGTATCAAACCCCCCCCCCACCCGATCCCACCAGTCACCCCTGATTCCTAAATCCTACCTAACATGGTGCTACGCTTGTCCACAGAGCAAATCAGGCCTCCGTCGAGACGCCTTTCTGAAATCTAATCACATTAACAGCGTGAATACATACATATACTGTATATTATACGTCAGAGCTGATTGAAAATCATATGGAATGTCTCCAGTGATATATATCTATGTATACATGTATATATACACCGTGTATATTCCATGGGATTCAACAGGTTGAGCATAAATCAACAGGACAGACACGCTGGTCAACTCCTCTACTGGTGAAATAAGAGAAATATACAGTTTGCACTGACTAAAGCAGCCATGACATCCTTACTCTTTCCTTCGAGAGGTACAAACCACACATATAAATGATGTACAGTAGCCCCACCCCCACCCCGGTAGGCTATTAGTAGCTGGAAATAAAAAATAAACATTGAACACATTTGTCGTAATTAAGGAATGCATTAGTGCAATATAACAAGGACAGAAGTGCTGACGAGGTGAGGGAGGAAGAAGGGAGGCGGGAGGGAGTTCTGGCTTGTGTGACATCCTTTGGTTTATCTTGGGGGGCGGGGGGGCAGGAAATCAGGGTCTGGGTGTAAATGTAGACGCAGAACGGGTTAAGTTTTCAAGGCAGAAAAGCTCCATCAACAATGTGAAAACGATGCCTCCATTTGCAAGCAGTGAAGAGTTGAAGTGATCAGCCTCCAGGCAGAAAAATACTCACCAACTCATAATTGCACTCATTTAAAAAAAAAAAAAAAAAAAAAAAAAAAAGTCTCCTAATCTGATTTTCTCGTGAAAAGTTGAATTTTGAGTTGTTGTAATTGGACGAGATGTCGAAGAAGCAACACGTATTAGAATGGTTGCAAATGTACTTTTAACCATTTTGTCCCGTCACATTTTTTCATAGTGAAAACAATCATGATTTGCGGCTTCCCACATCACAGAAATTCTACTTTCGGGGACTACAGGTACACCCGTTCTACCGTTTCCACGTCGTGCGGCACGGAAACTCCCCGAAGCTCTCCCTTGCAAGTCATAAGGCAGATCACGGGGAGCAGTAAAGGTAAGGAAAGAACAATGGCACCCTAAGCAGAGCCTCTCTCACAAAGGCTTTTCAAAGCAAGAACTGTGGCTGAGATGATTTCAAGACTTAAGTTTACTTTGTGTCGCCTGTGTTTCTCACCGCTAAAATCCATCTCAGGCCAGTTTAATGTCTCGACGTGACGTTAAAAGAAACCCCGCTTTAGAGTTTGATAAGGACAGATCTGTGTCATGAACCCCTCCTCCAGGTACAATATCTTACTTGGCGCAGAGCATCGCTCGGGATGAGAAGGTTTCTGTCAGCGTCGGGAGACGGGATGGAAAGAGAGAGAGAGAGAGAGAGAGAGAGAGAGAGAGAGAGAGAGAGAGAGAGAGAGAGAGAGAGAGAGAGAGCTCTTCTTCCTCTAAAGCTGCTTGTTTAGTTTGATTGCCTGAAAGCCTGCTTTAAAAAAAAAAAAAAAAAAAAAAGGAAAAGAAAAAGCACACATGCTCACATTTATCCCCACTGACAACGCTCGCTCTGCAGTCGCTCGCGCACAGAGACACAGGCAGCCGAGACAAACTCAAATCAGGAGGAATACGACGACGCTCTCCATTCGCCGCTCCTTCGCTCCGGCTGCCAGTGCACCGTTAACCGGGGCGGGCGGTGGCGTTCCCCCAGAAGCACCTGAGTGCCGGACCATCCCCGAGCCATCGGCATACAAATGGAACAAACATGATCGTTGAACTGAAGATGCTTCGAGGGGAAACGCCTCCACCCCCCCTCCCCCCCAGCCTGGTGTTTTCAGGAAGGAGAAGGGATGAGGGCGGGGGAAGGGTGGGGCGCGGGGGGAGGACGTATACTTCCATGAAACCTCAGAAAGTGCTAGAAGCTGAAGAATCGGAGATGTTGAGAAGAATTTTTTTTGTTTTCCTGTCCTTGGACATATTGGTGCTGTGGTTGAGACGGAGTTGAACATCACATTCTAACCCTTTTGTCACCTAAAGGGATCTGTGCTTCATAATGTGTTGCCATGTTTGCTTCATATGTCCCTCTTCTAAAACCAGACCCCGCCCCCCCTCCCCCTCCGATGGAAAGGTGCCCAGCAGAAAAGACAGGGGTGTGCAGACCCTCGGCGGTGGAGCTCCGTCGTGATTAATTCATCGAAACAGGCTCCGCCGCCCTTTTACTGCAGGTTCTTCAAGATGCGTCCGTAACGGAAGTCGTAGACGTGCCGGCAGAGATACACCAACTCGGGGTCGACGTCTGTGGGCACACAGCGGTGGGAGGGGGGGGCGAAGTCGGAGCGGCAGGGCACCATGCTGGCACTGCCAGGCGGGGCGCCTTCGGCACGCCGCTTCATCAAGGCACAATATCTGGGGAAGGAAAGCAGTTGAGAGGTGAGAATCCTCGCCTCCGTTGGGATATCCGATCTTTCGGCGCCGCACAAACACGATGCGTGAGCACTTTTCTTTTTTTTTAATGAACTGGTGTTCCCTCCAATTCATTAACAGTGGCAGCGTTAGCAATGTGGATTCCACGTATCTCAGGAGCTGAGGTGTTAATTAAAAGAAAAGATTTTGACATCCAAAATCCCAGTAACAGACTCACTGTTACTGGGAATTGTTGATCAGTGTGTTTACGAGTGTACACTTACCTACAGTACTGGGCTAGTGGGAGAACGTAGCATCTGTCTTCTATGCAGGCCACGCTATTTTCATCTTGATGCCGAGAGGCGAAAATCTCATTCTGAAACCGACAGTGGGTGCAGAGTGTCACATCACTGTAACTTGGGTCGATCTCTTTCTTTTTCCGCGGTGGACGTGTGCAGGTGCATCGTACCATATGTGCCCCACCAAACACACATTAAGAACAAAAAAAACAAGCCTGCTCTGCTCAAGACAACACGCTGGAGGTATCCATCATAAACAAATGGGGACCGTTTCCCTGCCTGAGGTCAGGCTGGGAACCGTCATTCTCTCGGCATTGTGGTTACACTGAAAAGGAAACCGACTATCAACAGTTTCAGGGCTGCTGAGAGAAAGATAATGATGTCTGCAGCAGCAGACAGTGAGTGGAGACATGTTTGTGCACAGAATAACACCTTCTCCATGCACACGTGTGAGGTTTTCGTGACACCGAAAAACATTCGATATGCGAGGATTTGAATTCTTTTCTCGCACATTGAAAAGGTCAAAACTATGAAGTGTTCGTCTGATTAAAATGACTGTTAATTAGATAATCAAGACTGATTAAAATGGACAGAAATATGTCTTCTTTTTTTTGTCATGAACAATTTCATGATTGCAATAGATATTTAGACCACATTAATTCACTTCCATATAATTAGTTATCTAATGAATTAATGTACTATTATATCTTTAGGTCCCCATGCCAGACTGACTACTTAAATAATTTATGTGTGTGGTAATAGATCTCATTATCTTACAAAGGAGACTGAGAATTTCTTCATGTTGTGCAACCCCACTAAAGCATCTATTAATAATTCAGTTTTGACTCATTTCTTTCTGTATAGTATACTGATGATTTATGCATTCTCAGTCTGAATCAAGGTGTTTCAGCACCAAGCCCCTGAAGGTCTCTTTTCTTTGGGCTTACCAGCTTCCAGAAACGCTCTCTTTAAAGAGCACAGCGGAATCCCGTCATTTGACACCAGCCTCGGCAGCTTCAATCTTGCAGTTTGCTGCAACTCTTCATTTCTTTGTAAAAGTTTCTCCTAAGGCTTTTTTTTTTTTTTTTAATGTGTGGTCGGCATCATCATTTGTAGGGGTTCCAGGTTTGAATAGCCTAATATACACTACGTATATTTCAAGGTTAGCGATTGTACTTTTACAGCCTAAGATCCGATTTCAGTTGCTATTATATTAATGTCTTTAATATGATTTTGGTTTTCCATGATCAAAATCCAAATACCGTGACAGTCCTAGTTTCCACCACCCGGGCTTTGTTTGTGTTTGTTATGGGAGCCATTACTGTTTGCATTGACCCATGAGGAAAATTTTAAGTCATTGCTCTACCTCACCTCACAGTGTGCGCTGGGATCTCGGCCTCCCTGGGTGTGCTCAGGTCGGTAGTACCAGAAAAGGCTCATCATCAGCTCTCCTGGGGGAGCACATTAACACACACACACACACACACACACACACACACACACACACAGGTAAGCAATATTAGCCATATGTCCCTTCCACGATGCAGCCGTACCCATACACGTCACTCAATCTGTTCATGATATCTTGGCCCTGCTTTCCTCCTGGTCGTCTTCACCTGTTTTGGGGTCTTCCCACAGCGCGGATATCTTGGCAACATATGGGAGGGATTTCTTCCTGGGGCCTGATCGTAGCAGCACTGTGTCTCTGACACGAATCACTTCACCGTCTCTCTCCACTCCTTCGTAACACTGCCGCAGGGCCGTCTCATCCTCTCCCTGAGACACAAACGCACACATGCGAGCAAACACTATTATAGGGACAGATATAATTCTCATTATAAAGACAAAAAGGAATCTGTCACACAACGCCGTGTGGTCAAAACACAATTATCTTTTCCCTCAAGAGCCGAGTCTCCTATGCTTCGACCGGGCAGCTGTGTAGACGCTGAGGTTTATACGGGCAGGGTGTTATTAGGCACGAGAATACAAGGGAATCAAACATTTTCAGAGGAGAAAAACCAGACGAGAATCCCTCTCTTCACTTGCTTATCCTCACTCGACTCCGATGTACCCCCGCAAAAAAACCTACCGCAATGAAGACCTCCCTCTCTGTGGGCATTCCGACCGGACGCCAGCCGTTCGTGGCACGTCTGCGGCTGACTCTCTTCTGTTTGGTGCTGCTGAGGCTTGGCACTGGTGACGGCTGTTTGGTTGGCGAATGTGTGCGGCCCATGGACAGGGAGCCGTTGGAGGGCTTGGTGCTCGGTGGGCACTCCTTGCCGAGCTTTAATCTGGCCTGGGCTGGCTGCTCTCGCGCAGCCAAGGGGGTCAGCAGGTGGGGTTTGGTCTGGGTGGAAGTGGGCACGGTGGATAGAGGGCAGCTGGAGAGAGGAATGGAGGGGGGGACGAGGAGGGAGGTGCTGTGATCACCCTGAGGGGAGGAGTAACTCTCTGGAAAAGGAAAAAAAAAAAAGGATTGACGGTACACACTGAGATGAAGCAAAACAATCTTCACTGTTTGGCAAATGACATGGTTCCTCTGTAAATTTGCATCTTTTATCTTCTTCATCAGTCCAACTATATATACACACATTTGTTATGGAAAACATTACATTTGGCCCGGAGCTCCTTATCAAGACACATCGGAGTCGATGCCTGAAGCTAAAGGCACTTTCAAAGCTCATGCCAACAAAAAAAGGACAACGTGAATAAAAAAAATAAAAGAAATGTTCACACATGCTGGGCTGTTCAACTGGCTTGAGGCATATAATTGAAAAACAAAGCATACTTCAGTTCTCTATGTAATGAACTGACCCATGTGTAAAATTGTGGTAAAAACTCATTAAAATAACAGCTGTACAAAGAAAACTAAAGATGGGTTTCATCACGATGACAGTTGGTTAACATGAGAATGATGATATATTAGAGTGCGACCAAACCTGGCGCCATTCATTCAATGTTTCTGCTCACCTGTTTTGATGTTGTGCGTGCATCCAGTGCATCCTGTGCTGAAAGAGCAACCCCTGCTGGTGACGGGAGGCATGGCTCTGTAGCTGTAGCCGCTGATCCCGCAGGCCTCGCCGTAACAGGGCGAAGTCATGGAGTTGCAGTAGGCTGGATGGGCCAGCCCCGAGGGATGGGGCACCTGACGCCTGAGCAGCTTGGAGCCAGTCATTCGACTAGGGCACAAATTGGAAGGGGCATAGTTCAGAGGTCGCGGGGTGAGCGTGGCTGATGTTGTTCCAGTGTGTGGCGGGTGGGCGATGTGGACGTAGTAGCTGGAGAAGCAGTGTTCGGCGGTGCAGAGGCAGGGGTGCGGGCTGAGGGCGAGGGCTGTGTGCGGGTGGGAATGCGTCAGGGACGGTGAGGTTACTAGGCACTCGCGCTTCACGGGGGTCATAGCAGAGTTAAGTGGCTGATCGTCTGACTCCCCATAGGGCTGCTGGCCTAGAAAGAAGGCTAACCGGTGGCAGTATTCCACTGAGCCCTCTGGAGGACAGCAGTAGTACGGACTCAGTTCAGTCTCCAGTTGCTCCTCCTTTACTTGTTTGAGCGGGTACGGCAGCATGCTGCGCGACTGGTAGCCCGGCTTGGTCAGTCGGTGAGTACAGCTGCTGGTTTCCCACTCCACCTTGGGCTCAAAGTCTGCCTTCTTCTTGCAGGACGTGCAGCTACTGTGCATTGGAGGAGTTTGTTTCCCCTTCTGCTTTTGTGCGTGTCCCCTGTGTTGAAGCTTGGCCCCGGAGTGCTGCTTTGGGCTGGAGACTGCAGCAGGTGCTTTACTGTCCGATGTGACGGTGGCTGTGGGAGCAGACTTTACTCTCTGTTTACTGGTAGCAGAGGAACTGGTTAACTTCAGCAGGGCTGCGGCGTTAAGTCCGGCCAGTCGTCTCGGAGCGGGAGCGTCCAGACACTCCTGACTCATCCACAACTTCTCTCTGCGGCCAGCTTTGGCCTTCTTAACCGACTTCGAACTTTGGCACAGTTCAAGTTTGTCAGACGTGGAGGCTTTAGTGATGCTGCCCCGTGAGGCCTTCAGGCCTCCGGTCGCACCGCTCTTTGCTGGATCTGCAGTCTGGAAAGCCCCTCCAGTTGAGGGGTCGTCCTGTCTCTTGGCCTGTTTGGCCGCCAGCTGGGGGTCAGTAGCTCTTTCCAGCAGTAGGCTGTTTACTGCCTCAGCGTTGAGAGAGGCAAGCCTGCGCTTACGTGGTTGCAAGACTCCCACTGTGGCACATTCCATGTAACTCGGGCTGCTTGATTTTAATTTGCTTTTTGGTGATGACTTTGCTTCTTTTCTTTCACAGGTTTTTCTTTTTTGGGATTTTGACTTGAGCGATAGCTGCCTGGGACTGTCCTTTCCGTCCCTTTCTTTAGTACCTTCTTTTTCGCGAATGCTTTCCTCCAGTCGGGTGAGGAGGACATGGCAGCTAAGCCCCTCCCCTTCTGAAGTCCCGGGCCTTGCTCGCAGAGGATACAACTTGCGGTCGCGTTTCTTCTCACGCCGCCGGTCCAGCTTTCTGTTCTGTTCCGATCTTTCCGTCCTTTCTCTCTTCATCCTTTTGGCCCCGCCTTTCCCTTGTTTGATGATCTCGCTTATCTTCTTTGTCCTGCCGAACCGTAGGGTGCGCTCAGGCCAGGCGCTCCCCATAGCGCCACCATGTGGCCACAGATCACTTTTGTCCCACCACTCGGGACTGCTGTGGCTCTGCCCGAGGGAACTTTTCTGCCTTGCGTGAGTCATCACATGCTTCTCCACAGGACCTAGAGACACCAGACACACAAGAGGTCAACACCCAAAATTTTTGCCTTTTCTTTTTTTGGGGGGGGGGGGATACTGTATGTGCTAACAAGCTTCCCAATTTAGAAAAGAACTGTAAACTTGCTCCATCTTGCATCCATCCATCCATCCTACATGCAAACCTCAACCAGGGGTATTCCCAGCCAGTAAACGCCACGGCATTTCAAATAAATCAGACAACGGCTCCAACTTGTTCTGTGGAGAGCTCGTTTCTCTTATCGGGCTCAACATCTTTCGAAATATGCTCTCCTTTCTTATCAGCGCACAGAAAACATCAGAGATTTGAATGATCAGAACAGGGCCGATGTTCCGTGGAAGAAATCAAGAGAGTGGTCTGAGGAACATTACAGACTGAGTAGCGCCCGATAACATTATTTCAAAAACATTTTATTGACATAAACAAACACGAGACAAAAGGTAAAAGGGCTTTTGTGTGGCAGCGAGACACAAAGAATGAGAAGCCGGAGCCAAAGAGATACGAGCCTAACAAAGATATTGACTATCTCGCATAAGCCTTCAGCTTGGATTTAAAATGCATAAAGATGCTTAATGATGAATGAATTCGGATGAATGCTTTTGTGATCAGACTTCATTTATTTGATCATCTGGTGAGCTCCAGCTATTATGCGCCTGCCTGGGATTCTCTCATTATGATGGTGAGGCGTGTGTGTGTTTCTATGTTGCTCTGGAGAAACTGATGCACTCTGTCATTCATTCACGGCGCTCGTTGCCTTATCACCTAGTGTGCACACAGCATGCAAGTAACAGCTTGTTAAGGCTGATTGTTTAGTCTGAAATGTTTCGTCTGAAAGTGAAATGTCAAAAAAAAAAAATTAAAATGACAAACAAATCTTTACAACAATGGGCTCGGCTAAGGGAAAACACAAGACAAATAAGCACGCTGGCTGAATGTGTGTTTAAACCCGTTGACATTTGTAATCACTCTAATTTAACGGCTTCACATTACTTGTCTAAATATTCACATTAGATGGAGAGACCATATCTTTACATCCACCGCAGGATAAACTGTACGAGGATTCCCCGAGCTCGCTGTGAAATCATTTAGCAATTTAACTCAATTAGCAACAAACAGTCGGCTTGAGAGTATTTGTGAAAACGCTCCCCGAGCTCATTGTGAAACTGCAACATAAACGACTAAAGAATGACTCATATGCCGCATATGTTCAGCTACTGTTTCTTTCTTATCAACAACGCGTCATGTATCATGGCTTTTCTTTGGAATGAGATAAAGCAGTGTATTTGTGCAGCCTGGAGGTCATAAATCTTCACTGTATAATCTGGGGGGGGGTCAAACTTTTAAAGGCGACGATCAGCACTACAATTCTTTAAGGAAAAACACCACCTGGAGACGATCCAATCGCAAATGTGCAATCATTTAACTTTTCTATTTGTAAATCAAATTAGTTTCTTTCCTACTTACAAAAGCTTCTTGTCCTACACCATTACTTTCCATGATTAGCTATAATCGGATCATAAATTCCTCCCCCATAAAGACAAGCGACATGCATATTTAGAGCTTGTTCTCTTCACGCTAAACTGTGGAAACATGTCAGCTTTGTGATTTGCAGTTTAGCTGCAGATGAGATTAATGCCATCAGTTTATCACAAAAAAAAAACCCAAACCACCTATTTCCCCAGTCGTGAGCGAGCAGCGAGCAGCGCCCAGTTTGTCTGAGCTGGTCGGGGCGTCCGTTCAGACGAGCACGAGCACCGGAGAGGCACGGGAGTCGATGCAGTTTCCCCCAGCAGTGCCAGCGCACACGATGCTGGAGACTTTAACCCGAACGAACGCCCATTAACAGTCCGAGCCCGACAAGATTTCTTCCAAACGTGTTGGATTCTGTCGGCCCCGGTTTGACAGCGTGAAGGCGGTTTAAGACTGCGGCTCATGAGCAATCCTGGCAAAAGCCTATCCCGAGTTTAGCTGCAGGGTTAGTGGGAGTCAAAAGCAACTTCCTGAAACTTCGATTCTCGGTGAAATGAAACCTCCGAGAGCATGCACAGAACCAACTGCAGCCTCCCATCTTCGACATGTGCTGAACCAGGCTGTGCTTCTCATGACGTTTTTCAAGTGAAACGCAAAACTCCCGTTGCATTTTGGATGTCCGTTTCCACGGCAACGGCGCTCGCTGCCACTGAAAACACAACTTTTCTTGAAAACACCCGCGCTCCGTCTCCATGTAGACGGTGGAAACACTGCGACTGCGAACAATGGCTGTAGTAAACAGTTCTTCTGCACATGTGCAAGTAGATGGACACTAACAATGATATTTTCCTCCGGAGTCTCACGACTCCCAGTCCATGTTCGCGCAGCCTCGCAGACTGAGATTGAACACCTGAATGTCCTACTTCAAAGCTCAAAATTCAAAACGCTGCTTTCACTTCACGCTTAACCTCAATGCCTGAAAATCCATTTACAAGTTGTCACAATTTACCAGATAAATGATCCAGATTACCTGGATCAAAATCTATATTTTAAATTTCTTTCTTAAAAATATCACCAGCATTAAGAGAGGTTTTTTTTTTGTTGTTGTTGTTTTTTTTTTAAACAATGAGGGCAATTTTCCACCAGCAGCCGATGTCACTGCTGGGAAGTGCAGGTAGAGGAACAGTGCAAGGGAATAACCTGTAAGATATTATCTGATGTTCAGGCCAAATGGCTATTTAGTTCTTTAAACAGTGTTAGGCTGTGATCCTCAGGAAGTAATTTCATATTTACAGGAGGATCAATGACCCTGCACTCGGTCTGTAATTGCTTAGAAAACAGATCATCAGTTCTCTTAAGAGCATCAAACAGAAGAAGCAGCAGGATTGTTTAAATTTTTTCTTTAAAGGAGGCTTGCATGACTTCCCAAAAATCATGAAAAGGTGTGTGTCAAACATCAGGCCCAACATGATTTAAACGATGATTCAGCAGGAGGAATCCACTCTATGTACGAGTCTCCTCCAACCCAGCAGTCAAAACACCAAATGCCACAAATACCACAGTTAGTTATACCAAAAAAAAAAAAAAAAACCTTCGATCCATAATCACGAGCCAAAAAGGAAACAAAAAGTACAGCGTGATGACAAAATGTCCGTTTTCAAGTGAGAGTGGTTGTGTGTAAGTATGTGTGGTGTGCAAATATAAAAAAAAAATTATAAAAAAAACTGCAGCCCTTTACGAAAGCCAGAGTGCAACTTTTCTAAAATGTTTGTTTCTCCACACAGGGCAACCAGAGAGGCACACAACAGCACGCGCTCACAACGTAGAGTCTACTACTGCTCTCAAACATATGTTGTTGCAACTGTGAGAGAAAACCTACACACACACATACACAGCCAACCGGGCTCCAACGAGGATTTTTCCTCACTGTGAGGCAAGAGTACAAACCACTACACCCGTGTGCAGTTTCAATAAACCACTGTCATGGCGCGCAAAACAAGTATACTGTGATTTGTTGAATGTTTACAGTTAAAAACGGCACTGATTAATGAGTATTGTGAAATATAGAAGTATTTCTTGGCAGTTTGTGAAGGTTCGTCAACATGCAAACTACCTAGGAATACCTGGATACCATTGATGTTAACATGAATTAGAGCTGGGCAAAGAAAAAAATCAATTTATCGAATTTGTAGCTAAAAAAAGATTTTTATTTTGAAAATTCAAGTCCCCCAACCCCCACCAGTTCTTTTTGGCATTTTTCACATTCCTTTCTACCATTCCTTATGGGCTTCCGTAGTCACTGTTGCACTTTTGCCTGGGTTAAAGCTTGAATTTGTTGAATGACGGAGCCTCATTTACTTTTTAGTTTTTGGATTGTTTATATGTATTTTAGCTCCGAGGACAATCACAGCAACAAAGCTGCACTTTTGACAATATAGCTGATGCCTGCAGTCATCTTTAAGTGCATTGAGAAAATTTTCAAAAAATCAAAAATCAAATAGAAACTCGAATTTCTTTGAAAAAATATCTGATTGTTTTTGAAGGCCAAATCGCCCGGCTCTAACAGGATTAGATATGTATTTTACATGTGAATGAGCACGTAACTCCCAAACAAATGAGGACCTGAATGAGGAACAATGGCCACAGTAAATACGGTGGCCTGGAAAGGACATCAGAGAGAAAACACAAAGGCGTGGACAAGGTAAGAGCGAGGGAGAACGAGAGAGACGTCAAGTCTGTGACTAAAGAGGAAAGAGAACAGCCGTCTGTGCCCGAGTGAGAACGTAACCCGCGTCTCTATCGGACAGACGGCGTCACTAATACTATGCAGCAGCGCATGTTGCTCTTCTCCGGAGACAGACAGCAAGCGGACAATTTTTCTCCTTCACCAGATTTAAACCTTGTTGGGATTATATTAACTTCTGGCCGAGCCTTGTAAAGCACATCCTGTTTAGCTGGATGTTGCCAAGCAACTCTGACGGCAATTCAGACGCCCTTTATGCATTTTCTATGTCTAAAATAGACAAAGTTGAGCGAAAGAAGGTGAAAACTGATTCATTTAGCTTGATTGTATGTTGATATATGAGATGATACAACCCGGATCAGACTCTTTCAAGACTGCTAAATATGCATTGATAACTGAAAATGAATTAAAGTAAAAGATTTTTGGGGGTTTTTTTCTGTGAGAAAATCATCAAACAAGTTGATCCTCCCTCATAATGTTGAGATGAATCACCTACATTCATTAATTCTACAAAGAAAAAAAAAAAATTCAGCCACTTCTGTTTTTAATAAGAGCTGGTTAAGTGCTGCAGCTTCTGGTCGACTATTTTTTATGTCATTTCAACAATTTCCAACATGTCACATCACTCAGGAGCACCAGGCTGTGTTACACATGGACCAAAGATATTAACTGAAGTACACAAGGTTTAAAACACACAACTATAAGCAATAAGTAATACAAAAAAAAAAAAAATATATATATATATACACCGAACAGGAATTAAAATGAAATAAACACTCACAGTGGAGTTGTGTAAAATGTTAGTTTATTTCGTAAAAACTCAACTGTGGTAAAATATCATTACAATAGATAGTGTAAACTTAACACTATAGAAAAGTATTGTGCTATAATGTGAAACTGTTAATCACCAAATACTGTGTAACAATATAATATCCCATATTAATGCAAAACAATGTTTAACACATTGTTTACAGGAATAACTTTTATATATTATGAAACCATCCCAGTATAATATCATTCCTATCTTTTCTAGAAGGGTTGAATCATCAATCACCACCAAGATGTGAACAACACTGGAAAGATCTTCCTCCTATGCTCCAATTAGTACAAATGACCTTAGAATTTTCTCCACCAGTTAAAATGGACAATAACAGGTATAACTACTGTGTAGATATATGGAGGATATCCATCAATGAGATCTCACTTGAATAAATCCATTTCTGTGGCACACACGAAGAATAGGCTCTCAACAACCGCAGCGTATAAACTTCAAAATGTCCTTATCGTTCAGAATAAACAAAAAAAAAGAGAATCGTCCTGGGACCAGAACTTGGGAATGCAAATACTTACATCAGGAAAAAATAAAATCACATAGCACATCCCTGCCTTTAATATGTTCTGTACTGCCCAGTAGTGGGATGCTTTTTTGTTGTGAACAGCTAAGAATTATGTTGCTGTACTTAAAGAGACTCGTGTCTACATTTATATTTAAATGATAAAAACTTTTTTAAACACATGATGTAACCCCACCTTTCAAAGAACCCTTGGTGAGCTGATCACAGACAAACTATCTCCAAAATAAACTTGACAGGACTGGAGAGTAAAAATGGGTATTTCTTTGGTAGATGTTGGTTAAAAAAAAAAAGAAAAAAGAAAAGAAGGTGGACGTGGAGAAACTGCTGGTGCCTGCACACAAACACCTGTAATTATCCCTCCTATCCAACTTCCAGGTAAACCCGCTCCAGACGATCGAGGATAAAACAACCACCTGGGTGAACGGTAGACCTCCTCGTTCCCCCCCCCCCGGATCGGACCGGGAGGATCTGACGGTGGGTTTGCGGGAGGCGCTGCCGTGTCGAGGGTTTATCACCGGGAGCGGATAAACGACTGGAAGAATGTGAAACATTCGGTCACTGCTGCTGTGTTTGCTCCCAAACACACTTGCACCGCAGTCCTCAGCTGGATCTCCCGGCACCCATCGGGCCGAGATATCGGGGGAAAGAATTTCTTTTTTAATTTTCTATTGACGTGCGTAAATACGGGAGGGGGGGAAAAGAGGAGGGGAGGGGGAGGGGAGGGGGAGGGGGAGGGGGAAGGGGGGTTCTTGGTACAGCTTGACGTAGCTGCCCATCTGAAGTAGCCAAGGCTCGAAATACGGGCTTCGGAGAGGAGGGGAAGGGGAGGAAGGGAGGGCTGCGACCCGAATACAAACACACGGCGAGCGAAATAAAGGGCAGTCACCCTCTTCCCGGTCACATTTAGCGAGCGGATTCCTCGGAACCGCCGCCGCTCCGGGGCTTCTGGCACGTAGCAGCCGCCGCGAGTGTCGCTTCTGGTGCACGAAGCGAGGAAGGGAAGAGAGAAAAAAAAAAAAAAAAAAAAAAATTGGCCCCGTAGACGGCTGAGCATATCGGAACAACTTCAAACATCCAGGACGAAATAGCCACGAAAACACACCCCACACATATATGTATAGAAATATAAATAGAGAGAGGGAGAGGGAGAGAGAGACCGAGGCGGTGACTTACGGCTCGCCGCCACGCTTCCTCCCGTGCCAGCCGGTCGCCGTCGAGCGAATCTGCGGGGAAGGAGGAGGAGGGGAGCCGGACTGGTGCGATGGCAGAGCTCCGTAACTGGGAGAGCTGGGGAGGAGTGGAGAGAGGACGGTCGGTGGCGCTGCCTTCCGAGATGCGTGTGTGCGTGTGCGTGCGCGTGTGCGTGCGTGCGCTCTTCCTGGTTGGGCTTTCCACCGATTTGCAGAAACTTAATCTGAACCAATTGCCACACGGACCAGCCTCGCTTGACACCCCCGTCCTCCAATGACGGACAAACAACTGTTTATCGCGGAGCCGGCGCGATAAGAAACCCAATATTCGGAGGGGAACTTGGTGCCATCGGATTAAAATCCCCATCAGGGGCGATGGATGTGGGTGCACCCCCCCCTCCCTCCGTCCCTCCGTCCCTCCAGACCGTCTCACCCTGTCATTTTGTCGTGACCAGCAGCCAAATCACCAGACACTCTGTAGGAAACACTTCTAGAGAAATTCACATGACGGCCGATCGTCAAACACCATGTCAACACCGTCCCATGTGGTACATGCCAGATATGCTGCTCGAGTACTTCCCATTTAACCAAAGTTCAGTAAATTTTTTTTGGGGGGGGGTAAGCTTTTCTAAACCTCAGTGGAAATCCTGCCTTCTTCAGATCAGCACGAGTTAATGAGGCAACAGAATTAACGGAGGTCATTTCAACTATTTATCAGATAAATTCATCCTGATTTGACAAAAGCCATCAAGACTTTTTCTAGCCCCTACATCAAGAGCATTAAACTTTCATTTCCACATGAAGCTCATGAAATTCCACCGAGCATATGAACACCTTGTTGTCTGACTAGAATACTGGAACAGCCTCTGCTATTGGGTGGCTCCATAATGGATGGATAGAATAATCGTTCAATGTATAAACTGATGTAGCCACATCTAAAAATGTTCACCCATGACCGAAACAATAATTTCACAGATACAAGAAACGGGGTTTTTCTCGTATCCGGGCGTCACTCTTCATGATAGAGTGAGGAGACTCTAACCAGCCGCGAGGCGTGGCGCTCATGTCTTTACTGCGCTTCATTGGAAGGCAGTTCACCATAATGCAAGCAAAGCAGACTGATAACAGATGCAACAGAAGGACTTGAGAAGTTGTGACCATTCGGTCCCATAAAGCTATATCAGACATACTGATCAGCCATAACTTTATGACCACCTGCTCAATATTGTGTAGGCCGTCACCCTGTAACCACTTTTGATAGATATTGATCACTGCAATCCAACAACACCCCAACAATAGTTTCAGTGTGCTATGACAATTCTTCCCTGTTATGTAAACGACTCAAGAGGATATCTTCCCATTACTGTACTAATTTTTGCAAAACTAACGGTGTGTGCTTCTGGTATGAGACAATGTGTAGATTAAAAACTAAATCATCATACTCTACATTTGCAACTCATCTGTGCTCATTTAAAAATAATGTTTTCTATCGATATCACTACTAAAACAGGTATCAACTGCTGGCCTGGATGGGCCTGAAGAACTTTGAAGAACTTTAGTAAAACCAAATTTTAAAAAAGAATGTTTTCCTAGCCTGGTAATAATATATTTTACGACATAAAAACACACATTATCGAAAAGCTTCTGCTCTATAAGGAGCATCAACTGGCTTTTTTTCCCCCTCTTTCACCCACACTCGGATGGTTTAAAAGGCTTTTTCCCCTCGTCGAGGGTTGTGTAATCTGAAAGAATCACACCCTGCTATCAATAAAAGCAGTCAGTCCGCTGCTTAATCCAAACACTGCAGCGATTTAACGACAAGAGAAGGTGACAGAAGTCAGGCAGGCTGAAAGGGCTAAATTACACACATGCAGCACGAGGTGAGTGCAGTTAACACATCAGTTCAAAACCCTCAGAGAGTCGCCCGTTACAGAGCAAGCTCTATCACATTGTAGGGGGGGAAGAAAAAAAACCTAAGTGAAAGAGATGGTGCTACTTATAATAATCAAAGCCTCCAGCTGATTTTATGTCACCATTATTTCTCACAGAATAAATATTCAAATAAACATAAAATGACAATCCTTTTTTTTTGCTATAAACACAAGACAACAAATCAATAAAAGATTGAAGCGTTAGTTAAAAGTTACGAGTTTCCCTCTTAACACTTCCAATGAGTTTAGCAACGCTTGAGGAATGTACGTCTTCCCATTTTGACTAATGGGCCTGTGGTGAAACATCTGGGACATCTGCCCTCGCCTTAATCAGAGTGTAATGCACTTGAGCGATAATCCAATGGACAGACTGATGGTATGTGTCGACGCTAAAGTTTGGCAAGAACACGCTTCAAAACATGAGAATAGCAATCCAACCTGGCGGTCTGTCTGTGCGACTGTCCGTGTACTCGCCATTGTTAATGTTTATAGCGTGTGGTTTCATTACAAAAACAACCAACAACACCCACTAGTGGCCCAGCATGAAAACTACACCTTTTTCGTCGTTTCTGCTTTTTTCCGTATAAGTGGATCATCGTCTTCCGAACGTTGTCGAGTAAAAGCAAAACTTTTCTCAAACGAAAACGCAAAAGCGATGCGTTTTTCACTCGAAAGGTTGTCGTGTAAACGGCGCCTAAAAACACACATCCTATGATCCTGAACTGACCGGTCACTGGAGAGTAAAAGAAGGAACTTTGTTTTGTACAAACACCAGGCATCTTTTAGTTCACTCAATCTGATGCTGTGCGGCAATTTAAATCCCATAGTTTTATGACAGCCATTTGGGCCATTCAGTGAATAAATCTATATATTTTTTAATAAATCAATAATTATGAACACGTCAGCAGTGTTCGTAACCTGTAGGTTATTCCAAATTTATTAATTGGTAATGCACTTACATTTATATGCGTGTGTTTTTAAAACAATTATCAATCGATTTTCCTTCTAATTCTTTATTCTTATCACCATTTCTCATAATTGTGATTTCTGAAAAACTGCGCTGGGAAAAGGTATCCCCCTGATCCCTTGATAATTCCTGCTGCTGCACAATCCCCCCACCGGCGGCCCCCAGGGAAAAACCCATCCCCCACTTTGAAAGTCACCGATTTAGCAGCCATCATATGAGCAACATGGAAAGCATAGCCTGCTAAGAAAAGCAAGGTCTTCTCTTTCTGCGTTCAGTTTCATCTGAGCACACGTCAGTGTGAACAACACTTTAAACACTTTATACAAACCACGTTTGCTCGAAGGTTTGAGGAAGTGGGTTGGGGTAAAGGGCATTCAAGCTGTTTTTTTTTTTTGTTTTTTTTTCTTTTTCTTGATTTCCCTGTGGTTTGCTTGGCTGACAGACTTTTAGTGCATTACCACAACCCCGTGGCTTTATAAGAGTTAAAAGTCCACAACATGATGTAACACAAATGGGCCCATGTAGTGACACGCCCACACCTCCACACAAACCCTGCGGGAATGTGCCGCGTTTGGTGTGAAAGCAGCTTTACACTCTTGAAGTACAGCACAGTCTATTAATTACGAATTTATTTTTCTTCTTCTTTTAAACAGCAAAAAAAAATAAAAATGATGGGAGTCTTGCCATACAATACAACTCCACTGCTGGGCACGCTTAAGCTCGGCGTGTCCTTAACATCCATGTCCACGGGAATTACATTCACAGTGGAGTGGGTGACGGAAGCCCTGATGCCAATTCTCTGTGCCAGCTCAATAAGTGTGTAGAGTTAATTTGATCTACTTGGGCACTACTTCAGACCAACTAATGATTTGGGTCTTTTTTTTTTTTAAATACATCTAAAGCTTTAGTGAGGAATAATTATATGTTAAAAATTAATCAAAAGCAAGTTGCCTATTTTCCAGTGCCAGACATAGTTGAACTCTGGCGTATTGTCAGGCTCTGACCCACTTCAGGGACCTGTTAAAGAGGAGGCCAGAAACATGACTATTAAAAAAAACATGTTAACATAATACTGTTAGGACTGTAAACAAAAAACACAAAATTGAGAAAATCACATACATTAAACTTTTTAATTAAACATTTCCAAATTAGCTCTGAAGTATTTATGAACTCGTCATATTATATCTCCTAAGCAAATTAAAAAGGCTACTTGAATTTTGGATGCTGAAACACATAAATCTGCTAAAATTCATGTCCAGCAATAAGGATACCATGTTGGAATAATGGACAAAAGACTGTTTTGATTCAGTTGTTAACCACTGACGTAATGCGTCCCCGAATCAGACGTTAATAAATCATTGGATTATATCGTTACTGTGGGAATAAGTTGTGGAGCCTTTGTTCTGAAACACAGCGCAGCTTTTTACAGCCACACATAAAGTCAAGTGGAGTCGGTAGTGAGTGCAGTTTCACGCTGAAACGGCAGATTTCGCAAGGAGTATCACTTCAAAGTCAGAGTTTTAGTTTGCGCTCTCACTGATCCATTTAACATGCTCTCCTGCCAGTCAGATAGGCTAATAAAGACATTCTGAGCTTCACTACCAGCGGCTGCTTCTGCCGGATCTGGAGCTAAAAGTCGACGTACATATCGAAGGAGATCTCCCGTCCAAACGCACCTCGTGAGCAAGTTTGCAGCATAAGTCAGCGTGTGAGTCGGAAGTGAAACTTGCAGCCCATCGGTGGGCTTCAAGCACAGGAGGAGAGTCCAATTATAGAGCTAACCATGCAACATCCCTTCACAGAGATGACACAGAAGTGGAGTGGGTGGTGAGCGTTTTATTTCCACAGAAAAGCAAAGATGGAACCACAAAAAAAAAAAAAAAAAAAAAAAAAAAAAAAAAAAAATGACACACCCTGGTAATCAAACCTCTGCCTCCACCTTTGAGCACGGATCCCTCTGTAACACTGCACATGTGTCGTCCTAATTCAACTTCCTGAGATGAGAAAGAGAAAAAAAAAAATCAAACCGACAGCAGGTTTGTAATCGTCTGAGCTGCCGAGGGCACGGAGCTCGGCCGAGCTGTGAAAATGAATTCAACAGTCGGGGCAGGGCTTTCACAGTAAAAGGTTAATTACGAAATTAAGCACATACAATGAAAGGACGGCGCCTCTCCATGCAGGGCCACGGTATTCACAAGGTCAGAAAACGCTGAGGCAGTGAAGCCAGAAAAATGTACAATGAGCAATATTAATGGGCTATAAAATCATCCAGCAGATGTGATTAATTTAACCTTGTGTGTGGGTAAAGGGTTTTCTCCAGGACGGTGACAGTAAATGAACACAAACAACCCGCTCCCAATGAAACCAAGCAACCATGACAGCAATCTTGCCTCTCATCAGAAGGCACCCTGTACTGAGCGGTTTAACCGACATCCAGTGTAAACACATCGGCACGCAACATATTTGACTATTAAACTCATAAAATTAAACCTAACTACAAGTCAAACTGCTCTTGTTCCTCAGCTTGTGCACACAGATTACACACATTTTAAGGGACCAGCAAGTAACGGGTACCACACGGGTGTGTTGGCCGCAGCTGAAGAGGGCAGTGAAAAAAGACCCTCTCTCAAAAATATCAAATAGTACAAGTGCATAAAACATGCGAAGTATTTAAAATAGTCAAAGTGGAGCGAGTACAGAGGTGGCAAAAGTACTCGTTTTCTTTACCTGCAAAAGTCAAGACACTTGTGTAAAACAAGGCTCAGGTAACACAACATTTTCTCGTGAAAAACAGAAAACTGTCGTTGCATTTTAGGGGTCCGTCCGACACGACAACGCTAGGAATGAGCAACACTTTGAAAATGCTCCGACTCCACCTCTGTGGAAACGGGGGAGTATCTTGAAATTCTGCGCATGCGCACCACACCCGTAGTAAATAGTTCTTCTGCACATGTGCAACAAGACGGACAATAAGAACGATGTCATCGCTCCCAGTCCATGTTCGTTGGGAGCGCAATAAAAATCCAACTTCATCGACTCTCCATACGAATGTCCGGAAACTCGCCATTGTTATTGTTTATAGCACATTGTCCTCTGGACGCATTCATTACAAAAGCAACCAACAGCGTGACACCATGGCTGCGGTTTCCATGCAACATGTTGCCGTGTCGATGAGAAATTTTTGAGAAAGAAAAAAACGCAAAAACGACGCGACAGGTCGCCAGTCCGTCATGTAATAAAGTATAGATGCGAAAGTAAAAGAGTCATTTTAACCTTTGCAATGATGCAGGTGCCTCCTACACTAACCTCATAATGATCAGGCACCGAGTTCAAGTGGAGCTTTTCTATGTGGAGTTTACATGTTCTCCCTGTGGATTTCCTCCAGACACCGCGGTTTTCTTTCCTCCGTGTGTTGAGATTGATTGGTGCCTATAGCTTCCCCCTGGGCGTGAGTGTGTGCACCCTACCTCCGCCTGATCAGCTCCGCCCCCCCCCGCAGCTCCGAGCTGGATAAAGCAGTATGAAAGATGGATGGATGGAATATAGGGCACCTCTTTTGAGACATCTCATGCCCAGCTAAGTACAAATTCCTGCTCTGCTGTTATCTTTGAAAAGTTTCCCCCGTCAGCTTTATGTTATAAGGCATACCCGCTCCATAATTAAGAAGGAAATGTCTTGCTGAGAGAATTGATGGATGAGGGGCGGAAGCAGCAACTGAAGATATATGAGCAAGGAACCTCATGAAGAAGTGAGGTGTTTGGAGGTTGGGAAGAAAGTGGTTGGAGTTACTATTTAACTTGTCCTGTCATGCTTTTTTCCCCCCTGTATTCTTGTGGAGAAATAATAGTGAGTATTAAGACACGGTAAAAGCCACTATATAGTTTTGATGAAGTACTGCTTTAGTTGAGTTTTCAACATCACAGAGTGTACAACTCGACTCAACGTCTTGTTTCCCTGGTCACTGAACTGAAGTTAAAAATACAGAGATAAGTCTTCAAATGTACGGAGTAAAAGTTTTTTGTTATATTTTTTTTTAAAGTTTGTTATTTTATTAAAGTCAGGGTAAGAGTTAGCGGGAGGGAAGTAGAAGTTACGGCTTAGATCACAGTCAGGCCCGGTTCACACGACAACATTTCACGTGAAAATGCATGGTCTTGGTTCCAGTAAAATGTTTGCGTTTACACGTCACCGTTTTGAAAACGACCTGCGTTTTCCACGGAAATGGCAGGAAAGCTGAGACAGATGCAGTTCGCATTACTGTCGATCCGAAGAACTATTCACCACGGCCGAATGCGCATTGGTAGCAGTGTTTCCCTCCGCTTACACCAAGTTTGCGCAGTCGCAGATTTCTTCTGTCCCTGAAGGTTTCCAGACGGATTAGATCAGGACTCGTCGCTTTTCACATGAAATAAAGTCCAACTTTTCTTTTCTTTTCTGCAGTTGAAGGTGCTTTGACTCCGTTTTTTACTCAAACACCCAAAAGATTCACCTCAGACGGAGTTTTCCGACACATTTCTTTTGCAAATATCATACTGGCATAGGGATTCCATTTTTAGTGTAACTAGATGATGATGGTGCCTTTACCGTGTTTTATTGTGGTATCCATGCACTTTCCTCTCTGAACTTTATTTCACATCCTGTAAAGAAAGAGATGCACCGCATTCCCAAAGAGTCCTTCGTGCATTTTTTCCACTCCATTGAATATTATCCCTGAAAAGGGCTGCGGTGCGTCTTGTTCAAACACAATCCTTCGGTGCCGTTCTTTGAGTAAAGCAGGAGAAAATGTCGTTCTTGGCCTTCAATCATGTGGCCCCACTCGCTCTGGTGTTTGGTGAGTGGTGGGGAGCTGAAAGCAGCACTTCAGACTGTTCGAGGTCAGCCATACGCTCTTAAGATGTCCCGTGGGTTTTGTTTTGTTTATGTGTACCCATCTCATATAATCTGTCACTGAGCTTCACGCCGAGTTTCTTCCTACGGTGATAGTCCGGGAGTCACCGCAACACAAATATTACCGTCAAACTTCCAAACTATTGAAATGAGGATTTTCATGTTGCACCCCGCGGAATAGTCGCTTTCTCCTCACGTCTTCTTCTTCCTTTCTCTGAGAGCGATGGAGTCTTTATCACTTCAAAAAGGAAACCGAAAGGGCAAGTGATAAACGGCTTGGTGGTTATAAAACAACTAAAACTTCACCACAGATGCGTGTTGTTGTTGTTTGCTTCAATTTTATGCGCTGAACTCCTTTGATTGTCACCAAATGGGCGCAGGAAATTGCGGCCACAGTAAATTTTCTGGTTATACTTTCTATTTCACTAAATAATTGTGGGTTTTTTTTTTGTTTTTTTTTACATAGGGAATACTTTATTACGTGTTCTCAATGAAATTATTATTTCTTTTAAACTTTGACAAGCTGTTCTGAGCAGAGACTGCTTTTTTGTGTTGCTTTGTCTTTTTCCTTAATACAATAACTGATAAAAGAAAAACCTCCAGTTACAACAGCTGGCCCAAACAAAGTCAATGGACTAAAAGTAAAATTGCAGACGCAATTTCCTCAAGACTCTAAATAACGTCTCCCGATAGAATACAGACGCACCACAAACATGTGCAAAAATCGCTGTTTTTTTTATAAGAAATGGATCTTAATGATTTGGAAATAGATCATTAAAGCATATTTTTTAAACATATGATTTTATTGTAGCAGCAGCTGTAGATTGAGGGGAGCGGCACAAGGGATTGTGGGACGTTGCTCCCTGGGACTTTGTTTGTACGTTGCCATGGTAATGTGTTGTAGTTTCGGGTTTCAGTTTTTCTGTTACTAATGCTTATAGTTCCTCTCTCATTATCGTAACTTTGTTAGTTTATTTATACGGGTTTTGTGTTACTCTGCACCACAACAGAGAACACCTTTTAGGTATGAATTTGAAAAGTTATGGCACTATTTTAGCAGGAACTAAAATGTGTTTGACACCCCTGGCCCTACATGTTCATTCTTGCTTCCTTCTGTGCAACCCCAAACTAAAACTCTTCCCGATCCCCGAACTTCTCAGAAACAAGCGGGTTAACTTCCACCGCCGCTAACTAACAATACCAGCAGGCAAATATGTAAATATGTGGAGTGACACATGATCCCAAAACCTCAATAATGTGGCATTAATGTTGGAAGTGTCTGAAAACCAATCGAAGATCAGAGCATTTGGAAGTTTAAGGACGACCGAATGACGACACACAGTTCTGGGCTAAAATAATGAAAACAAACACAAACTGTAATATCTGAAATAAATCACCAATCCAACATGATTCTAGTATTTCATTGATGATTTAAGCAACAGATTAGTATGCTGGCAGAAATCCACTGCTAATTCTCTGTGTATTGCCTTTATGGCTGAGTTATTAGTCCTGCATGGCGACTTAACGACGGGTCTAGGTGTGAGTCATTAAAAGACTTCTATATTAAATTTTATGACATTTATGGTGGTTTAGTGAGGTAGGGCGCAGTCTGTTGGATCAAAGAGAAAAGTGTGTTAAAGGAGTACCACGAGGTGGAAGAATGAAGGAACTCCGAAAGATTAATGTTCAGCGACAATAAACTAGTGACAGAGCGGCCGGGCAGATCAGCACGCTGCAGGACAGCCTCATGGCAGCGCCGATAAATTAGACGTGACAGAAAACAGAAGACATTTAAACAGGATTGTGACCAACACAAACTTTAAAGATCGCTCTCGGAGAGGAAAGTAAGGCCCTAAATGAACAGCTGGAGCAGACACTTCTCCTTTACGTAAGCCACTACAACGTCCTCTGACACCGAGCCAACATTTTATTATTTAATTGAGGTAGCGACAGACAGAGGCGGGAAGTAGTTTCCCCTATATGAGGACGTTTTGGAGAATGTATGAAACAACAACTTGTGTTTGCCAAAAGCTACACCACTAGTCCACACACACAAAAATCAACTTTTGTAGTTTAAATGTTGTTTTTTTTAAACTTTGTAGCTGTTTTTTGCTTTGCTTCAGGTTATGAATACTAATAATTTAGCACACAGACTCGCAGTGAAGCCCTGCTGCTATTGTTGCCGATGCAGCCTCCATGACGACGTCGTAAATTGTGGAAACTTAAGTTTTCTCAGTGCAAATGAACAGTTTTTCCTCATCATTTCACTGACGATGCAACAGAAGCGGGTCAGTGATTTCGCAGTTACTGCTTGCTACCTTATTGAAAGAGTGCCGTCTTTTACTAACGTCAGCCTTGAGAGAAACCCTGTGGCAGCCAGGATTCCACGTGTCTGAGCAGATTTTTAACATGCAGCACAAAAAGTGAAGTCATTTCAAATTTGGATCCAGTGAAATAGAGCATTTTAAATTTACCGTACACACAAGGAGACACAATTCAAAATGGAACGATTTTGAAATTGTCTTTCTTGAGAAAAAAAACCCAAAACACTTGTACTTCTCTGGTGTGAAAGAAAAGGAAACATTTGGAGTTTTTGTTATTCATGGCGGATTATGTTTTCGTCTTCCAGGCCACATAAAGCGCAAAGGAGATTAAATTTGGCTGAATGTGGCCCCTGAACTAAAATGAGTTTGACACTCAATTTGTATTGTGTAGCCACGTAAAAGTGTTTTTTTATTTTTTTTATTTCATGGTCGTGCTGCAGGCTTTGTTAAGGCCTTCTTGAAAAGGACCGCATGTGAATACCAGTATATATTGTTTTGCCACCTTTAAATAATGCCCCCCCCCCCCTGCTGTGTTCACTAATGCAGCTGACATTTGAACTGTGCTCTGACAACAGGCCGGTGGGTTGCTCTCTTCTTCAGCCTCGATTTCACAGCATCCACAATGTCCAAAATCAGGATTGTGATTTATAGGACAACAACACACTTTTCTACTTCACATCATTCAAACGGAAATGGGCCCTGCAGTATTTCGCTATCATATATAATTTCCTCTGAATATACTGAAGGAGCACATTCAGAGGGGGTGTTTTTCAGGCGTGTTCCTGAGGCGGTAATTTCAGCACAATCATGTCTGGCTTTTTTATTTTTTTTTTTTTTAATGCAACAAGAGGCCGAGGAATACAGCTGGCTGATATAGGTTTCGTCCCTCTGCAGGAGATACTTTTCTTAATCTTTCCTAAAATTGTATTTACCTTCGATGACACAACCATCTCATGCGAGTTAATTTCATACTCAATCATGCTACTGACCCGTTGGAGTCGACTTGAATAGCAGCAACATTTTTTTAACCAGGTGTGTGTGAGATAAAAGTTTTAAACATTTTATGCCTCATCTTTGTACCATTTCTCAATAAATCTACACTTTTGCATTTTGCTTTAGTGTGAAGTTTATACTGCTTCAGTTGTTTTGACAGAAATTACAAATAAAAAATGATCTCAACATTTTACTTATATGAAGACAAACTTGTAAAATTAACTGCAAGCGAAAATCTGAATTTCTTGTCATGATGGAGACTTTCTTAAATTCGTTCCTTATTTAAACATTTTTAGGGAGTCTCATCGAAGGGAACATCTGAGTCTTGATATAACAATCAGCAGTGTAACCTTGTCAATCCTTCATTCCTCTCTTTAGTAATCATCTCACAATATCTGACTTTGGTCTTTTCTGTCACTGTTTAAGTAGACCATACCGTTTGAAAAATGAGATTTTAAGTCTAATAGGACAGTTTTTACATTTTTGTTTTGCCCATGAGAACCACTGATGACCAAATTGACATAGTCCCTTCATTTTCTTTTAAACGGGGCTTCTGTGTCGTATAACTAACAGTAAGGAAATACAAAGAGCCAACGTTTGCAGTGTCAAAATGATTTCACATAATAATTGATAAATAACAATTCCAACAAGTTGTTTCTTTGTTGTAGTGTGATACAAGCACATCCTGAGAATATTCATAATGCATTTTTCAACAAGCCCTATCATGAAGAGCCGGCTATGAGAGCATTTCTGCAGAACTGATGTGTCTTTTCCATGGCGCTGCTAAAGCTACTTTGCTGGCAACAAAGCAGCTTTCATTCACTGCTGCGTCAATGATCTGTCGGTTCGAGCATCATTGCCATCTGCTATTTAGTTGTCGGTCTCAAGAGTTAAGCAAATTAGGAACAGCAATTGATCGAATCATTTTATGGGGCAGGTTTGGCCTGAGGGCTACAAGTTTGACGATCATGTTTTAACAAAATCTTTCGGGTTTCCAGTAGGATTAAGAGCCAGGAAGCCATTCATTCAGTAAAACTCAAAATACTTTCATAAGCTGCTGAATGAAGTGTTTGAATATTTACACTTGACTTATTTGCTATAAAACTCTCAAGACTCAAGCTTGATTTTTCTTTTTTTTTTATCATTACTATTATTTGATACAAAAAGAAGTGATGGAAAGCATCTGCTTTGAATTCTTGTAGCACCTCTGGTCTATCCCTCTTGAGAAACAAGTGAAGATCATCCATTGACAAGCAGAGCCTCGGGTGGGCTGATGTGTGATGTCTGTGTAGCACCATCCATCATGAGATCATGGCTCTTACTGGCAAACTGTGATGAGACCTAATGGCTCTGAAATCTCTCTCTCTCTCTCTCTCTCTCTCTCTCTCTCTCTCTCTCTCTCTCTCTCTCTCTCTCTCTCTCTCTCTCTCAGGTAGCCCGTTCAAGGCCAAGCAAACACTAAAAAAAAAACAAAACAACAACAAGCCGAGCCACGGGAGTGCGGACCATAAAGTTTGTAGCCCATCAGGGGCGCGCGCACATGCAACCAACACACGAACACACACCTTGTGCTCCAGGTGCGCACGAGGCGCATCCTTCCACATATTTCCTAACCTGGTGGAGGCTACAAAGTCCCGATCATTGACCTGGTTGGGTGGGTGGTTGGTGGTGGGGAGAGGGGGGGGGGGAGGAGGAGGAGGAGGAGGAGGGGTGGGGGTGGGGGTGGGGGGTGCCATGATAACACACACATTGTACGGCCAGTCCGACGGAGTACCACTCCCTGGGAATCTACTCCATCATCGTGGCCATTATCTGCCCCAGCAACGTCCTCCAGACATGATTAAAAAAGAAAGCCGTGCACAAAAGAGGAAAGCCTGGCCCGAAAAGAGAGAAAGAAAGAAAGCCCACCCGTCCCCCCTAAAAAAGAGGAGAGGTAATGTGGAGCAGCTACTCACCGTGCGGTGGCTCCGTGTGGCGGCGGGTGGCTCGTCTCATACGACGAGCCCGTCGGGGCACCTTATTTTCCAAACGCCTGGTTGAGACAAGTCAGCCTCATCCGACTGGTGGAGCGATGCAGCGCAAGTGGAGGAAATGGGCTCGACTGTGGCCGATGTTTCCCACTCCACTCGAGAAGGGGGCCCTTTGGAGCGACAGATCGGAGGAAAAGAGCGAACAACTCTCTCCGCGCAAGAAGAGGCAAACAACACTCCTTTTTTCCGAGACGATCGGGCTATTTGTTTTTTAGGGTTTCGGGGTTTTTTTGTGGGGTTTTTTCCCTCCTCCTTCCTATCCCATCCGCTTTCCCGACACGACTGCGAAGCTCGGAGAGATCCGCTCGCGCACACGTCGCGTAATATCCCGTCAGTCGGGCGGCTTTAACGCGCAGCTTTCAGTTTGCGCACCAGTCAGTGAGTCGCTACTGAACAACAACTAGCAGCACAACAGGACTGACTGAGTGACTGCAGCGCTGACAGACTGGGTGGGCTGGGCTGGACTGAGCTGAGACGCCCCCCACCCTCCTCCTCCTCCACCACCACCACCACCACCACCGAACACCAACCAACCCGGACCCCCCCTTACACTGTCACGCAAAGTCCAAGAAATTTCTCCCCCCCCGTCCAAAAATGAACGCTTTAAGTAAGAAATATGTTTTACATAACAACAGAAAAACCAGAACATCCTCATCCTACTTTTGTGCTGGAGCATGTGATAGCAACATGGTGAGCCTTTTAAAGAGGTATCCACGCGCAACAGCAATCGGACCCCCCACCCCCCACCCAACCAACTTTGTGGTGCGCTGTGGCGTTAATTGGACGCAGCGTGGAAACACCTGTAACACCAACTTACGCGCATAAAACTCAGGACTGATTCCAAGAAAGCTCTTAATTGATGGTCTCAATTCAGGTGATCAAACGAAAACCCCTTCATTTTCAAAAATGGCTGCACATCGTTTGTGATTCAACACATAATCAGTGAATAACAATGCTTGTTCCAGTACAAATGTTGCGGGTTCAAGCTGTCTTAGTGCCAGAAGTGTTCTTGAGCAAGACCAACTGAACCACTTGATTACACCCTTGCATGACGGCTATTTACCATTTCTAAATCTAATGGTATCAAATAGTTTCCAGTGTGGGGGAGGGTCTCCAGGGGGCGCAGCAGTAGTCTATTGTGGGAATCAGGAATCCTGCATTTCCTTGAATTTTTTTTTTTTTTAAAAGAAATCATAATCCAAATCGATTATTAGTGGGTAAAAACTTATTTTAAAAAAACACAGAATTTTCTAAATTAATTCAGATATAACCAGATATTTCAAACAGTAAGCCATAAATACTGTAACTACCGTGAGAAGAGTTAAATCCAAACAGCCATTAAACGTAGTATCTTACAACATGATAAAAAAAAAAAAAAAAAGACCAAGACTGGCGGAAAAAAAAACATCTTACTTGGCCTGAGATGAAGGGTGTGCATCCTGAAAGTTGGAGGCTGCAAAGCGGTTCAAGGTCTGTGAAGGCGGGACTCATCCTCACAGACTTTGACAACCACTTATCTAGCAAAAATACTGCACTTTGAAGTACTTTGAGGTAAATTATACTCCAGCTATTTCCATTTTGGTGTTATTGCATGTTTATATCCACCCATATCACTTTATCCAGCAGGTGGAGTCAATCCCAGGTGGCTATGGTCATAGGTCACCATGTCTTTCACAGAAAAACACATAACCATACAATCAAATGTATTAACATTCCCACTTACAGGTCATTTAAAGAAACCATTGAACCTCAAACATGTGTTTCTGTGGGGGAAAATAAAGTCCATCATGCACGGGGGAAGCGCGCTAACGCCACATAGAAAAAGGCTCTCAGGCTCTCATTTCTTTATGAGCTGTGAAGCAACGCAGTGATTTTCTGTTCAAACGGTTAACACTGGTTTATTTTAATACATATTAGATAAAACTGTGGCGAAGGAAGTCCAAAATAGCTCCACCTCCGGCTGCTCTCTCATTTATACTCAGATAGCTGTTCATAACTTAGTAATAATAATGTTTGATGAAATAGCAGTCATGAGGGCAGTTTGAATTCTTTTTTAATATAATATGTGCAGTGTTACTATATTTATGCAGTTGTAGATACTTGTACTGGTCAAACAATACAAACACATCTTCCACCACGATTCGCCGCCCGAGCATCAAACCTTTGCAAAGTTGTATTGATACACGGGGAAGATTCCCAGGGGTTCTCATATTCCCAGGTTTAGTGTTTGTGAACTTATTCCACTACACTATATTGATTATACAATGTGCGTTGCAGAATCTGAACCACACTCATGTATTGGTCGTTCATCTACGAATTGTCCTTCATTTATAAAGGAGCTGAATCAAAACCTCTTGTAAAAAATGTTCATGTTTTTCCAGTAGATTTCCAAACGCAGTTATTTTGACCAGGTGCCGCAATTGAAGTTCAACAAGTATTTGTGGGATGAGCAGCAGAGCCCTGTAAGAACTCGTAGTGCTCATCACCCAAATGCACGTTATTATAAATGTGGCACCACTTGAAAGGGATATAAGCAGGGGTACAACATTTATTGCCAAGAATATAGAAAACACAGTGTGAAGCCTCTTTTGAACCCCAGTGGATGTTTATGTCACCGTTTAGTTATTTAGAATTTTTTTTATCCTCTCACAAGCCTCCTTGTGGATTGGCTGAATCGACCCGACATTTTAACATTTGCTTTTCCTATAACTCTCTTTCACCCTTTAATTAACTACACCGATAAGTGATTTTTTTTTTTTTTAAGGGCTTAGAGTTCACCCCAAGAGTCAAACACATCTTATATTTTCATTAACTGGTAATTAAATGGAATTCTTCCACCATGCCGTTGCTTCTTGAACAGTAGCTTAACAAAATGATTGGCTAGTGATGGATTCTGATTGCCGCGGTTCCTGCACATTAACATTTTAATTACATTCCATTAACGGCTGTAGTGGGTATGCCCCGGATTAAGTCTGACTTTACTTCATCATTGCAGTTTTTTAGATGCGATTTTGAACTCCGAAAGTCTCGTCCAAGAAATGCGATATGTCCTTAGCATGCAGGAAAAGAGCTGAGAGAGTAATGGCAAATATTATCAGTTGTTATAATTGGTTGTGAACTGGATGTGCAAGGGAAGGATATAGTTGTATATTATATACCTTTGAGTCTGGAAATGCAACCCTCTGCTGAATTATGTCAATAACATAAGCTCTGTAATGCATCCCCTCTCACAGTGGTTACAGCTATATGCCCACAAATAGGGCAAAACACACCAAATACCTGGCTGCTTCTAACATTTAAGTAAAGCCTTGTTTCTAACTCTCAAGAGCCACACTCACAAATTTCACTTTGTACTCACACTCTCATGCCTCATGGGCTTTGTCACACACCAGATAGTAAAATGTTGTGGACTTCTTAATGAGTTTAACTCCAAACATTTCTGTTGTTACCAGTTGGGGTCCATGAACAATTTCAAGACGTTAAGATCTTTTTGTATCCCGCAGCCGATGCCACTCTTACATGATTTGCAACATGTTTTGAATTTCTTTTCATATTTGTTTGTTTTTTTAAATGCACATTTTAAGGAAATGAATCTACAAAATGAGGATGGCATACTGGGAAGCGCAGGCACACAAATAAATCAATCGCCAACGGCTCGGGCATGTGAATGGTAATTTACTAGATGACGATCAAGGAGTACAACTTCCCTAAGCTGCCCGGGTCCATTATGCAACACTTAGTTTACCCATTTACTGCCAGTGTAGGGCTTATCCTTAATTACACGCACACTGTGGGATTCACAATTAAGCTGAATCAGGATGTTGGGCTGGTTTGAACAGAACGACCGCTGACTAGATGGAGACCTTAAAACCAAAGTAGACAAGTTCAAACATGAACTAGTCCTGTGTACAAAAGCAGGGTCCAGAGGCCCTCGTCCAATCATCTGCCCCCTCCCCACCAGTTCAACATATCCAAAGAGTGTCGCAGAAAAACAAGAACATGGTTTTTGTGATACGCTTTTTGTCTATAATCAAATGTGCTTTTTTCATGAGAAAGAAATGAGTTGGAAAATCATAATGAGCTATCGTCCAAACATCAGAATGCTGGTTTGCTGAACCGACCACATTTGCAGTCATCTGCAGTTCTTCTTTTATTGTTTCTGTTATCGCTCCTTTTACTATGAAACAGGAAGCCAAGAGACAGAGTTGTAAACTTCAGAGAAATTCAGATGTATTGTCTGTTGTCGGGTTTCTTTCACTTTTACACATGATAAGGGAAGTGCATATCGTCACTTAAAACACGAGCAACAGGGTTGAGAGGAGTGAAACCATTGACATCATAACACTGGATTCAAATCAATTGTATTCCTAAATGCCACATCAATATTTCCTACAAAAATAAACGGCCTTTGATATTTCCAATAATACATATTCACATTTTAATCATTGATATGAATAACTGTTATTGAGATTTCAAAACAAAGTGAAGAACATATTGTCGAAGGGTGTAAATGAATATGTTGTTGCTGTGCTGGATGATGCTGACCAGTGGAAAAACATGTCACGGCTGTAAGTCAGACACTGTGTTGGTCTCAAGATGAAGCTTTGAAAAGCTCAGAGGTAAAACTTTAATGACTCCCAGCCTTCACTGTTTCCAGCACCCTGTTGTTTTCCTTTCTCGACAACGAGCACAGCCAATCACCGATCGAGATTTTTGCCATCTTGGAGAGCTTGATAACAAGGCAGTCTGGTCAGTGGTGCGGCAGAGCGCAGCGACACGGGCCACATTATAAACTGAACTCCAGTCTGAGAAGACGTTATGATCTCTGTGTGATTAAGACCAATTTTCAACTATGCTCGATTTAACGGTCCACCTGATGGTCTTGAGAATCACTGTCTCCTGCGTGGGATTCGTTGGTAACATGCTTCTCATCTTTTCCATCACGCAGACCAAGTTGTCCCGAGTGAAATCGTTTGAGACGTTTCTGCTGGGACTGGCGACCGCTAACCTGGAAGAAATTATCATCATCAACGTGTATGAGTTTTTGATCTTTCAGACTTCCTCCGGTACCGACCCTTGGTCGTGTCGCTTTTTGAAGTTTCTGACCGTCTTCGGTGAAATTTGCAGTATCCTCTTCACTGTCCTCATTAGCATCTTCCGCTACCAGAAGCTGAGGGATGCCGGCAAGAGGGTCAACCTCTCCACTTACCTGGACAGCATCAGGTCGGCCTGGATGATGAGCGGCGTTTGTGTGACGCTCTCGGCGCTGCTTAGTCTCCCTATTTTTGTCATTGACCTTCAAGGCTCGGCAGAAAATGTCACAAGAAGCAACGGCAGCTGCCCACCTGACTTCTTCAACTGCGGCAGGAAATATTGTCCAGTACTGAACCGCTTGTACAAATACTTGTTCCTCTCGGTGTGCCACTTGTTGCCGCTGATCATCGTCACAGTGAGCAGTTTCCTCATCCTCAAAGTGCTGCTCAGCCAGAGGAAGATGGTGACGCCGGTGGCCAGCGTCAGCGGATCGAGCCAGTTCAGCAAGAGGAGCAGAGATCCGAGGCTCCAGCGGAGCACCATCGCCGTCCTGGCAGCGATGGGATTATTCCAGGTTGACTGGACCCTCTACTTGATCTTCCAGTTGACTTTTAGTGCAGCTGATTCTCCACTTTGGGCTGAAGTTGAGTTCTTTATCTCAATTTCCTACACGTCCCTGAGTCCATATGTTTACGGAATCGGGAGTAACCTGTTCACGCTGAATACCTTTAAAAAACAATAATAAAAAGCTTTTCAGTCCTGCTTTTTTTTTTTTTTTCCGCAAATGCTGTTTCTTGTGAATAAATTGTGCATTATGGTGGTATTTGACCTCATGGTATTCATTTGACATCTTACATCGAACAAACAAATGAAAGGATACAAGATTGGTTGGAATTTAAGTATCCAAAAACTAAAGTAAAGCTCTGGTGCAAAAGTATGACTATGATTTTATTAAGTTGTAATGTTTCGTGTAATCACATCATTAGTATTGTCCTCCTGTGCTGAAAGCACAGAGGGGCCATCATTATTTGGGCTGAAAAACAAAATGTTTTGTTCCTGAACTTTGGTATTACCCCCTTATAATCAGAAGAGGGTCTTTAAATCTCATGTACTGTAGTATGATTTAAAGTAAGGTTATCTCCTTAACTCTAAAAACAGTCATCACACCAACTGCTGTTTTTTTATTTTTTTTATTTTCCCGATGACAGATGTCCTCTTAATTGTGATTAAACCGGTCTATCTTGATATTAAAACAGGTTCAGTGGCCTTGAAACGACAGAGTGGAGTCAGACAATCCCAAACACAGTTCATTTATAAATACTACGATTCAGTTGTGTCCTAGCGAAACTAAAAGTTGAAATAAAAGATCAGACAATACAATCGATTTAACTTTAGATATCGCGAATATGACAGGAATTTCCAGTTCCCGCTGTTATGAACACAAATAGTTGAATATTGACACACACATTACTGGATGAAGTTTATTTGGCTGCTCAGATTAATTTTCTTGCTCTTCCTGGTGGAACTGGGTATTGAACCTGGGTCACCCACAGATAAGGTCAAGACATTACCTGGCACACCAGTCCTAGTATTACTGTATAATAATATACAACATACAACAAATCCAAGCAGTTTAATGCAATTAATGGCACGATACAACACGTAAGATTCGGTTTGTGTGTTTAAAGCAGGTTTTGAGAGTCTTTGGTTATTGTGAAGACTTGGCTGTTAAGTTTACTTGAACCTTATCCCAACGAAGTGTGCAGAACATAAACATTTCAAAACACATTACAAGGAATATTTACTTTGATAAGGATTTTTTTTTTAACAGTTACGTAACTATCAAAGTCTCACCCTGTCCAGATTTTTTTCATCTCACATGATTTCACGAACAAAAAAGACAAAGACGGAAAAAGTAAAAACAGTACAACAATTCATAAAAATATTTTTTTTAACATACTGTCATCCCTTAATTAATTTATTTGATTGTCCTGAAGAAGAAAAAAAATAAGTTGTACAAAAAAATATATACTTTTATTTTTATGGTATGAATTTTCCAGCTTTGGTGTATCTATAAGAAAACACTCTGAAATGTGTTTATGTGATTTCATACTCACTGATGAGTACTAAGGAAATACTGACGTGAAGCCGATCGTGTTTATGTGAAACCTATTGGAAGTCCATCCCTTGCGTCTGATTATACACACCTTGTGTTTGGAGCTTATCTAAGATGAGGATTGGGACATGGAGGATTATGGACAGCTTGTAATTCCTTCTTCTTTTTACCTAATTAGTGCAAATGGTGCTTGTAAATATATTTTGTTTGTTGTTATAGAACGCTGATCCTACAAATTGCAACATCCTTCATTAACCCTTGTGTGACGTTGATATTTTTGTTATTCAGCCTGTGAGTGCCCACTGCGTTTTGAAGTTTTTTAATTCAATATAATAGAGTTTACCTTAAAACACTCATCAAATCTGTACGTAATCCTGAGTACAAGCAATACACACAGCATATATGGTAAATATTTGCCCTTTGTTAGATCACACTTGTGAATAAAAGTGCTAGGTTTCTTTTGTTTGTCGTTTGATCAAATCACATCACTGTGTGTGTTGCATCTGTACTTCTTGCACTTCACAAATGTGTTTTGTGTTTCTCGGTCCGTCTTGGGTCCACAAACTTTGCAGCTGGCTGCAACCGGGTGTAAAGAAACAATCAGGATTTTTTTCTCACCAGCACTTTCCAGTTCTACTGTTATCCAGGACACAAAGGTGTTGCACACTGAGATATCCAGTATTTCAAAGAGTATCGGCAGTGGCCATCGTCCATGTTATCCACCCCTCCTTTCGTGGCATTATGACCCATGATGATCTCTGGGTTTTGATGCCACAGATTCTACAATCCCTCTGCAGTGTGCTCAGAGTTGTTTTTCCGTATCCTTCACACCAGCTTGTGCAAGTTGGAAAACAATTGTTGAATGTGATGTTGTGTCTACTGAGTCGCTCATACTGTGATTTTTCTCAGGGGTTCCTCCATCAGGTTTCCCTGTGTAGACTAGCAATTTCCAAGCATATGAGGGAGGGACATCATTGGCAGCCCAGAGCTTTAAAACATATTTTGCCGGTTAGATGGTGAAGGGCGACCCATAAGTGGCATCAGCTGCTCATCAATAGTGACATTGACAGCTGGGATAGATTGTGAAAAAGATAAAGATTGGTTCCGGTAAGACAGTGAGTAAAATGTGTGGGAGCGTGAAAGCAAACGGGTGTCATCGTTGAATTTTGGAGCAATCTCTCAACCTCGTGTGGGAATGGCAGGGGCAGAAACACAAAGCACGCATACTAACAGCAGGCCCATAGAGGAGGACAGAGTAAAGGTACACAGGAGTTACAATTTCCACTTTTATCAGTCCAGTGGACCAGAACATCCTCTACGAGTAAATGTTTAGGGGGGTGTGCAGTGTGTGTTTATTGATCTGATATATGCTCTTCACAGAAAATCAGTTTGAAAAAATAATTAATGGTATAATTTTTCTGTTGATTAAAAAAAATGTAAATGTCCCACCGACCAAACATCCTACAAGAGTTATAAGTGCAACGCTTACAGTTTGACAACATTCCACAGATTATATGAAAAGGCCTGAGAATTCCAGAGATATTTGGGCAGTGAAGGTGAGGTTGCACAGCCATCTTATCTCAGGAGCAAAGCAGATCAACGTTGTTTTGGATACCAAGTCAACCACATGCCTTTTCTTTTGAAGCTGCGCTTAATGCCGATGCAGTTATGCGGAGTGGTTCCCGAAATTTGCGCAATTTTTTTGCGTGCTTGTAGGTCCTTTTTTTGAAATAAATTTTATGAAAATGATGATAAGTGACCCATAAAGTCGTCCACAGGGAGCTTTCTCATTGGCTACTGGCGCCCTACCGCCACCGTGAACGTGTTACGTCACAGGCCGAAAGCACGGATGTGTGTGTGTGTGTGTGTGTGTGTATGTGTATGTATGTGAGAGAGGGAGAGAGAGAAAGAGAGAGAGACTAGGGAGAGGGGGTGAGCGAGGAGCGTGTGAGATCTACACACACACACACACAGAGACACACACACTGAATTTTGATCGAAAGGGTGCGAGAAGTGTAGGGAACACACGGAGACACAGTGCGAGCGCTCAGCGTGGAGGAGCCCACGTGCCGGATATTTTCGCGCAAACTTGCTTCAGAGTTGTTGAAAGCTTCGAGCCGCGGACGGACGGACAGACCCCCCCCCCCCCCCCCCCCCCAAAAAAAAAAAAAAAAAACTCCGGGATGGTCGAGGACTCCCGCCTCCCTCGCGCCGGCTGCACGAGAATCACGCGCCATTGAGGAGGGGTGATACCGTGCATGCGCTTTGGCCGCTGCTGCTGCTGGTGCTGCGTGCACTCACGGGGTCGGTCGATGCTCGCGCGGCCTGGCGTGGCTCTTGGCCTCCATTTGCCACTCGGTGTTTACCTCCGAGGGGATCCGCCGATGCGATCGCGACGCGCAACAGTTTGGAGTTTCGCCGCGGAGCTCGTTGTTGTGTCGCTCGCGCAGAGGCCACGAGGCGTTCAAGGTGAGGCTTTTAACGAAGGCTGCAACTTTTCCAAGTTGGTGGACAAGACGGCCTTCCTCTGTGTGTGTGTGTGTGTGTGTGTGTTTGTGAGGAAGAAAGACTCGCGGGCCCAAACTACTCAGATCCTCACGTTGCTTCGTCTTGTAAAGAGGAAACAGTTGCAGTTGGAGCAGTAAAATAAAATGGGGGGGAGAAATGGAGGTAAACATGCAGAGCTGATGCCGGTTTAACACCTTTTCACGCGGCTGCAGCTGCAGCACGGTCGGTGTGATGTGTGAATTGATCTTGAGCGGGGTCACGACAACAAACTCACCGGGTCACACTTGTTATTTATAAATATTGCGTATTTATTTCTAACAACACAGCAAAAGATTGCAACATCCAGTTTGGAGCGTCTTGCAGCCATGCTGCGTGACACCAGGCTTCCTATTGGTCAGTGTGTTTTTCACCAAGACAAAGTCCACATGTCTCACCCTGCCAAAGAAACCCAACTTTAAAATACCTCCTGGGGTGTTGATGTGTAGTATTGCTGTTTCAGTTGTTTCTAAGGGGTCATCAAAATATTCATTCCAATTTGGTTTTGTGTTTCTATTAAATTATATTCAGTGATTCTGAATTTAAACTCATAAATAATATAAATAAGCTCATATTTTGCCTCACAGTGAGAGTATCACTGGTAAGGACTTTATGTTCTCCCTGTGCTTGCATTGGTTTTCTTCGGGTACCAGTGCTTCCTCCAGCAGTCTAAAAATAAGTATTTAAGGTTAATTGGTGACTCTAAAATGTTCTGCAGGTATGAATGATTGTTTACTCTGTGATGGACTGGGGAACAGTCCAGGGTATTCCCTGCCTTCAGCCATAATCATCTGGATCGACTCCCAACACACCGTCCGCTCTCGGTTATATGAACACGATAGATAGATGGACGTTTGTAATAGTCGGCAAGGTAACCAAACAACCTTGCAGTTCAAATTTTTACCACCAGGTGTGGTAGCGAGTCAAAAAAGCTGCTTGAAGGATTTTAAACCCAACAATGACAAAGCTCCTCTTGTTGCTCCTTAGTATATAAGCAATTAAGATTAAATTACCTATTTAAAAACTGCCTCGGATTACTGTGGAACCATTCCAAAATATTTACATATTAATGTACTTTTCACAACCATCAGCATGGTTGTCACTTCTTACATCTTTGGCGTTGCTTGTTTTTCGGTGTTTATTCTTCATGACCAAACTAATGTCAAAATTACATTCTATTATACAGTTATAATAAAGTCCGGACTATACCAGTGGTGCTACGTACTGAAAAGTAAAGAGCTAAAGCTGAACGCTGTAACGGCGACGTGACATTGCTCTGTAGTGATCAAACATAAAAATAAACTTCACATGCATCCTCTATTATTACTGTTTTTAAGTACTTGAAAGTCCGAAGGCGGTTGGAGGATTTTTCAACTGTTTTAATCACAAAAACATGAAATACTAACACTTTCAAAAGTCTATATACCTTCAGGAGAAAGACAGAAGCAGTAATTGAACATGTTTATGTCTACATTAGAGTTGATGTTCAACATGATGTATACTTTAAAGTACTACTGAATTTCCTGGCGACTGATGAAAACTCAGAAAACTGTAAAAAAAGAAGAAAAAAATCGCCTCGTTTTAATCAGGTATTTCAAACGCTCTTCCAGAGATAAACTTATGAAGAGCTTTTTGAAGCGTTTAATCGCAATGTTTACCCACTATATCAGAATAACTGAGCGCATGTGCTCTGAAGGCTTTTGTTCAGCGTCCAAGCCCGCTGTATTTACACACAATGTTTTCTACCACCTTCCTCAAGCCTTCATATCTAGAAATTTGGTTTGGAGGAAACGGATCTTTCAAGGTTATTGTCGTGACGAGTCGTGTTATTGCCCCCAGTGTAATTCGAAATTGCATGAAAAGAAAAAAAAACCCTTTCTGATTTGTATATTTTGAAAGACGTTCTCAAAGACTTAATAATTTAATCCAGCTCGAAAATCATTTTATCACTGACCTGCTTCTCTCGTTCTAAACCCCTTGGATCCACTCCAGCGGATCAGATCTCTTGATAGAGGTACTTGATACAGCGTCTGAATTCATATTTCACATTCCCTCACATGGCCAAAGTCACCATTAGATCGTCAAAGAACCACATTTAGCCCAAAGTTGTAAATAAATTATATCCATTAGTGGCTAATTGAATTTTCAGGAGGGTATGGCTTCTACTAAAATTGCGCTGCAGCGATTATTGGTTTCTGCTAAACGCAAAGAGCAGCTTTGAATTATGGCTAAAATCTGGGTTACGATGCCTTCACCCTGACAAACGAGTCTTTAGAGATCCATTAACTTTGTTTTAACGTTTGTGGACTTGAGTCCTCGTTTCTTTCTTCTTCTTTTTTTCAGTTGATTTCATAGGATTATCTAGAAACTAATCTGTGGCACCACTGCTGCTCCAACCAGCTGCAAACTCTCTGTCCAGCTGTTGTGAAGACTCAGTCAGTGAAATGTCAAAGAAAAGAGTCGTTCTTAACCAATTTGGACTCCTGCTGCATGTTTCTGGTTATAACCATCTTCTCTGCATGTGTTGATTCTGCTTGGCCGGTCAAATATTTGTCTTTATCTTTCACATATTCCACGTTAGTGTAACATTCTTATTTCATTCATGAGGTGTCGGATGCAGCGCGACGTCCGCGGCTGTCGGTGATGTCTGCTCCTGACTCCGAGCCCCCGTCCATGGAGGGGAACGTCGCAGTGCAAGATGAGGAGGGGGCCTCGCCTGATGTCCCCTTTTCCGCTCCACCTGCTTCCATCCCGTCTTCAGCTCCCCCCTTTCCAACCACCGCGAAGCCCAGTTTCACCATCGAGGCGGTAACGGAGGGCAAAGCCGTGTCCGTGGCGAGCAACGAGTGCTGCTCCGCCGTCTCCTCGCCTGCTGAAGGCAGCCCGGCCAAGCCTGCTGAAACGACTACTTGTGACGACGCCGCTCAAACCAGCACACCTACCTCACACATGGCGTCGGCCTCAGACTCCCTGGTGCACACGGGGACGAGCCTCTGCAACGCCCCAGAGCCTCCGCCTTCCCCGGATTCGGAAAAAGACCATCCCAGGGTGCTGACCTTCAACGGTGTGAGCGTCACTCTGGAGAATCACAGCGTCTGGAAGAAGTTTCACGGCTACGGCACGGAGATGATTCTCACTAAGCCGGGGCGCCGCATGTTCCCGTATTGCCGATATCGCCTGTCGGGCCTCGACCCCGAGCAGAAGTACAGTCTGGTCCTTTCCATCATTCCGTGGGATCAGCACCGGTACCGCTGGAGCAAGAACCAATGGGAGGCGAGCGGACCAGCAGAGCACCAATTCCAGGGTCTGATCCGAATGTTTCCCCACGATCACTCCCCCTGCCTCGGCTCCAAGTGGATGAGCAACTTGGTGTCTTTTTACAAGCTCAAGCTCACCAATAACTTTCAAGACCGCGACGGCCACATAATCCTAAACTCTATGCACCGCTACGTTCCCAGGCTCCACGTGATCCCGGTTCCGGAGGGAAACGGACCCACGGCCGACGAGCCTGTGGTTATGGGGCCAGAAAGCATGACTTTCACTTTTCCACAAACAAAATTCGTGGCTGTGACGACTTACCAGAACATGCGGATCACTCAGCTGAAAATCTATTTCAACCCATTTGCGAGGGGATTCAGGGAGGACGGGAACAACCCCCGCCTGCAGAGGATCAGCCGAGGGCCTGAGGCTACGAAGGAGGCCGACGCCGCGCAAGTGCCTGGTGAAATACCTGATGAAATCACAACCAATGAGGAGAAAGTCGAGGAACTGAGGTAAATTTGGAGTTTTTCTTTTTATCAATTTGTACATATACTGATTTTGTTCAACGGGTAATTTTTCACTTTTTGTGGGATTTTGTTCCCCTGATGATGATCTGTTATTACATGTTAATATGCGTGTGACTAAAATGGGTATAAATGCAAAAAGCTAAAGACTCAACTGTAGCTCAAACTAATGTAAGCATTTTTATTTGCAGTTACTTACATTTTATTATGATGCCAGATTGTCAATCTTGCTTTAATAAAGTAATAACTGACTGGCTTTTCAAGACATTACAGAAACTTAATGTAGAGCCTTTAATGAGACCATGCAATGTTTATTTCAGCTCAGATTTCATCCGCTTCGGCTACAATCACAGATGCACAGTCATTTTTGCTCAGATGCAATTGTTTTCATGTGCTTAGACACAGAGTTAAATAGTGAAAGGCGTCAAACTCCACCGCAAACCTCCTGTGGGCCTCAATCATGCACAGAAGCCATGACTTCACATGCAGTGTTTTGAAGTAGCATCCCGAGCTAATATTCAGCTCCTGGTGTTCTGCAACAATCACCGGGGAGGTTTGGAACAAGATGAGCGTGTTGGATGTGACACGCATGACTGAGCCAGTCAGACGCCCGGCGCCTAAAATGAAGTACGACTTGGTCCCACTAGCTCCAGGTGCTGGGTTGTTAAGAAGCCGTTCAGGTTGGAGACTGTAAACCATTAACCATCTGAAAAGTTGTCTGTTTGGATACCATGTGTTTTTTATTTTGTTCATTTTTGAAAAAAATCATTTAATACAATTTAGAATGCCAAAAAAAAAAAAAAAAAAAATTATCCTTTTACAAGGAGCAATTGTCTCGTATTCGGAACAATCCGACAAATATTTATGTGCAATTTTCCAAGTTGACAAACTGGTGAACAAATGATGCATTGAGGAGGAAAACTAGGATGCATTGAGGAGGAAAACTAGGAAACGAGAGTACACAATTTAATGTGTGTGTTATGTGGAGCAGCCGGTGCTTTTTCTGTTTGTGTGATGGTTTTTACAGTTTTAGCGAGAAGATTCACGCTGACCTTTCGGATGTAAAAGTCAAATTAAATGTGACGTTCTTCAGATGGAGGTTTGCATTTAAAAACATTGGCTGCCTGTCATATTCAGCCCGTCATATGAATCTGGCTTGAATTAAGACGGTCATCATTTATGCCATATGTGCTTAAACACTATGAACTCAAGTCTTTGTAATCCTAAATGGTATCTGGACACTTAGTTTTGAGTTTGTTTGTTTTTTTTTTGCCTTATTTCTGTTTCTTAATGCTAAAAGCCGTTATCTTTCAGAGCGATGATAGCGACAACAGCACATCACTGTGTGTATAAAATAAGATTCACGTGCACAAGCCCACTGTTGATAATAGCCAATTAACTACACCACACATTCATTTAATTTGTGTACTACTTGATTAAAGGGGACCTCCAGTAAAACCACTTTGGCAGCCGTATCCTCCACTTGCACAGAAGATAAAAGTCCTGGAAAATTCGTGTGCGGTTGTTTTTGTCATCTGTGTGTTTTCTCGATTACAATTTGCATCGGTCAAAAAAACAAAACAAAAAACATGTACATTTATTTTACTATGCCCAGTCGTAACTGCGAGGTTCGGTAAGCCTCAGCTGGCAGCTGCTGTGTCAGAACCATCTGTGAATTGGCTCGTCCAGCTCTGGAGCTCGTGATTTAAGCCCACGATTAGTTGTTCTTCATCACAATAACCGTTTCTCTGCTTGTTGCCAGCCCACTCAGAACAATTATCTGTTTTGAGCTGCACATTTTATAAGTTTCAGTTGTAATTGTTAATTGTCTAGCTTTTTCATTGTATAGCCTTTAACTTCCGATGGTTTAGTTTGTATTGTAGCTGAGGCTACAAAACCGGATTGTATGTACCAGTAACTCGGATATACGGGTCACTTTTTGATATAAGCGAGTTGTTAACAACTAAATACATTGTGTAAATTACAGTACGTTCTGAGTCCTATCCAGAAATGCAGCTCTTCTAAGCAGTGAGATATTTTAATGTGAGTCAAACTGGTACCAGCAGCAGGGAAGTGTCATCTTGTCTCGTGACCAAATCACTTGTCTAATTTCATATTTGACACAGTTGTTGCATTAAAGGTACGTCCAGCATAATTTAAGCATATACAAAGATGTGTATAACAACCAACAGTGTGATAACTAACCATTTTGAATCTAACTAAGCCAAAATCATAATAACTTGTGTAGTAAAATATTTATTTACAGCCATAATTGATTTCTGTGTAGTATATTTACTTGATGAATGAATATGATATGTATATATATGTGTAATCCTGTTATACCTATTTTTAATAGGCAAAATATGCAAACCCTGCAACAAAGCTTTTATTTACAAGAAATTCAGGTTTGTATATTTATTACTCTAATATTGGCTGCAGTTAAAACATTTTCACACTTTTTTTTATGCTCCTTTAATCATGTAATTTATCGATTAAAAAAAATTACGAATTAATCGCACAATTTTCTGTAATTATTCACAATTAATCTTTTTTTTTTTTTTACTTAAGACTGAAGCTTGTGATGCATGTGTTTTCATGGCAACCCATGGAATTAATATAGACTCAACACACAGAAAGAATATTTAAATTCAAAGACTATGTTTTTTATTTCCTTTTCACTTTGAGTGTATGCCGTTTCTCTCCAAGTTTAGCAAATAAATAAATGTATTGATGAATTAATTGAAAAAAAACCAACATCTTTCTTATATCCATTAACAGATAATATGACAAAGCCCAGAATTATATGTTGGAGTGCAGGTCCAACACTTGGGAATTTGAATATCTGTAGAAACAAAGTTGCAAACTTATTACATGAACAAAGTTGCAATGATACACTGTAATACACACACACACACACACACACACACACACACACACACACACACACACACACACACACACACACACACACACACACACAAATATATATACAGGAGTGAGAGAAAGGGAGGAGAATTTTGTAGTTTACCTTCCAGTATTTCCTCCAGCTTCAGCAGTTTGCCTGTTGGTCAGTCAAAATGACAACCTGCTGTTTTACTGCAGAATTGCCTCTGTGGGCCTTAAATTCATCTTTACACAATCTTGTGCAAATTACCTTCACTTTCTCCAACAGCCGTCGGGTAACTTTTTGAAGTGAAACTTTCTGCCTTCATATTATATCATGGTTGCTCTGTAGCCAGGGTGCTGCGCCGTTAAGGGAGCTAAAAAAAAACCAAACAAACAAAGTAAACAAAATTGCGAGTTAAAATGTTTTAAAATTAATTAATTAAAGAGTTTTCTTTGACACCACTAAATGATAACACGTTACTGCAAGTTGTTGTATTATTTATAACATGAACGGCCGTTATTACATGACTAGTCTTCAAAGACATGCTTGTGATGAGGTGGTGTTCACTTATTTTATGTATTTCTCAAAGAAAACTACTATAGTCACGTGTAGTCCATCACAAATCTAACAACTCTTCCTTTTCTCTGTCCTTGCTGCAGCATGAAATGTTGCAGTGACTCTACCTCAAATGTGCAAGAAACCCGACTGGTGCCCATCATGTCCAACCCAGAGAGTAAAGACGAGCCTTACACCCCCTGCATGCAGGGCAGGTGGGCCCTCGGCGAGCTCGTCCTTGTCGAAAAAAGTCCACCGGTTGAGCAGAAGGAAGAAGACGCCCCCGCCGGCGCAACCCTGGAGCCACAGCAGGAGTCTAAAGCGCGGACGTCGCCCAAAGCGAGATCCGAGACTCCCGCGTCCTGCGCGCCCATGCTGGAAGCGTCACCCGGGACCCGCAAGAGGAAAAAGAAGATTAACAGACGCTGGGCGAATATCCAGACGAGAGAGCGTAAAGCCTCCAACGCAGCTGCCCACAACTCGTCATTGACCGCGTCTATGCAACCAGAGACGGATGACGTAGAGGGCCTGCTGTTCGTTTCTTTTACCTCAAAGGTGAAGCACTGGCGCGGTAGCCCCAGCATAGCCAGCAGAGATATTTAGAACTGTGTGGCGTTTTCACCTAAGCTGCCATTTGTGTGTGAAATCTATCGACTTGATTGCTTCTGTTGTGACAGGAGGACCTGGAGGTTCATATCAAGGACAAGCCAGCCGCTGACTCGCCACCAGCAACTCCAGGTTCGCCATCAACAGTGACGCAGTCGAGGGAAACGAGTAAGCAGTGCTCACATTTCTCATTGAATTGGAACGACGCAGCGCCACATTCGCCCCTTCCTTGAGGCTGTTGCTCTCTGTTTGACTCACTTGATCACGTATAAATGTTTTCATGGTCTTTCAGTGGAGTCGAAGCCCGAGACCGACGGCGAGAAGATAGCTCGCCTGGAGTCTGTCCTGCTGAATGACCTCCGCGTTCTCAAACACAGACAGGTCATCCACCCCGTGCTGCAGGAGGGTGAGGGCACGTACCTGCAAGGAGACGTCCTACCAGTCGAGCAGGCCGAGCAGAGTGAACTCACGACACCCGTTTTCTCTTTTCTGACTGTTGTCTTAGTGGGCTTGAAGCTGAGCTCTCTCGACCCCGCTAAGTCCATCGACCTGCAGTATCTGGGAGTTACTCTGCCGCTGCCTCCTCCAAGTGGCTCAGAAGAAAACCTTCCTGCTCGTGGTAAGTTGTTCTTTGCTTGACGATACCTTCATGTCTCAAAACACCTAATCTAATGGTGTTGTAAATTTAAATTTGGTTGTGAGAGGGCTGTTAAAGTGTAAAGAGTGAACCGCACAAGTTGCATTCCGGTATATGCCATTGTTGTTCTGTTGATCAGCTTGCACATATGTTAAAAAAAGAATCGAAACCCATCATTATTGTACAGAAGACGCACATTCCCTATTTAGAAAAAAATGTTAATGAGAGTGATATTTGCCCTTTTACTCATATTGGTACAAATACGTGTCATTACCATAGTTGCTTGACTGATCTGAAAGGAGAAAGTGAATAAAACTGAGAAATAGCATTCTGCTCAAATAGACTAGTCATCTAGTGCCTCCTACAAACCATCCAGTCATCAGCATGTCACACATTAATGACATGAGCTGATCAGAAATGTAAAATTCAAGAAATTCTCAAAGTAGATAAGTCATCTCGGAAAAATCTAAATGAATGTCGTGCTAGTCCTTTAAGATTAGTCAAACATTGTGATAAACTTGAGTCCTTTGTTACATCCATCTTGGTGGAATCAGCCTCCTCGTTCTATATTTAGATGATTCAGTGATAAATGAACAACAGGCGTAGTAATAACTGCCAGCTTCCTATTAGCCTGGTGTCACCCTGACAGGCGCTGTATTGTCAAAACTGTCGAAACATAGCAGCTCTGACAAGTGATCTTAGAATAACACAAGGAATTAAAATAGTTTCAAATGTCTTCTTGCTTTGATTGAATTCTTGACGTGTACTAAACATTGTTCAATAAGGTAGAAGTAATAGAAGTTCTGCAGGTGTAACAGTGAAACGTCCTCACTGTAACGACAGGAACCTTTTAATCAACCCTTAATTTATTGAATATTTTATTTACCATTAAGTTCCTTGTGATTTTTATTTTTATTTTTTTTTAATGGAGACCTGGTCAAGTGGCCCACTGGTAAATTACAAAAGAGCAAGCAGATATAAAGAACTAATATTCAATAAAGACGGCATAAACAGTTAAAAAAATAAGAAATACACCCTGTCTTTAAATAATAGTTAGACATAGTTCTAGTGTTGGTCAGGGCTGTTGTCTCTTTTTTTCGTAATGAAGGCCATGAGAGCAGAGCATAAAGATCCTAGTAGAGGGTCCTGCAGGCAGTGACAGACTTTAACCATCTCACTGTGCGGATAAAGCTTTAGAAAAACTGTTTAATAATAGTGCAGATTTAGTTTCTCAGTTTGTGCTCATTTATAGATTGTGCGCTGGAAGTTGATGCAGTGCGTTTCCTTCGCAGGTAAGGGATTACCCTTCATCTCCCGGACAGGGAAGACGAGTGACATGACGAAAATAAAAGGCTGGAAAACCAAGTTCACGACGAGCAGTGAAGCCTCTTCGTCAAACTGCGAAGGTAACGTCGTCGTAGCTGCCGTGTCTCGATTGTTGTACGCCAAGATTACTATCGTCGTTGTAATTAAAAGATTAACGGAACTGAAACCAGCTGATTGTGCTTGCGTCTGATTTATTATTCCTCCCCAGTCGATTAAAGTTTCTTTGCTTATTTATTTTCTCTCCTTCCGAAAGGATCGCAAAGGAATCTATCCGCCTTCTGCAGCAACATGCTGGATGAGTATCTGGAAAGCGAAGCTCAGCAAATCACGGAGCGCGCCGCCGCCTTCTCCGCCAACTCGGAGGGCTTGGTGACCTACCAGCTGCCCGCGAAGAGCGCCAGCTACGTGAAGACCCTGGACAGCGCACTGAGGCATCGCAACGCCGCCTCCAAGTCCCCGGCGAAGGCCGACAGACCTTGCCCACTTTCCCACAAACCGCTGCTCTACTCTGCCCTCGTGTCGCCGCCTCCCTCCCTGGACGGACCCACCAACACCGGGAACACGTCTGAATCCTCACACACCCGTCCTGCTTCCACCTTCAGTGGTTCTCCACAACGGTAAGGACGGAACCCGTCATCCTCGTCACTCCCGTTTGAGCTGTTTTAGTACATTTAGGACTGCTGTTGAGTTTGCGTCTTACATTTATTTGATTGATTAATCAGTTAATGGTCTTTGCAATCTGTCCGATTGATCTTTAGTTAACATTTCACCTTTGTTCACCATTATAATTAGCCATAGAAGCAACAGTGGCGATGAAAAGTATGTGAAACAAGGGAAATTGTCTGGTTTTGTGCATTAATTGTCGTAATCTACAATCAGAGGTGTTTAACCTAATAGCTTAGCCTAACTTCTCCTGGTGCTGTGCAGCTCTGATCCGTTACTACTGGAAGCACTTGGTTAAAGTTCCTCCACCTGAAGAAACAACGCCTGAATGCCAGACGGGATGAAATCCAGTGTGATGGGTCGCCGTTTGAAAGTAAAGCAGACATGCTACAGTACGGATTTCCTGAAGACGAGTTGGAGGGCAGAGAGGCTAAAGTGTTTCCGTCTCAGGGTGGACAGACTGTCAGGAGGACAGAGGAAGACACGGGTGTGCTGGAGGTTTTTTTATGTTTCCAGGAGTTCAGCGAGGTGCGAAGGAGCAGGATTATGGAGGGATTTGAAAGTCGATGTGAGAATGGACTGAGAGCCAGTGAAGCTGTTTCAGGACAGAGGTTCCGGAGAGTTGTGAAGACATTTGTGTCATACACCAGATAAAAGAGAATTGCAATAATCAAGACAGTTGAAAAGCGTGGACATGTAATTTTTTTATAAATGTATGATTATTTTTTTTGTGTCTTGTACAGTTAGTTACTTAGTGTTTGTCTGTTATATTTGATCTCCAATTAATTCAGAAAAATGGGAAATTCTAAAGGTTTGCCACTGAATTTCCATTTTGTATTGTTTCATTTCCTCCGGCTTAGATACTGTGTGAAGTTGTTCCTGGACGAACTGCGGCGTCCAAAGTCACCTCGTCCCGGAATCTTTGTGTTGTTTCATAACAGCCCTTTTCCATGATCCTACATTTTAATCAAACCGAGGCACAGTTTTGGTGTCACACCGTCAGTATAACCCGTGCCTTGTCAGATGGTAAATGACAGAAACTCATCTTTTCATTCTTCAGCTCTTCATCATACTCCCCAGTGCTCAGTCAGAAACCAGCAGCGGGTTTGGTTCAGTGCCGGAGGACGCAGCCGCCGAGGCTTTTCGGACTCACTAATGTCCAGCACAGACTGTTGGAGATGGAAATGGAGGCGATGAATCAAGGCCTGAGCAGAAGACACCTGACTCCGGAGAGGCAGTTGGTGGCTCTGTCTGCGTTGGTGACAAAGCAGGTAAGAGTCGCTCGTCTGCAGTACAAGCCGGCTTTTGTTTAGCTCAGCGTGTCAGAGTCCAGCGTCTATTAGATGCTGAAGAGGCACTAACTCTGCCAAGACAAAACATTAACCGCCGCCCTCTTTTCTTTGAATATCTCGCCACAGAATATCAGAAATTCTCAATTCTTCCTTTTTCAGCGAGTAGAGGAAATCAAAGTGGACTCAGATGGCACTATATTTTAAAAACATCACGATCACGTGGGGACTGACTAGAATCTATTTATTTTTGCCTTCATGCAGTTTGTAGTTTGACAGTGGTGCATTTCTAAATTCATCTGCATTGCTCCTCAGACTCCAGAAGCAGGTTCAGCTCATATTTGTGGCATACAACGCCGGGTCGGGTGACGCTGTTTGGAACGGGTGAAATGTATCAACGCATAAATTCACGAGTCAAAATAAGCAGAGCGCTGGCTGGGTAACTGATGAGAGCGCACACAAAAATGACGTTGTTTCTATTTCTTAAACAAATTCATCTCAGGAAGTCTTCACCTCTTGTTTTCCCCCAGCTTTGTGGGGGAGAAAAGCCTTTCTCTGCACTATTCACATCCGTGTTGTGTTGTTAAGGCTTCAGGATAGAACTGAATCTACAATACTATTAGAGCAGTGTGTAGGTTCTACGCAGTCCTTTCTCTATTAGTTCTGCGTTGAGGTTGTAAGTACTGTTAAGTACTTCACCGGCGTAGACGGATCAGTCGTGAAACGTCGTCGTGTAAACGCAAAATTTTTCTGGAACGAAAATGCAAAAACGATGTATTCTCACCCGAAGCGCTGTCGTGTAAATCGGGGCCTCAAATAAGAGCTGTGTTTGAAGCACCTTCAGGGAACTCTTCAGCTTCCATTATATGCTTAATTTTTTTAGATTTTTGTTTGTGACTTATCACACGATTGTTTACGTCTCAAACACTGTTCAGCTCATTGAAGCTGTTAAACATAAAATGAGTTAAAATGGCTCGGATGATCAGAGCAATTCAAAAATGATAATATGATGAGATCCTAATAGTAAGTAAGAATCTAAAGGACGAGTACAGTAGTGTTTTATATTTCAACGACTGTCTTTCTCTCTCCTCTTTTCGTTCAGACGGAGTCCGGTCGGACATCGAAGGTGCCTCTGAAGAAACCGTCTGTAGGATCAAACTGCAAGGAAGCCCACTGCCGACTGGGCTGCGTGTGTCCCAGTGAGCAGCATCTGAACCGGGACCCAGTCCACTGCAGAAAGCCTGAATGCATGTTCGACTGTTCCTGCTCACGAAGCGACACCACCGAGCAAACTGCTGAGGGAGGAAGCGAACAACCCACCAATCCTGTTTCCTGTAAGATCAAATTATTCTGTTCATAATCTTTTACTTGCATTTCAAAACCTTCTTCAAAAGTTTATCTTAATTGAAATCTCACTCATTAATGATGCTTTTTGTTTTTCATGTTGAGCTTTTATTTATTTATTTATTTATTTATTTTTTTTTTTTTAATGTTGGCATAAAACTCACTGACTTTCAAGTGTTAATGCGTTGCTTTCATCTCCTCCAGCTGTAATTGCTAAGGAACATGTGGCCCGGCCTCGCCCAGGCTCCCATACTAACACACTGTGGAACCGCAACATCCAGGATGAGGATCCAGAGCCACTTTACACTCCTCATTGTTCTTCAAGCATCCTCAAATGCAGCAAGGAACCTCCTCAAACACAGCCGGTAAAGTCTAATTGCTTTTTAGTTGAACTGAATAGCAGTTTTTGAGGATCTGTGTACATTCAGGTTGTAAATTTTGATTTAATTTGTGTAACGTGTACTCAAATGATGGAAATTTTATATTATATTGTTGAGTCCATTTATTGTGTAGTGTCGTACAGCTGTACGCATTTTAAGATCTGTTTACGTGTTTTTGGGTAGGAATTTCTATATTTATAATGAAATAAAATCACGATTGCAGATCGAAGAACACGAAAAGGATCCGGTCTATAAATATTTTGAGAGCTTGATGACATGTGCGCGTGTCAGAGGCGTCGGCCCAAGGACTCCTCGCCAAGTCCACACGCAGCCACAGATCGATGCTATTTGTGAACCAAATACCAGCAGCACAACCCAGGCGAAGAAAACCCCGGACATTCAGGCCGAGAACGACCACGGCACCAGACCCGCGCTCACAACGCAAGGTAGAGAAATGAGCATGCGCTTTACTTTTGTCACCCACTTGAAATGTTTCTGAATTTAAAAAATTTTTGCCGCGTGTCATTGATTACATTTTCTGTCTCCTAGAAGAGAAGGCTGCCCAGAGGACCCCATTCAATGAAAAAGACGCAAAGACACAGATTCAGATCCAGTCCTTGTGTCCGTGGAAGAAAGACCGCAAAGTGATCCTGCAGGCTTTGTGTACGCTCATGAGCCAGAACCGACTCTCTAAGCGTTTCCACGTCGGACCTTACTACATCAACCCGATCGACAAGATCTGCATGCGAAAGCCCAGCGGCTCCATCATCAGCTACAGGGTGCGTCTCCCGTGCGGCTTGTCTTTCAGGATCTCCTTCATTGTCGTGACCTTTTATTTAAGTGACAATCTCGTGGTTCTTGTAGCTGCAAATCGGTGTTCGGTCGAACGACAGCGGTGAAGAGGATGAGGATGAGGAGGAATTTGCCATCAGTGAAGAGGAAGAGGAACACGAAGACGACTATGATGAAGAGCCAGAGAGGTTCTTGGGTGTGACGCCCTTCCTGAGTGGGGTGACGCCTGCCGGGAGAATGAGAGTCAGGAGGAAATCTTCTGCTTGCCAACAGGGACTTGTACAGGTCAGGGCTTTGGGAGGTTTCTTCTCTTGGTAGTTATGAAGCTTTACAGCATAATGTTCAGTGCGTTGCCATCAAACACATATTTAATGACCAAGACAAAAGTCTTGTGGCACACTGAGATTCACTGCTAACCAATATCCAACAAAGACCATTAAATCATCTCAGAATTCATTTAGAAAAAGCGGTATTCTTTCTGTTCTTTAACGTGAAAAACATTTGGTTTTCTTACTTGATTCCATGAGGATTTTGTTCTTTTACAGGTCAATGGGAAATGCTACAATCACGCTAAGCTGATGCTGGGAACCGTCGGATCTTTGCATCCAGCCAACCGCCTCGCAGCCTTTGTCACAGGCCGGCTGAAAGTACCGAAAACGTTCCAGGAAATCAGTCAGAAAACTGTCCCCGCACACCAAACCGCCGCTGTCAAAGGCCTTCACAATAAAGCTGCTGACGCAGTGGTTTCTAATGTTATACCGGCAAGACGCACCTCAGATCTGAAGACGCCAACGCAGCCACAAGGTGAGAGGTGTTTGTTTCTTTCTGGATTACAACGCTCACAATCGCACCTTAATCTACCAAGATAATTGTAATCCAGGCAATTAACGGCTACTGTTGTTTAAAAATCTGTGTTCGACTATAGGGAAGTAACTTGTGTTTTTCAATACTTAGACTAGAGTTCTGCAACCTGCGGCTCTACAGCCCCTCTGTAACGACTCCATGACACTTCCAGAAAATTGTGTCAATTAACATTTTTGCTTTGTTTTTCAAAAATGGTCAAATCTCCTGGACAAAAACGTCTAAAGAAGGCGAAAGAGCCGGGATGACAACATTTTTTATAAAATAGGTAAAACTACAAAAAAAAACCTGGAATAAAAGCTAAAATGATCAAATCGCTCAACAGTCAAAACAAACCTTGGAAATTGCTCATATAGCTAAAATGTTGTAACCATGAGAAAAAACACAGCGGCGATAAATTGCTAAAATGGCTAAAACAGCCAAGACAAAAAATCCATGAAGAAAAGAAAAAGAAATTGCTAAAAGATTGCTGCAGAAACAAACAAAAGAATGTACCTAAAGTAAATCAAACTTTTAACTGTTCGTCATTAATGCATTTTTTTGTTTTTTCTTTATTTAAGCTCATTTGCGTGCTTTGCAGCGTGACTTAGAACGTCATAATAATCACTTTGAAATTGAAATGTCTAAGATTTGCCTTTGAAGATTGCCATGGTTTTAGTCACGTTAACTTACAGCGATGTAAAAAGAAGTTGTTGCCTCATCTCACCTTGCCCTGCATTTGTCTCTTTAGGTCAATTAATTCAGCTCGACCTTTCGGGAAAAGAACCTACCGCCTCTTCGCAGCATTCACAAGTCCCTTTGTTCGTTTCAAGCCAGCAGCTCTTCGCCAGGCCCGTTCCGAGCAGCTCCACGCCGCTGCCTGTCTCCCTCACCGTCTCCCCGTCACTCAAAAGCCCCAGCTTCCTGGAAGAAAGTGGAACTTGTTCATTCAGGATCTGTCCTCCCTCCAACCAGAGTGCCGAGGCTCAGAAGCTACGTGGCGTCTCCCTGCCCGGAGGCTTCACTCTCATTCAGCTGCCGAAGCACGGAGCCGAAGGAGCGGCGCCGCAACCCGCACCTCCGGCCGCCGCTGACCATGCCGGCGCGGACGACGCCCCGCAGCCTGCGAGCAGGTTCAGCCAGTTAGCGTCGGTGTGGCTCGGCGCGAAGACCCGGGATAAAATCAGGAGTCTGTTGAGCAGCAACTCGGAGCCCGCCTCCTCCTCCGAGACGGTCCGCGGCGAGTCGATGTCGTCGGAGGGCGACGACAGCGGCGAGGCGGACAGACTGGCAGACTCACACCTGAGCAGCCCCTCAGAGGACTTGACCTCCGACTACTCCGATTACTCTGATTGCGACGAAATTGTCAGTTTAAAGATGATATTATATCGAGTTACTCGTTGTAACGGCCGTCATTGCTTCATTTACATGCTGAATGTTGCAGGAGGATCCTGTGGACGTGGAAACTGTGGAAGAGGAAAGTCAATCAAAAGTGATCGCGGAAATGAGGGAAACTGCTGTCAAGAACTTGGAGCCCTCAAGGTAGTGCTTGATAATAAAAATAAAATATTTATATATATATATATATTTTTTTTTTTTACATTTTCTTTTTGTCATTTGTCCACTAATAGCTGTGTGGAACAGCCAGTAAACAACAGGAGGCGAAACAACCACACGGTGGTGGAAAGAGCCCGGCGGCATGAGCAGCGCATGCTCTTCAACAAACTGAGCACGGTCCTTCGATGTGACCCCAAAGCCCCCAGACTGACCCTTCTTGAACAGGTCGGTGCAATTTCTGATGTTCATTTCCAAATGGTTCCAATCGTTTTTCGGTGTGAAATCAAAACACAGTTGAGTTTAACTCTCAGATCTTATTCTAGGTTCTCTGTCAGCACTGTGTGGTGTGATCAGAAGCGATTCGCAGTGTAAGCTCTGTCCCTGACATTAGAGTTTAATCTGAAAACCTCCTTTCTACACTGAAGCACGACATCCCTTTTCTCATAGAGGCCTTTTCACTTTATTAATTCATAAGAGCAAAAACCTGTTAACCATCCATCCATCTTTGACACCACCTTCCACTGCGGTTGGATAATGGGAGTACATAGAGAAAACCCATGCCACACATGGAGAAACTAAAAAGATATTATCATCTTATCATGCATTTGACTGTATTTCAAGTCAATTTCAGAGAAAGAGAACTGTTCTTGCTGCATGGTGGTGTAATGGTTCGTGCTTCAAAGTGAGAATTTTCCAGGTCAGGACTTTTAGGGGATTTTCTATGTAGGATTTGTGCATTTAAATGTACTCCAAAAACATACATTTAGGCTGACCGGTCACTATAAAATGTTTCCATGGGTTTGTCCAGTGGGCAACCCTCATGTGTCTCATTGCAAAGCGGGATTAGCTCCAGCCACCTCTTAATCTGGAATTGGATCATTTCAAAAGAAGATGAATGGATGTTTTCCCCACCGTTAGAAATCACATTGTGACTGTGCTCATCATCTACAGGCTTGGGAAGAAATCCAAAATCTGACGAGGGTCTCTGAAATTCTGAAGCAGAAAAAGAGGACGCTGGCTGCCCGGCAGTATGTCTGTCTACAAAAACTTTCTTTATTGTCAGGTACGTACGATTATCTGAATGATGAAAGGAAACACACTCCTGGGGTTGGGCTTCCTGTTCAGGTTTAGATTTGTCAGCAGGTTTGTCACAGAGCTGTAAATCTTTAATTACTCGAAGCCTGACAGATGTTTTTAAAAAACCATCAAATTCCAGGAGTCAAAATGTTGACTGGCACTTGTGTAATTTGCCTTTTTACTTTTTAGGCAAGTCTGCGGCCCAGATTAAAAACAAGCTGACGGAGATCTGTGCAAGACAGAAAATGGAGAAGATCTCCAACGGGAGGTTCTTCTCCAATCTCCTACATTCCAGAGCTGCACAGCTGGAAACCACTGCTTCCCAGTCGGGCCCCAAGCCTTCTCAAGATGGCATACCCATGATCCCAGCCCATAACAACATGCGCAAGATGTTACATGTGCTTCAGCCTCACCTGTACAAAGCGCTGACAGACTCCTACGGAAAGGCAAACGTCCCTGAGCCGGGTCAAGTTGTGGATTCTTCCCAGGTCAGTGAACATCGATCAAAACCGGAAGACAAATGGGAGGCGTCTCGGGAGACTTTGGGGAACATGACCGTGGCCGAAACCCTAAAACGGCGTCGAGCCCAAGCGGATGAAGCTTCTTCTCAGTCCTCTGCGTCTTCAGTGAAAACAGACAACAAACTCTCCCGACGAGGCTCTTCAGTACCAGTTACTCTTCCTCTCATTCGCTCCAAGACTGGCAGAATCATTCTTCCTTCATGTCTAAAGCCATGTAAGCCGACACATCGGTGAAAGCACTGTGTTTTACAACTCCTGAATTTAGGTGTGCTCGGTTGACTCTGTTTTTCTTTTCATCTTTTCACAGTGGGAAACGGCTTCTACACACTCATGGTTATGAAACCCAAGGACAAAGAAGAGGTGGCGGACAGCGCTCCAACTGACGTGCAGCGCTCAGAAGCAGACCAGCCCGAGAACCAAGAGGACACGCAAACTGTATCTGAAGAACGTGAACCGAGCAGCATTCCAGGCGACAAAGCAACATCTTCAGATTTGAATCCGAAGTCTTCAGGTACATCAAATGCGCCGTCTGTTCCCGCTGTCCCAAACCAATCACCGCTGGCGCCTTCAAAGGCCCTGGAACCTCACACGAAAGGGAAAGCACTGCTCACTGACACAGATATAAATGAAATTCTTGCAGCCACCCGTCTGACTTTTAATCAGTTGCCTCAAAACGTAAAGATCTCCGTCAAACGCGGCGTGGGCCGCCCTGCAAAGCACCCGGCTGAAACTAAAGCTTCGCGCCCTCCTCGACCCATACTGGGTAAAAAGCGACCAGAGAAGACTGAGAAAAAGGCAGAGGCGGACAGCGATAAAGCAGAAACCCCCGGGTCGGCCAAACGCAGAGGGAGGCCTCTGAAAAGTCAGTCAGAAGAAGTTCCGGCAGCTCCCGCCAAGCGAGGAGTGGGTCGTCCACCTAAACCAAAACAAGTAGATCCCGAAAGTTTTCGCCACAGCTTCAGGAGCCCTCAGGCCGGCGGCGGAGCGCCCAACGCTTCGCGGCCGCTGACACGCGGCGCTTTAGGGAAGGACTTTCCCAGTGCAAAGAAACGCTCCTGGATCGACATGGAGAAGGAACTGGAGTCCGACGTCGAGTCTGAGTAGTCCTGGTATCTTCACGCAGTCGCTCGACCTCACGTAGTCTCACACTGAAAGCTCACACCTGCCTGAGGCAGCGGTGTGCGGTCAAGAGCGACTTGTCGGTGTGAAGCCGACGTCACGGACGCCATCGAAAGCTCTTCGCCAAACGTGCCTCTATGAAAAGCCAAAGGACCAGGGGCACTGGTTAATGCTGCTCTTTTATCTGCACAAAACTCAATGAGTCTCCTTCCTCTGAACACACAATGGCATTGAATGTATGAATGAAGTGTTTTGATGTCCTCTTAAGATGGACAGATCCTCCATTAATGTTAACGTTCAAGTTTGCAATGAGATGTTAAAATTTATTCCGATTATGTTGAAGATTTTCTATCAATTCTCTAATGCCGGTGAGAGACTATCCAGGGTTCAAGATTTAAGCCTTACAGTGGGAATGTTAGCCAGGTGTGTATCCTCGGTGGGACTGGACAACACACTGCGTTGGTTTATCTTTCTTTGGGTTTCTTGGTTTTTGTTACTAACTCAGAGGAAATCATTTATAGTTGCACTTTATGTTAGAATTCACACACCATACCTTGTATTCCTGTAGCCTGTGTAGTCGTGAGGTACAGTAATCTTGTAGTGTTAATCTCAAAATGAATCATTTTAAATCTAATGTCTGAATCCCAATAAAATGAATTGTTTACTATTTTCTTTTTTTGTATCTATAAAAATTACTTCTGAGTCTCACACTTTTCTTCCTGTTCTTGGTGGATCGTTTGGAAACACTGGTTGTTGTTTTATGTGTAAATGGAATAAAAACAAAGAGAGTATGTGTGCTTTATTTTGAAATATGATTGTGAAAGTTTCCTATTTCACTCAAAACTAGGTTCACATTTGATTGAAAAAAATCTACTATATATCACCAAGACCTTTTGCTGTGTAGTCAGAGCAAAGAAAAGTATATATTTGTCGAAAGAGTTTTCATGTGCAAAAAAACGTGGGCTGTTCATGCAGATCATTTCCACCTTAGAGCTGATCGAAAGAAACAACTTTGCTTATAACGGCTTTTATCTGCCCTAGTTACCTGAAATGTAACTGCGGTTGGTGGAAGGCACATCCACAAAGGACTTTTCAAATCAGTCTATTTCCATAGACCAGCTTGTTAAAACAGTAAAATGGAAATGGTCATCAGAGTGGGGGCATAATATACTTCTCAAAAAAATAAAGAGAACAATAAAATAACGTCCTAGATCTCAATCAATGAAATACTGCAGTTGAAAGTCTTTATTCAATATATAGTAGAGTGCTTTGACAACAAAATAACACAAAAATGATCAATGTAAATCAGAATTATTATCTCATGGAGGTCTGGATTTGGAATCATACTCAAAATAAAAGTGGAGAATCACATTGAAGGCTGATCCAACGTCAGCGAAAATTCCTCCAGGCAAGTCAAAATTAGGCTCTGTAGTGTGTGTGTGGCCTCCACCTGCCTGTAGGACCTCCCTACAACACCTGGGCATGCTTCTGATGAGGCGGTGGATGTTCTCCTGAGGGACGTTCTCCTGAGGGACCGCCTCCCAGACTTGGATCAAAGCATCAGTCAACTCCTGGACAGTCTGTGGTCAACGTGTGGTTGGTGGATGGAACCAGACATGATGTCCCAGATGTGCTCAGTTGGATTGAGGTCTGGGGAACGGGCAGGCCAGTCCAGAGCATCAATACCTTCATCATGGAACAACTGTTGACACACTTCAGCCACATGAGGCCTGGCATTGCCCTGCATCAGAAGGAACCCAGGAACCACTGCACCAGCATCTGGTCTCAGGTGTAATTGATTCACAATTAGTGTTGCTTCCTCACTGGACAGGTTCATTTCACACCAGTGTGATATACTTGGAGTTATATTGTGTTGTTTAGGTGTACCCTTTACTTTTTTTGAGCAGTGTATATCAAGTAAAACTAAAAACAAGAGCCAAAAACAACCAAATGAGTTGGAAGAACATAAACCCACCGTCAAAATAAAATAAGTCACAAGATCTAACAGGCTGAACATGAATGAATTGCTCGTCAAAATAAAAGCAGAATGGAGAGATAATATGAAATCTGTGAAAACAATGAGGCAGCGGCATCTCATTTAAATATAGACTACACTGAGGCCAAATTGGTGTTGAATGGGAAAGACCGTGAGGTTAATGTGAGTATATGCTGGAAAAACAACACTGAATACCCTGAGCAAGCAGAATTTTACATGCAATTTCAATAATATGCTCTTTTATTATGGCTTCCAGTGTTGATGTCATTGTGAAGTCCCAAATTGTTTGAGGCTTGATTTTGTGCCTCATTTGGACATTTTCAGTTGAAATGGCAGGTTTTACGGTTTCTGATTGTTTTTTTTTTTACAGATTCGCCTTCACAGTGGGCCCATTAGGTTGCTTTTTCTGCCAATTATTATTAGTTTGCAGCAATATCAGCATGTGTGTGAAGATGCTATTGTAATATGAATAGGGAATTAAGCTGTTTGTGTATTGTTCTTTTACCATCACACAGCAAACTCGGAGACAAGCACATATACTCACATTCACACTATGTGTCATGACATACAAGGAAAAAATATAAAATCCACTTTGAAAGCAGAGTTGACCCTGCAATCGAACCTGTGACCTAACCACTACTCAAAATATTAGTCTGATACAACATCTTGTCGAACAGAGAAATTAGCAAAGCCAAACAAAAAAACTTATTTGCACAAATTATGGCAGCTGAAGTTGAATTATTGGTTCTCTATGTGCCCAGTCTATGAAAGGCCTATTGCCCCCCCTGGATCTATTGATTTATAATCAGCCCAGGTTTCTATATTATATTCACTGTTATCTTATAGTGTCACTCTATCACTGTGTAGTAAAGAAAGAATTAATTGCTTTAACCTGAGTAAATATGCTCATTAGGATAAGGATGGATTTGTCCACTGAGGCGCACTCAAACATCCCAGGTCCGGCCACGTTTTTCTATTTTTTTCCTCTTTTTTTTTTTCTAATCCTATTAAATCTGATCACACAACAACAACAAAAGCAATCATTGATGCAATCATGAGACCGGTGCAGGTTCAGATCCAGCAATGCGGGGTCACCCAGGGGAAGAAAAAGACGCACATTGATCCGCGGTGGCGCAGAGACGCACAGGCACTGCAGCGGGGGCGCTTGATGCAAAGCGACAGGAGGACGCACAGCAGTTAAACCCACTCAAGAGATTACTGTCCACATGTCCCGGCAGCAGGAAGCCTGCCCGACTCTGTAAAGTCTCTGCGGGAGGGTGTTTCTTTTCTCTTTTTTTTTTTTCTTTTCTTTTGGAGAGCTTCTGGGGAGGACGATCATTAGTTTTCTTGCGCTCCCGCACTTGTTCAGCCCCGCGTTCTGTGTCTAGACCGTGTTTCTTTCCTGGCTTGTCACCGTGGATGGTCACCTGTCCTCCGAGCTGCACCTCAAGGCTGCAGACAGAATGCCAGGAGATGGCTTCACCATTAAAAGGCGCATCAGGAAACTGCTGCGTTCTCCTGCCACCAAGAACAAGAAGAACAGAAAAGAAAATCTCAGCAGCAAGGTATGTATGTCCTCACTTTTCTGAATACCTGAGGAGAAGCACCTCTGCAATTATCCCATGTTTGGAACTAATGTAAATCATATGAAGCGATATTTCTATGTACAAATCAATGGTCATAACCCATTTGCCAATAATATTTTGGAGTGGGAAGTGTTTTACCTCTTGGATCAAACGATATTCAACCAGCACATGCTAAGAAAGTGAGTTTTTACAATCTGGCAACACAAAAATACACATGTAATGACTTGTGAGTGATTCAGCAAGCGATAATAAACATTTCACCAACTTCAACTTGGTAAGCTTATTCAAAGGTGTGTGAGTGTGTGTGTGTGTGTGTGTGTGTGTGTGTGTGTGTGTGTGTGTGTGTGTGTGTGTGTGTGTGTGTGTGTGTGTGTGTGTTGTGTGTAGTTTAAACAGGACACACTCATTCACACACAGGTACATTCATATGTTGCTCCAGACTTTATCAATGACACCAACAGTTGCTTTCTAAATCTCAAGGCAGACAGACTGCAGGACCAGCCAAGCCACCTGTCACTTCTTCCTCACCTCATTACCACACTACTTTATGTCTTCTTTTTAGAATTCCTCTATTATAAGAAAATAATGGCATTGTTTGTGATGTCAGCCACTCTATTAGGATCACTTATGCATATAAAAAGAGGCAGTGCAACAGTTTGGCCTTTAATTCTGCCTTTACGATGATGACGCTGTCCTATTTTGTGCTCTTAATTCAACTTACCTTCCTGTCTACCATTGAGGTTGCAGGTTGCTATGATATTGAAGTTGATCGTGCATATTTTACGTATGACACCCTCAGCGCTCTATAAATCTGCTTCTCCACCAGCACAGAATGAGTTTAATATGTTTTTATTTAATTAGTAAATTGATTTCATCCTCACATGATATGTGGTCCATGCTTTATTATTTTTTTTTATCAGCAGTTATATGATTCATGGGGTAATATTTTTATTACAACACATTAGACTGTAAAAGTGTATTGATGAAGAGGAGTGTCTGTCTGTGTGTTTTCATTCTTGCATGATTAATTTCCTGTGACTGTTTGTCTCTCACAGAGATATTAGGTTTCTGTAATTAAACGGTCAAACAAAACAACCTACAGCTTATAATTTTTGGGCCGGATCTTGTCATGATCCAGAGTCACATTAAAGTAAGTGAGACTTAGTGCAAGTATATTTTTTTCCTATTATCGGGGTTGGTGTGTGAGCGATCCAGACTAACTGCAGCAGACTACTTATAATTTGCAGATATGTGTCTGTATGTCTGCCTCTTCAACAATCCTTCATGTGCTGACATGCGTCACTCCCTGCAGGTGACTTTGGAGAAGGTCCTGGGCATCAGTGCCACAGGAAACAGTGGACTGGCCTGTGACCCCCGATCTGGCCTGGTGGCCTATCCTGCAGGGTAAGACCTATTTTCCACCTTCTGTCGCCGTCTGACTTTATCCTTATCATAGCACATCGTGCAGATGTGTGGGTGCTTTCTCTCTATACCGTCGAGGAGTACATGAAGAGGAGTTTCTGTGGGCTTTTTCATCACTTTATCGCTCAGTGAGGCTTCAACTATCTGCAAACAGAGGGAGTGATCGTGTTAACCTACCCATTGTGAGATTTAATCTATAGGACGCCCTCAGAGCCTCTGGAGCTGCAGCACCACCGAGTCGAAAACACAGTGAGACACAATCAGCGCTCCTGTTTGCATTTTTTCTTTTTTCTTTTTGTTGCACTCAAATATTCTAAGAAAGCCGGATTAATACTAAGAAGGTCAATGGTTGAAAAGAAAAACAAAATACGGGAGAATTAGGGGTGTTAACTGTTGTGCTGCTGCGCGGCCGTTCTGTGCACCTACTCTATGTTGTGTGTGTGTTTCTATCCGGTTCTGTTCGACAATTTTGAAAGCCTCACACTTCGTAAAATGCGCACATTCTGGCAGTCCACCTTCTGTCTTGATTTAAATCTGTGCAAGCTGTGGTGTGAGGACTGCTGAGTGCGGCTTTGGAGCCGAGGAGTGAGCAGTTCAGAAACAGGTGGGCTGCTCACCAACTCAGCGCCGAGAGGAAGTGGTCGCCAGGAAGCAATATGAATGATATATGATAAAGCTCATGAAATCCGATGGTACTGCGACTATCACATCGTAAAAACGTTTCTATTCTCAAGCTTTGAGTTGTGTTCTTGAATGTTTTCTGCTGGTTGGTCAACAATCTGTCGTTTTAACCGAGTTTGTGAGCAGCCTCAAAAAAAATATCGTTCAACAAGGAGACAATCTCGTGATGTAAAAAGGTGCAGTTGTTAACAGTGTTGCCTCACTTTTAGGTTCTGTCTCTGTGTGGAGTTTGCACGTTCTCCGTGATGGGTAGAATTATTTCATGAGTCATGCGGTCAGAGCTCACAATTCCACAATCAGCTTCTTAGATTATTTGTTTTTTCACAATATGTTATAATCTGGAAGGTCACCTAAACAGCACTTTTTATTCATTCTCTCTTGGACACGAAGAGCAGTCGTCTCATCAAACATCTGCAGTGATTGTTTTTAAGATTGAAAGTATATTGGTATTTTCCTACATGCATACCTTTCCTCCTGCTGTCTATTTGTTTTTTTTAATATATTTAAGTTTTCGTTGACAAAAGGTCATGAGACAGAAATGTCACAATCTCCCGGATGAGGGACTTTTTTGACAGTTAAATGCAGCTCCTCCGGCTCCTTTAAAAATCCACTTTCCTCCAATTGTCCAGTTTCCAGACAGCCTGTCTTTTCACAATACCGAACCTGCTGACTTGCAGGATAGGCTCCGTAATTCGACACCAGCGTCATCATCTAATTGATGCTGTGGCTGAAATGGATGACTAAACAAAGGAATCGACACGAGCTCTCACCAACCTGCTTCAAACCAGGACATAATCAGTAGTTTTTCACAAACAGTTACTCATGATAAAAAAGTATAGAAAATGTGTAGATCCCAATCTGCAGCACCATATCCGCCTATCAATCTTTTATAACATTTAAGATCACACTGATCCCAGGTGATGACGTGGAAAAGCAGGAAATACCATGAACAGGACAAACACAGAAAGACGGACAGTCACACAAGCTCAGGGGAAACACTCTACCCTCTTTAAAATATGAATTTCTAAAAAAATCAGTTTTTAAGTGATTCTTTGGCCTGTAGCACATTTCTGGCATTAATTAAGAAAAAAATAATAATCTTGATTGGATTTAATGAATTCATTATTAAATGTTTCCCTAGAAGACGAAATGCATGACTGTTTGCAACGTTTTGTGCCTCTAGCTGTAATAATCTGGAACATACCACAGAGTTTAATTAGAGATCAACGGAGATTAGTAACATCGGGCTTTCCTCGTAGTCGCTGCTGGACTCAAGTAAGGCCGTATGGATTCCCGCATTACATCACAGTTTAAAGTTGGATATACACATTAAAAAAGAGAGATCAAGCAGTCATTTGCAAACGTTATTTGTGCATCTACAACGAGTCCATATGAAAACACTTAAGGGAATGACATCCATACAAAAACAACATAAATACACGTTCTGTTTGGACCTGTTACGCGGATCACTGTGTTCTTCCCCTTCGTGTTGTAGGTGTGTGGTGGTCCTGCTCAACCCCAAGAAGAACAGGCAGCACCACATTATCAACACTTCAAGGTGAGTTGAACACAGTCTACCGTTGAAGCCACGTTAAATTGTCCAGAGTAGCAGTCAGCCACACCGAGATCATCCTGTCTGTCTCTCTCACTTTCACAGGAAAACCATCACCGCGCTGTCATTCTCCCCCGACGGAAGGTATTTGGTGACAGGAGAGGTGAGAAAACAATCCGTTTTTTTTCTTTGTCTCTGCATTCAGCTTGTCGCAAACGACCATTTTCCCCCCCTCTCTCTCACTAACTATCCTCCCAAGGGTTTTGTATTTGCCGTTCGGTTCTTCGCTACCACAGTGGGATTATTTTACTGAATGATTTCGATTTACATGTTTACGTCAGAATTCAGGGAAATAGATCCTTCCAGGCTGCTCTTATCAACAGGATAACAAGGAGTTTGGTTGTCGTGCAGAAAACATCCCAGCGGGATGAAAGTGATACTTCAGCCTCCGTGTGTTTTCAGTCTGCAAAGAGCCCAAATTCTGCCGCGTCACAGTTGCAAAGTGTCTTAGTTTATGTTGTCGTTACCACACGAGCCTCAGCAGCATAACACACTATCCTAATCCTCCCCAGGCCAATCCAAGCCGATTAAAGACTTCTCTGTGTGAGTGGATGGACATTCGGAAGTTGTCGTGACTGCAAAGACCAAAGTTCAAACAACCAAGGAGAGGCCGTGCCTTTGCCATTCACAAGAAACCAAAATGCCAAATTGTGCCAAGTCGCTCCATGAATGATTGAATTCACCGAAACTGGTTGCGGGTCAAAACAGAGAAAAATTTAATCTTTAAAACGTACATGTCCATCTTTCAAGCTGGAGCGAACGTTCTTGTCAGCGAGCAGACATATTAAAGTTGTCTTTCTACCTGCTGTGCACTGTGATCAAAGCAGAGCACATCACAGCTCTGCCAGAGGATTTCCTGTAAGCCTTTAAAGAGGAGGAGTTGATGATATTCCAGAGTGAATGATCAGATAAGAAGTGTCCTTCGCACACTCATTCATCTGACTGTAGGTAATTTGCATACAGGGATGGGCTCTCTTTTTACTATTTCTCGACTGTGCATGCCTTTCTACACAGCCCTCCCCTCCCCAGTTGAATGTCATCCATTTTCACTGTCCTTCAGGCTGCTGGATCTCACACCCACTGCATTAACTTTGACCTTTGAAAAGTCCTTCCACCATATTATAATCAGAGCCTGCACAAATAACCTTTTGATCCTCTGTAGGGAATAATTTGAGCAGGTCAAGGGTGGAGGGTAATCTCCTACAGAGCTGGATAGACTGGAGTGACAGGTGACTGCTGGGATTCCCAGTAGACTTTCAGATTGAAGGGATGTAACACTAATTTAATATCAAGCAGCTCTTTTCTCTCAATTAACCCATTTGAAAGAAATGTCCTCCTCCTCCTCCTCCTCCTCACACGATCTTTGTTTCTCCTTCATCAGAGCGGTCACCTACCGGCGGTGAGACTGTGGGACGTGGCAGAGCGAAGGCAGGTGGCGCAGCTCCAGAAGCACAAATATGGCGTCTCCTGTGTGGCTTTCTCACCCAACGGCAAATACATAGTCAGTGTGGGGAATCAGCACGACATGATGGTCAACGTCTGGGCATGGAAGGTTGGTCGTACTTAAAAACTATGTCGCTGACAGTGATGGATTACTGAGCAGGATGACTGGGCAGAGTCGGAGCATGGAGTCCCTGCTGGAAGCGATGGTTAACAAATTTTGGTGGCAAATTAATCAGACAACTACACAGGGACACAAAATGCCCACAAAGGGACACAAAACAACAAAAAGGCAGAAAACTACAAGGAGAATCTATAAAAAAAGAATATGAGATACAAGATAGAACCACAAAAAAACCCTTAAAGAGATATAATCTATTGAAACTAGCATTAATTAAATCTACAAAACAAAACAAAAAAAAAATGACTGCAATAGAGGTGAGGTGACGATCAGAAAGATGCCAAATCAGCACAAATCCAAGTGCCCCTTGAAAATGGAAACATAGAGAACCTCTGAAATACACAAATGATTCTTATAAGATACACAACAATGGCAGAGGGATGCAAAATCAGCACATAAACTGAAAACTGCTCAAAATTGATGAAGCGAGACAAACGTGACAGATGAAATAACCATAAGTAATTGTGCCACAGTATAGATACATGAAAGGAGGTAGAAGAATACCTAAAAAAAAACAAATCCATCCATCATCCATGCATCTGAATCTATGTCAGTAGTTGATAAAAGATGTTCCATAATTTGGAATTTGTGGGATTCTTGAATGAAAATTTGTGAACTAATGACACTTACGATGAACGATGCGTCAGAGGTACTGTGGTCGCTTACAGTCGGTCATCTTTCATGTTCCTGTCAGGAGGATCAAGTTTGCTTAGGATGAATGAGGCAGTAGTAAACAGGAGTTTAGTCAAATAGTAACATTAAGATCAATGCTTTGGCTGATTCTTTTTTTTATTGAGAGTTGCAGCTCTATTCTTTGCTAATTACTGTCAAACGTCTTGATGTTACAACAGTCCATCAGTACCCAACACTTGAATCCAAGCATTGCAAAAACATGTCCTGGTGAAGTCTTTGTGATAATCATTTTGGTTTTCCTTTTGCAGAAAGATTTGATCGTGGCTGCAAACAAGGTGTCAAGTAAGGTGACTGGTGTGTCTTTCTCCGAGGACAGCTCCTACTTTGTAACAGTTGGAAGCAGGCACGTGAAGTTCTGGTATCTAGACCACTGCAAGGCTAACAAGGTATTAAAAGTCCTCTTTAAATAAAAACCTACAAGGCACTGATGTTGGTGTGCTGCGGTCGTGACACACATTTGAAGTGTGGATGCCACCAGCGGTGTGCGGTGTGCTCTCACCACCGCCTCGGCTTTATCAGCTAACACTCGCCCCTCTGTGGTATTTAGGCCAGCACTCCCGTGCCTCTGCTGGGCCGCTCCGGGCTGCTGGGAGAGCTCAGGAACAACTTCTTCTGCGATGTGGCCTGCGGACGCGGCGCCCAGTCCAACTCCACTTTCTGCATCACTTCCTCCGGCTTGCTGTGTGAGCTGAACGGCAGGAGGACGCTGGACAAGTGGGTGGACCTGCGGGTGAGTGATGGACGGTTATTACACCGGAGGTGATATTGTCAGGGCAGCATTTTTCCCAAATTTTTTTTTGTGTTTAACGATAATTGTATCTCACTGAGCTGACACGCGAAACTGTCCCGCTTTTGATGGATCGGCGTGCTGGAACACTCTATAGCCTATTCGTCCTGCCGTTATTGTGATTCTCAGTGCTGTACAGCCAGTAATGCTTTCGGTCAGTACCCAGCTGTGATTTTTAATCACTCGGTGACGATGGAGGTGTGCTGGTCCCGCTCCCGCCCTCGGTGAGAGGATCAAAGAAGAATTAGTGGCGGGGACAAGTACAGGATGTGTTTGGAAGATTTCCAATGAGGACACTTCTAATTTCCTCTGTAACCTTTGGACAGACGTGTTGTGGACTCATCTAAACTATGTTCTAATAACTGTACCTAAGCAAAGTTTATTTACTTTGCGTGATAATCAAGTTGAATTTTAACCTTTGCTTTTATTTCTGCCAGTGCAGCTTAGAAATATGATGTTCCTCCCTGTTTTGTAGACTGGTATGGCCCAATCCCTGTCTCTGTGCGAAGATATGATCTTCTGTGGCTGTGCTGATGGAACGGTGCGAGTCTTCAGCCCGGCTGACCTGCACTTCATCTGCACGCTGCCACAGCCGCACCCCCTCGGCTCTGACGTCTCCGCCATCACCGATGCCAGGTGAGGCGGAGCACAGCAAGAGGAACACAGCCTCTGCCTGGCGGTGATCCATGGCAGGATCAAATGTCCCCTATTTTTAGATGTTCCTGTCTCAGGTGGCACCTTTTTACAGCCCCGAGTTGGATAAATGGCTTACAAATGACTTTTATTTCTGAGAAAGCTTAGATTCAGAGTGAAGTATTCATTCAAATTCAACTTCTCTTCCCTTTGTAGATTTTCTTCATCTATTCTGACTTAATCCGACAATCCACGGACACGCTTGTTTGTTAATTGGTGATTCTAAATTGGTCTACATAGGTGATTATCTGTCTCTGTTTGTCCTGCCAACCTGTTCAGGGTGCACCGCGCTTTTCAGCTCGGATAGTCTCCAACTCCCTGCAAAACCCCCTCAGGACAAAGAGGAGGTAGAAGATGAATTGATGGGTGGATTTCCTGCTGTTACGCCATGATCTTTACAAATGTACCCCGACTCGTGTCTCCACAGCCACCTATTTAACACCAAGGCTGAGGCTCATCACCCAGATGCCATCGCTGTCACCTATGACCCGCTCAGCCGGTGGCTCAGCTGTGTGTATAATGACCACAGCGTGTATGTGTGGGATGTGAGAGATGTGCACAGAGTGGGGAAGGTGTACTCTGCCCTCTTCCATGCATCAAGCGTGTGGGACCTCGAGGTACATTTACCAGCAATTTCTATTTGCTAATAACAAGCTATAAAAGTCGATGCTCACTGTTTAGTGAAATTGCATAATAGACGGGGCTTTACTGCTGAGAATATCCATTTTCACAGCCGGAACCAGAGGCCAAAGCTGTGGATTACAGTTCATGTTAATGCCCCTCAGGGAATGTAAATCTGTAGTACAGCATGGGTATTTTATAAATCCACACTGTTTATCATAATGTAATTAGTCCTCCATGAAGCCTTCACTTGTGCTTACATCCATTCCCAGATGTTTCCAGATGTTCCTGGAGATGTGGTTGCCGGCGTGTCCTCGGGTGCATTTCTTACCTGTTCAGCTGATAACACAATCAGACTCTGGCGCATGTGCGACTGGACACAAACTCATTCTCAGAACATCCTCAGCAGCGTGAGTTTGACTTCTTTCTGCGCAAATGAAGATGTTGACTTTTAAAACGTGAACTCCGACTCATTTAAAGAAAACCTGTATCCCATCATTGCTTTGTAGGATCTTTTGAATGTACTGTACATGGACGGAAACACCAGTGCCTTGTTGGATTCAGAATGCACGGCAAACGCCAGCGCGGACAAATCCTCGGACGGGCAGTCAGCGGAAATCAAGACAGGCATCAGGACAATCTGTATCAGTCCAGATGGCAAACATCTGGCATCTGGAGATCGCAACGGGATGCTGAGGTAGGACGGGGAGGACTGCGACTGACACGGAGGATTGGCTGAGATGACCTACATTATAAGAACCTGATTTTGTATTCGGCAGGGTTCATGATCTCAGCAGCATGGAGGAGATTCTCAAAGTGGAAGCTCACGATGCTGAAATCCTCTGCCTTGAATATAGTAAACCGGAAACAGGTGTGTGTGTGTGTGTGTGTGTTTGAGTTATTGACTATAATGACGGCATCCTTGGCAGCGTATTAGACAACTGATTAAATGGTCTTATCGTTGTCAGGTCTGAAACTGTTGGCCACAGCCAGCAGGGACCGTCTCATCCACGTCTTGGATGCAGAAGACGACTACAGCCTGGTGCAGACACTCGACGAGCACTCCTCATCCATAACAGCCGTCCGCTTTGCTGGTGAGCCACTTGAGACACTGTCAACATCTGACGGCTAATCTTTCCATAATCCTCGCTTTCATGCCCACTCAGTCCCACACAAAGTCCCTCTTTTTTTAAAATTTTGCCTGCAGCATTGCTTGTTTAAATAATAGATGACAACTACATGTGTAGTCAGGTGGAGATTTGTTTGCTGGAGCAAAGCCTTTTGCTGTTGTACTTAAAGCTAAAACATGAAAGCTTCAGCTGTGGTCTGATGTTGAAACTCAATGAGTTGATTCAATGGGATAAGTAATAATGATCTAATTGTACTTGAGTATGTCTTGGTCTACTTTTGCCCCTTCAGTGGCAGATACTATGGGAACTATGTGCATCTTTCAAACAGGATGTTTTTTATGTTGTCATTAAATACACATTGATGTGTTTCAAGTATTGTCATAGAAACTAATCGAAGAGTCATCGCCAGTTGAGCTCAGAAGCTACTATTTGTATGTTTAGACAAATTCCCCAAGCAGTTTAGAAAGTTTTTTTTTATAGGGCAGAGGCTCCTATTGTTGAAGGGAAACAGCTATGCCGGTTTTCAAACATTGTCTTGCTCCAACACACCCACATGTTATGAATGTGTCACCATGAAGCTTTGCAGAAAGTACAATAATGACCAACTAAGGGCGGTAGAAAAGTCTAATTGTTTTTGAAACCCAAAATTGGATTTAATTACTTTTCTGCTTATCAAAAGTGTTGAGTAATTACTTTTTATATGTTCTTCAGCCAATGACAGCAAGGTGAGGATGGTCAGCTGTGGAGCAGACAAGAGCATCTATTTCCGCACTGCACACAAGGTAATGTCTGGAAATGTTTTCTCAAAGTTTGACACGGATTAACAGTGTCACTAAAGCTTTACAGTGGTGACTGCATATGTCCCTATACATTGTGCATCATAATGCTGTTGTATAATAATTAGTTGTCAGCTTTTTATTATTGTACAAATATTGCATTATTGAAGTGATTCCTGAATTTTCATTATTGTGTTCTAACAATCTAAAAAAAATAGTCGTATGTCTTGTATAGAGGAAATGTATCTCAAAATAAGTGAGAAAGACATTCAAATAAATTCAATTTAGTTTATTGCTTTTACTATTTACAATATAGGCATTTCATGGCACAATATTTTAATAAAACTGAGAACATGAGTACAGTTCGAGAAGTATTAAATGCCATGGTCTCGTCATGGAGACCACAGATGATTTTTTTAGTAGTTCAAAAGATATTCATCAATATATTTCCCAAGCATGGTAAGTCACACAGAAGATGATAAGTGAATGGCCAAGCTGTTAACAGAGTGCTGTATCCAAACAGACCTTTTGGTGTGGAAGGAAAACCTGCTCATGCATCAGAGATTAACTCAGCCTTGAAAAGCTCGTTGAGCAAAGCCCATTCAGGAGTTCAGAGGAGTTTCACAATAAGTGTTCAGAGGCTGGAATCGGAGCTTCGAGAGTTAAAAAGACAGTTCTGAAGCAGATGTCACATCAGATTATCGACTCTCAGGGCCGGTTTGCTGATCACATAGAGAGACTGTGTAACTCAGTGAAGGAAGAGGTGGCCTTGCGCTTTTTTCTTTCCTCCGATGTTGCTTCAGGGTTACCGGAGCAGTTTCAGCCGGAGTTGCATAAGTTACAGCCGTTGGTCTCCAACTAAAGACTCAATTTGGGCCGCTGCTCTGACACAGAACATTACGTTTCATAGCTCATGATGAATAAATGCTTGTTAGTTTAGAGTCCAACCTCTCCTCAGCGTCTAGACATTTATGGAGTATTTATTTCAGGGAGTTATTGTGACAGGTTTGTGCTCCCGCTGAGCCTAATGAGGATCCTCTGTGAGGGCTTTTCATTGTGCGCCATGTTTTCAAATGAACTGTGACAATAAGATGATGATGATGATGACGATGCACAAATTCTGTTCTTCTATGGCCTCTGACTTCAAAACTGATTTGACTTATTGTGACTCAACAAGAGTTTGTGGATGAGATTCATCAACATTAATGGCTCATACAAACTGTGTTTTGACCTATTTTTAGAGTATGTAGTGTATTGACACTGATTTGAACTGATTGAATCACTTATTCAAATTCAATCCCAGCAATTCCTCTTTGGGAATCTTTTTGTGATGCGTATGTCTTTTTTTCGAACAAAACATGCGTTACTTCTCTTTTTTACTCAATTTTACCTTTCAGTCTAATGTGACATTTTGCTTTAATAACCAAATGTGTAACAATGTTTTTAAGGTAGGGGTCAAAACGAGGAGTAAAAAGTTGTAACTCATGCCTTCCACCTTACTGTGTCGCTCAGTTTGTGTTGTGTTGATAATGTGCGCACAGCTTTGTTACTGTAGGCTCATTTCATGAGCTGCCGGCACTGTGTGGGTTAGTCTAATGACTGATGCACTTGTATATTCTCTCTACGTCTCTGTTTGCTGATCATTCTGTGGTTCAACATTAAACTTGCTGAAAACTTGCTTGAGTGTGTTTCCATACTGGAATATCTGAGGTTCAAACTGCACCCTATTTCAAAAGCTCATCATTATTGGGTTCTTTGGTCTTGTTCTTGCTGTTGTTTGACAGACGGACAGCGGCACAGAGTTCAGGCGTTCTCACCACCTCGTGAGGAAAACCACTCTTTATGACATGGATGTCGACGTCACCTGCAAGTATGCTGCAGTCGGGTGTCAGGACCGCTGCATCAGGTCAGCAGGATTCTTTTTGCCATTTTTCCACAAAGGTCTCTGAGGCCAACTATTTGTAAATCAAACTTTATATTAACCTTAACTTCCTCTCTGACTGCAGGATTTTCAACATCAGCAGTGGCAAACAGAAAAAGCTCTTCAAAGGGTCGCTAAGTGAAGATGGCAGTCTACTCAAGGTAACATTTTCCTCCACAGTCTGCCCTATGCAGGTTCTTTTTTTCCATATATGTGAACTCCTTTTTGTTTGGCCTGGCAGGTTCAGATCGATCCCTCAGGTCAATATGTGGCCACCAGCTGCTCCGATAAAAACATCAGCGTCTTTGACTTCTACACGGGGGAGTGCGTCGCCACGATGTTCGGACACTCCGGTAACAGAAACAACATTTACTCCTGGCATCGTATTTCATGTTGCCCCACTGAGCTGAGGATAAATTACACTTTTATTGCAGCAGGGGAGCACCGCCAGGAAGCATTATATCGCTAAGAAGCCATATTTTATATTTTGCAGAAATTGTCACCGGGATGAAATTCACCAACGACTGCAAGCATTTGATTTCTGTGTCAGGGGACAGGTGAGAAAACCTCCCGTATGAGTGGGTCATTATAGCAGTGCAGAGAGTATTAGAAGTCAGGGTGATTTATTAATCAACCAAAATATGTATCATATATTCAAAATGAGGTCAATAAGCCACTCCGGTAAAAATGAGCAATGAGGTAACATGAGAAAATCTCAAGGCTCTGCACTCGAAAGGAAATGACTGTGGAAATGTGTTTTGCAGACAGTTTCCTCAATAGTCAAGCCGAAATGAAATCTTTAATATTTAATGCGTGAATGCTTTTATCTCCCAGCTGTATCTTTGTCTGGCGACTGGCTCCCGAACTGACACTCGCCATGAGAGAGAGGCTTTGCCAGCTCCAACAAAACCCGAACGCGCCGCCCTGCAAGACCCCCAATCTCAGGTGACGAGGCTCAATTTCCATCGCTCGCCGCTTCCATAAACCCTCTGCTGGTGATTAAAAATGAGCCCAACCTGGAGAAAGCGTATTCAGGTCTCATGTAAGGACAGGCCAATCCTCACAGAAACACTCATTTTGATTCTCTCTCACTGCGTCACTCCAGGCGGGAGGTGTACAGTGCTCCTACGCTGGGCGGTCTGTCCTCTGAGAGTGACCGTGAGCACGACGAGGAGGACAGAGTGGAGAATGATGCCGCCGTCGACCCCGAAGACAACACCACCTGTAGTTCTTCTGACAGCAGCCATGGAGACGAAGACGCAGGTACTGTCTAATTACAGCGACGCCAAGGCAATTACAAGTCAACCCCATGAATTGTAGATAGCTGGCTTCTGTGGTTGTTTTCACAACTTCCAGCTAGTCAGTATAAATAAACTACACATAAACAAGATGCTAAAAAGCTCTGGGGTTTATCTTGTTTCATAAGAGTTTAGACAAACTCCAGGAGTGTTCTTGGTTTTATTAAAAGTATTTTTTGAAAACTTTAAATGCCGGATGAACTATAGAGCACTCTGTGTGCGGTGATGTAAAGGCTCCCTCAGCGATGAATAATATCTAAAGGATTTGGAGCCAACTTTGGCAGTCAGTCATACATCCAGGGAAAGGGCTTGCCTGTTTCATCAAACTGTATTGTCTATTCATCACACACATACTCTGTTCGAGGAAACCAGAGTGACGAGGGACAATCCACGCATGCAAACTCACCAACAAAAGGCCTCTTTATATAACTATATACATATAAGACGGCATGTCTCCCAATTGAGAGAGTCGGGTGTTAAATTGACCTGCAAGCGCGTAACATAATATGAAGCATAAAAATACAATAGTGGAAACCTTCAGTTTGTAAATAATTCTAAATTAAATAAAGGGAAACATTTCGCTACTGTACAGACAGTTGGTGTCACATGTTCCAAGGCATGATGCACCGCAGTAGTCAACGTGCTACTGTCAAACGTTATTACGGTACAATGCTGCATCCTGTTTTTTTTTTTTTTAATTGTGCTTCTGGAGGTGGTAAGTAGGGAATTGTCCTCTAACAAGCATGTTTGCCAGCTGCTACGGTGGCTATCTGTCGAAGTGAGCAGAATCTTGAAAACAAGCCAGACAAATCTCTGTGAATGCTCTCGAGCTCATGATAATTGTGCTCTTTATCGCAACAGGAGGCTCAGATGAAGCGCAGGACTGGGAGCTGACAAAGGTGAGGCCCTCTCAGACCAGAACTAGTTTGAATAGCATAAACATTATCATAACAGACACATCCCATCATGTCCTCTTCTTCCATACATGTCTTCCAGCCTGGAGGCGTCAGCCAGGTCACTCCCGACTCCTCGAAGCGTCCTCGGAGGCGCTGGTCTCATCGAATGGGTTCGCTGGAGCTGATGGTTAAATCCATGCTGGACCTGAGGCAACTGGAGACCTTTACTCACAAGAAAAACTCCAATGATCCTCCCGACGACAGAGAGAGACGGAGCACAATCAACCAGGAGTCCATGGTATGCTGGAGTGTATGTCCAGGAAAGAAGCAGGGAGCTTCTATATGGATCCATGGGGGTATAATTGCACTGCTAAGTCACCTACGCTCATTTTCTGCTGCAGCAGTCGGAAGAGAAATCTAGGTGGCATCGACCCCGACCACATGCTGACTGGCTGTCCTCCCACACATCCAAGGGCATCAAGGGGACTGACGGAGTTGTGCTCTACCCCGAGGACAATCAGGACGACACAAGTCCACCGGGCAGGTAAATCCCTGGCCTTTGACACAAAGTGTCCCCCCAGTGATTACACTGAAACAGAACAGGAGAGCGTTTCTACTTCCCCCTGTTACTCACTGCTTCCACCTTTCTGTTTCTGCATGTCAGGGAGTACACGGTGAAAGAGCAGCACTGCAATGAGAGCCAGGAGGACAGCCGCAGCCCGGACAGTGCATGCTCGTTGGGCTATGGCAGCAGGGAATCCAGCCCGGACCGTATCCTGGATGGTGAGGGTTCAATCTCATGAAACACAGCAGTAAAGCGCTTAACATTATTTTAACGAATAAAAGCTAATACATGTGGCCTAGAAGTTCAATGGTTCAAATCCCACTGCCAATGGGTCATATCTGTGGGTCCCTGAGCATCCATCTATCGATCCATCTAACATAATAAAGATAACAGCCGAAATGCAGTCAGTCCCAATGTTAGGCAAAAAAACCTGCATATACTTACATATTTCTTGTCTTTTTTTTCTTTTTTTTCTAAATAATCAGAGACCCGATCAATGAATGAGGGCGGAGAAGCTGTGGAGACATGGTCTAGCTCATTTACATATAGAAAAAAGGCACATATCCCAAATGTAAAAAAAATAAATAAATCAGAGAAATACTAGTTAACCCACCAAAAAAACCATTACTTTCAGTTTTATGCAACAGGACCAAAATTGAGAAGAGAGGATCTCTGGGTTGTTTGTAAAAAACTAAACAAAACAAAAAATCCCTAGAATATCCAGTCCTTTTTTTTTTAATGAGACAATTAAGCATGTATCTAAATGAACTTTGCAGTGAATACAATGGTACTTTGTTGCATGTAATGTCAATGTATGTAAATTCAGTAAACTTCAAGTATTATTGCATATACTGCCGACCAGGCATTCTCTTTCTTGGAAACCAAATACAGTAGAGATACAGCAAAGAGCAACTGGACTCCTGCTGATGTCTTTTTTTTTGTTCAGAGAAGGATGATTATCTGAATCTCATCTGTGGTGGCTTCCTTGGGTCCCGCAGGTGGATTGCAATCAGGCCATCACCCACTCCAACCTGACACGAGGAAGAGAGAGCGAGAGAGAGAAACATGCATGCACACATACATATATTCCTGTCACGTAACAAGATTTTATGCCTCACTGAGGGCTTCCCCTGGTGCAGCCAGCAGAGCTACCCGTGTAAAAGTGATGTATTGTTCGCCTGAGTAAAACACAGATTAATGCAAGGAATTTTAAAGATATTTCACCCCTCCATGCTTTATTTTCAGTATTTTCATACCTCTACATTTTTTTGCCCCCCAAGTCGTACATTACTTCTCAAAGTGTGTCAAGTGCAGGATTTAAAATTAGAAGCTCCAATGTTCACGAAAGCCCTGATATCTCTTCAACATACAGTAAAGCTGGTACCCGCCGAGAGGGATTTGAGCACACAGAGCGCAGGATTTTTCTAGTTTCCGACGTGATAGAAATATGTCAAATAATTCAACCACATAAACCTCGGTTGTATACAGGCTGGTCATTTGTGAGGGATTATCTTCTACCTACTTGCTTTATCCAGCACACATATACTCTAGATTTTTCTTTTTTTGCTCCTCTCAGTCACATGTGTGCCTCTTCCTTGTTTTTGCTTTCAGACTGCGAAGATGTGGAATCTTTGAGCCATGACAGCTCCGACGAAGAGCAAGAAGAGAAGGAGGAGGACGAGGAGGAGCAGGCGGCTGTGGTCACGAGTATGGACGAGGCTCTGAGGATGGTGACCGCTGACCACAGTGAGGAGGATTTCCTCAAGCAGAACTTTGAAGCGCTGGCGGAGGCCTGCAGCACAGGTAGGCGAGGTGGATGCTGTGACAGCGTTCACACTGCAAACACTGTTTCCAGTTTCCTCACTGTTACACCTTTAGGACTCTCTAACACATTAAATAGCCTTATTATAGCCACAGCATTAAAATTTAATTCCCGAGAACAGAGGATTTCAAAGTGTGGGACTGGCCTCCCCGGGAGGATGCCAGGATGTTCCAAGAAGGGCACGGCAGGAGTAAAAGCATTGCATCCAAAGTTATGCCTTTTCACCGTGTTCCCACATCTTTCCTGTAAAGCTAAAAGAAATTAATGGAGTGTAAAATTATGCACAATTCTATTAAAACCCACATTTTCCAAAAACCTCTGCCCTAGAATAGCTGCTTCTTTAATTAACCTCACATGCAAACACGGATTCTAATTTTGCTTCCTTCATTTCCACCTCATGCATCCATTTCCTTCTGTTTCATTCCTGCTGTCCGTCCACAGCTGAGCGCAGCAGAGTCCAGAGGATCAGTATGTCTTCACGTTTCTTGGCCAGAGGACATAATAACAGGTACTGCCGACCACTTCAGACCAGCGAGAAGTCGCAGCTATAATTACAGGCCCATTTGGACTTGTGCACGCTGTTCTGTCAGACCAGCTGCGTGCCTCCCCACAGTCGCTTTGAGAACGCTTTGTTGTCGCTCTTTGTGAGGAGGTTGCTCATGTTTCCCAGCAATATTGATTTTGATGAGACTGAATAGTTTGAGAAAATTTAGTTTTCGCTTCAAATAGGAAGAAAAACCTTAATTAAATTCCAAATTTTGGCAAAAATGAAGTTGAATATAATGAATATAATATAATTTCAATGCAAAAATTCAAATAAATCTGGTATAGTTACACAATCTTTATACAGTGATGTAAACATATATGTGTATAAATAAAAAATGCAGAGAAGCATATATCCATATGTAATATAGAAAAGCTTGATCATTTATATTGTCTTATATTTTGATATATTCTATAAGAAGTAATACAATGTTCTGATATAATACCAACTCCATGTAATGCAGCAGATACTAATGTCTGTTTCCTCCATTATTTCAGAGAGGTTTTCATTTCTTCCCCATGATGTTTGAATATTCTTTTAACAGACTTTTCCCCCCACTTATCTGCTTCTCTTTGTAGAGCGGTGGCACTGTCGGCCAAAGCGAGTGTAAAGGAACAAGGAAGCGTCTCGGGGAAGCCCCTGGTGTCAAAAGTACGGCCGTTGATGGAGGACGGAGAAAGTACAACAGTGGAAGATAAGACCCCCGTGTCCCCCGGCTTCACCGAGGGGCCAAAGTAAGAAGAGAATACAGACCAGTGATTGTGTGAAATTTATTTTTTGACAAGTACTACACTGGTAGCAGCACTTATGTTTGAGGGAAAAACCAGCACATTAATGTGTTTACATGGAAACGATACAAGACAAACAGATTTATGCAAAACTATAGATATAGATAGATAGATAGATAGATAGATAGATAGATAGATAGATAGATAGATAGATAGATAGATAGATAGATAGATAGATCTGCCATCTGACAGTGATCTGTTTCTCTGGTTCGTCATGTCATTTCCGTTACTTTTTCCCCCTCTGTTGCGTCTCAGCAGGGATCCGGAGAAAGACGGCACTCCTAAACTTCGACCCCTAAAAAAGAAAAACTTAGGCTCTCACTTATGGAGATTGTCCAACCCTCCGTCCAGAGGGTCTCTGCTACTTGGCACAACGTCCTCCTTACAAAAATCCCACTCCGCGCAAAACTTGTCCACTGACTGTACGTTTCATCATCATTTAATTGTTTTTTGTGCTCATGTGTTTGTTGCTATTTCTTTTGAATATTTAGGTCTGACTCTTGTTTCCTGAACTACAAAATCTGCCTCAGTAGTGTATTTACATATAAAATCCATGGCGTGTGTCAGATTTTCTCTATAATATAGCAGATCAATCCGTCTACTCCTAAGTATGACTGTGAATAATTGCTTCGTAGCTGACAGATTTAATTGAACGTTTTGGCACACATGATTAAATGTGCTTCTATTTTCTGAGACAAGTTGCATTAATCTCGCTATTGTCATCCTGTCTCCAGCTCCTCACTCCCCTGTGCCATCTAGTGACCGAAGGGAGTCACAGAAGAGGCCTCAGCAGGGTTTCCTGAATGACAACACTTCCAGACCTTCCTTCTCGTTCTCCTCTCCCTCCTCTGGGTCCCTGCAGTCTCTCCTGTCCCCTCTTCCATGGGAGAGCCCCAAACTGAAGCCCCACCACTCGTACATGAACCCCACTGCCAGCTCGATGGCCAAAAGCAGTCGTTCCTCATCTCTGATTGACGACATCCAGATGGACACTCCGCCTCCTTCCCCCCCGTTCCCCAAGGGCCGGAGGTTCTCAGAGGAGCTGGAGGTCGAACTGCTCACCTCATCGCCCGTCACTATTTTCTCATCCTCCGGCTCATCAACATCTTCCCCCCTATCCCCTCCGCCGTCGAATAATCCCTCCCCAACTCCTGGTCATCGCACAGCAGCTGTTCTACAGACCTCCCTCTCTCAGAACGTGCCTCCCTCTCGCATCCCGCTTCCCAAGCAGCCTCTCAGCCCCCGGCGCAGCCTCTGCCTGGAGGTGAAGCCGAGCTCCAGTGGGTCTGGAGGCACGTCAAGGACTTCTATTCCCACAATAGAAGCTGGATGTGATGTAACTTCTGCTCATGGGATGAGACACGGTAAGACAGTCCGCCATTTCTATATACATATACATATATAAATATAAATATATATATATACACACACACACACACACACACACACACACACACACACACACACACACACACACACACACACACACACACACACACACACACACACACACACACACACACACACACACACACACACACACACACACACACAGATAATGACCTAAGCTATTCCCGACATGTGTGTTACATTGCTTCTGTCTCGTTATTTTCAGCTCGAGCTCGACTCTCTCTAAGTTTGGATCCTTTTTATCTCAGTTCCCTGAAGCAGAAAGCGGACTCAGTCTCTCAATGGTACCATTTTTATATCACTTGACAACACTTCTATTTTTTCTTCCACATTCTTATGAAGCTATTGACAAGAGAAAATAATCACCAATTATCTGCTTAATGCAGTTGTCTTGGTCACTGTTTCTATTTTGTTTGAGTTTTAATCAGGATTAACCTCTGATGTACATTTGTGTCTCATTTATTTCTAGTGTCAAGGAGGCAGGTCAGGCGGCTGTAGCTAAAGAGTGCCCTCTGGTGCCTGAACAGACCCTCACATCAAGCCTCCAGCCAGGTCTGGCCTCCCACAACTTCCTTATCAGTTAACGTTTGACTTCTTTATCAGTGAAACTCTTCAGACTTCTGGCCTGTTTTTCATCCTGCTTGTGTTCACTCCCCTGTCTCGCTGCCTTCCTGCTATATATATATATATACTGTGATCATAAGGACTCACTTGAAAACGAGACGCGACATCTCAAGGGTCTATCCTTCAATAAACTCAAACGTCCACAGAGGAAGGGAGAGTCAATTCAGCTGTCGATTAACGGTTAAGGTCGTGTCCCAAGAAACCAGAGGAAAAACTGAGGACGCAAATGGATGATTGTCATATATATTTTACTAAATTGATATATACTTAACCTCCGGTAGATGCCAAGTCTGACTGTCTCAGAGAACGTGCTCCTAACAGTCTGTTATTAAACATTATTCTCTGCCAAGTCCAGGTAACAAGGCTTTCTTCACGCTGCTTGGTAATTTTTTCAGAAATGTTTAATTCTGAGCCAAATCTCACAATAACGGCGTACTTTCTTTTCCCCACTCCTCTCTCTGCTCTTCCATGTATGATAACCGCCTCTCCAAGGCAGTACGTTTTATTTCACTACATTTCATTCTAAACACGCAAACACCCATAATGACCATCAAGTGATATCTTGTCCACATTTGTATCTACAACTATGTTGTTGCTGGAGGATATAAACTGTGAAATCCTTTTTCTCACTCTCCCGGCTCACACAGTTCCTCCGCTCTGTGAGATCGTGCTTCAGCCTCCTCATGCGCTTTTTTATTTTTTTATTTTTTTTGATTCACTCAGTTTCTTTTCTGATACCAAGAGAATGCTTTAATGCTCTTCAACCTTTTACTCAATGTTCACTGTGCGCCTACTCTGCTCGATTGCAGTGTGTGTGTGTGTGTGTGTGTGTGTGTGTGTGTGTGTGTGTGTGTGTGTGTGTGTGTGTGTGTGTGTGTGTGTGTGTGTATGTGTGTGTGAGAGAAAGAGAACTTGGTAGTTTTCCTCGTGCTGAGCTGCACTTGAAAGTCCTTCTCTCGATCTCTATCCGCAGATTGTCCAGTCACCTTGGAGGCTTGTCGGCAGGTCGCTACCGACCTTCACAGCAGTCTGAGGAAAACCGTCGTGATGTACACCACGGTCAGTATGTGTGTCTGTGTGTGTCCCAGAGTAAAAAGATAAAAAAAAACATTTAACAAGAATTTGGGAGACAATTAAAAAGTGCAACTCCTCACACAGGAACTGAAAGTAAAAGCAGCAACACCTGCCAAACAGGTTTTTCATTTAAAAGTGAGCGTGCGTGCCTCCACTTGAGGCCATCTTATATTACTTGTTTAGTGTGATTTGCTAATGGTCCACAACTCACATATTTTCAGCTTCAAGAGAATTTCCACATCAGAGTTTGAGCAAAACCAACAGAAACAAATAATAAAAGATCAATTGTTGCAGGAGCCCACAAACTGCATAGTGGTTGAACAAATGTCCAGTTTCCCAATAAAGGAACCTTAAGTTCCAGAAAACAAATCTGTACTTGAATATATTTGAAGAGAAATCTAGGTCCAAGTGTCAGTAGAATAGAATAGAATAGAATAGAATAGAATAGAATAGAATAGAATATTATTATTACTTCCAGAGGAAAATTCCTTATTTCTCCGTATTTGACCTGGAGACTATGAGCGGTGAGCTGCCATCACGGCGCTTGGGGACGGGGGATAATGTTAGCTGGGGATAAAACTGAGCTCTCAGGACTCTTACCTCTATTAAGCAGGGATAGAAAATGGATGGAGTGATTGAAAACGCTCATATTGTTAAGGTGTTCATGCATGATATCTTCGAAGCATCCTGAGAAAATTCCTTTCACAGACTCGACCACTGACCCCAAGGTCACAGGTCAACATGGCCTTGCATGCAAATTCATTTTCCCAGCCATTTCATAGCACCCTAATTTATAAGTCATTTGCAGGGGAAAACCCAGCAATTCCACGGGAAGAAAGTTTATATCCTCATTTTAATAGTAGAGACGGCGCTCGCCTCCATCACTGAAACTAAGAGCTGGTTGCTCAAGAGAGCAGCCCGGTAGCTGTAAGCGCTTCTACTTTTAGAAAGTCGAGGTACCTCCAAACGGCAGCAGTGTGAAAACAAAGTGTTCTTGGGTTTACACTGCATGCATTATAAAAGTCTGGACTCACAATAGTGTCAGCTGATACAACCAAGTTTAGATGAGTGTTTTAATATTTCCTGAGTTCTTGAATCCTCTTCAGAAGCTCGTGTGGAGAGTTTTCTATTTTTTATAGTATTGAATTTTTCCTACAAATGTAGTCTTTATGTAATTTTCCTGACTAGATGTCTCATTTCCTTTGTGGGTTCACGTGTTCACTTAACAACAGGTACTGGAGGGCGACCAGCAGGCCAGTGAAGATCAGCAGGAGATGAGGCGCATCCTGTCTGAGGCTCTTTTAACACTGAAGACTGAGCTGGACTCTTTACCTCACCCCACCTCAACGAGTGGGCGTCCCCGAGTGGACCAGGGGGGGAAGAGTGAGGAAGATAAGACGATGGCTCTGCTGGAGCAATACGCTGAGCTGCTGCTGAAGTCTGTGGAGAGGAGACTGGATACGAAGACCTGAAGGCCCAGATAATAGGAGGAGACGTACGGCACTCTAGTTGTTTGCACATAGATTTTCTTTTCTTTCTTTCTGTCTTTATGAACTGGAAGCTGGTGAGATATTAGTATATATACCGACTGTGCACTGACAAATGAAATGGTTAAAAAGTTGCCTTGTTTTTAAGATGCCATGGCTGTTTGGTTGTTTGTCGACCCTCTACTTTCACGAATCAAATTCCTGCTGAGTAATGAGTCACAAAATGTTACAAGCGAAGACGCTTGATATGAGAATGAGGTTTTACACGAGGCGCAGCGTGAGTCAAAACACTTGTGGAAAAATTGTAGCTGGTTAAGGATTGCTTTTTGGTTTAAAATCATGGGTGTAGTTAAAATACAGAAAGCTCACAGGTTTGGTAGACACGTTTTTAATGATGGGAATAAGGGCAAATGTAAGTTTGTGTTGAAGGGAAGAGGAAGTTGAGTTGATATGTGAGGAGAGAGATGGTGTGGTAGAAGGCGAAAGATAAGTGTTACATGAAAGACTTGCCGCTAATGTTGAGACTTCCTCTGTGAGACATGTTTGTCACATTTTTGTATCACCAAAATATTTCTTGTCGCAAAGGTAAGTAATTTTAAGTTATCATTTCAGGGTACATCAGTCATGCATATGTGCTGCTTCATTTTTCTTCTGTGCTGATATAAGTGTTTGTTTGGTATTCTCTATTTGTATGAAGCGTTCCTTTTGTTTGTTTCATATTTATATTTGTTTGCTTAAAATAAAGAGCAAAAAATACTGACGCTGATGTCTGAATAATAACTTTATTTAGGAGTCACACCATTAGACGAAGGGCCGTACAGTGGTGGTTTGCACAGACAATATTCACTCTTTGAGTCCAGGCTGGAGGTGCTTTCATATGCAGATTTTGCATGTTCTTCCTGAGCATGTGTGGGTTTTCTCCTGGTACGGTGGAGCTTTGGTGTAAAAATCAGACGTGTATATAGTCACAACAGCGGTATAGGCGGTTTGGATGAAGACTTACCAGATATTTGAACTCAAAAGCAAATAACTGGTACAACTCTCTGTGTGGAGTTTGCATGTTCACCTTGTGCATGCAGGAGTTTTCTCAGGGTTTTCTAAATTCATCACCGCATGCGTTTGAGGCTAACTGATGACACCAAATTGCCTTCTAAATCTGAGCATTTCCATGTTATTTGTCATTTTATGGACTAAATGAGTACAGAAGGTGAGTGGGTAAGTTAACAAATCACCCAGTGATAATTTTCCAGTCCGAATCATCTCAGTTAGTTTCATTGTGATTATAAAGAGCTTATTTTTCAAAGAAATACAGTAGAATATACATACTGGAAAACATAAGCCAGTGCACTAACTTGGAAATTTTGTTACAAATGCTATTTTTAGTCCTTTGAAGCAAAGTATAAGATGAGCTCAGCTCAGTCTGTATTAATCCAAAAGTAACACACAAAACCACATATTTGTTAAGCTTTCTGCAAGATAAAGTATATTAATGGTTAAACTCGTGGGTATACCTCGATGTGCGTTTCTGCGCATGTCTGCTGAGACTTACACTCATATTTATGTATGTGTGAGTAGTAGTGGTTTTTTTTTTTTTTTTTTAAGGAAGCGTCTCCACGTTGACATAGGTGAGAACAACATCGTGCAGGATATTGATCCTGTCGATGCGGTTGAGCTCGCGGACACGGTGGCGGAACTCAAACAGTGGGATGTTGTTCACAGCCACCCGGAAGGAGTCGGTGCTGCACAGGATCTTCATCTGAAACACAGGAAAACACTCAGTGGGGTGTATACAAAGAGACACACAGGTAATTTACACGTGGTGCAGGTATGTAAATGTCCATTAAACGAGTGTTGCTGTGGGTTTACCTGGTGAATAAATATCATTTAAAAAAAAAATAAAAAATCTGTAAACTGTTTATACTGGTGCATGAGGTTTGTTGTGCATACACAGGTCCATGCCAGCATCTATGGCATAGATTTGTACATGTGTGATATGTTCAGTGTGTATTTACTATGATTCGTGTACGCCGACAAAGAACTGTACATTTTCACCTCAGTCAGCTTGCAAGTGGATTTAATGATGTTCTGCTAGGGGAAAAGTTAGTTCCCAGATTTTTGGCACTAAAATGGTACTAAAAGTTCATCACAAAAGAAACAAATTTAAAAAGGCTCATCTAAACTTCAACAATCGGTGGAAACAAATAACTTGTTTTAAGTTTTTTCTGTCAACTTTGCACACAGCGCACTCCACCTCCTCATTCTCTTTTGCCTGTGGCGTTTTGTGGGCAGATTGGAATCAATGCTGCTCCCTGTTTGTGAGCAAAGTCAAGTCATGGGCAAGAAAGTACTGTAGTATTCCGGGCAAAGAACCTGTGAATTCATATGCATGCTTACAGTAATAGTCTCTTGAAAAAAAACTAAACAATGCAAGCTGGATGTATAAAGACACCCTTTGGACAGGATGTGAAAAGCTGGACATGTCGGGGCACTAGTGGACTTTTGATTACTCTCTTATAATTTTATGTTATAATACATCACATTGTACTGCTGCTGTGCTTCTTTGGGCAAGGGCAAACTATTAACTCCACTTGTAAAAATTCAACCTATGTGCACATTTGCACAGATTAAAGTATGTACTTATTACAGACGCTGAAATATCAATACATGTACACACATATCAATTTACACACACAAAATGAGACACAAACACACATCTCCACATACTTGCTGGTAATTTAGCTGACAATATTTAGACCCATGCTACAATGTAATGCTGTGCAGGACAAACTGTTAAAGACATGTTCATATGATGTTGGATCACTTAATAATAACACGGGAAAGCATCTGAACGTGTGGCGATTATTACGGGTGTCAGTCGGCTCAGATACAAAGACACCTCCTCTCATTGGTCGCCTCTTTGCCCTGCTTGTTTAACATGATTGTTATTGATGTTACTGAGCAACATGAGACCCCCACTGACCTCCAGGAGCCTCCCTGCAGTACAGCAGCTCCTTTATCTAGGACCCTTTTCCATCTTTTCCAAACGTTAGCCTGATGTTAACCATGAGAAAGTGACCTAGAGTGAGTCAAATGTAGCACATGTAGCATTTTGAAAGAGCAACAGGTCATCATGAAATTAGTAGACCACAACAACCATGACACTGTGGTTAGTTTCAGTTAGTGTTACTTCCTCAGCAACTAGTTATAATCTTATGTTGTTTTTGCAGGTGGCATTTCTCTTTTATTTGAATTAGTTGAATTAGTCACTGACAGTGCTTTTAATGAGTCCGTATCAATTTGGCATTGATTTATTGATGTCAGCATACTTCAAATAGCATATTTGCATTTAAATTCCTGGAGCCAGTGGTCCTTGTCTGTTTGCTATTTTCAGCACTCACCTCAAAAGGGCTCCCCAGTGCAAAAGGGAAGGGTCCTTTCAGGTCCCTCTCTTCAGAGCCCCAGCGCTCACCCAATTTGTGATTTCGGACCATTACTTGTTTCCCCCCCTCGTTGAAGCGGGGGTTGATGTGAAAAGCAATGTCGTTTCCTCTGAGGAAGTTCACTGTGAACCTGAGGGAGAACGAAGGGAATACGCCGAAGAACACATCCTCTTAAACAACCAAAATCTCTAATAATTCGTGTTATTTTGATCAACATGCGTCCTCCATATGATTGCCATCAATTTTCTTCTGCAAGCTTAAAGAGAACAGAAAGACATCAGTGGTGCGTGGACATAGGCTTACATTTTACCATCAGGTTTCACATGGCCCAGGATGGTCATCATCATTTTATCATACACTCCTCGGGCCAGGTTCAAGTTGTATGGCACACTCTGAAAAGCCGAGAGACTCAATAAGCATGACAACCAACCAACAACATAACATGATGCATGTAAGACGTTCTTGTGCTTGACTCACTAACGGTCCAGACGTGGGTGGAAGCCAGTGTAAAGGCACCAGAGATGGATTCTGTCCAGGCCATCCCGACTGTCCCGGGTTATAAGGCCAACCAGGATGGGCAGCCCATCCCGGTACACTTGGGTGGATGCTGGGAGCAGGAGCAGGCACCGGGGATGGAAGTGGAGTTTGTGCTGGGACTTGAACTTGCATTGGAGCTGGTGTCTGTTGGGGCTGGTACTGAGTCCCTGGCCAACAGGGGTGGCAAGACTGCACTGAGTTTGGAGGTAAAGCTTGAGCTTGAGCTGGCACCATGGTTGTGATCGGTGCTGGAGCTGGTGCCATGACTTGAGCTGGCACCATGGTTGTGATCGGTGCAGGAGCTGGAGCTGGTGCCATGACTTGAGCTGGCACCGAAACGGTCATTGGAGCACCAACAGAGACGGCTGGTTGTGTCCCAGGCCAGCAGGGTGTGTTTGGCTGGCCGGTCCAGCAGGGTGCAGGCTGGGTGGGCTGGATGAACTGGGTGGGCTGGGTGGGCTGGCTGGGCTGGATGAACTGGGTGGGCTGAGTGGGCTGGATGAACTGGGTGGGCTGGGTGGGCTGGGTGAGCTGGGTGAGCTGCCCCGGCCAAGCAGGGAACCCACCTGAAGACGATGGAAGACTGGGCCAAAGGCCGTTCGGCTGGGGGACAGAGCCAGAGGATGGACAGGGGCCACACAGAGCATCAGAATGCTGAGGCGGGGGCGGAGATGGGGGCGGAGACGGGGGAGGGGGAGAGAGAGGAGGGTCAGGAGGCAAGACCGCGATACGTGGAAGAGAGAGAGTGGACAGGATGGAGGACACCAACTTGAAGTTGCAAACATGGCCATTTGACATAAGCAAAAAAAAACAAAAAAATCTGTATTTAGATTGCTGCAATGATAATAATCATTTATATCTTACCAGGGTGGCGACGTGAGAATTTGATGAGGTACTTACATCCATACTGCCTATAAAAATAAGATCATTCACATTTATTTGCTTGAATTTGGAAGTTTATTGTCGACATGTGGGAACAACAACAACACACACACACACACACACACACACACACACACACACACACACACACACACACACACACACACACACACACACACACACACACACACACACACACACACACACACACACACTTGATCAAACCAAACAAACAATAAGTAACTAAATAGATTAAGTCCCAACATATCCGAACAAGAGTAGGAAGAAACAAAGCTTATTTACTTCTACCCCTTCTCCACCTCAGCCATCAGCATCCCTGTAGTTTTTTTTATGTGCATATTTACTAATAAACTGTACAAAAAATTGTAAATAAAAATATTGATGAATAATAAATCCTCCTTACACTCGTGTCTATAGCCTGTCCTCCTCCCTGTACATGTGAACACCATTGTTTTGTTCTGTTTTTTGAACTGGGTCATGATTGAACATGGCCTGAGCTCCACCTCCATCTGTTCCACAATCTCACTTCACATGTTGAAAGACAAAATGACTTCAGTGTTGAAACCTGCCATGTTTTATCTGTAAATAACCTATCCGGTTATAACCTGCAAATTTTAAATAATAACTTCTGAATATTTGTTGGAAGTTGGTTGTTTATTGCTTTATATAATATTTGTGTTGTTCAAAAAATGTACCGGGTCAGTGAATTTTTGTATGTTTGATTTAAAGAAAAAAAAAAAAAAAAAAAAGTTATTTTGTATGATTTATTCACTATTTTCTTTTGTTTATGAATAAAAAAACAACAAAAAACTTTTAAACATTTTCATGTCATTAAAAGAGACCTGGCCTGTCAAAACCTAAAACAAAACAAACAAACCTGCTGTCAAAATGAACTTTGACAAACTGTGGAGGGAAAATAGTTCACAAGGTGACCACCAGAGGACTCTACAGCTCAAAGTGTCAGGAAATGTTGACACTGTGGGATTGTACTAATCAAGACGTCCTGGAGCTCACTGACTGCTGCAGATTGTGCTAATTGAGTGAGGACAACTACCGACAGTCTCCTGGCTCGTGCTGGGACATAATAACACACTTATACAGGAATGTGCAGCAACAAGCATTCACTTGTTTTCACTTTAAACCAATAATTGTTGTGAATGTAGATTCACATACTGAATTGTATGTTGTATTGTATGTTTACCAATACTTGGCAAATTCAACAAGAACACAGTTAATGATCCTTATTTATTTGCATGGATGCATTTCATGTCTCCTCTGTGTAATACTGCTTAGTAATTTTACTAATTATAACACAAGGACAGAGATTACTCGATGTATTATACCACAACTCTGTAATCACTATCATTCTTAATCAGTGTGATACTATTTTACTTTAAAATTTGCGTTATTTAAAAAGGCCCTGGATCATATGAACTATTCATTTTGTCCACGTCTCTGTCGGTAGCACATTTCAAGAAACTTTCACCGCGTTACAAGATTCTGATATTTTTTTTTACATAAAACTAATTTCCACCTTAGACAAAATGTGAAACTACTAGTTGTGATCTTAATATATATAAACAGATTCGATGCATCAGTGAAGGGAAAGAAGGAGATCTACCTGTTGTTGTATTTGGTCCTCAGGTGCACACAGGAGCAGGCTGTAGTGTGGTTTGGGTCAATAGGTCGGCTCTCAGCCAAGCACAGTGAAACAGTCTTTTATAGCCCCAAATCCACTCAGGACATGGCTCCTCCTCGCTTCATCACTCCACTGTCAGAATAATGCCTCTCCCTATGCTTCAAAATGTTTGAAGAAATCCCACATTTTCACACAATGTCCTTTTAATCACGTTCATTTAGTTTATTTTGACAAGATATTTAGAGTCATGATGGCCTTAAAGTGGATCAAATGCTGAGAGAAGGAAAGCATGCGCTGTACAGCAACATCTTCTTGTTGAAATATAATTTCTGAGCACATATTGCATATCAAGTCATTTTTAACAGTGATATGTGTGTATTTTCCAGAAACGTGCACTTTATTCGCCTCAGCTGGACCCGTTGACGTCACAAATTGAGAGACATGTTTGTGCTGGTGAGCTTCACTTCTGTGATGAGCAGTCATAAGATTGAGCGCGACTCATGCCGTATCTGTCTGGGTCATGCAACATAACACAATTATAGCAGATCGACAAATGGGTCAGGATTTTGCGCTGTTTTCTGTATGTCCAAATGATTCACCTTCAGGTTAACTCGCTCAGCTGGATTTGTTGGGGTTCCCACTTCTCTGTGGATTATTGCTGGATCAGATTAGATAGGATGAGCTGGCCTCATCCCCAAAAAATGTTAAAACATTATTAATGGTAAACAAGGGATTCATTCGTCAAAATCCAACTTGATAAGCATCCACGCAATTGTCCAATAAATCTCCGGGGAAACAGCATCACAGCAAATAACACTTCCATATGCGGACTCACACAGTCGCTGTGGTTGTCTCTCCGACATTATTAGATTACCGAGCTGAAAAATGTCAGAGATGTCAGAACTTCTTAGAATGTAAATACTTAATCCACCCAGAATTTAACCCCAAGCCATATGTACTGCTGGCTGTGTAATATTAAGCTTTATATAGTCACAATTCTCACCAAGATCAGTCTACACTTTCCAATGACATGCGTTCGACGGACATTAGTGAAAAATGGATTTGCATCAAATACATCTTTATATATATGCGGATATGAGCTTCAAATATATTTCCCGTATGATTCCAGTAATATAGTCATTATTAACAGTTTATAGGTCATACATGAAAATGCTCATGAATTTCCACTATAATAGAGTTGTTTAGTCTTATATTAAAACATTTTTGAGACTTAAATGTGCCTTTTAAATATGAAATAATATTTTAAAAAAAGACTAAAATCACACTATATACAGGACTGTCTCAGAAAATTAGAATATTGTGTTAAAGTCCTTTATTTTCTGTAATGCAACTAAAAACATGAAAATGTCATACATTCTGGATTCATTACACATCAACTGAAATATTGCAAGCCTTTTGTCGTTTTAATATTGCTGATTATGGCATACAGCTTAAGAAAACTCAAATATCCTATCTCAAAATATTAGAATATCATGAAAAAGTATACTAGCAGGCTATTTAACTAATCACTTGAATCGTCTAATTAACTCGAAACACCTGCAAGGGTTTCCCTGAGCCTTTAAAAACACTCAGCTTGGTTCAGTAAACTAAATCACAAGTATGGGGAAGACTGCTGACCTGACTGCTGTCCAGAGGACCATCATTGACACCCTCCATCAGGAGGGTAAGACACAAAAAGAAATTTCTAAAAGAGCGGCTGTTCACAGAGTGCAGTTTCAAAGCACATTCACAAAAAGTCTGTTGGAAGGAGGAAATGTGGCAGGAAACGCTGCGCAACCAAGAGAGAGGACCGCAGCCTTAACAGCATTGTGAAGAAGAGCCGCTTCCAGAATTTGGGGGAGCTTCAAAGACAGTGGACTGAAGCTGGAGTCCAGGTATCAAAAGCCACCGTTCACAGACGTGTCCGGGAAATGGGCTACAATAGCCGTATTCCCACGGTCAAGCCACTCCTGAACTCAAGACAACGGAAGAAGCGTCTGACTTGGGCTATGGAAAAGAAGCACTGGACAGTTGCAGAGTGGTCCAGAGTACTGTTTTCAGACGAAAGCAAGTTTTGTATTTCATTTGGAAGTCAAGGCGTTAGAGTCTGGAGGAAGGCTGGAGAGGAGCACAATCCAAGTTGCTTGAAATCCAGTGTGAAGTTCCCACAGTCAGCAATGGTTTGGGGAGCCATGTCAGCTGCTGGTGTTGGTCCACTGTGTTTCATCAAGTCCAGAGTCAATGCAGCTGTGTACCAAGAGATTTTAGAGCACTACATGCTTCCATCTGTTGAAAAGCTCTATGGAGATGATGATTTCATTTTCCAGCATGATCTGGCACCTGCCCACAGTGCCAAAACCACCAGTAACTGGTGTACTGACCATGGCATTACTGTCCTCGATTGGCCTGCCAACTCCCCTGACCTGAACCCCATAGAGAATTTGTGGGGTATTGTGAAGAAGAAGCTGAAAGACACCAGACCCAATAATGCAAATGAGCTAAAGGCCGCTATTGAAGCATCCTGGGCCTCCATAACACCTCAGCAATGCCACAGGCTGATTGCTTCCATGCCACGCCGCATTGATGCAGTAATCCGTGCAAAAGGGTTCCCAACCAAGTACTGAGTGCATTAATTGACATTTTCAAATGTTTGATTTTGTTTTGCTGTTATAAATCTTTTTTTTTTACTTGGTCTGAGGAAATATTCAAATTTTTTGAGATAGGATATTTGAGTTTTCTTAAGCTGTATGCCATAATCAGCAATATTAAAATAATAAAAGGCTTGCAATATTTCAGTTGATGTGTAATGAATCCAGAATGTATGACATTTTAGTTTTTTTAATTGCATTACAGAAAATAAAGACCTTTATCACAATATTCTAATTTTCTGAGACAGTCCTGTACATGATGGATTTCTCACTGGATGTAGGACTTCTCGAGACACCAGTGAGTCCTACTAATCTTCAAAATAATCTGCTATTTGCAATAAAGGAGCCGAACTGTATCTTATTAGATGAGTTGTACGAATGTTTGAAAGATGAATAAAACCTGAAGTTACCAAAAAAATGGTCACTTCCCCATGGAAAGGTTAAAACCTAGACCAGCCACAAAACATGTATTGTTTCATTTGCAACAATTAATCATCACATTTGTCATGTTAGACCACAAGACTAAGCTCATTTAGAAAATATATGTGGTCTAATTCAATTGCAAGGAGGCAAGCAGAAGGAGGCCGAGCGCCACACATTAACATAACCCAGTCTGTCATCCCACGGTGTCCGGACTGCTCCATTAACTGCAGTCTTCTCTCCATCTGGTCTAAATCTGCCTTCTTCACAGCATTGTGACTTCCATTTTCCCCTGCGCTGACCCTGCTCCTGACACGCTGACCTGTTTGACCCGGCAGTTACAACTTTAACATACTAAACTGAAGAATTACTTTAGCAGGTTTTCCCTCAATCGCTTTTTGTTTTTTTTTTCCAATTTGTGGACACGTCACCCATTTTATTCAGGCACTTCCTGTTTTTCTGGGAGCTCGTCTGGGTGAGAAGAGACTCTGTATTCAGTACATCACGAGTCCTGATGCAGAAGGTGTGTCAGTCTTTGCTTCACTGACTCGACTGAGTTGACGTGACCATCACGGAGATCATGTGGCCATTTTGGGTCTCTGGAGCTCAGTTCAAAGTTCATGTTAAATTCACATTCACTTGTCTATATACTTTTACTTCCAATGATTTATTAACCATAGATGGATCACTGTACATCCAACCTTGTTTATCTGTATCTCATTATTTTCTCTTGTTTTCTTACCTTTCTGTTCTATCTTAGTTTGCAAATGTTATTTATTTCCTAAATACTGAACCTCACCTGCCTGACCTCACAATAAAGTGTTGGTATACACTGAGTCCTCTCTGAGAGGTGAACATTTCAGTCACGTTAAAAACATCACGTTGTTATTGACATGATCAATACCAAACAAATACAGTTGAAACTAATCCACGTCAGACATGCCAACTAATCCACTTCTGTGACCTGGTATCATAAAAAAAATACTTTTGTCTTTCCTAATCTGAAAAAAAGAACTGGGCTCAGCATAGCTCTGTTTCCAGAGGCGACCGCTAACTATCTAATTATATTGTTGTAGACCGTCATGCATAATACAGAGACACATGTGTGCGCGTACATTCAAGCTCATTAATTCATCACAAGTGTATGAGAGCAGCCTTCGGCGTGCCTCAGGAGCTCAGCTGTTCCTCGCTACGCCGCACATTATGTGGGTAAAAGGGCGCGGTCAGATTAGACAATGTGATAGGCTGAAGCCTCTGGCATTGTTTGTACGTGTGCGTTTGGGTGTGTGTCCGGGCATCACAGTAAAGGACGCTTTGAAGAATCTGTCACATCTTTGACATGACCAGTTGACCATTTATATGCAAGTTCCTGAAAATAATGCCTGATTACAGTTACTGCTTCCTTCTTTAGACAGGTTATTTTCCTAGTTTCTGAAAGTAAAAAGGAACTATTCAATAGGGAGGGCTGCTCAGTGGGTGTTGTGGTTAGTGCTTTCATCTCACTGCAAGAATATCCCTGGTTCGAGTCGTGTTGTTCATTCTAACATGTGTTTGCCCAGTAATGGACTGTCCACAGAGCCGGAGTGTAATATCTCTTTGCCTTCCACGATCCTGAATTGTTAAAAAAAACAACTCACTTGGGAAAGAAACTCTTATTTTTTATCAATGTGAACAAAGTTGTGTTGTTTCAGTGTTGCTGTGATACATTAGCTCAGCTGTCAGCACCATGTGGGTCAGTATGACTGATTCAGTCATACTCATTAACTGAAAAAGTAAAAATGGCCAAGGAGAAAAGGCTCCTCTCTGACACAATGTAGGACATGAGCAATTCACAAGAAGCTCACATAAATGTCTCAGCTTGCTCACTTGTGGTGTCATTACAATAATGTATCACTTCACAAGGAATTATTCCCAACATTCGTCTTACAAGGCTGAATGTAAGGCTGACAATCATCCAATGGTAAGACATACAACTCCATGAAAGTCCATGTCAAACGTGTTTTTCCAATCGTAATCATACAAAATATACCACTGCTTACACAAGACCCAAAAGAAAAGGATGTAAACATCAAATCACTCAGTAAATATGAGTTTCTGTGTTTTTCAGGTGATTTACCTTTACAAACAGGATTCACATGGATCCATGGAGTTCACAAGGAGAGTTCACCTTAAGCTTGTTCAAGTAATGATACACAAATTGTAAATTAAAATCGTTGGTACAAAAATGAAAAAAAATCTCCAAGATGAAGTTGATATACAGACATAATACGAGCGCAACGAATATAAAGTGGCTGAATTTGACTTTGAAAGTGCTTCATGCTCATGAATGTCCACCACGTGCTGGTGACATATGCTGTTCATTGAGAGAGGGAGTAATGATGTCACTTACTGGTGATCATCTTTTGTGGTTTTATCCAATGAGGGAGCTGAGGGAAAAGGAGGGAACCATGAGGCATGCTGCTGTTAGGCAGAAGAGTACATTCTGGCACGAGCTGGGTTTTCCAAAGTGGTAACGGTGGCATTAGCCTCTGATAAGCTCTGGGCCTCATTCCAACGCTCGTAAGCTGTGAACGCCATGGATCCTTTTAGATTTCCCCCTGTCTTCACACTTCTTTTCCATTAAACGCACAATTACTACACGATGGATGGATGAAGAGACAACAATGGAGTGTCCTCAAAAGAGGAGTGCATTTCACCTGTGGCTGCACGCTGGCAGTCGGCGAGAGCTATGCGTACTTCCATGTGTACAAAGAATGAATGAACGCAGTGAATCAAACACCGTGTGTGAGATTGAACGAGATGGTTGCAAATACTATGATAGTGCTGCAGTTGCCATGGGGACAGAGCATGTGGAGATGTGACTGTGTTTACATGTGTATACATGTGTATGTGTCTTCATGTGTTAAAAATAATCACGTCCACTACAAGCTCAGTTTGGTTTTTCATAAAAGATGACATAATTTACTCGCTGACTCTTTGTCCTCTTCACATCCACTGGCCTCTTCAACTTGAGGTTGCTAACATGAGTACTACCACTATGGACCACTAGATGGGGACGTCAAATCCTGATTGTGGGTTGTTCCAGAGATCCACTTCTTCCATGAAAAAGCCATTGGACTGCCGACTCTCCATCACCTTTCACTCATTCACAGCAATCACAACAAACTGCAACGTCTGACAGTTTTCACTGTGGTTTTAGGAACTAAAAATACTTTATAATTGGGAAAAGAATCAGAACATAGAAGATTGGAGGTGTCATAACGAAATGGATTAAAAAAAAAAAGAAGCTCTCTTTAAATGCAAAAAATGCTGCATAATGCATGTTAAAATAAAAATAAAAATCTTTCAGCCTTTTGGGCTCTCCAAAACTCTCAAAACCCAGAAAAGCTTGACAGCCACCTTTACATACTGTGTTTTATGACACTTCAAAGTAGTTCAGTCTTACAATGATGAATTCACATTATTTTGACAGTGCGATCTTTTTAAATCTCTGACCAGTTGGGGGAAAAAACTCTATAGAGTGACACGCAATTAATGTGGTTATCTGCAAGATATGTCTGCAAGATTGTTTAGTCCAGACCAAACACAAACTATTTATAATTCATTCATTTATGATTAAAAGCTCATATACTTACTACACAAATCCACCCCTGCCCCTCCAACTCCCCTGCCCCTCATGTAGCTACAGGAGAAGGATAGATGTGGGCTGTCCATAAAGCCTATAATAAGAGTTGCTTAGCCTGGAATAGTCCCCAGCTGAAAGGGTGTTTCCCATCACTTAGCATCTGGGCTCACATATCCCAGTGGATTTATGGGTGGCAGGCAGGCTGCTTGAGAGACAGAGCAGACGAGGGCAGTATCATCACAAAAGGACGAATCACTGGAGCAGTGAAAGAGCAACTACTGAGGAGGAGCAGAGTGTGTCAGCTTCCAGAGCGGGTCTCAAAAGGTTGCAAGCATGCGTCTGTGGGTTGACATGTGGAGCACATGTGTGTTGTCTGAGTGGGAATGCACTTCAGATTTTAGGAAAATTCTTTTCGTATTATTCTCCTGCATCAAAGGAGAAGAAAAACAATCACAACTGATTTAGTGTTACAGAGGCAAACAGTAATTTGTAACAGGAAGGACTGTGTACCACACACCACATATCAAAAACAGAGATCAATAGGTAATGTGATACTGTGAGAAGTGGTGGTGGTGCTGGTTGAGACCGTCACACTGTGTGCATCTACAGTCCTCAGGGATTACAACCTGTTTCCAGCTTCACTACAGGAACAAACACTGTACACTCAGGCCTAAAATACTATCATCAACCTTTAAAGTTCATAAGGTATTGATTTCCCATGAGCTGTGTTGACACTGAAAAGTCGTGAGTGTGTTATTCTTGTTCATCTTATTCTATTTGTTAGGATTAAAGTAAATGTGGTTGTGTAAAAACACAAGAAATAACAAAAACTACTAAAACAGCTTGAAACCCCCCAAAATGAATGTATTTTAAAAAGACGAAAAACTTAGAAAAAGGAAAAAACATACAGAAGTAGATTCGAAATGGTTCAAACTTATGAAATTGTGTCAAAAATTCTGAAAAGATAAAGTGAAACAGCTAAAATCCCACACAAAACAGCTGAAAAAGTATTGAAATGTTTAGTTCAGTGCAGACAACTTTATTTATTCCACAAGGGGGAATTCATTTGGAGCGTCCAAAAGTACAATTCATGCATACGGTCAGTCACAACATGAATAAATAATCAACCAATCTGTCAAGGAAACATGTTTGGGACAAAAGGACATGCCGGAACACAGTGAGTAGCGCACGAATACAAGTCACGGAGCAAGATAAAACCAGATGGGATAAAAGATAAAAGTTAGAAACAAGACAATATAAAAACATTAATAAAAAAAAAACAAGAAATATGATTTATCCTCTAGATAAAATCTTTTAAAACGTTTGTAGGTATATGTCTAAACTATATATGAAAGGTTGTAAGCCAAATTTTAAAGGTTAGATATGTGGAAGTGAGGTGGAGGTGGAGCCTGCTGCAGCTGTACAGGTGCTCCTCTCCTCTCCTCTCCTCTCTCCTCTCCTCTCCTCTCCTCTCCCCTCCTCTCCGCCCTCTCTGCGCTCATTCGCTCTCCTCCAGCAGCCCGGATGTAGCGCACAGGACCGCACAGTCCTCCACTCACTGATAATAACATGGCGCTGGCAGACACATAACGGTGCCCACCGCACTCTCTATATCCCCAGTAACAGACCCAAATAAACGACCGGACATGTGAGCTCCTGGACCCCCGACACAAGCAGGTAGGTGCAGAGGGTTTTTATCCGAGAGACGCGTTTTGACGGTGCGTCTTGGAGGAAGAAATGTGGCTGCTGCTGCTGCTGCTTCTTGCAGAGGAGCAAAAAAAAAAAAAAAAAAAAAAAAAAAAAGCAGCTCTGGAAAGGCAAAATGCTTGTCTCATGGTTAATACCTGTGTGTGTGTGTGTGTGAGTGTGTGAGTGGCTCACACTGAAACAGCAGTGTCATCCAGGGCAGCCTGGCGTGGTTGCGCGCACGATGCGTCCGCGCGCAGATAAATCTGTCATTTTGTAGCACTTGTGTTGTCATGGCTGTCAGGCTGTGCGCGCGTCGACCGCTGTCCTTGGTATTGAACTGGGTGGGCATCGCACGTCTGCGTGTTGCACGCCGATTCACGGGGCCTGCGCGGTGCGTCCGACTCCGCGCAATCATGTCATTGTTGCACAAACGAGGAGCGATTATTTTTTTTAATTGTTGCAGATCGAAGGAAGAGAGAAATCAGTGTGATGCATGTCGAGCCTTGCAGGGCTCGTAGTGAGTGTGTGTGTGCGTGTGTTCTGCTGCTTCAGTGGTGAGTTTACAGCCTTGATGCACTTGTGTCTCGCATGGATTTCTTTATGTCTGCTGCTGCTGCTGCAGCATCCTTTCTTTTTTTTTTTTTTTTAATGTGGCCCCACACGATGCTCCCTCCACTCCATGACAGTGATGATGACAGTGCAAGACATTTATTTGCACTGTCCCTCTTTCTCTTTGCAGCCAGCCTGAGTCTGAGTGTGCTAATGCTAATGTAGGCCAGGTAAGGGCAGGAACAGATGGCTTGTTTTCAAGTTCAGTGTGGCTTTCGGATTAGAATGTGTAGACGAAAATTAAAAGTGGTGGCTGAGCTGGGGTTCCCCTCCTAAGCTCATAATCGCAGGCGCAGCAACACTATTAATAGGGGCAATAATAAGATGGACAGAACCTTTAGGGCTGCCTTTATTATGTCCTGAAACATGACATATAGGCCAGTAGTGTTTAATACATTTCTTGAGATTTGATTTTATTGCCACAGTCTATATGAATAACCTTGTGGTTATTCATTTAATTGATAGTTTTGCCTTGAAATATGCACCCTGATCTACCTGCTAGTGTCCAGTCTCTCTCTCTCTCTCTCTCTCTCTCTCTCTCTCTCTCTCTCTCTCTCTCTCTCTCTCTCTCTCTCCCCGAGTCCAATTGCAAAACATTTGCAAGTCATTGCTGCTCAGATGTGTCAGTCTGCCGCTTTACTTTTCCTTATGTGACAGTAAATAGATCTAGGGACTTCCAGGAGGACAAAACAAGACATCCAAGTACATCATTAGGCGTTTTAGAGACCCATAATGACCATTCATCTTTTCCTTCTCTTCCATTTTATTGACATGTAATTGATTATAGGCTGCTTAATCCCATCTGGGGTTGTTTTTCTACATTCCGTGTCCTCTGAATCAATTAGGGCAGCAGATAAGTCTTTAGGCTGGTCTGACCAAAACATATGAAGCATTTGATCTGCAGATTAATGGATAATGGAAGTAATCATTAGGTTCAGCCCTGTGAGGACTTGCTATACAGACTATAGTGAGGAAAATAAAATGCTTGTTGTATTAGAAGATGCCATTTTACTTTCAGTTTCCATTTTTATCAGATACATATGATATATCATATAATGTTGTAGTGATGTTGTGCTTCCTTTAAAGTCCTTTTGCACATTTAGGGATGAAACCCCCCCCCGCCAATATCAAAACAAAAGATGCAAAATACAGCCTCGGGTTCTTCATTTCCCACAATGCATCTTGATAGGACAACTTGCTGCATAGTAACATCCAAGCTGTTCCGTTTCTATAAACCCTTTGTCATCTCAATCAAACTTCATGAGACTCTTTCAGATGCTCTCGATAAATGTGTTGATTCGTGTTCTGTAGAATTGTTTGGTTCCAGCATTTGACATCAACTTTTCCAGGAGTCTTGTCCGTGTCAAGGTGAACATGACACGGCCTCTTTGTCCTTTGGAGATGGTGGAGAACGTTATTTAAAAATCGGAGGACACTTAGAAGCTGAGTCAATGTGTTGCTGTGTGCACGGTTGCCTGCGCGCTCGCTGGTTATCCGCTCTGTAATGTATTCGGTGCCAGCAACGAGCACAACAGCTTTACATAATGATCAAAGCTTGAGGGATGCCAGAGCATGGCTTCAGCCTGCAGTAATAATAATAATAACCTTTGAAGTTATCACTGCAACCTCATTCCCCTCATATTCAGCCTTTCTCTTACTGTTTGTCAGTCTCTCTGTCTCTTTTTCACACGCACACGTTTGCGAGCACCCACTCAAAGGTCCTCTTCTGTTTAATGTTTCTGGATACTGGGTGACCACTTAAAAGAGGATAGTGATAATGAACACATGACTAACTATTTTAGTCCCTATGGCTCTGCACTAGACTGCTCTTGCTGTCTATGAGGAGGCCTGCTTCGCTGCTTTGCACAAATTCACAATTACGTAAGAGTCCGAGGGAGTCGTACATTGAATAATGTAGCCAGGAGACGACAATCTACCTCTGTATTTCTGTGTATTGTAAGTTCCTCTCTGTTGGTGCTTTTTTCCTGTTCCTTCAAGACCGACCTCATATACAACGTGCTTACGATCGTGTCTGAAATGCAGGGGTAGAATTGCGTTATTTGCTATTGACGAGTCTGATCCAGCCCTCTGTTTATGTGGGAACCTCTTGAAAGACTCATTGGCCATTTTAACAAAGTGCCTGGCAGACTCACGCTGGTCGATCTCGCTAATCAAGACGCCGAGTCAGGAAGCATGCAAACAAGGCTCGGATCGAGAGTGGAGGAGAGCTACAAAGAGAAAACTGTGGAAGAAGGCAGGACAGATGAGACAAATAAAGAACGGATGTGGGAGTAAGGCAGGCAAGAGGAGGGAGAGGAGAAGCCAGGCAGGTGACCGAAAGGAAAGAAGAGACGAGGATGGTGAGATAAGATGCAGCTCAGAAGTGATGGTGGTGTTTAACAGGAAGTGGAGTTAAAATGAAAACACGGAGGAGGGGAAGTATTGGAAATGGGATGAATAAAAATGAGGAAATGGAAAGGGGAGGATAAGAGGATCACAAGTCCAGAGGCTTGCAGAAATAATATAAAAAAAAAGGTGGATGGAAATGGTGAATATAGCTAAAGAAGGAGCACCTGTCTATCTGTCTGTGTAGCGTATCAGGCTTCCTTTCAGTCTGTCGCTTCTGCTCATTTCAGCTGCAACCAGGCACCATGTCTGAATGCCAACCTCATCTTGTCAGCATTTTTGTCCCAGGTTATTGCTTTTTGCCTTTTTTTTAGTTTTTTTTGTTCTAGGATTAGAAAAGGGAAAAAAAAAAAAATCTTCCCCTGTGTTTTCTGCATGACTTGGTGTGTTGGTGACAAAATGAGTGCGGGGAAAGATCGAGGCTATGAAAAAGACATCATGACAGAGAAGAAGAGATGAACAATGAGGATGAACAAAAAGATATATTTAAGAAGATTTTGCGCGTGCCTGTAGATGCGCACATCGCTGCCTTTTCTCGCCAGTTGTTCCACTATGCCACAGTTTACGCGGCACGTATAAAAGCGAGCGCTGCAGGTGTCGCCTCATGTCTTCTGAACTTGGCAAATCCGCCGTCTACACAGGTGGCGAAAGTACGATTGAGCTGGATAACATCTCTTGCTATCTAACATGCAGACATCCAGTCAAAGAGACTCAGCTGACTCTCATTAGGCTGACTCATTTCCGTGTCCTTTTTCCACCTGAACACACACACATGCAAGTAACACATGTGGCCAAGACGTGTACGTTCTCTCATAGCACCGCAACTAGTAGAGGGAACACGGACCATCATAACCCGTGTCCTTCACAGCCTTGTGGGTTTAGACTTTAGTCTCTTGGCTTGCTGAGGCTGTTCTTTCACGATTCGCCCCTCATCCAAATCTGGAAAGGCGTGTCTCAGTGTGTGTGTGTGTGTGTGTGTGTGTGTGTGTGTGTTGGTCATGAGGCCAAAGCATCACAGGGTTCTGATGAAGAGGCTGAGTGAAGCTTGTATACCCAGCGATGCCCTCAGGCCGCTGAATCCTCTATCTGCCTCCACCGCTGCCCGATGCGACTCTGGCCCCTGCAGCTCTGGGCTGAAGGAGTTACGCTATTTCTGAAGCCTTAACTTGCTTCATCTTCATTGTATGCTGCCAAAAAAACAAGGGAAAAGAAAAGACGCCAGCGTGGCTGTGATCGAGGCCAAAACACTGTGTGAAGGTATTGCAATAGTACACTGCTGTAGTAACCAGTTGGTGCCTAATTCCAGTTTAATCGCTATTAAAGCGATACCTGTTTAGAATGGTTAGTCTTCGAAAGCCAATTGCTCCGTCTGCCTGCGCCCATCCCCCTATACATGATTCAAAACAAAATCTCTGATTTGTTGGACATTGCAGTAGGGAGTAAAGTGACCGAGAAACACTTGTCACTCCTATAAAACAAACCAAAGACTGGTTTGTCAGTGGTGATCCACGGTGACATATAGGCCTCTAAAGCGGTGTCGAACTTGTTTTCGTTCGAGCGCCGCAGACAGCTCAAATCGATCTCGAATGGGCCGGACTGATTAAATGGCGCTTAATAGCTTTTAAATGCTGTTTCCCTTAGTTTTAGTGTGAACACGGATAAGCACATCAAGTAAAAGTCATCAGTTAATTACATTTCATTTCTCAAATCCTGGAAAAGTAAAAAAAAAAAAAGGTGCAGTTTCAAGGTCAAGGTAACTTTATTGATAAGTAGATTTTTGTGCAGCAGGAGATGGCATCTGACAGTACATACAGATATTTTAAAACGCAGGACAGTAAAAGACAGTAGGGACACAAACATAGACGGGCACTCACAGGCTCACTGACAGGTTAAAGAGTGAATAAATTAATAAATAAATAAATAAATAGAAGGAGCCACTAAAATACCGCTATGACAACTTGTTGATAAAGATAAAGAAGGAACAATAAACAGAGAAAAATCTGGTCGAAATTCCTCACTTAACAAGACCCAAAAGTAAAGTGCTTTCAAGACTGACTTAAAAAGGAAATGGCAGCAGGAACAAAGCTGCTCCTGTTGCGCCTCGTCTTCAGTTTTGGGGCTTTAAATCTCCGTCTAGATGGCAGGAGCTGGAACTCTCCGGCCGGGGGATGGGAGTCATCTCCAGAAATGGAGCTGGCCAGCCGCTGCCTGTTGTACAGCGACTGTAAGCTCAGCTGTGACTCTCCAATCAGCCGACCGGCCCATTTTAATTAATTGACTGAGCGAGTTCCTCTCTTTTAAATGAACGTTTCCAAACCAAGCCACCAGTGACAAAGATAAAAATGCATTTGATAAAAGCACAATAAAAAAAGTGTCAATATCGTCAATATTTTGTATTTTAACAATATCTAAAAAAAAAAGAAAAGAAAAAAAAAATCGATTTCATTTTGTCCCCATCAAAAAATGCAAATCTGCTGTTAGACCTAAAAACCTCTGAGCCACAATATTTCTCTTCAGGTTAATGTTGACAAAAGCAGTTTACTTCACAGTCTGCACAATTTCTGCAGCCTTCAGCAGACACGTCCCCCCCCCCCCCCCACACACACACACACACACACCTTTCACCTCCCACCCCCCCCCCCACCCCCCCACAGTACAGCTCTGATGCAAATGCTGCTTCTCGAGGAAAAGTAGCTCTCACTCCTTTCTGGAGGCTTTCTAATTGAGACATTGTACCTCCGTCTGTATGTAAATGATGAAGCGTGGTTTGACGGGTGCAACACTCCCTGTAATCTCTCCGTTGATGCAAAGCAACTTTTAGCACTTTAGTCTCACTCGGAGCGACGCGTGCCAAAACTGTCGTTTTATGGACTTTGTTAGATGAATCACACACATCAAATTATTCTGGAATTAAGTTTCAAACTCACACAGGAAGATTCAATCCGGGTTTTACTTTGTTATATCGCTAATACGTAACTTCATTTTGACCTAATCCACTTTATTTTCTGTCTATCTTTTCCGTCTAATCCTCATACAGGACTGTTGTATTGCTGCAGCTTCACTGTATTAAAATCCCTGTTAGGAACCAATTGTTGGACATCAAAGTCTCACAAACATGACTTGTAACCAGGAGCAGCAGCTGCAGCAGTCGTTGGCTTAATGCTGTTGACAGTCCTTTTTCCTTTTCTTTTTTTACACGCTTTGTCTATGAGATCTCGCTCTATAATTACTCCCTTTGTTACTTCTGGCAGTCTTTCTTACCTATCCTAAATTCATTCTTGCAGATGCGTCTCAGACTCCCACAATGTGCCGTGGCATTACCTCTCATGTTTCAAGTATCTAAAAAAAAGGCATCTTACTCCTTTTTATTGCTGAATGCATCATGCTCATGGTGACTTTACTGTCATTTGTGAGATTGCAGCTTGTAATGTGTTCATCACTTTGACTTTGTTAGCAGAGTAAGTGTTCTTTACTGTATTTTACGAGTGCGTATTTACATAATGTGGCGGAGAATTGATAAGGCTCAGGCTGGATGAATGACACCTCAGAGCTTGTAAACCTTTGGGCACTGTTGTAAAACCCGGGTCTCAGCTCGGTGAATGCAACAATGAGTTATGTCACATTTGTGTAAACTCTCCTCGGGGTATAATTGTACAGATCTGAAGCGCGTTGTGCGGCGTTTATCGAGGTGGCATGACAACCGTGCAGCAGCAATGACTTTGACTTGGAAATACTAGTAAAACACACTCATCTGATTTCATCCTACTCGCTGATCACAGAGGAAATAAGAAACGAAGGGAAGAAGAAGAGGCGACGGGAAGAAAAGGTAAAGAATCCTGGAGGGATCCTCGGAGTGGCTCGATACTCCCCGTCATATTGCCGGTCTGCGTAGCTTTCATAACGGTTGTCAGCAAGCTCTCTCTGTTTTGTTCTGTGGTTTGAGATCAGTCAGGTTGAATTCCATCAAAGCAGATTTGAATAAGGACATTCATTATGGCTCAGCTTGATTCACTACCCAACGCCCAGCTCCCACACCCCCATGGGGAGACTTCAAACGGAACCGAGGGGTTGAAGATGCAGGCTGCTATCGCACGGAGGCTTACATCATACGTCGCATCCTCCTCAAATCCACACTGTACCCACCATCAGGGAGGTAATTATGAGATGACAAGCAACACTGGCTCAACCCAACCATTGTGTAAACAAGTAAAGTCCCTTTTCATTTAAACTGGGAATTTGGTCAGTTCATGACTGAGATGATGTGATTAAACGCTAAAGCTTTTCCAATTCATCCATTTTTGACACTGTTTTTTTTTTTTGTTCCAATGTAAGGTAACGTGGAGCTGGAGCTGATTCCAGCTGACTGTGAGCGAAATTATGGTACAGCCTAGACACCTGACCAGTCCATCACAGGCTAAACACACAGAGAGAGATACAATCACACATTCATCAAGTAAATTTAAAGTCACCAGTCCAACTTAAATGCACGTGTTGACTGTGGAAACCAGTGAACAAGCAAACTTTCACTGACTAGGGATGTTCTCACAGTGACTCCACCATGCTTCCCTCTAGCATTCAAGATTCCTGGGAAAGTTCCCAAAGGGGACAACAAATCCAAACATCTCCTCAGTTTAAATACGTTATTTGAAATGGTTTTTATGAGCGTCGGCAAATACAATAGCACTTTCGATCCCCTAACTAAAATTGACCCTGCACAAAAAAAGACGAAAAACAGTCGTGATGATGATGATGGTGTCAAACTCTTTTACCCCAGTTTGATCTTGATCGAGTCGTGTTAGTGAAGTACAATTACAGTGAGAAAACATTAAGTTTATTGCTTTTTGCAAAACCGTGAAGTTGAGGTTTATTATAAATGAAGATAAAGTGCAATTGTATTATTAGGTCATATTTAATTATGCTCTCTATGTCAAAAATGTATGTGAGCTTGTGTTTTTTTGGTGTTTACAGGTTTTTAAGATTCACTCCTGCTCCTGTTTATACATTAATCTCAGGGGACGGTGAGTTAATACGACCTACACAACAGAAGGACTCATCCTGCCAAACAATGCTTGGACATTCGCTGTAGGAGAGGATTTAAGAGCAGGGCAAAAGGTCTGAAGGTCTGATTTAAATACACATTGCACCACAGTTAGTCAGGGTCATCGCGACAACTGGACTGTGACAAGACGTTGTTTATCCTATTGACCTGCAAGTGTGCAGGATCCCATTTGTCCTGACCAAATAAGAGAAATCCATTAAATCAGCATTACACAGGACAAATCGCATCATGTTCTCAAGTGGAATAGATTGCTAATTAAATCATTTACATATATGAGCCAAGACAAACCAATGTATCCTAATATTTGTGATGCTAAAAGAAAATCAAGCTCCCTTCAGTTCCCGGAGTGAATTTTGCAGTCAGGATTCAGGATTTCTGTCATTTTCTTGGTGACGGGAGTGATTGCGTTCATATGTCAATATTTCAAGTCCCGTGACTTAAAAGCAAGTTTCACCGGACATCTCTAGGATCTCCTGCACTTCCTTTCCCACCATCACGTCTTCATTATTGCTCCTCTTTAGACTAAGAATTGTTTCTTTTCTTGCGTCAGTAACATGATGCAATCTGGGCCTAAATTTAGCACTGCTTGGAAACTTGACCATCACAAAGATTAGAGTCTGAGAATGTGATGTCTTAAGATTGCCGTCAGCTGGCAACCCGACACATCTTGGGGCATTAAAAGAAATAAATAAAAAAAATCCCTCATTAGATTCTCATGTCATCTTGTATGTGTGAGTATGTGTTTTTTTTTTTTTGCGATTGCTCGCACAAGGGCAGAGGCGGCACAGACTGCATGTGTGCATGACTGAATATGTATGCACTCACATGAGTGCCACACAGACACACACAAATACACAAACTAAGGCGGGCTAATGACGTAGAGTAAGACAGAGCACACAGATGCACTGGCTGAATAGATTAAAGCGTTCGTCCAATGACACAGCTGTGTTCTCTTTGAAGCCTGGCCATGAAACTGCAGGAAATTACAGCGATAGAGGGATGCAGGGACTTAGCTGACATTCAACAAAAAAAAAAAAAAGGGAGAGAGAGAGATCCTCTCTGACGTGGATGACATGTCGATGCTGCGTATCTTAACAGTGAAGCTGCAGGTTGATGCGTGTCAGACGAACCATAAATATTCATTGATAAACTATGTTTCATGTTTATGTCACTCTGTGGGGTTCAGAGCTATTCAACAATAAAAGTGTCTCGAATATAGTATTAGATGGTCAAACTCCCAGACCGATTCAGTAACACGCAGCAGGGTTAAGTGTAGCTATCTATTAGTATAAGGAGAGGCAAAATGTGCAGCACATAGGCTTGTTAGCTGTATGTACTCCGTGGGGGTTTATTGTGTGCCTGCGCTTCTGCAGCCTTGCATGGTTCTGGGTGTAGAGCGTTCACAAACATCCAGTGTAGCACTAATTAGGCCGGGAACGAGCTTCTCTTAAACCCCCGGTGAGTTTAAAAGACAAGTCATGGGATGTGGAAGGAAAGTGGGGGTTTGAGGAGAAGGAGGAAGCTGCATGCTGCTAAAATTTAAATCGGCTGCAAGCATTTGTTTCATTGCAACCGTGCAAACAAGATGGTGGAACCCAACCCCCCCCCAATGGCAACAGATTTCTAATTAGGTGCAAAACTGACTGTCTATCGCAGCTCATTTGGCCACTTGCTTTGTCATCCGTGTCTTCACGTTCCACGTGTACCAACACGTAAAGTGGTCAGTCCCTCCAATATGTGCTAAAGATAGCCTGACCTCCTTCACCTTAACAGGCAGCAGCAGAAACTCGGCCCTTCACTTCTTTCGGCCCTGTAAGCAACTGTCTCGTCGTTTTTGTAACGCTGCAGGGAAAAAAGGCTGTTCTCCTGATTGTGCAGTTATGCAGCATGCTACAATGCATTATGAATTATTTGGCTGTGTTTTTTTTTTAATCTATTACCCTTCCAGCTAAGCCTCTTCATTTCCTCTGCCTCGGACGGCTGTGCCACAGCACGTTTCCCTCCCTGTAATTTATCCATCCGCAGAAATGGATCAAGCGTCACTCTGGGTGTGCATGTATGAGTGAGAAAGAGCGAGCGAGTGAATGAGAGAGAGAGAGAGAGAGAGGGAGCCGGTGTGTATTTGTGTGCGCACTGAGTAATAGGAAACGTTGTATTTAAGGGTGATGATTACTCTGGCCCTTGTGGTTTACAAGCAGACAAGGTAATGATGGCTGCTACTTTCTCCACTATCTCCAGTCAATCCTTCTGAAGTGAGTGACTGTGTGTGTGTGTGTGTGCGTGTGTGTGTGTGTGTGTGTGTGTTTGTTTGTTTGTTTGTGTGTGTGTGAGAGAGGGAGTGAGTAATAGAGGATGGATCTAAAAGCTTTGGGGGTATTGCTTCATGTCGTCATGAGCAACACTGTTTCTGAATGACAATGATTCACATAACCTATTTAGTAGCTGTTCCAGAACTTTGAGTGATCTCATTTCGCCATCGCAGGGCAAAAAAAAAAAAAAGAGAGAGAGCGAGAAAAGTCACTTACTGTTGTTATTAGCTTTAGGGAAATAGTTACCGGTAATCATGCCAAGGTTGCCATAAAAATGGTTAAATACACTTTCTTTTCAATGTATGGTGTGGTTGCTGTACATGATAAATACAGCTACAATGATTAGAAAATAACAAGAGCATCATTAGTTATTTATCCTGATCAGGTTAGATAATATTGGGTGAACGGTATGGTGCACTATTCACAAGTCCCAAATCCTGAACTAGGAATCAAGTATATTTCACTTCAAATATCTTTATTAGATTTCTAGTAGCATTGTTTCAGAAAACTTTGTTTTTTATCCATTTGTGGAGATGGAGTGTTTTCAAAAAGTTCCACCTTGGGAGCTGTTTTCAAAACGTTGTGGTTTCAGTGACTCTGAGGATTGTTGTCATGTAAGCAGACACCCACACATTTCATGACCTGTTTTATCCAAGTTAAGGGTCACAGGGACTTGGGTCTCACACCCAGACCACAACAAGCATTGAAGTAGTTTGGAAAAACTGCTTTGAGTTTGATATCTTCGCTGTAAAATACCAGAGTGTGATGGCATTTCATGACTTGATACTGACACGATGAACCACTATATTGCTATTAGCTATCCTTTTTGACAGGCTGTCCTTGAAAAAACAGACACGCATGATTCCTGCTGCTTCTCATATTGCTCATGCCAATCACCATCTTCATTAGTATGTGCGTGTGTAGGTGTGAGTGTGCGTGTGTGTGTGTGTGTGTGTGTGTCGTAGTGACACAATGTATTTATTAAAAGGTATTGAACATTAAGTAGCAATCAAGAATTTAAAAATGAAACATGCATTAACTTTTCAGGCAGAATAAAAAAAGGCCTCCAGAGCATTTCGATCATATTGCACTTTAATTACGGGCATTAAACGATAGGAAGGGAATTAGAGAGACGATTAGAGGAGAGAGAATTAGAGAAATAGACCTGGTCCAATAAACATAGTTCATGTCTGAGACCAACACTCACCTTGTTCCACTTGAGCAGCACATTTGACTGGACGAGGCTGTGACAGTATTATCTGCTACTTCGTCATCTTCTGGAAATACTGTGATTAAAGTTGGAGTAGTTAGAGGGGAAAAATAAAAACCATTCAAAGAAACTTGGGGGGGGGGACTTTTGCTCTTTTTTTTTTTTTTTTTTACACTTCAGTGCAATTAAGATAAGTTTAGAGCAGCTATGCAACATTTTTGGAGTACTTCAAGTACTTTAGAGTGTTTCTAGTTTCTGGTCTACACAGTATGTACCCTTTTAGTCTCACTAAGCTTCTTCTGTATTTTAGCTTTTTGGTTGAGTTTTTCTTTTTGTTGTTGTATATTTTAAGGAGTTGCAAATGATAATGAAACAAAACGCTCAGTCAAACTGACATCTTGTGACCCCTTTAAATTGAACTTACCTCCCCTTAGGTGGGTCCCTGCCCTCCATTTGGAAACCACAGCCATAAACACCAAAGCTGTGGGAGGGTCTCACTGGATGGGGTGTGCATGTCTGTGGCTTTTCTTTGGGTCTTATGCTCTTAGACTCACTCGCACACAATCCTTCATGTACGCCCCCATATATCACCACCCATCGGTCCCAATCCGGCATGTTATCAGTACGCATCAGCGTGTGAAGTCATGTGGACTGGTATGAGTCTGCGGCTCAGCCTCAAACAGTGTGTGCAGCTGAGATCCGCCGATGAGAGCATCTCTACTGGACACATGTCATCCCTTCACACCCCCGACCCGCCGCCGCCCAGCAGCCCACATCAGCTCAGAAGTTGTCGGTGGTGAGAGAGAAGATCTATATTTAGCGGCACATGTAGTCAAGAGTTTTTGCAATCAGGAGACCAGTTAAAAGTGGGATGTGGTCAAACTGATCAGTGTCTTCGGCACAGCCCTGCACCTCTGCTGCGCCAACACGGTTCCCTCCCAAAGCAAAATGTCCTTCTTACAAAGACATGTTTTAGTTGGACAGAAAACAGACCGTTTCCGCTCCGATTGGGGGAAACAATCTTGAATATTTCTGCAGGGATTTCTCATTTTTGTATTGATGGAAAAGCCTAAACTTCTGTTATTCAGCTGCATCAGTAGGCGGGTCTTTTAATTGTATACAGTAGAATAGATCAAACTGTGCCAGTATTATTTATTTTAGTTTTCAGAAAGATGACTTATGTGTGCCTTTCACCTATAGCAACATGCATGCAGACCATTGTCTCATAGAGGTTTAAAGTTTTTATATTTGGCTTTTTCATACCAATATATCAAACTTTTTGACATCCTACCATGTGACCTTTTAACCAATTGTTAAGAATTTTTTTCAACTTGCTGGGTGTTCATTCTGGCCTGGTTGGCATTGGTTGTTTGTTATTTAAAGCCTCTATCAATCAATTACTGGATATTGTTTTTGGGCCACTGCCTAAATTGAATCACTACTTGTAAATCAATATAGTTGATACTTATAAGCATTTGCCTGCTGTTGTTGTTTTTTTTCTTCAGTCTTTTCAATATTTACTTGTGCCAAAAGTAAACGTATTGTACAATACATCTGAAACACAATATCTGAGCGGTGCAGATTTTCCCGTCTCCACCGGCAGTTTCATATTAGCTCGTACTACATTCTCAAGCTTTACTTTTAATTTGTACTGTGCCGGCGAATGTTTGCAGAATCCAATACCATCGTGTTACAGCGAGATCACAGATGGAGCCTGTCGGGATCATTGTTTGCAACAAAGGCAAACCAGTGAGAATTGGGTTTTCTGTCCATAAATGGCACCGGATCGTGTTTTCACACCATCCCAGGAACCAGTCTTCCTCACCCGCGATGCTCGGTGAGATGTAGGTCAACGTTTTTAGGGTGCTGAGCAATGTTCACTGCCTCCCGACAGCTGCCGCGGCATGAAATCTGTGAGAGAGCATGTGCATAACTGGTCGGAATAACTCTATTAACCTCCAGTCAGGTCAGGTGTTAAGATTAAAGAACCCTATCATTGTCTGAGCTTCTTTTTTTTTTTTTTTTTCTGAGACTCCATGACACCTTGACATTTAAAACCCTCATTACAACACACCTGCCTTTCTCTGTCTAGGTTAATTTACATGCAGCACCAATAATGCTTTCTGATTCTTTGCTGACAGTTTTATTTAATATTTCCCGGAAGAATTCTTACGCAAGGCATATTGTCATTCATTCATTCATTCATTCATTCCCCACCCAATAGAACATATTACTGTTAATGAGTATTAGAGGTGCACCTTCTTTCATATTAGATGCTTTTGATCAACTTTATATCAAGTTATATTACCTTTATATGATTTGAATTTCTTTGTTTCATATTACTATAAACTCATGACAAATTCAGTTTGAACTGTTGTCTTTTGATAGAATGTTAGTTTATGTTCTGCTTTTCTTTTTATTATGAATTAGTCTGTAAGACTTTGAAACCCACGGCACAAGAACACAGACAGCAAACGCTTGTTTCTAAAGTTTAACTTATTTAAAGAAGTCACATAGAGGCAACAGAAGGTTTGGAGATTGACCAGTACTGATAACCAACAGCTGCAATTGGCAACCATTTGAATAATTATTGACATGCCATATCATACCTTGATATAAAAAATAACATTTTAGAGAAGTGAAAATAGGACCTACTGTATTTCATGTAGAGGATGCTCTATAGCAGCGGTGTAAAGCACATATTAGTTCAGGGGCAACATGCAGCCCAATTTCATCTTGCGTGGGTCAGACTGGTAAAATATTGGCATGATAGCCTTTAAATTTAAACTTCACCGTTTTTCTTTGTTGTGGTGCAGCGTGTACGTGATGAAAACGTCTGGATCTTAGCAAAACCAAACAATTTGCTCCAGATAATTACTACAATTTCAACATAATGACAATATTAATGATACTTCCTGATGCAAATACGGTGAAATAACTGTTGCATATGCATGTTTTTACAAACTCACCCTGAGCGTATGGCTTTGAGGCTAATGCTCGTTTGCTAACTTTTATGGCGGCATCACCGATGTCTCCGCAAGAGTCTCAGTGTTTTCTTGTGTTCAGAGGGACCATTGCTTTGGTTATCAGTACACAGGAGGCAGCAGCTTTGAATGTATGGGCAGCTTACACTTAATGGAATATACTGTAAATGCTCCAAAGTATGTTGAGGTTGCAGAAAAAACATATACTTCCATTGAGTTGGCGTCTCTTTCTGTGTGGACTTCTTTTCAAAACCACATAATGTCACCATCTCAACAGCGTGGCTCCACAGTAGAAGAGTCAGGGTGCTGTGGTTGAAGCACAATGATGAACATAAACCGAGCTGTTTTTTGTGAAATGTTGCTGCCATTAAATGCTAAATGAGTTTGATATTTTAGTGTTTTTATAATGATTCCAGAAATAAAGGTTCGTGAGCTTAATGCATGTTTATTACATCTCCTTTCGAAAATAACATCATCTCATCTCTTTTTAGAATTAAGCTCGTAATAAAACATAAACCTTAAGAGTCGATGTTTAAGTTATCACTGTCTTGAAAAGCTATTTCGAGCAGTTTTTTTTCCCCTGTTGAGTCTGAGTACCACATACGTATAATTTATGAGCAGCACCTGAAATTACGCTGTTCTGTGAATTTTTTGTTTTTGTTTTTTTGGTCCTCCTTTTCCTGTGAAACACCTTCCAGGGCCGTCACCCAGAGACACGCAGAACGTGCTCAATTGAAACCTGATAGTTAGGATGAAGCATGGGTTGCCTCCTACACACGGCTGCACTCTGAATACGACAGAAGTGACTTTTAAATCCTGGTAAGACACCATCGATGTAGGTCAACACAGGTATACATTTCCATTTGCCATCTGCAGCTGGAGACAAGTCAAGTGGAAGGAAAGGCAAAGCATCATACTGAGTGGATGGATGGTAGAAGGGGAGAGGAGAGGAGCTGATGGCGAATGATTCGGCCCTCAGACTATAGTGGTGGCCTGATCAATCTTTTATAAGTACCACTGCTCTGTTTGTAGGTTAGACTTATCTTTCCTCTCCCATGTGTGGGCTAATGGTGGAGCCATGAGTCATGCTGGCCTGTGTTGTTGAGATAACTCCCAGTATTGTGTGTGTGTTTTTCGTCCAGTTCAATTAACCAGCAATGCAATTATCCAACGCTACTTTTAATCCAGCCATTTGATTTATGAAAACCGAGGCTGCGCAGCAATATTTACAGAACTGTTTACACTGCTGTGGTCGCACTTGCACAGTGATGGAGAACCAGACACATCCTGTCCTCTTTTATTTTTTTGTTTAAACATATATTCGCTAATGATTGATTATGGGCTGTATAAATTACCTTTATTGTCCAATGGGTAATATATTTGGTGGGCCACCCTGCACTCAGTCAGATACGGCACATGGACACGCTGGTCATTGTTGTGGAATCAAGATAAGGATGTGTGACTGAATAGTGATAAATGGCTCTCCTGTTAGCTCATGTTCTCTATCTTTTAGTTTCTGACCATTAGTGCACAGTCACATGACCTCCTGTCCTTTACAACGGGTCATACGCGTGTCTTTGGAACCCTGCCTATGTGGCTTTGTGAGGATTAATAGCTGCACTACGAGTGGTCTGGAGCGGAGGCTTTAACTGGATAGTCCTCCGCTGTTACAACGAAAATCCCAGGCAGCGTCATCTGTCAAAGCTGACGTTTTCCTTGGTGTCCTTGGCTGTTGACGGACTGATACGCTGTCAGAGACATGTTATCCAGCTCATAAACGGCACACCTTGCAGACGTGACCTCTGATATCCTCAGCATGGTCCCTGCCTTATTCCTTTACAGTTTCAAGTTAGAACCAAACTATTGATTTGACAGGTTGCACATCAATTAACCGTTTAGAAAGTTTAGCAATCCCCCACTTATATTTTTACATTGTGAAGCATTTCATCAGGCAACCTGAACTATTCATCTGCTTACAGTGATGTCAATAAAATACATCCACTGTGTGGCATTTCCTCACAGTGTGGAAGATGTTCCTGATGCTCCTCTATCAGATCGTGCGGTAATTAGAGGCTTTGTGAGTTTACATTCCAGCGGTTTCTGTCAAACTTGTGGTCCAGAGTTACAGTTTGCCACACTTGGTGCTTTGCTCTAAACCGGGCACTTTTCCTCTTTTGACGAAAAAAGCACGCGATCATAAATAAATCTGTCTGCCTTGTCTCAGTAGATTAGCACCTTATGTAGCGATCCAATCGAAAGGGTTTGACATCAGACAACGATGTTAAGTGGTCTCACACCAAATATCGCTCCGCTGCTTTGTCTGTGTGCGATCAGTCTTAATTTAGAGATGAATAATGTCTGTTTTGTGAGTATGAATAGATTGGGATTTTCTAATTCTATTATTTACCTTTATCTGCATATTTAACTTTATCTACCATATTGATTTAGGGAATAATCTAAAAGCCAGTAGTTCAAACTAAATGAACACAAACAATCAGACACTGAGTAAACAAACCTGAATTAGAAACAAAATTTTTGCTTTCACTTGAAGTATTATATACTGATTCAGATACATTGTTGAGTACATTATCATTTTAATATCTCTAGCGATTTTTCCTGTTCAGGGCCTTGGCATGTTGGCGCATGTTGGTGGGGCCATCTTGGACCGATCAGCAGCTCACCACAGGGAAAAGACAGAAACCAAAGTCCCTGGTGTAAACCAATGCATATACGTGTGGTCCTCAGAACAATATAAAAACAGAAGTAAATTGAATAAATTAAAGTGGATATTGTGATCATTGTTAATTCTTTTTTTTTAATTGTGTTCACATTGAATGAACACAGAACTACAATGCTGAGTGTGCTCAACATGCCTGAGTGTCATTTACCGAAATGTATGCGGCACTTTTTGTGTGCGAAGAGAAGAAAAACAGGCTTGATGCACAAGGTGGTGGCTGAATTGACAACTGAGCAAAAAAAAACAACCAAAAAAAACAGCTACTCAGACTCACTCTTGACAAAATACACTGACATCACAGGAATGCAAGCCTAGCTAATGGTGCTTTAGGTGAATTTAATTATTAAGCACACAGAGCTGAATAATAGAATAGCATTAGCAGTGTTGTAACTTCAGAAAAACTACCTAAAATGACTGTAGTTCAGCCTTTTGATACCAGGAAATGCCTCATATGATGATATTACATGGTTAAAAAAAATGCAAGACACATTCATGTCATATTTGAAACTGGTTTTCATTAGTTTCCATTTTACAGCAACACATATAGAGACGGTCCTCATCCACACTCGTTAATGCACATCTTTCTCCAGCAAGTGTTCAATTGTGGCCATTCCTACACGCCACACATGGACACGTTGAGTGCAGCTCCACCCATTCGACGGCTGTCATGCCGTGCAAGTGCTGGTGTCAGAAATCCTTGAGCTACGTCCTTAACATCTCAGCCTTAACCATTTTCCCATAACACCGGGAGGGAAGGCTTCTTGCCGGGCTTTCAATAATAAACGATTAAGTAGAGGCTTTAACGTGCTTGTGTAGATAATGGGGTGGAAAGAAGGAGGCTTTCAAAGAACAGAGTGCTTTTAACCCAGAAAACCACCAGCAAGAAGAAGGACAGGGTTTTTAATGGCCGGCAGCTCTCCCCCAGTGACATCTGTTACACATGGTTAATAACTCACTTCAGACTCAAACCATCACTTCTAATGGACACTGAGTAATTTTTATTCCAGTTAAAATGTAAGAGTGTGTATGTCTAAAATTGATCATTTTGCTTCTTTCAAATCACAAAGAAGCCCGTTTTTGTGTTCATAGAGTCACAATTGAAGAAGCCACAAAAAAGTGAACACGTTCAGGATTCTTGTTTAGACCGAATTACGATTTTTCGTACAGTAACTCTAGATTTTCTTTATGATGTTAAACGTGTAAAGAAACATGGACATATCTCAGGGGGTATCTGAAAAAAAGGATGTATAACTCGTATTTCTATAAAAGAATAGCAATCATGTGTGCAACACATAATCAGATAGCATTTGTATAATGATTACCAAACGATACTAAATGAAATGTATAAAATTTAAAAGCAAATATATTTTAAGGCTGCCTCATTAGATAGCGTTTAGCCTTTCTGTGTGGAGTTGTGTAGCGTTGAGTTGTTTTGCTTCACATGAGGCCAAGTTATTGTCATCACACACTGTATTGTGTCGAACCTTCATGTGTTTACACCTGACAATATGGTGATGACACAGAATATATGAGCAAAGAGTTGTGTAAAAAAACTAGTGGTGTAAAGACATAACACTTTTGACGTATACTTCACATAAAAAACATGAACACTTTCTGGACTTTTTCAGTGGTATAACGTTTCTTACTTTGAGTCAGTACACTTTGTTACTCGGTGTCCGTTTTTGAGCACAAACTAATGCATCCATGACCTTTTAAGGACTCGTGTGTAAAGTTGCATGCAGGACGTGACAAAATGATTGTATAACCTACAAAATCCTAGTCAGAAACTCGATCACAGGTTTGTTAAATCATAAATTGTGAAAAATGTTGCAATATCCTCCAATAACCCCGTAGATTTGAAATGTTCATTTTAAAAGTATTTTAGTGGTCTTACAAAGAGTTCACTGTTCCACCATAATTCAAACACTAAAGCCGTGATGCAGACACACACACACACACACACACACACACACACACACACACACACACACACACACACACACACACACACACACACACACACACACACACACACACACACACACACACACACACACACACACACACACGCGTGCGCACGCACACACGCTCCCAGATGCTAACGTAAACAAATAGTCGCAGAGTGCCCTGCAGTGTTCCCAGTCACCCTTTTTATGTCTGACTGCTCCTCATTGAAATGGCAAGTGTATGAAAGGAGCGCTCTCAGTTTCGGAAAAAAAGAGACATTTGTCTCTTCAGTCTGGATGTGGATGCTGTCTGCATACAGATGTTCGCCCTGGGGCTCTGAAACTAATACCATATGGCCAAACCTTCCTTTCACGTGCCTGATAGTGTTGATTGCAGGAGTGAAAATGACTCGTTCTTTATATATAAGAGTGCACACCTTCTGTTGTTCGGATAAGAAGGAATTCTTTATCCATCTTCGCCTCCAATATCTTGTTTTTCTTTCATTTTTTTTGCAGGGGATACATTTGACTTCACTGCAGTGCATCTTGTTTCTGCTGTATTGTTGTATTACTATTCCACATCTCAAACCCTGCAGATTCCTCAGAATAAGTGTGTTGGTAAGCTGCATTTTTCAAAGTCTGGTCTGGGACCAGGAGGTGGGCTGCGAGGAAACAATGCATCACAGATTCTTGCAGCTGCTTTATTTTTAGTGAAATCTTGGCTGTAAAAACTGTTGTTGATATTATGCAAATGCTACGTAGTTTTTGCTGTATTGGACAATTCAGCAACATTCAATACTTTACCTGGTTTTATTTGTTAGTCTGCACGTACAATATGTCCATTAGTAGCCTTTTGGAGGGTTATGTGATCTTGAAAAACAAAGTGTCATTACATTATATCAGGCGGATATTTCCCTTAGTGGCTCAAAACTGAAAGAAATTGTCCAGCTTTCAGGTTTATAGCCTGATGGCAGCTTTTCAGCACATTTGCATGTGCTGCAATTACAACAAATGAAAGCGCCATGCAGGGAAATGTTACCATATATGTAAATAAATGTAAGTGTATATGTCCAACATACTGCAGTGTGTTGTTGTTCTGTCAACACTTCCAGGATGCTTTTTGAGCTATTTTGCAGACTCCACTGTAATTCTACAGTGTACAGAGGAAGACTACAGCAAGATTGAGTGGTGACACTCTTCATCCATGAAACTGGCCTAGTCAGAAGCTGAGGCAGCAGCGCTCTCAGGTTTACACTGTCTGAAGACGCTATCATCTCCAGTGACCTTTTCTGATTTTCAATGGTCTTCAAAGATTATGTTTTATGCTATTGCACTTAAATGTTTTCATGGTTTCAACTGTACAGTTAACGTTTATGACTACATAACTGACTCAAGGTGTCCCATCCCGAGCTGGATTTTTTTTTATTGTGGAAGCTGAAGGCATGGACTTTGAGTGGAGAATCTGCCTCTGGTCATTGCCTTAGTGCGCTGCTCCTCGAATTTAAGTTGTGCAGTCAAGCGTCCACAATCCAATGATGTTTGGGCTCGAGTGAAAGAGTTAGCAGCCTGGATATTTGAAAGTGCTGCTCCTTTACACGGAGTCTGATGATATTTCAGGCTCTACTAACTAGAACCAGACTCGAGAACGGAGCCAGGACACGCCGGAGGGATAACGTATCCCATCAAGCTCGGAAACGCCCAACGAGGAAACGGAGGGTACGGCTGGAGAAATAGATCGACTCCTTTTCTAAGAGTACGGCGGGGCAAGAACAAGTGTTGTACAATGGTTAGGGTGGTCAGTGGATGGTCAGTAGGTCTCCAGTTAACATAACATAGAAAAGCTCTAACCTCCACTGCTGCACAATAGAATTTTCATTACTTGTTTATTCATAATATGGACTAAAATACTAGATTTTGCTATGTTGTATTCCAATATAAAAGCAACAGAAAAGAAGAGACTGTCAAAGACTTAGTTTCAGGTCACCCTTTTCTTTAAAGTACCGCGAAAGCTGTGACTCCCAGCGATGCACATACTCATAGTCACACATGTGCACACACTCTTTCTCAGACAGTGACACACAGTCTTCTGTCCTCAGGATGGCAAAGATCTCATTTAGATAACTTTCCTTATCTCTCCGTACCTCCCCCATTATATTCATCCATTATGTCACCACACGAGAAGATAACAACTTTAGCCGATCCATTCTCTCGATAGGGAAAAAGATCTGTGAGACTTGAAGACGGCGTTTGAACTGCATTGCTCGCTTTGGCAAAAACGTCTCTCCTTTTCAGTGATTTTGAGGTTGCTGAGCCTTACGCAGCTCAAGAAATAACAGCCAGCATGGAACTACTTTGCAGGCTTTAGCATTTACCTCTCTTACAAACAAGCGTCAGTCTTGTGACAATTAAGATCTAGACGCTCATTAACCATGTGGAGGGTGCTGTATTGATAGTTCTTAAAAGTGGTGGGTACTTAGCATTGCCAAATCAGCCTCAACTGCCATAATTGTAGTTGTTGCTTCTTCTGTTTAGTCTGCAGCTCCCTACCTCCACAGCACTGACCTCCCTCCGCCTCGGCATGCCTGCTCGTGTTTTGGGGAGGGAGAGGGAGAGGGAGGGGGAGAGGGAGAGGGAGAGGGAGGGAGGGAGGGAGGGAGGGAGGGAGAGAGAGAGAGAGAGCCTTGAAGGTAGCAAGTGTATTTATATACAGAGGTACTTGTGAAAGGGTGTGTCTGTGTATTTTTAATTTTTTTTTCTAAAGCATCAACCACATTCTCTCCTCTCATAAACTTAAAGTAGCTTTTTGGACAAAGTGGGCTCATATAAGAAACTCCAGTGGATTCGTTCTATCCCTATGGAAACCTCGCATTGGAAATTTGACCTAATTATAAATCAATGATGTGACTTTTTCTGCACAGTATCTGCTAGCTGTTTCTGTGTTTGTCGTGTAAGAAGAGGGGATTTACACAATGCTGCTTATCGTGTTTGACCATATATGCATCAAAAAGCTTTAAATCTAAATTAGGCAGCAGGAAAAAGTATGCCCAAGAAGGAAGAAGCAGCCAGTTAAATGTCTGTGCCATCCTTCGGTGAAGTAGTTTACCAAACTAACAATCATCCAAAGGTCATTGAGACATTTTGAATCAAATAAAAACTACATGAGGCATGCAATGCATTTTGAAACTGGAAGTTTTATTGTCCCTGTCTATTTGGTTCATGCTTCCCTGGGATTACCTTGGAGCAATCAGACAAGAATTTCACTGATGCAGCCCTGGGAACATCCAGTTGAATTACAGGAAGCATTTCATTGAGACATCCGACCAGCCACTGATGGGACATTGTGAACTCTGTGCCAGTAATTGTCAGCATCAGCTGCTGTTTCGATCATGTAGATGCTTTGCTGTAATCGAGCTTGTGGAATTTATGCTTTTCTTAATTGTCTGGTTTTCATGTATTTCCCTTATTTCCTTTGAAAGCACTGTGACTTATCCTTGTGTCTGAATGGTGCTATGTTTATAATTTGTTCTTCCCTTGTCTAAATCTTTATTAAAAACTATTTTGATGAACAGCAATCACTCCTAAAGAATGGATCTAAAATGGCTCGATAAGTGTTTACATGATGATCACAGTTGCTAAATATTGGATGGGCTCGACATGGACTCTAAAGACTTCCTTGTCGATATTAAAAGTCCAGTGTGTGAGATGTAGTGACTCTGTAATCAAAAGTGCAATATAGTATTAACAATTATGTTTCCCTTTTCGAATAATCAATCTGTGGCTGAGAATGATTGTTACCTCAGAATGACCCCGTCACATGTACGTAGGAAGCAGCTCCTTCCACTCCTGCTGCGTTGCACCGCCATGATTTTTTCAGTAGCGTCTGTGTTTTACTGATTTTCCTCTGAGTTTTTCACTGATGCCGTATAAGAATAACTACACAGCTACAGCATGTACATCCTATTTCTGTACAAACAGTACAAGTTTCACCGAGCTGAAGTCTGTATTGTGCCGTCTGGCCGCCATTTGACTCCACAGGGCAAGAAAAAAAGGTGCTAAGCTTACAGGTTTTATTCTGCTTTAATGCAGGCTGGCCTGTTGACAGACTGTGGTCCTGTAAATCAGATGAATTTTAAGGAGAAAGTGAATCAATTACATGCGTTTTGATTGGATAATAATAATTATTTGACTGATTTCCTGTGTGTGTGTGTGTGTGTGTGTGTGTGTGTGTGTGTGTGTGTGTGTGTGTGTGTGTGTGTGTGTGTGTGTGTGTGTGTGTGTGGGTGTGTGTGTGTGCCCTCAGCACATGGCCTGCCACCACCGAATGTCCCTTTAGCTCCGGCGAATGGCCAGCTTCTGTCACAGCCGCTGACCGGACCAGCTGTTTCTTTCTCTTTCTTCCATCTTATCTCCTCCGTCACCCGATCTGTCTTCCTCTTTGTGACTCGCCTTGTGAAAGAGGCAGCGATAGGGCGCCTGGTGGTGCAACTCTTGACACCGCCGTTGATATCCACACATGCTGGCATCAGTGGGAGACAGTTCTGCGCGCGCGCGCGTGTGTGTGCGTGCGTGTGTGCGTGCGTGCGTGCGTGCGTGTGTGTGTGTGTGTGTGATTTTTTGTGCGGGTTTTGGACAAAGCAACCAGGACACAAACACTGTCCAGTGGATTGTGGGAACACAGAGGACATTTACACACTGGTGTTTTGTGCTTCTGTTGACAGACACATAAGTGGGCGGAGGACAGTGAAGGTCAGAGGGTGCACAGTTCGGGATGCGGCCGGTCAAACCCAGTTAGACAAACAATAAAAGTGAAACGGGATGGGTCCAGGCTTAAGCTGTCTGGCCGTGCCTGGGCCCGGGCTGCTGGCGTAGGCACTTTTTTGCATCCTGTACATCACACATTGGGGGTTATCAGAGCATGCAGGCAGGGATCGCAGTAGTAGGAGCAGCAGCAGCTCAATGGGGACTGCAGAGGGTCCTGGATCTGACCTGATTTGTCAATCTGATGACTTCACGTATGTGCTGCTCCTCTTGGGAATCATCGGCTCACACTGAGCTCAATGCTTCATGTCTTGCTGAAAAAAAAAATAAAAATGAAATGCATAATGGATTTATCAGGAGTGCAATTTGACATCAAAGCGCAACATCAGAAGAGGCTCTAATTGTTTGGGACTCTCGCCATGGCTTACCCGGAGCACTTTGATTGGCTGAAAGAAACTGTTAATTTGTTTCCAGGTAAGAGCTGTGATTCATCGAGCCTTGTAGAGGTTGAAATATAAAATTTCTGAAAGGCTGATATGAGACATATTTATCGCCAGGACAAACATTTTTATTGCTGGAGCTTCCTGAAGTCTTTTAACGTGATTTGAAATGAGGGACATCAGAAACTTCTCAGCGTGGAAATGATAAAAAGCCCCTTCATCATCAGCTGAAGTTGTTTACTGCTCTACAAATACATCTTTCGGGTAGCGCAAGGTGAAATGCCTATCTGTGTAAACAATTTTGGAGCCAATTAAATCTTCTGAAGAAGCAGGGTCGTGTGCGAACAAAATGCATGCAAATGGAAGAGAAAGTGAACAGCAGACAACAGAGCGGAGCAGGACAAAAGAGGCCAGCTTGAACAGGACGAACGGAGACGCCACTGATGAGGATGCAGAGACAAATTCTGGCTCTTTTTGAGCAGCCTCTGTCACTCAAGCCAAACAAAGACAAGGGTGAAATTCGGAGCAAAAGATTGCACACCAGGCTTCAAGCAGTAACTCTTTTGACCTTTTAATTAAATTAGGGATTCCTCCTTCTTCCCCCTGTAGGGGAGACATGAGAAAAGAAGGTTGTGCCTCCTTTAACTTGTTCATCAGAGGGGATTTGTGCCCTTTTCATGTTGCATATTAAATTATGTATGGACCATATTTGCATACTTGTGTGCGAGCAAATGATTTGCATCGCAATACCAAATTATGTTCGTAAAATACAATCTAACAGATACAAATTTACTGTGGGAGACACACAGATGTATCAGGCTGCCACGAAACATTAGCATGCACTTTGGATCCAAATATAGACGTGGGTGCATATGTGAGACACGGCCCACACAAATACCAATGTGCACGCACATGTACCGAGTCCTTATTTTGCTCTGTTTGTTGAGGTGTTGTACAAAAGGGGAAATGCCTGTGGAGGCTCAGATGGTGACAGATGGCTTGAAGACAAATCAGCCTGGGAGTCAGGATCTCTGCCCTGGAACCTGTAGTCCCTTTCAGTATGTTGGTGTCATGCGCCGTGTGTGTATGTATGCGTGCATATACATGCATTCCGTTTCTGTGTGGAGCTGTATTTTAATGGTAATTCCTAATATATATGTCAATTTTTGTCAAGCGTGACTCAGCATGTCCATGCCTTGTGTGTACACGATGCTGAATGTTATGTAATGCTTCTTCTAGCTCGCAAAATATAGCAGTAATATGAACAAAATATTGAAGCATATTACTTTCAGATATTTATGGGATTATCCTGTGGCAGAGAAGGATGCTATTTGTTGAGTCTTGTTGTGTAACTGAATGTACACAAACACACAGACCACAGCAGCAAACACACAAGAGCGTGCATGCTGTTTTGTTATAGTGGGCATTTGAACCTGATTGCACAATAATGCATATGGACTACTGTCACTGTGGGGACAAAAATGAAGGTTCACTTCATCCAATTACATCAAGTTCAAGAGTTAGGGTTTGGCAAGTGAAGATTACACCTGAGTTTAGACTTTTGTCTGCAGGAAATTAAATCAAGTCAATGTGTTTTCCATATAAGGCAAACACATGCACGCCTTTTGTTCACTTCAGCTGCACTAAATTGTGATGGCACATGTTACTACTGCACCTTTTTGATCTAAACTGTCCTCAAATCTCAGTTTAAAAGGTCTCGCTGTAAGGTTATCGTTCAGTCGTAGCTTCTGCCCGAGTGTTTGTGCCGTCTGTCGGATCAGCTTCACAATTTCATTTTCACGTTAAACCATAAAAGATCTTTTGGTTTTCTCCCCTGCAAACAGCTGAGATGCTTTTATTGCTGCACGAAGTGTTGGGATTTTAATGCGCCGCTGTTAGCGTTGTTAGTAGTCCAGCATAAAACACTCAACGTGATTCATGGCTGTTCCCGGCACGCACAGTCACAGCCCGCTCCTGCATTTACACACCAAGAACGACAGAGTTGCAAAACTCTAATCACTGCCATATATTTCCAGGCACTGTTTCTCACCGTAGTGACATTCTTGGGCAGAGTAACCTTGCAGGCATTAGCCCGTAACGTCACAAGGTGCTTGAATCTGCACATAAATTACAGCTCAAGAGGTACTTATGTGGCAACCAGGAGAGTTTTGTGAAGTAAGTATTTTCTCCAGCAGGGCTGTTACTCCAGTGACACCCTACACTTAAAAGTACGTCTCAGTCCGTCCGAACCTGCCTGGGCTGTTGTGGAGAGCAGCTGCTCAGAGCTCTGCAGGACTAAGTTTGGCCTGGTCTAGTACATAAACATGTGTCTCCATCTGCTGTCCTGCGAGCATTCAGTGGTCTGTGCATGTGTTGTTGTGTCTCCTCACAGTTGAGCTTGGCCCAGATGACTTAAGCCCTACTAGCCGTTAATAATCTCCTCGCCAGGAGCAACCATCTAGGTCAGGGGTTTCCGTCTTCACCGCGGCTGCTTCATCGAAAAACAGGACCAAGACGGTGCTTCAGAAACAATTTGTCCTGCATACATGAACTGGAAGATTAATAAAATGTCCTCCTTGTTCAGCTGTAGAGAAATGTGTTTCACATCTGCAGCATTTTATTTATTTATTATTCAGTTATCCTCTGAATATTTAGATTTTTAACCTCTTCCGGTCAGCTCTTTCACTGCACTTCATTTAGTGTTTTCTTTACTGTGGCATTATGGGATATGTTTGGGTTTAGTTTGTATGTTGCTGTGAGGTAACAAGGACTTGCGCTATGGCGTGTATCAGCTGATGATTCAGTGCAAGGCTGCGATCAAGCCCTGTTTAGTCACTGTGTGCTGTACTGCAGAGGGTTTTTCTGCCTCATCCTCAGCGTTGTCTTTATTGAGTTTGTTTTGTGAATGTCATCTTTAATCAGCGCAACGTCCGCGGTCTGGTATTTCATCCCGAAAGAAGCCACTTTGTGTGGGCACGCTCTAAAAATAGAAACAAGGTCAGAAACCTGGGGTCGATTTTGTGAAGGTTTAAGTGGACTTCAGCCAAAAAGCGAGAGGCTTGCTGACATGTGTGTATTGCGCAACAGATTTGAAGCTCATAGCAAAACGTGAAAGATGAGCGTTGAGGATTGCGAGGCATTTGCCAGAGGAAACCTGTCGAGACTGTTTTAGTGTATTTATTTAATTTTTTTTTCCAGAAATCAGGCCACGTGATGAACCAGGAGACAAAACTTTGTGTGTGTGTGTGTGTGTGTGTGTGTGTGTGTGTGTGTGTGTGTGTGTGTGTGTGTGTGTGTGTGTGTGTGTGTGTGTGTGTGTGTGTGTGTGTGTAGTTGACTGGATCTCGGTCTCACACGTGAGACGGTGAGGATTTTTAAACTTCAGATGATCATATAATTTAGAAATTAGCAACTTGTATCATAAAAATCACAGATTTTCTTTTCTTTTTGGGGTGTGCATGTTTTCCCTGTGCATGTGCGAGTTTTCCCAACATTCAGTTGAAGTTAACTGGCAACTTGAAACTGCCTGTATGTGTCAGTATGAGTGTGTTTGCCCTGTGAAGTACCTGAGAACTTTCTAAGTTGTAGTCTGCTGGGAATCGACTCCAGAAGCCCACGACCATAATATGGATAAAGTAGTTTAGAAGTTGAATGAATGGGTGTTAAATGTTTATATTATATTGTTTGTATTTACCCGTATTTTTTTGTAATGTAATGCTTTGATCTTCACAAACCCTCTCTGCACACTCGAGCTATTGCTGTCGCTTCAACCTTCTTTCCTCTCATGTTCTCCTAAACTGTTTTGCTTTGCTCTCCCATGCATCTATCTCACAATCTTTCCTGTTTGAGGCCTCTAATCAGGCTCATCGGGCAGCACAGGAAATGAGTTAGAGAAATGTCCAAGATTCCATTTTTGCTTTGTTTAGGTTATATTTAAAAATAGTCTGTTTGCTGATTTCCTTGGCTGCGTCTGTTTCTCTAGCAAGTCAAGAGGGTTGTTCATTCTCCAATCTGACACTGACTCCACACACTGCTATGCAAATTAGCACCTTTCAGCGAGTAACCTGAATGTTTTTAATAAGCTAAATCGGTCTCTGATTCTGGATTGAGCTGTTTACTAAAAATCGGATGTTAGCCTGAATGATGAGATCACAACTATTATAAGAAACGAATAGAAAAGCCTTTGATGTTGCTCAAAGTAATCCAGCATCTATATTTATGTTTATATTCACAAATAGTTCTAATCAATGTTTAATTTAAGGCTTTTATTTCCCCAAGTACATAACTGCTTCTTTATGTATTTTATGTCATTAATATAAATCTATCATTTCATAGAGATTTTGATATTTTCACTAGAATAACACACACCAGGTAAACCGTAATTCTCTTGAAGGGTTCGAATCTCCAGATAACAGCCCGTGTAAATGACGGCTACTTTCAGCAAGCGCACGGCATTCATTTTTTTTCTCAAGACTATCCAGACGTTGGGTATCTTGAAGTGGTTTTGTTGTATGAATAAGGCGTCTTGTTTATTTTTGTGTTACACAGGTGTATGTACGTGCATTAATGAGTGATGTGGACTGGCACAGCCAGCATCCTCAGTGCCCAAAACAGAAAGTGAGAGAGAAAATAGGAAAGTGGGGTGGGGGCTGTTTTTCTCCGAATACAATGCTTCCTAGAAAAGAGTGACACAATGGACCTCATTCACAGCCTAAACAACAGCTGTATGGCATTCTGTTCTTGTGACTGGCCATCATGCACACTCTCAAAGTCAGCAGGCACATTTGGGTTTCCAAACAGCTCCCAAAAGCACAGGCAGGACTGTCTGAGCTGCATATGCCATGTTAAACCACTTTCAAATGAAAAACAAAAGAATCTGAATCTTAACTTGGCATCATTTCTTTAGTTTTCTCTTTGCTTCCGTGCACCCCCCTCAATGTTTAAGTTATATAACTAAAGTGGACACTTCTGTTTTTTTCAGCCTGTTTGGACATGTTTCGCTTGTTCTTTCCTTGTTTTATTCCCGCAGCATTACAGGGGCTGAGGTTATTATGCTGCGCGGCAGCCGAGCACACAACCAGCCCGACAGAGCCTCAAATATTACCCAACATCCACTTTAAAGCTGATTGTCATGGCCAATCAGTCTGATTTATCTGGGATGCCTCAGCCCTGCCATGTCAAGCAAAACAAAGGAGGCGTGCACCGCTGTAGTGACTCGATAATAAACCACGGTGAACACTTGTTTTCCCATCCTTTTAATTAGCGCCCACTTTTAAATGTCACAAGCTTTGTGTTGTGTGACAGACTTAATACCGTCGAAACCTGTTCCCACTATAAACCTCATTATTGTTTTGAGGCATGTTTTTTATATCAACCCCTTATTGGGCAGGTCATCATGTTTGGGAACTTCCACATTTCGTGTTGCTTAACATCGAATATATCGTTTTAGTTTACATTGATTTGTGGTTGAATTTCTTACATTTTGACAAACCATCAATTTCCTGCTTTATAATATAACAATAACATGAAAATTGTTCGGTTTTGACCCTTCACTTTGAAAAAGCGTCTTTTTTTTTAAAGGACAAATCCACTTTTAAAGAGACACCTACTCCATCTAATAAGTCATATTTAAGGTTTATTCTTTGCAATTAGCTCTTGATGTTGTAGGACAGTATTACTTGTTAGTGTTTAGGATGAAGCAAAAGAAATTGGTGTGAGCTTCTTTAAAAAAAAAACTACTAAATATTGCAGTTTCCAGAATTTAGATATAGAAACTATGAAAAATGTCTGAATTTATGAATGAAATGATCATCTTCAGGTCAAGTGGTTGTACTCAGTGTTAACTGGAAACCCAAACCACATCGTGGGTAAAGTTCCTATAGAAAGGGGTTCAATTATGAATGGAGAATGTATAATCTAAAGAAATGCTCCATATTTTCATTGAAGATTGACAAACCATTGCAGTTATTTTTATACATTCTATTTATACATTTATAACATTGATACATTACATACAATAATGCATTTATATTCCCTGTTTCAGCTTGTGTTTTTTACCAGAAGACGATTGCATGCTTCATAATGTTGTGAGGCTGACCTCACAGTTAAATATACAGTGAAATATTAATGAGTGCATCCAAGGTCAAACTGCTCAAGCAACTGAAGGACCGTATGAATCGGAAAACAAAACTCCCTGAAAATCCCCAAAAGGCAGCAACTTGCGCTGCCCCTCAAAATAATAATATTCATTCTTTTGCAGAGAACCTACAGTGACGTTTTCTTTTTCCTTGGGTTGCCAGGTTTGCCAGGCTTTTCCAGCATGTTTGGGAAGAAGAAGAAACGGCTGGAGATCTCAGCCCCGTCTAACTTCGAGCACCGGGTCCACACGGGCTTCGACCCACGGGAGCAGAAGTTCACCGGGCTGCCGCAGCAATGGCAGAGCCTCCTGGCGGACACTGCCAACCGCCCCAAGCCCATGGTGGACCCCTCCTACATCACCCCCATCCAGCTGGCACCAATGAAGGTAGAGTTGGACTGGACCAGGATAGCAGAGGGGACCAATCATTATTATTTCCCGTTTGTTGCTCACTCCACCTTTCTCCTTCTCTTGCACCTCCATCACTCTGGTTCTTCTCCGCTTTCACCCACATCCTCTGCTGTCTATACGTACACTCCTTACTTTCTTCCTGAACTCTTGCTTTTACTTTTATGTGTTATTCCAGTCTGTCACTTGAACATTGTCGCCTCTCACTGCTTCACTGTCCACCTGTCAACACTCTGTCCTCAGTGACAGAATAAATAATCTTCCCCACCATCTGGCCACTCCATTATATATTAAATATTCAAATGTCCCTGTCTTCTTCGAAATTATAGTCACATTGTTGCATATTATATTACTTCAAACCAGCATTAAGCATGGACCTCATAGTGCCAGACAGCACAGACAGGTTAAAAAAAAACTTTTGATAGAAGAAACAACAGCACCGTGGCATTTATAAACACTAAAAGAAAAGCCTCAGTAGTTTTATTGCCATAATCTTTTCTGATTACCTTTTATTCTCTCCTTGTCACAATTTGTCCATGTTTCTTTTAAAAGTTCAAGAAAAGAAAGTAACACTTAAATTAACACCCACTGTTTAGTTAGACCATCAAGCTGTTGTGGATGTTAAGTAAGCTTCTTATTCCACTCATAGCTGCAGAAGTTCAGACTGTCTCCATCCTTCCTCCAGTTGTCTGCACGACGTCAACTCAAGCCAAAAGGTTCTTACTTGTTCATATCAGTCGTATACATTCTGATATATCTTATAATCAGCGCCTTGTAAATTTCCAAAAGTATTTGCTGTCATGCTTACAAGCAATAGTATTACACACCTTTAAGTGGGTGTAGTCGAAAAATTTGACATTTATACAGACTTTGATATAAATATATGACTTCTAATGATCTATAAATAGCTTCTACACTTCATGTTTTATCACAAACATAAAGTTTTTGACAAAAATCCTTGCCGAAGCTCAAACCTATCTGTATAGATTAACTTTATCCATAATTTGCTGTCGCCCTAAATTGATTCCGTCACAATTGCTCTGTAGATAGTATTATCATAAGAATAGTCATATTCATGAGTATTTGAGACCAAACAGGCCAGTGGTGGTTATTTTTACATTAATGATTGATACTAGAAATCATCTGGTGAAGCATTGAGTTTATTTGACCAAACATGTTTTTACTTTAAATTGTGTCGACGTTCATCATGATCCATGTTCCAAACACGTGTTTCCCTTTGTCGTTTTGGCTTGTGTGACTTCTCCTTGCCTCTCCTGTGAATGTGAATGTGTATTTCCACCTCTCTCTGAGTGTCTCCTCTGATGTGTTGTTGTTCATCGGTGCTCCTCAATGTATCGCTCTGACACATGTAATCAACTGTAAAACAGGCAGGTGCTAATTAGAACCACCTACACACCCGAGCATTTGGTAAATTCCTAATGAATTGCACCTTTTTCTGGGTTGTAGCAGAACACATTGAGGGGCTTTCCTCTAGGATACTATATATATATGTATATATAATTTGTCTTCACAGGGTCAGTGCTGTTAATGTGGCATTCATTCCCTTTTATGCACTTCCTGTGGTCCCATAGTAATGCATGTGTGACCCACAGTCTGACCTTTCAGAGGGCCAGAGTCCCTCAGCTTTCAGATTTAGTATAGCTTATTACAAAACACCAATCCATACCACTGCTGTCACCTTGATAACACTTTAAAAAACACTCACCCAAGAAATGTGTTTTTGTAAATCTAATTTCCAGCATGTGATACTGAAAGCTCACGCATAAAAAGTGTGCTGCTGGTTGCACTTGAATCCATCCAGCGACACTAAATGCACTATTACAGGTCCTGTTGACAGGAAAATCCGACACACCGTACAAAGCTCTAATAGAGAACAGCAATATGCCTCAGGAGATATCTCTGAAGAGGGGGAAACAAGAAAATAATTCTCTTGCTCTCTTCACAGATATCTCCCAAGAATGTCCGGTCATCCGAAACGTCGTTGCCCAAAGTATGACTTCCTCTTCCCTTCTGCTCCCCCCACCCCCGAACCCTCTCTGTTCTTTTAACGGTCGTTCTCACACAGTCACAACTCCGCTGCTTTGTTTCCACATCTCTCCTCCGCTGCCTGCTGCCATGCATTCAGGTGGAGGTGGTGTGTCAACAGGAACACGGAGAAACACTGAGAATGACTCCACACATGACATAACTGACATTGCTCCTCCAAACCTTTTTCCTAAGACTTCATCTCCACCCTTCTTTTATATCATTCGCATGAGCCTCCCTTTACCAGGATTAACTGCAACGGCATGCCCCCCCCCTTGTTTCTCCCTTTCTGCTCTGGAGCGCTATTGATAATGATGATAATCAAGATGATGATGTTGATGATGATGATGATGATGATGATGATGATGATGATGATGATGATGATGATGATTGGTGCGGAAATGTGAAGTGCATGTTGCCATGACAGCTGATTCTGCTCTGCAAGAGGCCGGCACTCTGCAGAAAATAGGTCACAAAGGGTCTGCATGCGTTCGAAAAAACCCTTCGATCGTCTTTTTGATCCCAGTCCAGCCTGACAGAGGCAAACTGGCTCTCCTCTCCTCTCCTCTCCTCTCCTCTCCTCTCCTCTCCTCTCTTCTCCTCTCCTCTCCTCTCCTCTCCTCTCCTCTCTTCTGAAAGTAGTTTGATGTTGCTTGGAAGACGGGGGTCACATCTTTGCTCCCATATCCAATTCAAAGGATTTAGAATTGCTCTCCCTCACACGCATAGAATACAAACTAACAAATCTGTGTGCGGATCTCGTTTGAGTGTGCCGTTTTGGAAAAGGAGATGAAGGATACCTTTTTGTTTGGTCAAATTTAGTGACAGCAGATGCCAACAACCCAGACCATGCTGTCAGTCAAAACCTGGTCAGACCTTTGGATTCTGTGTCCATTCTTAAAAAAAAAAATGGGACTGTCAGAGTGACACTCTGAGTTCTATGTTGTCTCAGTACATTTTTACAATGACAGAAAGTATATTTTAATGGGTGTATATGTACTTGAGGTTAACACTCTCACTTTGTTAGGTCCTTGGTGCGAGCCATGGCTGGTCTTGGGAGTTGATTCTGTGTGCAGTTTGGATGTGTGCTGTTATTTCAGTTTCTTCCCGCAGTCCGACTGTCTGAGGTTAATTAGTGAGTATAAGGCCCTGTTCACACAACAATCTTTCCAAATGAAAACGCACAACTTCTGTTGCATTTTGGGTATCCGTTTACACGACAGCGGTGCTCTGAGCCACTGAAAATCTAACTTTTTGAAAACGGCTCCCAAGATGGGACTTTTTTAAAACGCTCATGCTGTGTCTCACCATGCCTGTAGTGAATTGATGGAAAATAACAACAATGGCGGCCTCCAGAGTGTCATGACTCCAAGTCTATATTCTCCTGGGACTTGGTTGTTTTATAGGAAGTCACCTGTTAATGCAATCCAACGTCGTCATCTGTCCGTACAATGTCTGTGTAATCTGCTGCCGTTGCCGTGTAAATGCAAAAGTTTTCTGAAACGAAAGCACAAAAACGATGTGTTTTCAATTAAAATGTTGCCGGGTAAACAAGGGATGTGTGGTATGCGTGGGGTGAGAGTTACTTTTGGGTTTAAGGAACCAATACTTTTGGTCTGTAGTAATTCTGGTTTCTTTGATAGTAAATCTCAGTTTGAATGTTGGTAACAGTTGTGTGAAGATGTGTGTGAGCCCGACTCCCATGGTGGCTTGGGTTATTTATAGTGTCCCACCGATGGCCTGATATCCATCTCCCCTGGTTGCACTGACACTTGATTGACATGAGGCTTCCTCTGCGTGGCAGACTCCCCCAGGTCTGTCTACTAAGTGTACATGTGCGTGTTTAAATGTATCTGTTTATGCATATACCTGGAGAGCATTGACAACGCCGTGTCTATCACACAAAGTACAGTAAAAGGTCTCCAGAGTAATGAGTGTGCGTGTGTGAGCAGATTCTTGTGCGATTGTGTGTGTGTCTGCTTGGAGAGGTCGGTGTGGTCATCATGCTGAAATAACTACTACCTCTGCCCTCTGGCTCGAACACTCATCGTGTATTCACAATGCTTGTAGCCTTGTTGTCAGACTGCTCATCTCTGCCGAGCATTGGTATTGCTCGGAGCTTCGGCTCTCATCTCTCCCCTCCCCCTACCTCCTCCGCTCCCCATCCTTCCTCCAGCCCTTAGCATACATGCTAATCCAGAAGTATAGGCTAACACCATGCCCTGACAGCACTTCCATGTTTTAAACATTGTGCTCTTAAAGCTTTCTGCAGCCTGAGAAGCTGCAATGTGCAGTGGTGCATGAATAAGTGCACCATAATGCTCCTCTGTGCAAAACACCTTCAGTGTGTTGCATTTCTTATCTGCATGTTGACATACCAAACGTGTGTGTGAGTGCGTGTGCGTGCGTGCGAGTGTGTGTTAATGTGTTGCAATCATTATCACTAGCAGTGGCCGTGTGGTGGTCACTGTTAACGTCAGGCTCATGTTGCACCTTGACTTTGACACAGTCCAAATTGCAGACTCCTAAGGAGGACAGAGGGGTAATTTACCGTGATGGTGTTTGCGTGTGCGTTCGTGCCTGTGCCTGTAGATGTGTGCGCTCCTGTGTGTTTGCCCGGTAATGCTATCTTCTTGTTCCTATTTGCTCATGTTTCCACCGCCGTGAGCCAATATTAGTTGTCTCAGTTGGTGTAAATGAGAAACAGATTGACCTGTGTAGGAAAGATAACACACTTTAAAACAAAGAAAGTTGAGTGTGAGCGGATTCTTCTTCTTGCAGTTGTGTTGTGACTGATTTCATGACTTAAATTCAGAGTTCACGCACGGCTGGATTCTTACTGTGGATTTGGGTTTTTTTAGATGTTGGAAACAACTTGCAATGTGTTGAACAAAAGAACGAGAGCATTTTCTGATGTAACATTTGCTCAGTAGTGTGCCACAGTAACCGCACAATAGTGAAATACAGCGTCCACATTTTTTATGCAACATTGGGCTGACCCAGTGACAGAGGACTGTCGGAGCTTTGCTAACTCAGATACAAAGACAGAAACCTAATGTGCAAAGACGTAGGATAACAAGACTTTATTCATTCCACATGGGGAATATCAGTCATCTCAACAGCTCCACATTACACAAAGATATAGAAATAAGAATATAAATATTAAAAAAATTTAATCATGAAATGAATATTTAAAAAATGTCAATAAGAATTAGCAATAAACACACCCAGATTGTCAACATAATAGTAATCATAAACAAACGGTAGACTTTTCAATAGGGACAATATAAATATTCACTGTATTTACAATGGATTTGAAGTGTTTGATTAGGTCGGACCAGTGTTGTTAAACAGTTGTTTTGTTGCAGGTCTGAATGACCTGTGGTCGCTCCTCTTTGAATGGAGGCTGCAGCAGTCTGAGGGCCCGTTTCGCCTGGCATTAACATTTGTTTCGGGCGATCCGTATCACATTTGGTGAGCCGTAAATACAAGTGTGAACGGGCACCAAAGGCGCTTTCACTCTATTTCCTGAGGTTATAGAAGAAGTGACGTAGAGGTGGTAATATAATCCGAACTCAAGTGCTTTGCTCGAAATTCATGAAATGGGCAACTTTAAACACTTGCATCAGGTGATCGGATCACCTGAAGCGCATGTTAATGCCAGGTCTGAACGGACCCAGTGACTCTCCTGAGCTCCGCTCTCAGCTGTTCAAGTGAAAAGTAAAGACGGGGGATGGAGGGAGGCTCCTGTGTCTGGGTGTGAAGTGGAGGAGGGTTGAGAGGTGTGAGAAGGAGCCGTCTGATGCTCCCTGGAAGGAGGGGTGGGACAGCTGTGGAAGTTAAGACGTCATCCTGGCTGGAGGTTGGTGGGAGGAGGGAGCGAGGACAATAAAATCTGTTGATAAAGAAATTTTACTTATTTGCTGGCCCTCTGATCCCCTCCCCTGGGTTTGGTAGCCAGCAATGGTGTTCAGCCCCCTCCAGACATCTCCCTCTAACATACAGCCACAGCAGCAAAAGCTAAGTGTCACTAGAGCAGATCGACAGTTTTCCACAAAACATTTGATCCAAACAAGTTTTCAGTGAGTGCAATATAAGTGCTCTGTTTTAATGTAACTCGTAATAGATGGCACTTGAGTCATGAACATTAGCATCATCAAAGCAGAGAGAGAAAAAAAAAAAGAAAAGTTATTGCGATTATTTAGAAGACCAAACCATCACGGCTTCAGAGATCATTTATTTGATATTGAAGATGCTCTCGGTGACTGATAATACTCAATAATTTCATACTTATATTCATATAACACGACCTGAATAAGATTAACTGTATTCATGTGTAAGTATTCATTGGTGTGTCTGAGAGGAAGCACAGCAGAGATTGTTGAACTACCGATGACTTGGTATTGTAACCTGAGGTCGTTAATTTTCAGCCTGAATGATGTGGAGTCTGACTGTGGCCTCATATCGGTTTCACTCTCATGCCACGTGGGTGGGGAGTTAATGCGCTAGTAGTTTAATGGCCTGACATGATCCGCAGATTCTCCACAGATGAATCAGGTGGTGATGAATGGAGGCATTTGAAGGCTGGCAGACTGTATTGACTCAGCGAGGGAGCTTCATAGTTTGCTTCAAGTGTTTATACAGGTAAATGAATGCCGACCGCCTCCATTTAAGTCACTCACTCGGATTTCTCACTCATGTTGAAGGTCAGGGGAAAATGGCACCGGGGGATCATGCTGGCACAAATGAATAAAGATGGTATTCTGAGGGAGGAGGGCTGTTGAGTGTGAAGGCTGCAGAAGTTACAGGAAGGGTGTGAATTTTCACTGGTTTGCATTGGAATAAACTCCATATCGAGTTAATGATGAGACCCATACAAAAGTCTTTTTTCCATGAGTGCCACTTATTAAACGACGCATTCAGACGTGTCAGTCTATAATGAGGGGCATAGTCAAGTTTTTTTATGCACTCGTGTAAGGATGTGATTTACATCTTGATCTTCAGTTTGTCATCCTCCTCTTGTGTTTCTAAAATGACTGCTGACAGCCTCCTGAGTTTAAACTGCTTTGCATTTCAGCTGTGGGTTACATATACTGTAGGTAGTGTAGGTGGAGAGAGCCGCGGTGTTATTTTAGGTAGCTGAACATCTCGGGGCTGTCAAAACCATTATAGCTGCACTGAAAATATCTCAGCCTTACATCACATCGAAACACTTGAGGATGTGTAAGAAAATACGCCCTCAGTAGCAAAGTAAAGGTTATTTAACTGTGAATTTTCAGAACTGTGCACGTCCTTTTCTCATGGCAACGTATATTTCAGCCAGGGCCATTGTGTAAATTTAATATGTTTTGTAATCCCATTATTACATCATTAGATGGATTATATAATCTTACGCCATTTGTGTATATGTTGAAGGCTACAAAAGTAGTCACTGCATGCAAAAGTGATGAAAAAGTATTTGTATTGAATGCAGAGTTAATAAACGCCTGCAAGTACAGAATGAATCACCTGAAATCTGACACTGCTTTACAGTTTAAGAAAAAGAGGAAATCTGATGTGTAATGTCAAATATCTTTTGATAATGGTCCAGCACAGATTAGAAGATAACTAAAGTAAAGTAAAGTATTAGAATGTACTTCAACTATCAGTGTTATAATAATATGACTCATGTATGTGTTTGAATAGTTTCTCTTATGAACTGCTTTTAAACAACAATAGCAGGCGTGTAACTGCAGCATGCCATCTGGAGAGTTTTTAGTTTTAAGACGGTTCATTTCACAAGTGTTGTTTTTCTTTCTGTTTGTACACGGAAGTAATTGTGACGCAAAACTCATACCTGCCTGCAGAACAAACACAACTCAATGTCAAAGTGGCAACATTAAAGGTCCCATATTATGCAGAATTCACCTTATAATGGCGATACGTGTGCTCATACAGGCGAATGAGAGATTTTGCCTTCATGACATCATGCAGGGAAATAACCACTCCCTCTGGTCGTGGATTCTCACTTTGACCCTCCCATTGGTGGGTTTTTGTTCAGTGTGGAGAACTATATCAGTGCTCATGGTGTCGCATGTCTAATCCGTACCAGACAGAATTGAGTTTGTCACAGCGTGCGTGAGGACGAGACAAAGAATTGACTGGCACAGTTGACGGCACGTGACAACGGGCATGACATGCGGGGGTGATATCTGCTGCTACCGTAAATGTCAGTGTGTCAGTGATGGCAGAGTGACCCCCCCACCCCCACCCCCACCCCCACTCCCCTGCCTCCCCCCACCACCTTATTGGCAGTTGACAAACAGGGTAAACTCGACCATTAAGTCCCTCAGAGGTTGGTTTTAGCCCGACTTTGCAGTCAACCCATGCAGCTGCAGACAGACAACGCGTCTCGCTACGGCGGGGGAGCGAGGAGCGGCGGATCTCGGGACGTGGCCGACCGGCGGTCTGAGGGGTCGAGGCAGCTGAGACAGGTGTCTGCAGCGATGAAGATTGAGGAGGCGGTTGTGTGTAAACCTCATGCACAGAGGACTCATAAAGACTTCCAGGTGGGGCCTTCAAGTCTTTCTAACTTCTGCTGAGCCAAGACTGCATGTTGGTATGCCGGCTATGCAGACCTGTGTGTGCAACAGGTCTCCCAGCTCGCTGCCAGCAGCGCAAAGCACATGCTGAAAACATATCAGGCCAATCGGTGACGGTAAAGATTCAACTCAGTGCTTCCAGCATGTCGCCTGACATTAGAGATCGCATGTTCAAGCGTGTGTCAAACATGCAGCTTTTTCTGTTTGCATTTTTTTAACAGTAAACCTTGATGTTGCGGGATTCATGTGGCTGCGCAGGGTGCAGGATTGCTCATGTTTCTTGAGAGAGTGTCGAGTTTGTGCCCTGGCAGTTATTTTCGTGGCTTTGCTGGGTTCGCTCTGTGTGTGTGTACATATAGAAAACCTCGCTTGGAGAGATAGTGTTTCTGATATAACAGGGTCACGCAGTCCTTGCTTCAGGGGTAGAAATGCAAACCTGTGTCTTTATCGAAGAGTGGAGTGAGCTATTACAGTTCTGACATGTGCATGCAGAGAGTTGCTAATTTGAGGAGGCATTTTATTGCAGCGTGGATTAATGATGCTGGATGAGCTCCAAGGCAGCGGACCGAGCGGTCAGTTTTAGAATGGATGAGGTCTAGAACAATATTTTAATGTGTCTATATTAGAAGTATGCTATCTAAAGGTCTGTATTTTTTCCGCACGCAAATATTGTATTAATACCTCCTATATCTCTCTTTGCAGTACCCTTGCAGTATTTCATTGCTCCAGATCTGCCAAACTGCATTTGTCACCATGACTGTAGTTTTCTTTAAACCTGTTAACAGAATGAGAAATGTCGGGTGTTGCGATCTATGTGCATTTATTTCAAGTTTAATTAGATTTTTTTTTGGCCCGTGATGTATTACACTTCATTTTACATTGATCTGGGAATAAATTGGTCAAAGCAAAAAAAAAAAAAAATAGACTTGAGGGGAAAAATAACCCCTGATTGATGTGTGTCTGTGCAAGCATGCGCCCTCACGCAGATAGAGAGAGCATCTGTCTTTCTTGGCACTAAGCTGAAGTGGATGGCATTGATTTAGACCTCTCTCGTTCCTTCCTCACACTCCACTCCTTCTCCTCCTTGTCTCCTGCTTTCTCACTTTGTCTTCTCACACAGCTGCCATTCACAGTCACACTCCGCAAATCACCTCTCTCACGGAGGCTTCAGAGCCGCAGGCGGCAGGAGGAATTTGGCTTTCAGCGGCGCGCGCCGCAGTTTGCCAGGGCAGCTCAAAATGTCCTGGCTGACAACCATCCTTCACTGTCTGATGGTGGGGTTTGTTTTTTTTTCTTTTCTGGAAGGACATTTATGCTGTGAATCTTAAACAGGAACGGATTGTTGCAGGAAAAACACGATTTGAGATGACGCGTGTCGTCCTTTATAAGCTGCGAGTTTGGAGTGGATGTAACAAGCTTTCCAATTTTCCTGTGATGTTGTAGAGTCACTTTTCTTAAAGAGATGATTTAACCCGTGCACATCACACGTCTCGTCTCAGTCACTATCACCTCAGTGTTGGTGTGAGGTGATTTAATGGCTGGACCTGTAGTATCCTCGTGTGGCCGGACTGTAAACTACAAGTCAGGATTTAACTCCTGCAGAGTGATGATCCATCAGCTATATAGAAGCAGGTTGGAGAGGGCATTATCTCCATTGTTCAAACATCCTATTTTATTGTACAAATATCTTAATTCATTAAGATTACTCATTGGGCATGTTTAAAATCAACAGATCAACTCATGTTTCTAAAGCATGATTGGTTTAAAAAAACAAGTAATTACCAGTTTTAATCAAATATCTTAGTGTGAAGAAAACACTTCTGTATCGCTGTTTCGTTTCATATAAAAAATAGACTGTTCTATGCGTGTAAATTTGTCTTTGAACCATCCATCCATTCACTGTGCTGCTGTCCAACTTGGCTTGTGGACTTGTCCGACTTGTGGGAGGAAACCAAAGAGAAAACACTGATGGAGAGAACATGCAAACGCTTGCAAAATCACCCTGAAACCTGACTTGAAGGCTAAATTGTCTTTTTAATTGGAGCTACAAAACTATGCTGACGCCACAGTGAAACACCAAATTATTGAAATTAAATACATTATGGATTAAATTACATTCATGCTCAAAAGGAGAAACAATATGGGAGGAAGTTGAAAATATAAATAACTGAAATTGAGTCTTTTGGTTATAACCCTGTGAATGTCGTATCATTCACACATTCACATTTATGAACAATTTCAAAACCCGGCATGCACACACCCAGAGAACATCTGAACTCTGTGCTGAACGGCCTGGACTTGAACCACATATTTTTTCACTATGACTTAAGAGTGCTAACCACTACACCTGCAACCTGAAAAGTGATCTGGTATTTTATTTTCTCTCATTCAATATCAGACTTTAATCATAGAGAGTCCCTGATGGAGAAAGAATATCGTCTGAATATCGAGGGAAATCCTGCTGCTGTTTTTGACTCCCTCATATGATTTATAATTATATCAAATCTATTTAGACCAGCATGAAGCAGTGTTATAAAGACTTGACGCACAATAACCTTCAACTGTCAGCATTAACACAGTGAACGGTACTAAAAATGCTTTAATCCACACCAAGCGAATGGAACCACAAGTTTAACTCAACTTAACTGTGCTTTTTATCTTCCTGACAAATGAAAGTGATTGTATGTTTATTTTCAAACACATGTCCAATGCATCATCTAAAAAGTTACTTTTGTGCTCCTTTAATGCAATTTATAAATATTAATCTACAATACAAATCTTCTGGAATTCTCTTCAGCAGGTTTACATATATAGAAATGGCACGTTAGGATGTTCATTTCAGTCTCAAAAGCCCTTTAAAGGGTTACTGGTTTACGCACAAATATACAAGGTATGTAAAATGAAAAGAGAAAGAGCAACAGAAGTGCTTGATGACGATAAAAAAGAGAAGGGTTGGGGCTGGGAGAGGGTGGCAGTCTGCTGTGGGAACCTCAAACTGGTGACGGCGCTCAGATTAATGAGCACTGGTGTGTAATTAATCTATAGAGGGCAGCTGTCTGTTTATCTGTCACTGAGTCGACAAGAAGATAACTGTGGGATGTCAAAGTGATCTCCTCCTTCCTCCTCCTCCTCCTCCTCCTCCTCGTCCTCCTCCTCCTCCTCCTCCTCCTCTTTTACCTCTTCTTCTCTGCCTCCTCTCTGAAAGTTTCTGTGCCAGTGGCAGACACACTTACCAACCACACCAAGAGGTCCCAAAAAAGATTAAACTTGCAAAAGAAATCAAAAGATTTCCCTTTATTGTCTCCAGATATTGTCTTAAAATTTCTGCTGGATATTTTTAGAGTCATCCTAAATCCAAATATGCTCAGACTAATGGATGAAGAGAAGGGTGTCCAGGCTTTAGTCCGTTAATATGCTTAAGGTCGAGGGATTTGGTCTGACTGTATGTTTGCATTTCATTACGCTCCCACCGCTAATCCATTTTGCTGGAAATCATAGCTGATTCCATGCGCCGCGCACCGTGTGACTCATGGATCCTGCAGCTTGGAGCCGATATTCAGCCCGGCTGAGGTCAAAGGTGACTGGGTCACCCGGGTCTGAGCTGCTGGCAGTGGAGCTGTTGGGGGTCGGAGGCGGAATGTCACCAAATATAAACATGGACAGCAGCACTCACCAGCTCGTGTGAAGGCCATCACCATCTTGATATGCACAGTCAGTGGTATCCTGCTGATGAATATTAATACAATTGTTTTTAACTTGAAATCTATTTATGACTAGTTTGTCTTCATTGTACTTACTTGACATCACATCGGTTCTCCACGTTGTTGCATTGATGTTCTCTGTGGTTTTGCATCTATACAGTCTAAATACATGCAAGAGGTGAATTAGAGGTGAATTGATGACTTTAAAATTATTCCTTAGTGTGAATGTGAGTTTATGTGACTGTTATTCTGCTTGACCTGGGATAGACCGACAACCTGTGCAGGGCCTTCCCCTAAATTACATTTTGGCAAGGCAGGGAAAGAAGAAGTACAATAACAACAGAGAGCAGAGAGGAGGGGAGGTTTTTCCAATCAGAAAGCCGACATGGGACCAAAACATCTGTAAGGATACTTAAATGTCCTTTTTTAAAACAATACAAGTAAACAGAAGTGTAGTTTCTGTTTTTGGACACCAAAGGGCGCTGTTGCCAACAAACCCTGCTATTGCAGGTGTTTTATCGCCTCTACACAAAGCTTACATTTCTCATTTATAGGTGAACATGGAGGCCCTTGTTTCTGCATGATTTCCTAACTTCATCTGACTTCATGTTTCAGATATTTTAACATAGTTAATTTATTATCATATCGTTGTTATCGAGGTGTGTTCATAATCTTAAAGCACCTTTTGAAGTCACCTTTAATTGTTCCATACTGCATCATAATATTTAATGAAACATGCCTCAGATGACATGGTGGTTATTAACCACTGTAACTAATGGAAACAGGATGGCCTGAGGAAACAGTTCAGCTCATAGCCTATTAATCATGGAAAACGCAGCAAAACCGACTCGTTGAATAATCCTGTTCTTATTTTCTGGGGCCTCGTCTGTGGATTCGTTAATAACGTGTCAAGAGCTCAATGAAACTTGTGGGTGAAATCTTCTGCTGAATAATACAGGTGGGTCAACCTGTCAGCCCGCATAACGATCCGGGGTCACATCCCGCCGGGCGCTGAGGTCAGGATGAGTCGTTCTAATTAATAAGCGAGAGACACGATGTGAGCCTCGGGGAATCTTATTACCAGAAGTCTCGCTGTACTTTGTCCCTTTATCAGTGAAATTAACATCCACATCATTTTTATTCACGGCCGTGTAATTCACACTTAATTTGCCGGTTCAGATTTGAATGACTGTTTATGACCAGCAGAGGGCAGCAGAGCTGAGGCGCTTCCTGCTTCATTACAACGGTAAGACAGTAAAAACTGATGTGGGAAAAAGAAATATGAGTTTGTTTGAAACTTTTTGATTTGGTTTTTAACAAACTGAGCCTGGAGTCTCAGTAGCCACTGATTTATTGAGGGAAAATTTGCATTTTTATCACTTTCTTGGCCATCAACAAAAGTAATAATAATATTAAACCCTGGTCTGTAGTAAAGGTCTACTGAAGTAATAGATTGAACAGATCACCTCCCAGTATTTTCTTTGTATTTCCTCCCTTCTCTACTACTTCACCTTGTGGAGGGTGATGGAGCCAATCCCAGTTTACTATGGCCGAGGGCAGAGTAAACCCTGGACGTGTTGCCAGTCCATCACAGAACAAGCTACTGCACACAGTCACATTCACAGGGAATGAACCTCACTGTGGTAGGAAACCCAAGCACCTACAGGGAGAACATGCAAACTCCGCACAGAAAGGCCCTTCTGGTGTTAGTACCCAGATCTTCTCGCTGTGAGGCGAGAGCGTTAACCACTGGTCCACCGTGCCGCCATATTTCCTTCTTTATGCTCACAAAATATTCATAAAAAATCTCAGTTACAATCACGACAAAAAATAAAACAGATAAACAAAGAGAATAAAACAAACAACATGATGCCGCTAATATATTATTAATTTCTTTTATTTAAAAAAAACCCTTTAAAACAAACCTCTTGGTTTTAACTTAAGAAAAAAAAACTAGACACATCCATATATCCACCATGCTTGATTCAGATGAGAATCGCAGAGCTGGAGCCGATCCCATCTGACTAGACAAGCGATCCATCAAACTTAGAGACAGACAACCACAAACACACACACATTCACCAGTTAAACTGATGTGCATGTTTTTGACCGTGGAAGGTTTCAAAATGAAAAAAATTTAATAAAACAACCCATGCATTCACACAGGGAGAATATGCAAACTGCAAAAGCCCGCCTGGAGTCGACCCCCTGAACGAGCTCTGAGGAAGTCGTCCAGTTCAAATCCTTCTGTTTCTTCGTGTCAACCCAGACACATTTGACTCTGGTGAGATGAGGAAGCGTGTGGCGGTTGGCACTCCTGCCTCATTAGAAGGTTGTGGGCTTCAATCTGTGTGTGGTTTGTCTTAATCCCCCTTGTGTGTGGGTTTATTCACATAACCCAAAGAAACACACATGTGAGGTGAATCGGTGACCCTAAACTGTGTGCAGGTGAAAACAAAATAAATTGTTTGCGAGCATTAAACACTTAATAGATTTAAAATCCGGGGACATATTCTTAATCTCTTACATTTCAGCGTGTTGCTCTTACCTATTTGTTCCAGCAGATGGAGCTGGAGGTTAATGGCATCCTAATTTCAGTGGATCGTGTGAGTTTATCTATTTAAATACATGTCGTGTTTACTGCGAGTCCAAGCATTGTTCCCACTGTTTAGAATCTTTTCTCAGGGACGTGTCACCTCCACAAAAGCAGACCCAGATATAGAATAGATTTTATTTAATTCACTATGGTGAGATGGAGCTGGATTTTATGCTGACGACACCTTCACCGTGCTCTGCATCAGCCGTGGCACTTGCTTCTCTTGATCATCCATTAATCACTGGTGTAGGTCATTTGCTCTCAAGACGCTCAGAGGAGAGTGTTTTTTATCTGCTCTCTCTCAAGAGCTCTCCGATATTATCTTCCTCTCAGGCTGCACGGAATAAGCTTCTGTTCTCAAACTGTCCAGCGATGCAAAAGGATGCTGCACTTCAGGAACGGCAGCAGCAGCAGTAGTAGAAGTAGAAGTGTGTGCTGAGCGTGCTTTTGTGTTTTTCTGTGTGGGTGTGTGTTTTTCTGTGTGTGTGTGTGTGTGTGTGTGTATAAATACCCACGCGTGCCTGGTCTCTGCAGTGAGAGTCGTGACAGATTCACAGAGTGGAGTTAGAGCCCTGTATTCAAAAGACTTTGGGGGGGGGGGGGGGGGGTCTGGTTCCAGGATGAGAGATATTCCTGTTGTTGTGATGATGTTCACTCTTTCTACTTAAGTATAATGCCACATGTCAGCAAACGAGAGTCAGGATAGGGTGTGCTGAGTAGGCGATGATCTGCAGTGTGTGCATTTCGTCTTTTCTATACCGGTGGATGTCAGCCTGCTCGCACATGTTGAGAAGTCCAACAAGGAAAAATCAATAAATTTTCAGTATAAGACATAAGTTGGGGGGGGGGGGGGGGGGAGTCTTGTATTTGTATTTTATTTATTCATTCCATTCATTAAAAAATTAAATTAAAAATCTATTTAATAGTAACACAAAAGTTTACAAACTTCTGAATGAAAAGGAGCAGAAGGAAGAATAATCTTATATAATCTGCCCCTTTGTACCAATAATCAGTTCACAACAGTCTGGCTGTGTTTGTTTATGAGCCGCTATTAGTCTGCCGGTTGAGATTTTAATAATCAGAGCTTATTAATACACTATCAATAATATTACATTGCAAGGTGTGAACGTTCTGAGAAAAACATGGAAACCAAACAAAAAAGAAATAAGATCAGTGAAGGAAATAAAATACCAAAAGGGAAGAAAATCTGAAACTGATTTGAAGTAATCTGGCAAGTTTTAAAGGAGTCACCATATATTGTTGTTAATTTGGTTCATAAAACCTTCCAATTGCTCAATGGAAAATTCATTTTAGCACTGAAACAATCAAAAAGGACATATTCATGATTTTCTCTTCAATAAAATAGTTTAGAGCTTTTCCCTCAACATATTTCATCAGGTGGAAAAAATACATGCCATATTTTACACTGTATTGCTGTACAAACCACAATAATAGAGTGTACACCCGCAATTTCTGAAGGCATTTTTCATTTTCGATATATAATGTGAAATGCATCAAGCCATTTTTTCTGTAACTCATACGTAAGAAGAAATTTAAGAATACAAATTCTCCCCATGTAATATTTCTTAAGTTCATTTTTGTTGTTTTTATGTTTAACTGGAGGTCACAATTATTAAAATATAGATGTATAAGACGCCTGAAAATGTTTCGTTTACCTGTTATGTTTGGTAGAAAAAACTAAAAGAAACGATCAACTTTCCAACAGTTTCAGATCCTTTCGTATTGTGAAAATGACGTAACTCAATAAAAGTACTCTTGAGTAAAAATACTTTCGGAATTAGAAGAGGGACCGTATCACTATAAACAGCTTTATTTATTCGATATACAAAGTTTCTTTGGAGTGATTTCATTTTCTAACTTCAGGCTTTCGGTCTAAGTTGTGGGGAAATGTTGAAGTGGTTACAAAGTGTTTCTGAAGTGCTCACACTCGTACTGGGTGATGCAGTTCATGTCCCAACTCAGTGCAGAGGATGCAGGAGGCGGATGAAGTCAGCTCCTCCTCCTCCTCCTCCTCGTCCTCCTCTGGCCCCTCCGTCGTCCCGGGATCCTGCTGGCCAGCGAAGCGCAGCCTCCAAACCAAGGTTCTCGCAGGGAGTCACGGGAAGGGCAAGCTCATTAATTATCCCTCCCTCTGTTCCTCCCTCCATCCTCCCATCACACCCTCCCTTCATTACCAGCAAGGTTAATCCCCCCTTATCTCCCAATGAGCCTCATTTTTCATGGCTCCCTTTCTTCGACACTCCCTTCTCCACCACCTCTCCATCTCTCCTTTTTCTCTGTGGCTCTTCTTCTTCTTCTTCTTCTTCTTCTTCTTCTTCTTCTTCTTCTTCTTCTTCTTCTTCTTCTTCTTCTTCTTCTTCTTCTTCTTCTTCTTCTTCTTCTTCTTCTTCTTCTTCTTCTTCTTCTTCTTCCTCTTCCTCTTCCTCTTCCTCTTCCTCTTCTCTTCTTCTTCTTCTTCTTCTTCTTCTTCTTCTTCTTCTTCTCTTCCTCTTCTCCTCTTCCTCTTCCTCTTCTTCGCAGCTGCTCCTCAGTTTCTCCTTTTGCTTTTCTATTAATTTTCTCAGCATCCCACCTCATTTCTTGGTCACTCCTCCTGTGCATCCTCTGTTTTGTTTTTTCTGCTCTAACACTTCCACTTTTTATATTCTCACTCTCACTTTATTTAATTCTTGCTTCCTCTCTTGCTTTAATGTCCTTTCTCTGCTGTCCCTGCTCCTCTCCTCTCCTCTCCTCTCCTCTCCTCTCCTCTCCCCTCCCCTCCTCTCCTCTCCTCTCCTCTCCTCTCCTCTCCTCTCCTCTCCTCTCTCTCCTCTCCTCTCCGCTCTGTGCTTACCTTGAGCGGGCCGTGGTGAGTTGAGAGAGTAGATCTATTACAGCTTATCACTAAAGGACAGGCCAACGCCGCACGCTGGTGAAATATGGCTGCTGTCAGAGCCGCCGCTGAACACGACCCGTGCACAAGGCTCACGGAGCTGTAAAGACGGGGGGGAAGAGGGGAGCAAGGAAAGGGGTGGGGTGGGGGGGTGGGGGTATGTGAGGAAGCTAGTATCAGTCCTCTTAATTCAAATTAATGGGGAGATTTCCAGGCTTGATGCCGACCGTTTGACAGTGATTTGGCACACAATTAACCTTGTCTCCCGCTCCCCTCCGCAGCCCCGTCACCTCCTCGGTTTTCATCCGCCTTTCTGTTCCCTCGGACTCTCTCCATCCCCCCGTACCAGTCACGCTCCACCCGGACACACAGTCTTATCGATTACCGACGATGATGTTTTATGGGATACACGACACTCCCTACCGCTGTCTGCCAATTTCATTAGTTCTGAATCACCAACGAATGACGGAAAATGTGAGCATTGTCAGCAGATTAAGCACATCCACACTGCCATCAAGTCAATTATTGAGATTTTGTTATTCAAGACAACGTTGCTCAACAACGTAAAAAGAATGTGTGACTGTATTCATGAGTGTACGTTGCCCCTCCGTACTCAACTCAAACATCTGTGCAGAGCTTCACACATTTCCTTTCGCCAAACTTGTTTAAAAGACCATCCGTCCTGCAGCCTCAGCCTTTCAGCTGGGCTTTTACACACTGCGTTTATAGGCCGTTTCACCTTGGGTTCCAGTTCACAGAGCCAAACAGCCTATAGCTTTCAAACAGAGGAGAGCAACTGGAGTGGGAAAGAGGGTGAGGGAGAAGTAACAGGATTGAAACGAGAGATGATGTGTGAACGAACCACCCTTAGAAACAGTTGAGATCTCAGAAGAGATTTTTCTTCCGGAACAAAATATATATACTGTAGACAAAAAAAAACTATAGATGTTAAGAATATCCATAAATATCTATATAAATCTAAATGCATGGCCATTGATTATTATAACATACAATATGTATTTAAAGATAATCTCTGACCTTGGTGAATACATTATGTGTTATGTCTTAAGAGTCGTGGACACAACACAACATTGAGACCCAAGTTGAGATATTGATGATGCTGTCATGAAAGCTACCAAACTAACATTAGTCTCAAAGCCAGGCTGTCGGTGTGAGTTTGTTAAAACAGATATTAGTGTTTTTTTCTCTACATTATGCATGATTAAAATCGGCTTTACATTGAGATTGCAGTAATTTCTGGTACAAATTTTTTCACATTTGCAAAAACTGAACAAATTAAACTGAAAATATAGACTTTTTCAAAATGTGTACTCCGCACCACAACAAAGAAAAACTTTTGTATGTTGAGTGTTCAATTAAAGGTTTTTTTGGGATTATTTTTACCAGTCTGACTCGCTTGAGATGAAATTGTGCTATACATGACCCCTGAACTAAAATGAGTCAAACACCCCTGTTAAGGAGTAACTTCTATAAAAGCTTCAGCTACTGAGGTGGTTATTTATTTGGTGAAGTTAGAGTGTTTATCAGTAGAATTGCAGCAAAAAAGACCTCTTATCCTTTTGTAAAACCAGGCAGAACAGTGTCGCATTAGTCAACTCGCACTATTACAATATGTATATTTGAGCGTTTACCTTGATAAAAGACATATTTCCATGACGACTTTGCAGCAAAAGTGATGATTGTACAACAAGTGGCATCGAGGTTTGGTGGATTCCAGGCTGCAGCCTTTCTGGGTTGAGTCTGCATGGTGTCCCTGTGCCTGCACACGTTCCCTTCAGTTACTACAATCTATAAAACTGGCAAGCTTTTATAAAGAAAAGGTGGGTGGATAGATGGTGCTAGTCAGTGAAGGTCTGTGCAATAGAAGCTCAGGTAAAGATTTTAAATGTCAAGAATACACATTGCACATTGCAAGTATCACCTATCAGCCCATTTTGGTAACTTTAGTCACCACCCAATAAAGATCAGCTGGAGCCACAAAACATGTTTTAACTATAAGCTCATAAATGTTGTATCTAGAAATCTGTTTTAATAGATGTTTTAGCAACCTCACCCCTTTTTACAAAACATTTCTGAACATTTTGACTCTTTTGCTGTTTTATTAATTTTTTTAAAGTTCCTTTTTCATTTTTATCAATCAGTTGTTAAGCTCTTTTATCAATTTAGACTGTTTTATCAATTTTTTTGCTGAAAAACTAGCCATTTTGGCTTTTATTTTACAACCCTTCTCATGGTTTTAGCTATTTTTGTTGTTTTAACCTGTTTTACCATGTTTATAATTTTAACTATTTTGGCTGTCTTATTTTTTAAAGCCAAATTCAGCCGTTTTTTTTTTTGCCCTTTTTTTTTTATGTTATTTCCATATAATAATGTCAACACTTCAGGGAGCCACTACGGAGAGGTACAGAGATACTTTTTAGGTTTAAAAGATAACAAACAGGCAATGAGGTTGCGATGTTGGGCCACGGTTTCCTCTAGGAGATGAGCCGGATGGAAGAGATTGTGTTTGCAATGACAGGTTGTAGGCTGCTAAGTGAAGAAGTCTTGATGTATCCCTGTGCCAGCACAATGTTGCTGAGAGTTAGTAATTATCCCGGCGTTTTCTGCCTCAGCACATGTGACATGGACATACTACAACAGAGACAAGTATGACAGCTATGTGACGGACAGCAAGGCGTGAGACACTGTCAAAGGGTTGAAGAACCTGCTGATCTGGCATTGTCGAGTCTTAGATTAAGGCTCAACAAATGCCTACAGAGGTGGGAGCGACTATCAGCGGTGGTCGGTTTGCAGTAGTGCGCCTCAGCAAAAGTTCATATCGGATTTTTGAATTCTAAAAAAACAAAACAACCCCACAAGCCTAAGTCAGATGAAACAATCAAAATAATTTCTCTGTTCTTACGCAATGCAAGGCAAAAACCACCAACACGCAAGTCCAATATAGATTTGTTCGATCATCCCAAATGGCTTTCAACTATATTATGTAAGTTGGAATTCAAATAGTCCCCGCAGCTCGGCCTCCTCTCAGCAGTCACGCTCCATATTATCATTGTTCTACTGAGAAGTGAAAAGAGGGAGGGGCAGGTGAGGGACGTGTGTCTACGTTTTCTGTTACTGTCTTGATGCTGAGGTAATGAGGCACACACACACACACACGCACACACACACACACACACACACAGGCACGGTTTACTCCAACAGTGTGCAGTTCAAGAAGTAGTGCTGTAGCAACCAGTTCCCCATGACTCACGACACAGCCATGTAACGGGCTTAACACAAGGTAGGAGGGGATAAGCAGCACCCCTGATGTTTAAGCCGCCTTTGCTTTGAAGCAGATGTGAGCATGCATGCTCTCTCTCTCTCTCTCTCTCTCTCTCTCTCTCTCTCTCTCTCTCTCTCTCTCTCTCTCTCTCTCTCTCTCTCTCTCTCTCTCTCTCTCTCTCTCTCTCTCTCTCTCTCTCTCTCTCTCTCTCTCTCTCTCTCTCTCTCTCTCTCTCTCTCTCTCTCTCTCCCTCTCCCTCCCTCTCCCTTTGTGTGTGCAAGCGCATGGCACGCTCGTGCGCCTGCCGAGCGCCAAACCAAACCTCACGACTAATAACGTATCCCGATCAGCCCACTGAAAGTGAAGCTAATCCGTTGCGAGGGAAATGGGGCAGAAATTAGCTTGCTCAATCCGCCACTGGTTTCCTTTTAGCGTCTGAGGTATCCCATCATTCACCTCCATGCATTTCCTACACACATCCCATCTCGCAACCACCAGTGGTTGTGTAGAGATGTGTGCCTGCTGTTCTTTTACATGGCAAATACCAACGTTCATTTATTGTGATGAATAGTTTCATGCTTGAGACAAAGCCCTGATACACATGAATTGAAATTCCTGCCAGAACTTGTATGTTTTCTTTATTTTTTTTTTACTCAAGTGAAGTCAGTCAAACAGGAATTTCAATTCATCTCATTCACGTTTCAGCTCGGAATGGTTTACCTGAAATTGAATGGCTCTGCTACGCAGCGTATCCGGGCTGTCACCATCAATCCCTCGTTTACCGGGCCCTCTTGTATGTTAAGTATGATCGTTTCTCTCCCTCTCGCAGACCATTGTTCGAGGGAACCGGCCACCCAAAGATGCATCCATTAATGGACTGCTGGAGGAGTTCGACAACATCTCGGTAACACGGTCCAACTCCCTGCGTAAAGAGAGCCCACCCGGCCCCCATCAGGCTGGGACCAGCTCCAAACCCTCAGGCAGTGGTCATCTCACTGCTCCAGAGGAGAACGGATTTAACCACTACTACTCCCGATACTCCTGTGATCTGGACACCACAAGCAGGGACTTTTCTCTGGATCCCGGCAAGCCCAGCTTCTCCATCGACGGGGACTGGGCTGTCGGGAGACACTATAGATTCACCAAGCAAAATGGCCACTCGCACCACATACGCAGCCCCTTCTACCCGGACGCCATGCCTCAAAAATCGGACTATGGCAAGCTTCCCCCAGACTACCACACCTACCTGGAGAGTAAAGGGCGCTCGGCTGACGAGGTGGCTTCCACAGTGGGGAGCGGCGTTGGCTCCAGTGGCTACTACAGGGCGTCAGTGGGTGGCTCATCCAGCCAAGACTACCGGGACACTTCGGTTGGCACGCCGTCACGTGCCTCTCTACACAGCGAGCAGATCAACTACCCGGACAGCGAGTGGAGCTACGGCGGCCTGCGAGACGATTACGAAAAGCGTCCCAAGAGCTCTTACATCACCCAAACTAGTCCCACGCCAGCTATCAGGCAGCGGTCCCGATCAGGCTCCGGACTACAGGAGCCAAACATTCCCTACGCAGCCAGTGGGGCTTTCAAGAACCCACCACAGGCTCACCCGTACAGCTCCTACACCTACCCTCGTCTCTCGGAGAGTCTGGGGAACTCGCAGACCTTAACCAAGGTAAGTCCACAAATGCTTTGTGTTTGGATTTAAATTTTAGAACGTAAATCCAAAAGCGTATTTCATTACATCTCTCCTCATAATGGTAATAACAGACACTTACACAGATATAACTTCACTTTTTTTTTTAATATCCAGCAACTTCACTCTTGATCTCTTTTTTCTTGCGAGTTCCTTCTGATTCCCAGCTATCTTTTTTTTTCCCCTGATACTACGGCCAGATAGATGGTGTCAGCTCTTAATCTACTCTTCCCCGAAGGAGGCAGGAGCTGCCACATAAAGAATTGCCCTTCTGCAGTGGCCAGTGTCTCTGCACACAGATCAATTAATGCTTGTGCCGACCATTGACCAGAAAGCTCTGAATTACTGAGACCAGACAGAGACACAAAGGACAGTAGCGATCAAAGAAGTGAGCATCAGGAAGAGAAACATCAAAGCAGACATGAAAAGCCAAAGTCTGGATGGCACTAAAAATGACAATGATCATGAAGGGAAATGATGACAGAAGAAGAGATCAAATGATGTGTTCCTTTTCAGAATTTTGAAGAAACTCCATATTGGTAATTTACACCTAATAAAATAAGTTTACTCTGATCGCAAACATGAATAGATTGTTTTAATTGCTTTTATGTTTGATCTCAGAATGATTGTTAAAATCAAACTCATTGCTTTTGATCAATTAAACAGTCTAATCCTCTTTACACAGGTATGTATCATCTGCATAGAGGGATGATTATCTGTGTACATAACTGAAGCATTATACAGTATTCCATGTGCAGATTTAAAAACAGTAAGAAGTGGTAAAAGAATTCCACAAATGATCAGATTAAAACATTTAAAGTGTATAGTTTTTTTTGTAAAAGGGAATAAATTAAAATTCATTGATAAAATGGAGATCAAATTTAATGCGAGGCTGTTCTTAATGGTTCTGTAATGGATATACTGGTGTGCTGGTCACAGGTTGTATATAAAGACTTAACATAGCTTTCACTTTCATGCTAAATTGTTGTAACTCACATTTGTCAGTAAATGCTATTCAGTGCCTGTCTGTCAGCCATCGACCCTGGTGTCACATTGTAAACATACAGGAAGTCTCATATCCAACCAAGACGTACTACTCTGTCCGAGGTAGATGTGTGCAGAATGAGTTTTCCACACGAGTTTCAGTCTGGATATGCGAGAGGTGGAGGATCTGCGTTACTCCGATTTGAAAATACATTTATTTGACGTGTTGTGTTTAGTCACCTGGTGAAGTAGCTTTAATCTCCATCGTAGAAAATACATTTCATCCCCCGCCTGGTAATGGAAATATTTCAACAGAATGGGGATGTGAAAAGTTGGGAAATTGGCAAATCACACCCTGTATAGACTATACTGTCACTATATGATACTTTACTTTATATAAAACTATGTTATGGATGTGCATAACTCATAAATTTACCATCAAAAGTCCACTTTGAAAAAGATATTCTAGGACAAAATTCGAGGGAAAACTGTGTGTCATTAAAAAAAAAGGTTTATGTAGAATGAGGAAATATCTTGTCTCATTGTTTTTGACTAAAAACACCTCATAGATTCCTCCACACAGAAACTCCACCTATGAGAGCAAACAAAACACTTATATGTATGTGTTAGTGCTCTGTAAAACAACCATATGCTTCCAGTTCAAATTACGGTACATGTAGGCTTTGTAGAGGAGGTACATTTGTTACAGTTGAAAATAATAGAATAGGAGGGGGCAAACGATGTTGGTAAATGCAACAGCAGGGGTAAGTCAGAAGAAAAAAAAAGTGGCCATATCATGGCTTTAAATAGTCTTCACATCACTCTTGAAAACATTCAGAGCCTCATTAAGCCCTTTATACAGTTAGCGCTGTTATCACAGCTCTCAGCCATCCCTCCCGCTCACACAGTGCGTCCAGCAGCCGAGAGGAAAACTGGCTTTGCTGATGTAGATCCCAGGGTGCCTTGATGAAAAACCATTTAACCTGCATGCCTCAGTAAATAGCCACTCGCAGAAAAACAGCCACAGAGAATGCAAGAATAGCAGGAATGCAACACGGGGGGGAGGTCATTTCTCTTCCATATTGCTCAGTATTATTACTTTGAGTTGTTCTGGGTTTGGGTTTGGAAATGTACAGTGTCACATATATATATATATATATATATATATATATATATATATATATATATAATTTTATTTTAATTTTTTTTTTTACACTAATAGTCATAGCATCGGAAAGCTTAAGAATCACTATTCTTCTTGGCTGATGGACCCTGTAAGGAACCCACCCCTCTCTCTCCTCACTCATTCTTTGCCTTTTCTTCTCTTTCCCTCATCGAGTGTCATTCAGCCTTCTGAAGTAAATCCTTTTTTTCTTTTTTTTTTCCCCCTGCTGTTGTTGGGAGCCGGTGGGGATGTTACAGTAGACAGCACACACACACACACACACACACACACACACACACACACACACACACACACACACACACACACACACACACACACACACACACACACACACACACACACACACACACACACACACTACCCCTTCTCCCTTTCTCTCTGTTTTGTGGTGAGTGTGAGCTCAGTGCCGCAGCTCTCGGTGACAAATTGATGTTGCGGCACTTTCCCTTTCTGCAGCCTTAGCATAAAACTGGCCCAACGATGTTCCACCGCGGAATTCAATTTCACAGTTGAGTTAGGTTGTTGATTACCCTGCCAAACTCAGATTAATGCGCGTTTAACCAACATGGATCAGGAGACCCCTGGCTGACAGCCAGCGAACGGCGCCGGCCAGCGATGGTGGTGGGGCACGAGACCGGGCCTCCCAGCACCCCCACATGCACCTGCCTCAGAGTGATTGATTAAAAGAGTTCACACGATGTAATTATACACCGTCCCTCCACGTCAGGACTCCTCCTCCTGCCCAGTCTGCGTGTGCGTGTGTGTGTGTGTGTGTGTGTGCGTGTGCGTGTGCGTGTGCGTGTGCGTTGTGTGTGTGTGTGTGTGTGTGTGTGTGTGTGTGTGTGTGTGTGTGTGTGTGTGTGAGAAATGAGGTACGCAGACAAATGAATAAAAAAGGCGGAGATGAAGAGTTTTCTATTATACTCTCAGTCTCTCGAGTATCTCCAGATCATTTTAGGGGGCGTGGCAGTCGTGATTGAATAATTTAGTCTGTATTTTGTTTTTTCAGCCACTTTGGATTACTTATTTTAATATTTAGTTTGATAAAAGTTAAACCAAGAAACAATCAAAGTGGATCATTTTCATGTCTCTACTACGACAAGAGTTAGTCATTATATTATAAGTCTCCTGTTATATTCACCTCGAACTGTTTTATTTCACCTTTTTCTTCAGCTGCTGCTCATGTGGAAGTATATTTATGCTGACCACCTTCTTATAAACGATTCCACACATTCACCCTGCACAAACAGCTTTTCCCCTCCAAACAGTCAAATTACCCCTACGCAGTATTATTAATGTTTACTTATAGTTTTATTGTTTATCTTCCTCTTTAACCTGACAAACGTTGGGCCATTGTTGTTAATAAATGTCAATAGACGGATGATGGATTGCGATGATTCAATTATACAAGCTTTGTTGGACGCTGACGGGAAACTTAGTGAGTCATGAACTTTTCTCTTCAGTGTGCGCATGAGTGATACAACTCTCGAGCTAAAACAAGCTTCATGCGTACGGTTCAAAAGAACTTTAGAGGAGAATCGGTTGTCAGTTAAGGAAGAGGTGTCCTGGGCTCGATGAATGATTAACATTGTAAAGTATTAACGTGTTTTCCATGATATCATCTTAACATCTGACACAAAAACGACTTTCTGTGGGCCAGCATGTAGAAGTAAACAGCAATAAACATGTCTAATTACAGCTCTCTGATCTTTTAATTTAAAGTGTAAAATAAGTTCATATTTCATTATGAAATGTAATCACTTCGTGGGTTTGAACAGTAAAAATGTTGCTCATTAAAAAAGTGAAGGCATTAATGAACAGTCTTCTGCTCAGATAGATTATCAACTGCATTAAATGTTAGATTATAGGATTTATCTTTCTGTAAATGAAGCGGCTTAATTTTTTTAGACAGCTCAGTGTCACATCTATTCTAAATCTGTGTCTTCTTATATAATTGCCACTTACTGTTACTGCTTTACTTTATTTCATCCTAAAACACAAGAAGACCTGACATGCTCATGCATGTAGTATGTGTATGTTTCAGATTCCACAACAACTTTTCTTTAATCTTTTATTATTTGTCCATTTCCTGTCTCTTCCAGGCCGATTATGAGCGTTCCTCACGCGACGACAACCTCCAGGTTGCAGGCGGTGACACTTACCCCAGAGGACCTCTTAAGCTACCTCAGAGCCACTCCAAGCCGCCTGGCTACCCCCCAGCGCACCTACCGTACCCCCCTATGTTCCACCATTACAAACCCTCACCCTACCATCACCCACCGTCTCAGCCCAGCCCCCCGTACACCCCTCAGGTAAAGTACACTCACTCCCAACAGATTTATTTTCCCTAATGAATTCAAAAATACGTTTTTAGTTTGAATGTTTCCCTCTGACTTTGTGTGCCCGTTTATTGTTTCATCCAGGGGGCCTACTCTCAACCTTCATCGCCCTATATCCCCCCGGGGGCTTACCCCCCTCCTTCCTGGGGTTCGAGCTCCGACACGCAGCCCTCCAGAGTCTCCCACGAGCAGTTCAGAGCGGCGCTTCAGCTGGTGGTCAATCCAGGTGAGAAATGCAGAATTGGATTCAGAAGTGGAACATATGTATCTTACGCGTATGTTTTCTTTTGCCGGCTACGACGCCCATACCAATTTTCTTGATTGCCGCCAGGTGACCCCCGGGAATACCTGGACAGCTTTATCAAGATTGGCGAGGGCTCCACGGGTATCGTGTGCATCGCCAGCGAGAAACACAGCGGCAAACAGGTGGCGGTGAAGAAGATGGACCTCAGAAAACAGCAGCGGCGAGAGCTGCTCTTTAATGAGGTGTGAAAGACTTGACAGTCACTGGCATGGCTGCGGCGTGTTTATCTGCTTTTCTTGGCTCGCGCAGGAACCCGGGCCGTTTTCCTGCGGCGTGTTTTCCATGTGAGATTTAGCGAGCGTAAACTCAGAACGTGATGCCTGTCGATTTGCCACAGATTGTTGATAGCTTAAACAAGCAGCAGCAGAGATTAAATTGATTTAAATAGCACCATTAAACATGCCACTCCATGCCAGATAGATAAAAATAAATCTTTTTTTTGCTGGCTAATTAATTTAAAACACACACACGCACACACAAGTTCCATTTGCCTCTATTTCCCCGACATATATCCACAGCAATTAAACCAGTGACACATTTCTCTCACCGCAATTGCATTTATTTTCTAAAATTAAGAAGCGATCACACTGAATCCCACCATTCGTAAATGTATTCATGGATGTTTGTGTGCATGGCATTTTAACTAACAGACAAACTGCTGGTGTGGCACAAAAATAATGTACAGTTTGTATGCACGTGTGTATACAATGAGCAGAGACGCAGTAGAAGCAGTGGGTGTTCAGTTGGGAACTAATTTGCTCCGTGTAATCCTATTAATTTCTGAATGTAATCCTTTTATAATTAAGCCTCCAGAACATGTTCACATTAGACAATGGAAAGTTATATTAATAATAAAATGAAATTACATGAATACACCTAACAAATCACTCAGACGGCGTGTGCTTTCCATGGTATGTAATATAAACAACCATCTAGGTTACACAGTGTTTTGCATGTATGCGGCAGAAAGCTGCCTATGTATTAATGATTGCGTACGCATGTAAGCTTTTTTTTCTTGCTCTGTGTTCTCCCCAGGTGGTGATCATGAGGGACTACCATCATGAGAATGTTGTGGACATGTACAACAGCTACCTGGTGGGAGACGAGCTGTGGGTGGTCATGGAGTTCCTGGAAGGCGGCGCCCTCACTGACATCGTGACTCACACGAGGTAACCAGCAATCTCGTTTTCAATCAAATATTGTACGTTACCATATGTTTTGGTTTTGAAGGTGATTCGATTAATACTGATTGGGAAACAACCAGGAACAAATTTGGCCGAATTATAGATTTTGTTTAAACTATAAGTTATGAAACAAAATGTGATTTATTGCAGTTTTACACTTTCCAACAAGTTCGATTTCCATATAAATAACATTTATTTGTGTTTCTTAAGGTTAACTAAAAAGTCACAAATGTAAAAAGTGGAAATTCTTGAATGCCCTTGTTTGTACTTGTGTTAAGTTTTTCTTGATGGTTGTTTGGACCCAAAGGCAACAAAATGCATTATCAAGTGAAGTCAAGTAAAAAGGTCCTTATAGACGGAACAGGCCAGCAACTGTCACTGTCACATTTATCTATTTTTTTAGGGATTTCCCAAGGAAAACCAGGAAAACCAGGTTGGCTGTTATCCAGTCTTCACTTAATAGTTTTGGGATTATTGTTCTCCAACTTTTCTAAATGGCCTCGACATTGTCGACGAGCGTCTCTGAGCTGCCGCCTCATTGTTTTAAGCTTACTTTGTGCTTGGTGTTTAATTACTGTCATTTGCGCGGAGTGTCAGCATTAGCGCGGCGCGGTGTCGGATGCTAATAACACGCTTTGCTGAGGCTGAGCACCGCCACTGCTGTGAAGTATTTCGAACAGTCTCCCACACAGATGTTTGGCTGTTTGTGTGTTCGGTGGGTGTGTGGGCAAAAAATTCTTTCAAATAAAGGAGAGTTTTTAGATGCATCCGTGCTTTTAGAAGGGACACGCGTCGTCTTTTTTTTTTTTTTTACTTTTTGTCTCTTCTGAATGTTCACATCTGGGACAAAGTTATAAACATAATGAGAAGTATCACCAATCAGAAACAGGAACGATCACTTTCTTCACCTTTTCCTGGGAAAATAAAGAAATGAAAGGAGAACCGTAATATAAGAGTCACACGTTATCAAAGTCTCCCAGCAACCATAGAAACTCACCACTTGATTTGATTATTGGGTATTATCACGGGGGAAAAAAAAAAAAAGCCTGAGGACAACAGCAGTGTAAATTCAGCCTCGGTAATTTGCAGTTATATTGTCCAGGTGAAAGCTTTGTGCTATTTCTGTTGAGCCTTTTGTTGTGGAAATAACTGCTGCCTACTTTGCGTTGTGAAACCTTCATCAGCTCGCCAGGCTGCGCACGTACGCACGCACACACACACACACACACATTCACGCACAGTTACGTCGGCTGTTGTAATATCTGTATCGTAGCAATAATTAAACTTTTAGATTTCAGCTGTACTTTTTAAGTTGGTTAATGAGCTGACTGTGTACATGGTTTTAGTCACTGTTACTGCAGTGTGCGCGTGCGTGTGCGCGTGTGTGTTATATGTATTATGTGCACGCATGTGCATACAATTGTACGTAGGTGCGAGTCTGCTCTCCTTGATAACCTTTACAGGCTCATTAAAATAGTTTTTCACTTTGTGAAACAATGTTCTGTTTCAGTGATCCTGTTTTCCAATCACCTGAGTTGGTTCAGTTGTGTGATGGCGGCGGGGTGGGGGTGGGGGGGGGGACTTGATTTTTGTGAACACACCTCTATCCTGTTCATTTTGAGTCAGTCAGTTGTTTTTCCATTAGCAGAAAGCTCATTTATCTCTTGTGATTGTAAAAGCATACATGTGTGACAGTAAAATCTGTTCCGATCTGGAACGTGTTTGTGTGTGCTTGTGCGTGTGTGTGTGTAGCTCTAGGGTTCCTTCCTTATTTCCCATAATGCATTTTGTTCAGAATGAGCAATAGAATGCTGATTTTGTAGCGTGTTTCTGCTGCATTCAAAATGTTTGTTTCCTCAATCCGTGGCACTCTTACTGCTGCATGTGTACTGTACATGATGGGAGACTGGAGCGTGCACAAACTCACAAATGCGCAGCGTGGCCCGGCCAGCTGGGCCTGGATGTTAATGTTCAGTGGAGCCGTGAGATTGTGCGTGAACTCAGTCAGTCGGACTGCATCGCCCCGTCCCTCCATATGGGACCCTCCTGCCTGCTCCGCACATCGCAGCCGCAGCTGCTGCAGGCTAAAGGCCTGAATATCTCCATATCTGCTGCGCGTCCATTGTGTTGGACTGCCATCACTTTTGGGAGCGCAACAAAATAAGAATAAAAGGTTGCGTTATGAGTTAAAAGATTCAAAATATAGTATCCTTGTCCTGCTACTACCATAGTACCAAAATATCCACATATGGTGGAAAATGATCCAAAATAATCTCAGGGATCAGGATTCCTACCTGAGAGAATTAAAGATGATGACAAATAAATCCTAACAAATTCTTACTATGACAGCATAATAATCAGTCATCTGTAACATCCTTCTGCTTGTTGCAGATATCAGCGGGAAGGAGGAAGATATACGCAACACAAAATGAACTAAATGGATAACCTTTAATAAATGAGCATTGATTTACAGAGTATTGCATAACAACGTATAGTAAATGACGTGAATAGTTCCGAAGGTTCTGAAGTCGGGTATACAGCTGATACATTCGCCCCGTGTTTTGTCACAGGATGAACGAGGAGCAGATCGCCACGGTGTGTCTGTCGGTGCTGCGGGCGCTGTCCTACCTGCACACGCAAGGCGTCATCCACCGTGACATCAAGAGTGACTCCATCCTCCTGACCAGCGACGGCAGGGTGAGTGAACATTACTACTCCTTTGTATTGAAGCTCCTCTCTTACTCAAGGAGTCACCATTTCAGGTTGCAATTCTGCTATAAATAACACTCACGCACGTACGCTCGCTGACCTTCTGTAAAGGTGCCGATATTGTCTCCTGCCAACAGTCATTTGGAGAAACTCATTGTCATCCATTACCACTACGTGCCCCAGTAATTACATCCCGTGTTTCACCACCTAATGAGTCGATGAGACGTAATTGATTGAAGCCCAATTAACCATTAATACAGGAGATTAGTGTCATCAAGCAAAAGCTCTTCATCACGAGGGGTCATCGCACCTTTGAACTGATACACGCTGCGTTGTAAGTCAGCGCACCTGCATTGTAGAGAGTGGAGAATGATGGTAACACGGTGTGTGTGTGTGTGTGTGTGTGTGTGTGTGTGTGTGTGTGTGTGTGTGTGTGTGTGTGTGTGTGTGTGTGTGTGTGTGTGTGCGCAGATCAAGCTATCAGACTTCGGCTTTTGTGCCCAAGTTTCCAAAGAGGTTCCCAAGAGGAAGTCCCTCGTGGGAACGCCGTACTGGATGGCACCGGAGGTCATATCGAGACTGCCTTATGGTACCGAGGTGAGAGCGACGCCTTTTGTTATTGTTGTTGTTGTTGTTTGTGCTGTGACTGAGCGTTTCCGGGTCGGTCCAGGTGGACATCTGGTCTTTAGGCATCATGGTGATCGAGATGGTGGATGGAGAACCGCCGTACTTTAACGAGCCCCCTCTGCAGGCCATGAGGAGGATACGTGACAACCTGCCGCCACGGCTAAAAGAGTCGCACAAGGTGAGACTATAATGTTACTGCTTCAAAATAAGAACCGTCTCTATACAAATTGTACGCAGCCAAGCAAACCCTGCCATTAATACTCACTTTGCTGTTGAGAAATACATCTCTTTCTGGTAACAGTTTGCTCTTCCAATGCGGATAAGATTAGATTTCTGCCGATCCTGAGGACAGGCTGGAGGATATTGGGTTTAAATCATATCTGCACACCAGTAAGATCAACTTTAGTATCTTGTCCAACAAGACTTTGACACGTAAACACGGAGAGACAGGACTCAGAAAGCAAACCAGTGATCAGAAGATGGCCTGAAATAACATTTAGGATTTCAATTTGTTTACACAAATCGCTAAGTAGCAAAAAAGACATCGTAGATATGGAATCTGGCGAGTCGATCATTAAATCACAGTGTCACGCTGACATGAGTGTAAAGGTCATTATGTAGAGATGGAATTCAACTACTTTTTATACTGAATCTTAAACTGAAGGAAGTCAGAAATGCAGGTATAATGAATGAGATGAGATGAAGAGATTAAAGTTTCCATTTAAAATATTCAGTGTGCTGTGCTGTAAACTTTGTTTTGGCTCCCATTCAGGTGAGCTGATGAATATAACAGTGTCGCATTGTTCGAGTTCAGGGGGGTCAAATACATTTCAGTTTAGGGGCCACATGCAGCCCAATTCCATCTTGAGTGTGCCGGACCGGTAAAATAGTGCCATATTAACCTTTAAATTCAGACTATTGTTTGCCCAAGCTGCCGAACAGGACAAGACGGAAAAAAACCCACAAAAAACCTTTAAATTCAAACTTTAAAAGTTTTTCTTTGGTGTGCATACTTGATGAAAATTTTAATATTTTCGCAAAAACCAAACAATTACTACCAGAAATAACTACGATCTCAACATAAAGCCAATTTTAATGAAACCTTCTGGTGCAAAATACAATGAACCGTCCCACAAACGTCCCAACGGGAGTCAGAGGGAGTTTCTTTGGGTCCTATAGTTCACAGCCACAATCCAAAATCAGTGTCTGACCCTCTGCATCTGCCCTGGGATTAACTAGTGATCCGTCCAGGGTGTGTACTGCCTTCACCATCAGCTGGTGTCATCTCCCCGAGTTGACCCTGCTGACCCTGGTCCCCTCTGTGTCCTCCAGGTGTCGTCAGTGCTGCGGTCCTTCCTGGACCTGATGCTGGTGAGGGAGCCGTCGCAGAGAGCCACCGCCCAGGAGCTCCTCCAGCACCCCTTCCTCAAGCTGTCAGGACCCCCGTCCTGCATCGTCCCGCTCATGAGACACTACCGCCACCGCTGACCTGCCGGCCCGAGCCCGCCCTGTTCTACACTGAAAACACACACATATTACACGCACTACCAGGGTGGTACTGCCCTCACCACGCCAAAACACCCTACCACGTGGTGGTGCGCCACTGACACTCACACCTGTAACCGTGACGTAGATTAGCTAGAGGAATATCTAAGAGACACATGTTAACACACGCACACACAAACAGAGGACAAAAAAAAAAAAAAAAAAAAAAAGAAGTTTTTTTTAAACTGCAGTAGAAGAGTGCACCGGAGAAACTCACCGGACGTCCAGTAAAGATGTGTGTACCGGCTCGCCCTGCTACAGTCTTCTTTCTTCCCAGGCTCTGAGTCTTCAGCTCCACGTAGACTTGTAGCAGCCAGCAGGAGCTTCAGAGGGCCGACCAGGCGGAGGCGCCGCGGAGGAGCCGGCACACTGCTCCAGGCCAGAGCAGCCGAGGGCAGAACAATCAGTGTGTAGAGAGAAAGGTCTTAGTTTAGCTTTTCGAATGGGAGAGACTGTCCACTGTGGACCGGACAGGCTGCTGCTGCTGCTCAAACACTGACAGGCATCTCGTGCATCTCTCCTCTCACACACTTAACAGTGAAAATGTATTTTAGAGAAACTTGTAAGTTTTCCTGTACAGTTTTGATAATTTGCAGTATTTTATCGTGTCGTAACCATTGTGATATGAGCAGTATTAAATAGAGTTTCTGCAGAGATCTTTCCTACTGTTTATAATCCAGTTTTTGCTTAAAGATATAAGAGATATCCCAAATAAACCCACCTAAACCTGTTACTAAAAATACTAAATATATTTATTATCTTACATTTGTAGACGGAACTTCCATTAAATGTTGGAAAAAGGGTAATGTCAAAATTTTGTATGACATTTTTAAATATTTATTTATTTATTGAAATTCAAGGTATATTTTTTGGGGGTAGTGTGGCCTTTTTTTGTTTTGTTTCCTTTTGTTGTCTTTTTTTTTTTTGTTGGATTTTATTTACATTTCTGAAAGCGCATTTGGCCGACAGTTACTTAATCATCCGAGCAATACCCCACACCTCCTAAGGAATCCATGAAGCCCTGTATTTATGATACTGTAATAACTTCCATGCATTGAAAATGTAGCACAGATTGAGTGGATTTGACGAAAAGGAAAGATTAACTGAACGCAGACCAGATTTTTATATATATATATATATATATATATATATATATATATATATATATATATATTAGCAGTCTCACTGTGTTTCTCTAAATGCTAAGAGGTTCAGAGTTTAGGATGGCTGATAAAAGGTCTGGTTTTTCTACTCACACCCTCACTGTCATCATCTCACTCCTTATCCCACCTCAGTCAGACACGCACCTGCTATCACTGGAACTGTGCTGCCATCCTCATCTCTAGTCGGACCAGGAAAACAGTGTAATCCTCCTCCCCGCATCGTTTTTACCCATCATTCACTGTGATATGTAAATATGACTGTGCGTACGTGGATGTGAGAGTGTCCGTGTGTCAAAGAGCAAAAGAGATGGAGCGTGTTTATCTCTGTACAGCATCTGAAAGAGTGTGTGCGTGTGTGCGTGTGTGTGGTGTGTGTGTGTGTGTGTGTGTGTGTGTGTGTGTGTGTGTGTTTATGTGTGTGCGTGCTGGCTAATCCTTGACAATGTGTCAAGATTTGAATGAGTAACACTTATCTGTGGTCTTGGCTTGTACAGTGATATTGCATGTTTGTTATCAGTGGAGCTGGTTTCAATTAAAAAAAAACAAACGCCCATAAAAACATTGAGATGTGTTGCATGGATTTTTCCTCCATCACCTTCTACAGTTTCTTCCTCTTTTTCTCTCTCAGTGTCTCATTGTTTTAATCAAACAGCACAAGATTATTTAAGGGAGGTCAATCATCAACAGTTTTTTTTGTTGTTTTTTTTCCCAAGTTCATCATTGATCTTTGAATCCAACAGTTCTCATTTCCAACAAAATGCACCCGAACTGCACCTTTGAACACCGAGGCCAAAAGACACACTCACAGATTGATGTTACCATAATTTATTAGGTTATTTCTCTTTCTCTCCCTTAAGCCATTTCCCACCGATACACTATAATGGGATATTGATTCAGCGCAGACGAAGAATGGCGCGTCATTCGAAGAGAACGATACCTTCGCGAGCAGCCCAATAAATAAAAAGCCAAGCACTTCAGCCGGTGGGTCTGCGGGGGTTTAAGCTGGTGTGGAGTCGGTGACCTTTTAAATACGAAGCCCATCGCACTCATCTGTTTTGAAGCAGATACAGATAGGACGGTGTGGAAGGAGCAGGTAAATCAAGTTGCATCTGAAGTGTTCTTGAAAATGTTTACTTCATTGTCACTCAAAACAAATAAACGAGTTTGTTTGGAATAATAAAAAAGAAGAAGAAACATAATTGTTCTTTCTTTTGATAAAATAAGATTCAGATAATCTTGTAGGGGTTACAATCGGAATGTGCGCTTTGGGAGAATAAGGTCAGAGGTCAAGTCCATTCTATTGTATATAACTGGACAAAGCACGAGTTTACTGAACCTAAATGAAATTTTTACCGTTTTTCAGCAGCCTCCAGAAAAAATTGCCATTTTTTTTCAAAAGTCTACATTAATAAGTGATGTAAGATGATGTAAAGAAACTTAGGTAATGTAGTGGTGTGTCCAGGTTCTAAAGCCTCGAGAGATTTCTACTGAAACTGCCAATCTGCCTGTGATAAAGATGCTCTAAACATTAGTTTGAATTTGCTGGAGAGGCTGTAGGAACTGTGTCCATGTCGGAAATGCATTGAGATGTTTTCTTCCTTCAAGCACATAAAGTTTAGAAATGCTTCATGTGCACAAAGAAGTTGCTGGATTTGTGCACAATGAGCAGTGATGTAGTGTCGAACGCGTACGTTACAAAGATCAGCGAGAGTGAGGAAAATACAAGCCATCTCTGATCTCACAGTTTATAAAGCCTGTTTCAACACAGTAAAACCTGGATTAGAGGCTCGTGCTTCAGTGGGTTGTGACTAAGGATGATGTATGACAGCCATGCTGTTGGAGCAAACCGGCGTAGTCGTCACAAATGTTCTATTTATTTTCAATTAGACTCCTTCGTATCATGTTTTGCTTTCCAGGGTTGAAGAAAATCAATACTTCATTTTGGCGTGGCGTCTTCTGACGGGTGTATCTGTCACCTTTTCCCAGTCACTCCCAAACATTCATCATTTATGTGGGGATTTTTTTTTTTTTTTTTTCCCCCACATAGGAAGAACAAGGGGAGTGTACTGTAACGTGATGAATAATCGGACGAGGGTGCGGGGATGATTCCAGCAATTTATTTCAAATGGAACAGAAGGAAACTGCACAGGATTGCATCAGCAGAGGTTTATGCATAGACTTGAATTCCCAAAATAATTTACACATAGAATCTTTTTTTTTATTTCATGACATCTCTGTATTTCCATAAACACTCTTTAACGATACTCTGATAAATTCTTTCTCTCCTAATTTGTGTCCAGTGCTTTATGTCCTTCTTCCCCTTGATATGGAGAAAGATTTAACACCCAATGTAAAAACACTGCAACTGGTAATGATTCTGAATGCCACTGCACTGCACACTACAAGACTGTCCACTGTCGACACGATGGCTGCATTCAAAATGAACAAAAATATATTAAAGTATCAAGCGGATACAGAATCAACTGGGGTTTTTTTTTTCTTTTCTTTTTAGCAGCAATTCCAAAGAGAGAGCAGAGAATGGCAAATGGCCAGCATAGGCGTAGGATTTTCATTTATTTTCTTATTTTTTTTAAGACAATCTGGATAAAATATGACTGAAATGTTAAACTAGCTACCGCTGATGTCGTGGAAGAAAGTTGAAACTTAAAGCTGGTGACAATATAATAATTAACAACCCCCAAATCTTAAGAAAATCTCTTTTCACAAAAAAGTAATGTTCATGGAAATTCTAATCTCTGTGATGTGATTATTTATGGCGTTTAGATTCAGTTCAGCAGTCAGATATGTTTTGGCGGGTTTTCCCTCCGACTACGCTCCAAGCCGTCTGATTAACTTGTGTTCTAGCAGTTGAAAAGGTCCAGTGGGCAGTATGGGACAGGCTACACACGTTTGTCAATCAGGGATTCAGTCCAGCACGGGGCAGCATCCTCCCTGGTGTTAAAGAGATTGGAAACATGGAGGAGACGAGTCTCTTTTCTATCAGGTGAGCTTTGGAGAGAGCCGAGGGAGCCGCTGCCGAGCTGCCGACTACATGTTCTTGTACATGGAGCGATCTCTGGGGAGCTGCGGCTGAGTTGCTGTCAGCTTGAGGTGGAAGTGGTAGACGGTGAGCGTGATGACGATTATAAGGGCAAGGATGAGGCCCAGGACGAGGGGGAGGGTCTCCTCCAGGCGCTCCCGCTGGTCTGTGATGCACTTGTAGGCTGGAATATTGAAACACAATAAACATCAGGCCTTAAATCCTGTCTAAAAGGATGTTAATTGTCTCTGTAGTGTGACTACAACTGAGATCTTATGGAGCTTTGTATTGATATCATCAACAATTCAGAATGAAGCCTAAAGTCCAATTACATATCAACTTAATTAAATGTTTAAAGGTCGATGTATCATCAAATTTATTGTTTTGAAATTGTCTCCTAATAAAAAACCATGTAAAAAGTACTATTGTGGAATACTTAAAGGCATTAATGTCTGGTATTTTAGAGTTTGAAACCAATAATGGGTCATTAATGTCTAAACATGAACAATAGCTGCTGACATTTTGAATGTTTCCAGATACAATAATATACAATAAAATGACTGAAACACTTGGAACTGTACTGCTGAATTAAAATATAATAAAATAAATAAAGATATATGAATATATAGTAGTATAAGTTGCACACTTGGATTTGCTTGAGTACTTTCATGGTTGTGGAGGGATCAGCGGTATCACTACAATGGAGGTGGAATTGTACACGTACAAAAAGCAATTCTTATTTTTTTCTCTCATGTTTATGCTTGGTTAAATGCATATCTTTTCCCCACGTACAGTCTAGTTTTATAAATTGCTGTTTGATAAGGGGGAGGGAGGGCCTCCGAGCCACAGCTGGCTGTACTGTGTGTGTATGTGGTTTGCAGTAAAGAGGTGTTTTTCCCCGCGGACAGCAGTAATACACACCAGGAGGAAGGCAGCGGAGCATAGCGCAGCCTAGTTTACAGCAGCTCAGGGCAAACGATTCTTCCAAGGTGATTGGACGGCCAGGTACACTGGAGATGTCTATAAAAGCTGCATTCAGGGCAGGGATATTATTGCCCCTCATAAAGTCCTGATGACCCCCACCCTTCTTGTTTCGCCGTTTCCAACCTTTGTTCCTCAACATATATCTGTTTTGTGTGGTCACCCTGTCTTCCTCTCTTGCAGCCTGATGTGCTTCTCACACTGCAGCAGTAACCCCCCACAGAGGTGTGTGTGTGTGTGTGTGTGTGTGTGTGTGTGTGTGTGTGTGTGTGTGTGTGTGTGTGTGTGTGTGTGTCTCAGAAAGTGTCTGCTACGGCCACAGCGCCTTCACCACAAGGGTTTGTCATTCTCATTATCTGTGTTGTTTCATGTGACTTGTGGTGCTGCGGCGGATCGCCGGTGTTCTTACGTTCACTGAACATGAAGTCAGAGGCGATGTCGAAGGGCTGGATCTGGATGTCATACATAGAGACAGTAACACCCTTCTGGTGGTCGCTTGAAATGAGAGTGAGGGTCTGCTGTGCCGTGCACAGGAAGGAGTGCCCGGCCGGGGTCACCAGGGCCGACAGGCGGTGGGTGCTTGCTGTGTGCTTCCCAGCTGGAACAGGATGGAGGAGAGGAGCGGTGAAGGGAGGTAGAATACAACTGGTTCCTGCCTGTGTGTTACTGGCCTCCATCATTAAAACACTTAATATCTCAACATCAGCTATTTCACTTCATCTGCTGGCAGACAAACGTGTACTGTATCAATTACCTTCATAATCACTGGAGCCTTATGAGGAAAGGTCAATAAGCTTTCTTCATAAATGTATCCTGTCTAAAGTAAGATTACTAATTTTGTCTTTAGACTGTGGAAGCGGCATTGGGGTTGTAGTTGGCTGAATGACACGCATTTCTATCCAATCTAAAGATCCAAGAAAAGATAAGTAATAGAATGTTGGGAATAATAAGAATAAAAAAATTGAATTTTTAGTTTTAGTGGTGGTGGTGAAAAAAAAAAAGCTTATGGGAGACTCACGGTTGTATGCGTTGATAAAATGTGACGTTTCTGACGTGTCGTAGACGAACTGGACCCTGCTGATCTTCCACACCTCTGCGCCTTTGGCGCGGACCTCCTGCAACACGCAGTCACACAGTCACACGGAGGAGGAGGCTCTGGCCCTGCGCTCAGCAAGAAACTGACTACATTGATAAATTTAGTGTGTGTACAATATTGAAGTCTGTGGAGAATGAATGGATCTATACACACTGATTCCTTGATCCGAACTATTATCACCACAGGGGATTTTCTCTAATAACTGTGCGTAATTCAACGAAGGAGTCTGACATTGACAGACATTTGAAACGCTTTACTTCGTGTCAGCAGTTTATGCAAACTGATCCCACATATTTCTGGAAAAATAATACCAAAAAAATCCCTCCAAAATAAATTGCATATAATGATATATGGCGCCTGCTCGCCCACCTTAGAGAAGTAAATGCGGAGCGTGTAGGCCTTGTTCTTCCATGTTATCTGGATTTCTGACTCTGTGCTCCCACATTCTCCCTCAATTTCCGCACCGCGGGGCAGAGTAAACGACGTCTGCTCGGTGATCAGCTGTAAAGAAATAGAAGTTCAATAACAATGGTAAAGTTCACATCAGGATTTTATTCAGCGATAAAATCATAATCTGATAAATTCGAGCAGGCTGTTAGAAAAAGAGTAATTCTGAACAATTATACCGATTTATGTTTGTGCAACCTTTATCATTAACATTCAACATTCTGTTTTAATTGATCCAGAAAAGTTTAAGAAGCATTTGTCTCTTTGTAGTGGGGCGCGTGATGACACGTCAGCATTTTACGCATTGCTTCAAATCAAAACTGCAGGGTTCAAATTCGGTGTAAATGCTTATAGATTCGGCAGATTTCCGCTTTGCAGTGAAATGATTCGTTCTGAATTAGTTTCTGGATGTTTCACATCTTAAACCGCCTGTATTCACCGCTACAATGCGCACATCGGTTTGGTCCACTGTGCGTCCTGAACCAAAAGCCAACATTTTGGATTGATGAATGTGTTAAAATTCACAAGAGGTGGGGACTCCTTACGTCTATCCCGTTGAGCGCGAGCACGTCATATGGCACGAGGAATCTCACGGCAAACTCCACCATCAGGCAGGTCGTGCCGTTCTCGCGCACGGCGAAGATAGCTTTGTCCGGACTGTTGGAGAGCCCGGACAGGTTCTCCCCTTCCTGCTCCGCCAGCACCACGGACAGCGCCAGTGCACCTGGCAGGGAGGCACAGGGACGTCAAAAGTCGGAAAGTGATGCTCATGTGTCAGCTGGGGAGTTAATTGGTTGGCACGTCGTCACACACACACACACACACACACACACACACACACACACGCACACACACACACACACACACACACACACACACACACACACACACACACATACACACGAAAACCACCACGGAAACGTGCAAAATCAGCAGAAACCAGTGAAGGACGGGAGCGAGTTTAGCCGAGGGCCTCTCACATCTTTTCCCTCCCCGCATCTTTTTGATCACTGACACGTCACCGCCATTTTTTTTCCTCGTGGCAAAGTCAAAATCGGGTGAAACCACAGTGGACTGAGATCTGCAGTGTCTGGGGAGCAGCGGCGCGCCACACTCACCGGCTGCAGCCCCAACAAAGTATCCGGCTGCAACTCAAACCGGCACTGAAGGACTTTTCCGTGAAATGTGCCAACTCATCCAAGTGTAAAAAAAAAAATTAATAAAAAAAAATACAGCACACGCACATACGCGCACGTGCGCGCGCGCGCCTCCACATCCTGTGATGTCTAAACACAATGCACGCGCGTGCACGCGCCCACACATTAATACACTGCGGTGTGGAGTCACGACACACACACACACACACACACACACACACACACACACACACACACACACACACACACACACACACACACACACTTTCTTACCAAACACACTGAGTAGAAAAAGTCGGGCGCTCTCCGTGGTGCTGAAACTGAGTCGTCCCATCGCGTTCAGCTTTCCCGGCGGACTGAAGTGAAGTGACTGGGCAGCTTGTGCCGAACCCACCAAAAGAAAAGAGAGAAAGGAAGAAAGGGAGGCACAGAGGGGGAGGCGGGAGAGAAAGACACGGGAAAAGAGAGAGAGAGAGAGAGGAGGGTTGCCTCTACTCAGCAGCAAGAAGTCACGCTCAGATCATCGCGAATGCAGAAAACAAACGTCTCCAGGTTGAAGGTGGGATCCGGCACCGAGGAGTTCTGCTTTGTCCGAACCGACCTCCTCCTTCAAGGTTGGCAGGTTTTAACCCAGTGACAGCGGCTCGGCTGAGCTCCTACCTACTGCACATCACGAACATCAGGGATAATGGTCCTTTTTGCGGGGGAAAGCCGATTCACTGGATTGATCTCCTGTAGTAGACTCTACGTGCAGCCTCAGTCATCCCCGCAATGCTGTACTCTCCGCCTCTGTGGCAGCAGCTGCAGGTTGGGCTGGAATGATGCATGTCTGGAGGGAAACGCCAACAACTCCTCCCTCCCGCTCTCCAACTCCCCTTCTGTCAGGTTGCAGCTGAGTGCGTGAGAGCGAGAACTCAAACCTAAATTCTCACCGAGAATTAAAATCTTCAGTAAAGCAACACCGTATAGCTTCCGATGTTTCTACCACGTGCTGTCTATAGCTATCATGTATTGAAGCCCAGCGTGCTTTTCCAGGTATGACTCGAATGAAACGAGCCAGAAGCATTAGAGTGCGTTTTGTGGCTAGAAAACTGAGGTTATGTTCAAAGTTGGCAAAGTTATGTTTTCCTTACATATCTCTGGTTCGACTTGGTCGCCAGGTGACATCACATGCGCAATTACACAAAGTGCGTAATAGTGACTCATGCTCTCCGCTTACGTGCAATCTTACTTTTTCAATCCGCTCACTTATTTTTTATTGTGTTAAAAATTCCCTTAAGCTCTCTCCCGATCACATTCTAGACATGCAATACATTGTTTTACTGTGTTGAGAAAGCTTTGTAAAGCAAAAATAAGAAACATTGAGCCGGAGTTTTCATCTGGGATATAAGCACATATTTTCACCTCAGTTGAACTGCCCACCCACTGTAAAAGGAGTGGCATATGTCTTCGTACACACTATATATAAGGAACGTAGTTGTTCATGGCGATTTATATTGCAGGCAGCTTGGTTGGAGTCCGCTGTTGGTTTTTTTAGTTGCTCTGTTAGACCTGATTCAAACGGTTTGCCTGCGCAATGTCTAAAAGAAGGAGGATGTCAACTGGAGATTCTACTTACTTTCACAGTTGTGTGGTTCCGTTTTAAAAGGAACATGAGAGTTCAGAGGACTGAATAGCAAAATGTCGCAGGTTTACCACATTTTTATTTTTATTTTTTTTTGGGGGGGGGGGAACAAATTCTGAAGTGCTGTCGTCTCCGTTGTAGTTATGTAGATGGAGAAGCCGTTTTATGTGCGACTGACATTGCCTTTTGAAAGTTTTATTTTTTGTAATGAAAGTCAAATTCGCACTTTACGGAGCTGATGCTGTCGATGCTGGCTTTACTGTTCACTTCGGGATGTTTGATGCTTTCAGGAAAAGTTTCTGAGCGCGGAATCCACCCCGCAGTAATAAACTCCGGATCCTGTTCCAGAACCTTTGCGCACTTTTTAAACTCGGGTAAAGTAAACCGACGTAAAAGTTTGTTGCTCAAAACAGAGAAAGTGGTAGCTGCGGAGGTTTGTGCTGGTGTGAAAACACGAAGAGGATCCGTGCTACCGGAGGACGCCTCACGTCTCCTCACGGTTCTGGATTCACGCACGGGTACAGGCGCGCGCACCGGAGGCGTGGGGCTGAATATACTGGCTGGCAGACTGCACCTTTTCTTGTAATAGCTGTCGGGAAATGTACGCTGACTTAGATCTACCGGTTTAGAATTTTTTGTTCTCAAGTCTTTGGCACATTTGGGAGTCAGGAGGATCTCTAATGCAGAGGACACTTTGGGGTTGTTGGAGCTTCCGCTGGGAGGAAAGAGCAGAGACTTTTGCACCTCTCTGTTCGATATGAGCGGAGGGAGGTGGTCGTCTGCCAGTCCGTCTTTTGAATTCTTAGGTTTGGGAGATTGACTGCGTGTTGTGGATGCAGGCGCAGGCGACCAGGAACAGAGCAGCTCACTCGAAGGCGAGGACAGGCCGTCATCCTCTCTTCCAAACTCTTCGATTGAGTCCAGTAATCGACTATTCAGGATCCGAGGCCTCGGCTGCCTTGTGCAGTTTCCAACTAATTGACATTGCGCACGATTACATGTTTGGAGTAGTTGGAGTTTGTTTCCTAAATGAACGATTTTTCTCTCTAAGTCTTTTTCCAAAGTAGGTTGCGGGTTCTCGTCTGCCTCGCGGCCCCTCTTGGAGTTGTGAGTGAGCGCAACGAAGCACTCGGTGTGACCGAGGACCTTTGCCACCTCCGCAGCAGAGTTCCCTGCTCGGTTCTGCCGGTCTATCTGCAGACCCAGCCTCTTGAAAGCTCGCATCAGAAACTCCACAACGGCCGAGTGACCCGCCACTGCGGCGAACATGAGCGCCGTGTTGCCCCAGGAGTCCTCGATCTCCGGGTCCGCGTTGTGTTGCACCAGGACTTTCACCGCGTCCAAGTAGCCATGTTCACAGGCGTGACTGAGCGCCGTGCGCCCTGCGCTGTCCCGGCCGTTCACACGGGCTCCCCTCTGCAGCAGCATCTCCACGAACTTACACCGATTCTGGCCGTCGGGTAACAGTATGGAGGAGATGAGAGGAGTCTGTGCGCCCTCCGTTTGTGAGTCCACGATCTCCCCATCCAGCGCGTCCAAGACAAACCTCGCCAGGTGGACTTGGTCCTTAGACATCGCCTCGAGGAGGAATCTGGTGCCCGTCTGTCCGCTCGACATCCCGGCAGCATTACACGTGCTTCTGGGGAGGTTCATTACTGTCTGATGCTTGTTTGAGACCCTCCTCAGACAACCTGGCCCCTCATCCTTGTTATATAGTGAAAGAGAAGCCACCGGGTTGCCGGGCAACGCAAACACAACGACTGCGCTCTGTTCGTCTTTCTAATGGAAATATTTTACTGAGAATGACAACAAAGCGTCTGCTGGACAGGAGCCGCTTGTGTTCAAGAGGGGAGCTGGAATATAAATTCACTTGTTGAATGTGACGATGCAGCACAGCGGGGGTCATCATGTGGAAAAGAAGTGCGTGGGTGATGTGTGCGCGTGGTGGACAATAAATCTGGCCTCTGGTGGTTAGGGTTAGGGTCAAATTACAAACTAGAACTACGCTGAGTGAGATCTCATCAATTGCCCTGTTCAAAAGCATTTGACTTTTTTTTATTTTTATTGAACCCATACAAATGTGAAGATATTCATTCTCCACATGACAAACACGCATAAAAAAACAACAAACACCCCACACACAAATGAGCCAGATGAGTATATCCCGTTTTACACCTGGATTTATTGATACACATACTATAAAACAGTATTAAAGGAGCTGGATAACAACAGTATTTTCATTGCTATAAGTTCAACAGTACAATATAAATACAAAAACACGCACAGAATGTCTGTTGACAAGCTACAATTCAAATAGAAAACAAAGAGGAGATACAGTAGAAACCGAGGAAATTAAACCAGTGATGTTGCCTTGCAAAAATAATCTGCTTTCCTGACAAACTCCAGAGCCGAAAGGTTACATGTAATCACACAACAGAAACATTCAACTAGTGCAAAAAAAGCCTCTAACATAATAATCTTAAACTACACATTATCTAATATATATAATATATATTCATTTATTTATATATACCTTCATATAAATAACCCCTTAATTTGGCATTTATCATTCATAAAATAATTTAAACGTCCTAACAGACACCGAGTGGCACATTTGAAAGCGATGGAATAACTTTTAAAAGCACTTTTACTCATTTATCTCTGCACTAGATATGTGGTGAGAGCTTCATATTGTGGAGTGGTGTGGTGCGTTCAGGGCAGACTAGAAAAAACACGGAGAACAAAAAAGAAAAACTCAAGTGGTTGATAAATGTCTTTTCCCCCAACATGGCCCGACACACCCGCTCTATTCCCGAGTCCTTAAATGGCAGAACACAACTCGTTGAAATGGAAATCAAACTACGTACATTCCAGTATATACAAGATTATCCCGTCTACCCTTCACATGTATTACAGCAGAAGAAAACAGGACTAATATATATATGATTTTTTTATTTTTTAAAAAGAGGCCCAAATACCTACAGGTGTGTTTCCCCTTGTGTTTTTCAGTATTGTGTCAATTTGGTCTTTGTTAGTGTTTAAGCCATGCATCATCTTAAACCTATTGCTTCATTAAACAGGGAGCAACAGCATCTCGAGGGGGAACCTCCAGAAATTCAGTTTGTGTGTTAATCAGATCCAGTAGAAATTTGCCCCCCTGAAAAAATAAAAAATCCTCAGTCTGAGCTGCTCTGCCCAAAACTGGGAAGGAAAACAATCAGGATCTAAGAGCTTCGCTGTTGAAGTCGATGACGAGACTAGATTGGAGGTGTCAGCCAGAGCCGGGGCTGGTAAAGTCCCGGTCATTAAAACGACCGTCCTACATCGAGTGCTTTTACAGGTTTGGTCTCTGATATTGCAAGACGGTTCAGCACACAACCACTAAATGCGGTAAAATACATTAATTCAATGTAATCGTGTCCAGATTGTAAGATTTCAGTTAGATTTCCACTAAATGCTCCTGCTTGGGGGGGGGGGGGGGGGGGTCATAGCAATACAATGACTGGTTATATTAAATTACACAGCCAACATTTTGGTGATATATTAATTTCAGGTTTTTTTCGTGACCATTTCAACACAACTCTCAAAGAATTTCATTAAAGTTTGGAGGGATTCTGTTTGCATAGTACACAAGATTGTGAGATTATATTACAGTTCTGCAGGTGGAATCCTGATGTGTGGAAAGTGAGAATAAGCTTTTAAAAACCACTAAACCAAGAACCAAAGAAAAATGAGAACTTTTGTGTTTGTTGAATTGTTCCTTTGTCATAATGGTGCTTTTTGGAACATCAGTTTATTTCCCTTTTAAACGGCACATGCACGTTTGGGATGAGCAGTAGTGCCGAGGATGTGGGGTCGGATCCTGTCTGTTAAATGAACTAAAAACTCAAATGTTTTGTTTCTTCAGACTTCAATCAACAGCTTGAAAAAATAAGCCATTTGGCATTGGCAGTGAAAAAAATGGCATTTGTCAAAGTGTGCGACCGACACGCAGCTCTGCTGCTCATTCCACAAATGCACCAATTAAAAGGGAAACAATCAGGCTTTTCAATGGTATTCATACAAAGAGTCACTGTTACAACAAAGACATCTACCAAACAGAAATTCACTTACGTTTTGTGTTTAGTTCATAAATGTCAGTCACATGTCATTTTCAAGTGGAAAAAAGAAAAAGAAAAAAAAAAGCACAATGGTTTCACCATGTATCGGGTACTTCCTAGTAACGAAACAATGGCCACACTGATCATAGTGAACATCTATTCCTGACGATCCCTTTATAGTCTTCTGACTCAACAAGCCTTTTTTATAGTCGGCTGTAACATTGTCGAACAACAACAACAGAAAAATAAGTCAATAATACATTTTGTGAATTCTAACAAGTTGCATTGTAGAGTTTGGTGACGCTGGGGGCTTTGTCACTCCTTACAGTGATTTCTCTTTTCACTTTGAATACATTCTTACAAGGAAAAAAAAAAGAAAAGAAAAACCTTACAGTAGTGCACCGCTACATTGTCCACTTTTTTTCTTTTTAAATAATTCTTTTTATTGGCCTATTGCATACAAAGTGCTCAGGACAGGACTGGTGTATAGCATTCAGTGTATCTCACAAAGTTAATTTCATTTGTGCTGCAATGACGTGAAATTCTACAGATTCTCCTTCTCCTCCGAAACACTGTTGGTGAAGCAGTTTAAAAAAAAAAAATGTGGGTGGAAAGTGGAGGGATTTAGTAATAATCATCTTTATATGAACTGTGAACATGTTTGTGTGTCTGTGTCCATGCACGTGTGTGCTTGTTTCCACCGATAGCTGCTGCTTTTTTTTCCCTTTCTTGCTGATGAAATGCAGAGAACGTTGAAGGTGACGGCTGGTTTGAGATCTGGGGACATTGGAGGAGGGCTCGAGTTTGACTCTATGTTGCTTCATCTCTGAGGTTACATTTTCCGGCTCCACAAGTGGTTAAGTCCCCTGTCAAACAGTGATAAGCACCAATGGGGGTGGTGGGGGTGGGGGTGGTGGTGGGGGTAGGGGTGGGGGTGAAGAGAGAGGTGGTGGAGAAGGCTGCTGTGTTTGTGAGCGAACGTGATGTGAAACAGCGAGACACGCGGTGATGTAGGCGGGCGCTTCGTCTCTGGATTGTAGAGGGCTTTCGGCGGCGGAGCAATTCTGCACCTGTATGTGTGTGTGTGTGTGTGTGTGTGTGTGTGTGTGTGTGTGTGTGTGTGCATGCATGTGTTTATATGTGTGTGTGTGTGTGTGTTTGTGTGCGTGTCGGACTCATTCGCTCACACCACCGTGGCAGGTCTGCGGTCCATCTCCTCCTCCAACTTCACCATCTGCTGCATGTCCTTGGCCTTTGAAAGAGACGGCAAACAGTCGCAGATTAGACTGACGTTTTGGAGATCGTCCATCGTCTTTGAGACGGCGACTCGCACGCGTTTATCGGCCAGGTCTGGTCTCAAACCTGCGTGTGCCTCGCTAATATTCCTGCCTCATTGTGATACAACCGCATGCTAAGTCGGAGTAATAATTGCCAGGAAACATCTGCAGTGAGACGATGTCGCACACGATGAAAGCAAATGATTATGAGCTGGAGTGAAAGCACAGTGGGACAGGTTGTGAGCTGCCTGTTTTTTTGCTTAGTAATAGCTGGTGAGTCATGGTGATAAATGACTCAAGCTGTGAGCTGGCGCTGCTCGCACCCCGAGAGCTGCCGAATAAAACGTGGGAGTGAAATTTCACTACAAAGAGGAAAGAAACTATTTTTTTTTTCTCTTTTTTTTATAAATTGTGAAATCTCTTCAGCGAATAGCCTGTCATGTACCACCTATTTCCCAGCCATACACAGTGGTGAGTCACTGAGTGCTCATAATAGCAGCCATTTAAATGGCAGATAAATCCAGATTTATATTGGCTGAGTAGGAGAAACAGAGGAGATTAAAGAAAAGAAACAGGACTAAGAGGTAGAGGGGGGGGGGGGGGGGGGGGGGGTATGGGAGGAAACGAGATCACAGAGTGATGCACTGACAGAGAAGGGGTGTCAGAGGTAGAGTGGAGGGCGATGGAGATGCCTACCTTGAACCTGTTTTTTTGCATGGTGTGATTTCAAAAGCTGTACCGGGAAGAAGCAAATCATATTAAAAACAAAAGAAAAATGGGCATACATGTAAGACATGCACAGATGGCAAAATAAAATGCAAGGATGTGGAGATGGAACTTTCATTTGACCTTATTACTGGTGTTACATTTATAATTCATTTGGATTCGGTGTAAAACTGAGGGAATTCCCTCCATTTACAGGATAAATGTTGTATCTTGTTGCATAATTATAAAATCTAAACAAACCTTTTGCGTTAAATGAGAATGCTCCACCTATAATCAGCTGCCTTATAAAAAGTTAAAGGGGTTTTATCATTTCTGGTGTACAAACAGATACAGTCGACTGAAGTGTTGATTCAGTGCAAAGAAATTAAATTACACTGAATTTATGATTTGCTCTTCGTCTTTATCATTCTTAAAATGAGTTACAGTTTACATCCCGGGTCATATGGGGACAGAAGGACGGTGGTGTTTCAACAGAAAGCAGGTTCAATGGACGCGGTGGTTAAAACATTTTAGCCGTTCAAACAGCAGGACATGTCATCGTCTGGAAAAAAAAAAGGTTGGTGCCTTACCTGCTCATTGAACTTCTCTAGTTTCTCCACCTGTTCTCGCTGGTTTTTCTGTAGCTGCTCCATTTCTTTCTGGTGCTTCATGGCCAGCTACAGACACAAGACAACAAAAAACCACAACTGTGACCATTCACTTGGTTTTGTTCGTGTGATTCGAGTCATTTTCACCAGGTTAAGTGGTTAAGTGGACGAAAAGTGCTGCTGTAGCAACATCCTGGCGAACTTTTCTGCTGAGTAATGGAAATAGTCAGACGTACCCTCTTCCTCTCGTCCAGAAACTTCTTGGTGTTGCTGCTGTTCAACTCCCGTACTCTCCTTTATAGTGGAGGAACAGGAGTGAGTGAGAATTGAAAAGCAGCTCTTGGATATTGACGTTACTATTTAGAGTCTGTGACCCACCTCTCCCTCTCCGCCTTGTTTTTGATGGTCTTGTCCTGGCTGATGGCTTTGCTGTTTTCCATGGACATCTTGGCCTGGTTGGCGCGCATCTCTTTGCTCTGCCTGAATTACGCAACGCGATTAAAACTAGATTTTGCCGGAGCGAGCTCTTGGTGAGGCTGCGTGTCGTCGTGAGAGTGTTTCTCTCACCGTTCATGGATGAGCTTGAGCTGCACGGTCTGCTGCTCCTGAACAGTGGTCAGCAGCTTCTTCAGGTGTTCACACTGCTGAGTGACGTGGTTGTCCTTCAACTCCTGTTCCTCGTTGCTGTGACTACTGATCAGCTCCGACCACTCTTTGGTGTGCTGCGCCGTGATTTCTTTTACCTGTGCGCGCGCACACACACACACACACACACACACACACACACACACACACACACACACACACACACACACACACACACACACACACACACACACACACACACACACACACACACACACACACACACACACACACACACACACACACACACACACACACACACACACACACACACACACACACACACACACACACACACACACACACACACACACACACACACACACACACACACACACACACACACACACACCGCATGGACACATAGCTCGTCTTACAAGATTCAAAGTCGTCCCCACAGCACATAACTTTTGGTTTTATGTTTACCTTTGCTTTATGATCTGTGTCTAGTGTTTGCATCTTATCTTCCGTCTCTTTTTTCAGCTCCTGGCAGTTGTTTTCCCTGTGAGCAAAACACAAGTACGCAAGTGATAAACGTCAACAAGGTGTGCTGCACTCAGATTAAACACTGACGTAGTTCCACATTCAAAAGGCTCTCAGGCTGAGACTGAATTATCTGGAAGGTACAGCAAACCGACAGAGCACTAAGCAAAGCACCGAGGTCAGTGCACGGTCGCAGTTTCCTCCACCTCAACTTAAATGTGTATTTCTTTACATTTCCACTCACCCTCGCTTTTTAATGGCCTTTTCCAGAAGTTTCTCCAAAGTTGTCTTCTCCTTGTCATGTAGTGAAACCATCTTGTCCACTTGGGAGCAGTGGGATTTCTGCATTACATTTTGATCCTGTTGGGCACAAAACAACATGGATCAGACGGTAAAATAATACAAACACAGCTGGGATTATTGATTCAATCTGAGTAATGAAGATGTATTCATTCAGCCCAAAGAGGGGTCTGTAAGACACTAGTATACATGTGTTACTCAATGGGACTTGATACAGCGATAATTAATGAGCCGCTGTATTATCTGTGGCGGTCAAAGGAAACGCAACTTTAGCAAGTCTAATTTACAAAGAATATACTGCATTATGTGGTTGCATGCGTGTGTGTTTGAAGCTTCTCTATTTGTATTGATGAGACACTGGAAAGTGGAAGATGAAAGGTGCCGCCGCCTGCCGCTCTCTTCTTTCTGCCCAGGGCGAGGGAGGCGCTGAAGCTAATACTCACCTTTGAGTGTTTCTTCTTTAAAGTGTTGAGCTCCTTCTGTTGCTTTTTAAGCAGTTTAAGGTAGGTCTGCAGTGGGAGAGGTGAATGTCACATGAGCTTACAAACATAGTTGTATTTCAGACACTCGTACGCAGATTAATCCGCGAAGAGTCAGGAGTTAAAGCACCCACCTTCATTTGTTTTAAATCATCAATGCTGACGTTAGGCACAAGTGCAGTATCTGAAACAGCAGAAGGAAATCAAATTTATGTCCATTTATCACAGTATGCATGTGTTTGCTATATAAGATGAAGACGATAGTGACAGCTACCCTTCTTGGCTTCAGTTGTGTTGTTTTGAGCAGAGTTGGAGGTCTGGGCCATGTCTGAGCTGGCCTGAGGCGTCACACTGGCTTTCACAGTGTCTCCTTTCCCCTTTCCCTTCTTGTCGTTCTTGGAGCTTCCGCTGGGAACGTCTGCTATGTCATTCTTCAACAAACACAGGGATGATTTGCAATTATGGACATATATCAGGGCTTTGTGACAAAAACCATCACAGACCCAGATAATAGGTTTAGTCGTTCTCGTGTTATACTGTGAGTGAATTTGTTGTTGTGTGTACCGTATCGATCCCGAGCGCTTTCATCTGATCGGCTCTCTTCTCTGCTATGGTCAAAAACTTCTTTGGGTCTGACAGAGCGTCCACAATAGCTGAAACACAACAGGAATGCATTTTTAGGAGATCAATGAAGCCCGGTGAGCTCATTACAAGGTGTCGTCCATTTCCTCGCTATGCTTAGAAAGAACACCATTCGTAAAAGATCTTTACTTCTTCTTTAAATAAATATTTACTGGGGTAAAACGGTTTTTGAGGTCTTGGTACAGAGCTGTGTATCCGGTGGCAAACACATTCAGAGGAAAGCTAATGGTTACAGTAATGGTCCCTCTGCGGAAGCCCCTTGGCTTTATTTAATGACAATTCCAATTGTCCTGCTCATTTGTATGCTTGTGCCTGTTTTATTAAGACTGCCTATTACTGCAGATTCCTTGTCATCATAATTTGTGCCATGCCAGTACTGTGAATGTTCACACCAACCCAACCACGGCAGCGTATTACTGAGCGAGACCAGGGCTTCGTCACGCCCCCTGTCGTCTGTCTTCAGGATCCAGAGGCCATTATGTTATCGGCCATGAATAATTGAAGAGTATTAAAAGTATGAAACTAACCTGATTCTCAGTATCTGAACTTTTAATTTCATTTAATCGTCTATATTGAGCGTTCTGGTCTACTTGTGTTTATTTCCCACCTCCGAAGCCGTCGGGCACGTAGGTCTTGAGAATGATTTGGCAGAAGATGGTGGGCAACGACAGCGGCTTGTTGCCTTCGTTCCTCAGAGAGATGTGACGGTAGCCCGCCTGCAGGCCATCCAGTGGAAGGATGCGCTGGCCAATCAGCTTGTTGTTGTCGTCGTAGACTGCGATGCGCAGCACTGCGAGATCAGGTAAGATCACCTAGAGGAGAAGGTGCGTGAAAAACAGAAAGATACGAATTTTAGAACATAAAAGAGAGAGATGAGAGGGAGCGAAAAGGCATTTAAAAGAAGCCACAAAAGTTTGTCATCAGTCTTAGAGAGATGTGGGGAGTTAAACTTAAATCCCATGTACATAGCTGGCAGACAATGCAGTCAAGTAGCCTCTTTTTTAGGCTAAAGCAGAAACAGCATCATTAAAGGGGAAGGTCAAGGATGAAACTGCAGGGGACACTATCAGGGGACAGTCACCGTGTGATACAGGGAAAAAAAGGAGTGATAACAGCAACACATTGAATATCTGACTCCCAACAAGGCCATCTCCACAGCCAATACACATCCTGGAGTATATTATGTGTATGTTTATGTTTGTCTGTGACCTATGTGTGTACACCATTCAGAGGGGGGGGAAAAAGAGAAAGAGCAGGAGTGTTAACTGGCCTTGTGTGTGGAGATAAGTGAACAGAGAGGAGGGTGATTAATACAGAGGCGAAGGGGAAGGGAAGAGATAAGGCTCAAGAATACTCACTGGAGATGAATGGGCAGAAATCCTGTGTGTGTGTGTGTGTGTTTGTTTTAACAATCACAGCCTTACTGCTGGTGTGGAGTGTTTATGCATGGGAAAAGTGTGGCAGTGTTTGAGGGCATTTGTTTCTGTGTGTGTGTGTGTGTGTGTGTGTAGATGTGAGAAGCGAGTGTTGCCAGCAGCTCTGCTGATGATGCCCCTCTTTGATAGGACAGTGTAAGTTTGTGTGTGTGTGTGTGTGTGTGTGTGTGTGTGTGTGTGGGTGTGTGTGAGAGAGAGCGAGAGAGAGCGAGAGAGAGAGAGAGAGAGAGAGAGAGAGAGAGAGAGAGAGAGCAGCACTGCGGCAGGCTGTGATTGATGGTGTGTGTTAGGAAGCGGGAGTCACAGTCATGGCTGAGAGACTTCTTATTCTGCTGAGAGCAGCACTATTACACACACACGCACACACGCGCACTTCTTTCTCTCATTCTGCCTTTCTATCTCTCATTTCCTCTCCTCCACATCTAATTGTTTTTGTATTTGTTTCTATGTCGACATTCTCTTTTGTCCTGCTCGCTTTGCTCGCGAAAACACACATTTCTCAAGCTTTATAGATCTATTTGTCACATTTCTGGACTTCTCAAAACAAATTGAATCAGGTCATATGTCTTGTGTCATTCTAGCCGGACTAGTCAAGGGAACAGCATGAACTGATGGAGCTACTTTGATAAGGGCAAAACGTCTTCCAAGATGTATGACATGTATCGAGATTCATCCTGTATCTTCTGGAGGGGCGTCCGACCTGGACGAATGAGAATATACATAGGCATACATCTCGACTACTGCAATCAGTTTCCCCCCTCCATCCTCTGTTGTTGACCAGGCAGACAATAAGCAGCTTTTACAGCAACCAATCATTGCTTTTCTCGATCCTTTTTATCCTCCCCTTATTCGTACTGCGCAGGTATCTACGTTTTTATCACACTGCAGCAAGAGTGTAACTGAATGCAGCACCTTCACTGAACTCGCTCTGCGTTATCGTCCTCTTCCTTCTTCTTGTTTACCTTTCTGAATACAAAAGGCTCCTCGTTGTAGGCAGGGTTCAGTCCGTTGTTCATCACCATGCGTGTGCGGAACTCCTTTCGGATGGTGTCTGTTGGTAACCCGTACATGTCGACCTCGACATAAGTGCCAATTTTCTTGTCAGACAGAAATTGTCCAGAGAACACCTACAACGGAAAAAAAGGAGAGAATAGTGATATAATAATAACATACAAGATGTCTTACAACACTTAGTAACCAAAATCCAGAATTTTGTTGTGATTACAACCCGGTATATCATATAATAACCAGTGTCTAAAAGTCTAGTTGTTAAACTTGTAAAATGCTGCTTGTATTGTTGTATTCTCTGGATGTACAGGTTTTCCTGGAAGACTACAGTGTAGCATGACCTAACCTGGACGCTGCATGTTGCGGCGATGACGCCATCCACTGGTGTCTCTGAGAATGGGTCAAACATCCTGTCTGACCGCCGCATGAAGTCGGGCTTCAGCAGGTACCTGACACACGAAAAAAATAACAAATAATAAGACTATGCCCTTATATTTCAATGTGTAATATGTTTTACTCCTATTTTCAGATCTATTGGACATGATAGAACATGCAGGAGAAGAAGCACATACGCAGACACACACTTTTTGTGTGTATGTGTGTGCGCTAACCAGGGACCCATCATAGTAACATTAGTGATGATGGTTGCCTGCAAAAGCCCTGATCTCTTCTCATATGAGATTTCCAGCATTAGCAGTAAAATCTCTGCCCTCGGGGACAGTATTAGAGCCGAGGGAGGGAGAGATAGATGACTGCAGTGAGGCGAGGGAGAAGGAGCTTCCTTGTTCTCAGCACTCATTGGCTCTAGGGGCAGATAGTAGCCACGGTCGCTTCTGGCAGCCACTAATGAGATGTGACAAGCTATAATTGATGGGCTTCAGAGAGAGCCGGGGAGGGAGGGCTGGGTGGACGGAAACGAGCTGAGGACAGGAGTGAAGAGGTGTTCTCACCCACAGGAGCCATTGTACTCAAACTTTCCCTGGTTGAGCTGCATTGCAAGATCTGAGAGAGAGCGAGAGAGAGAGAGAGAGAGAGAGAGAGAGAGAGAGAGAGACAACAAAGTTTTAATTTAGTGTTTCTGAATAAAAAAAGTTAAGAGCGGAAAACAGTTTCTACATTTCCAAAACCGCAGAGGTGACTGAGTTAACCCCCACCCTCCCGCCTCCAGTCTTCCACATGCCTCACTCACAGCGGGCCATATGGTCCAGCCGCTCCTGCCTCTGGACATAGGGCAGCAGCTGCTTTACAACAGGCATCACCCACTACAGAAGTGTGTGCATGCGTGCATGGCAGCAAGACTCTGAGATGTGTGGAAGAGTCTGCCAGAAAAACAGATGAGCGCACATGTGCAGTCTAATGCTAAAGAGGTGAATCAAAACCAACTCCAGGCACGTGGAATTTGTAGACAGCGGTAACATAAGCTCCGGTCAAATCAACACAACTTGCTGTTTTCGTGAGCTGAACCATAGAAGTCAACGTGTGCAGGTGCATGTTGGCTTGGTGGTGAGATCTGGGGATTAGTGAGTCCATGTTGACGCACACAGCAGATGCAGAAGATGCTTCCAGCATGATGTACGATTATGTGGGGTCAGAGGTTCGTTCTTAGATCAGAGGCTTGGCACAGTGTTTCCACTGAGACATCCATGTGTGTGTGATGTGTGTATACTGGATGAGGAGGAGCTGTGTGTGTGTGTGTGTGTGTGTGTGAGGTCAGAGGTCCCATGTTGCGTGCTGTGGTACCTGGGGTCTGGAAGTTGAGAGAGACCATCTGGCAGCCTGCGTTCCAGAAGATCTGAGGCATGTAATTACTGGAGTCCACGCGGCCCCCTTTGGGGTAGATACGGCTCATCTGACGCTTGTTGTAGCTGCAGCGACGCTCAGAAAAATTTTCAAAAACAAAAAAGAGAGAGGAAGAGCATGTGTGTTTAGAGTGCCTATGTGTGTGTATTTGTGTGTGTGTGTAGCAGACTCTCCGACTATTTTTAGTGTGAACAGCTTGGGTCAAGTAGTCCCACTGGAAAGAGAGAAATGCGGAGTGTATGCGAGTGTCAGGCCAAGCTTCACTGTCCGATAGCACGCAAGGTCCCAGAGGCTTGCAGTTTGTCTCAGACAGCGGTGGGAAAAAATATATTGCTGTAACATATCAGCTCTGACTCACCGATCAGCTCCAACTGAGGTGACCTCAGTCTAATTTCTTAAAATCCTGATTTTATTGTAAAGCAACAAAGTTTCCCGAAGACATGTGGTGTGGATGAGGGTTTTCCTGTCATTTCTTTGGTGAGCAAACTGTATTCTGTGGACACTTTGGTTTAAACTGCTGGGTCTCTGAACCAATGGCAAAGTTGAATGTTTTTGGGCCATCTTGAGGTTATAGTGTAGTAGTTCAATGGGATGAACAAATGAAAGTTTTTCTGCTTTGAATGATTTTGAACATGCAAACTATGACAATTTACACAATACAAGCTCTTATTGTGGGATATTTTTTAAGGCAGTTGTATTTCTAATAACAATTTTGAAAAATTTCGCTACAGCTCAAAGGATACTTGACAAATTCAATGGCATTTGTCTTCAGATAACCCAGGCCAACAGACTCGTTAAACGATGACATGTTGTGGTGGATATTCCTTTCTGAAAGAGCGAAGAAGAATTAAATTAGAAGTGTTTTTCAGGATGTACGTTGTGTATGAGAGCTCATGACGAGTATCTCAAAGCTCACCTTCTGCCACATCGAAACCCTGGAACTTGACAGGCTGTGCATAGTTGACCATGGCGGAGAGATACGGGTGGATGTTGGTTGTCGCTCCCACGTAGGTGTACTGAGCAATCAGAGCCTCTTCAGAGTCTTCTGCCTCTTCCGCTACCTGCAAAGGTAAACACACGTGTGTCATGTGGATTTGGCTCATGTGTGACATTACGCTTTTACTGAACCAGACTTGAAAATTACAGAAGGCTTTGATGTTCGTCTATGCGACCCCTGTAATGACCATGTGACTTTAACTTTGATAAAGCGGGAGTAGAAGATGACTGAGGTCTGAAAGCAGACAGGCAGCAGACTGGCGTACGCTTGCCTTCTTGTTATTGTCTTGATCGGATGCTTCAGAGATGTCTGTCGCATCTGTTGCTTCAGTGGCTTCAGAAATTTCTGTCACTTCATCATCGGGTACCTGGAACAACATTTAATCCAGTTATGAATGAATGAGTGGTGAGAGGATGTAATAGCAGCACACTTTGACTTACTAGAAGTTTTACTTCCCACCTCTACCCAGAATTAATTTAAAGTATTCAGTAGCAGGTTAAAATGCTCTTTCAACTTACTTACATTGTTTTCCATGCTGCACAAATATAATGCAAATTTCTGGTACTTATTCCAACATGACTTATGCTCTGGATGTTTTTCAATGGGTGCAAAAAAAAGGTCCACAAGTTAAGTTTTTTAATGTCCCGGATTGAATAATCAAGCAATTAAAACTCAAAGGACAGTGTGCATACACAATGCTTGTTTTAGTGGTGGAATTCACTGGATGTGGCCCACATTATTTCTCGTTGCTTAATATATTAAGAAACTAGTAACTGAGCCAGTTACTACCAATTCAATCAGACCTGTCAGGGATCTCTTGATTCCCTGCAGAGTTAAGTGGTTAATTTGAGTGTTTTTGAGGCCAGCCTGTGTCCTCAAAGTGCCAACCAACCTTCTTGATGCTTTCGCTTTTCTCCTCCTCTTTCCTCGAGCTGACGGCATTACTCTGGGAAACACTGTTTGCTTCTTTCTCACTGGTTGCTTCTGACAGACTGCTGGGGGCTTCGGAATTCAAGTCCTTTTCCTCTACTTCTTTCTCTCCTGCAGACACACACACACACACACACACACACACACACACACACACACACACACACACACACACACACACACACACACACACACACACACACACACACACACACACACACACACACACACACACACACACACACACACACACACACACACACACACACACACACACACACACAGAGCAGATATTAGCATTTCTTCGTTTACTTGAGAATTTATAACATTTTCTGTGAGATTTTGAGATTTATCAAAATAATCTCATCCTTTAAGACTCAAACTTCAATCCAGTTTATCATTTTGGACCTGCAGAGTGTCAGGAGGCTCACCATTCTCTGTGTCGTCTTCATTTTCCTCCCCCATAATGATGGCAGGGGTGTTAGTTTCTCCTGCCTCCATATGTTTCTTGAACGCCTCGAGCTGCTCTGTTTTGTGAGCAAACACACATGTTTACCATCAGATGGCTTATTGTCAATAAATCGTATGTAAAACACGTTTTACTGGCTCAGCTGAGCACTTACTTTGCTCGACCTCAGGTTTTAAGCGTTTGTTTTTGATGAGGATTTTGCGTTTGAGATCGTTGGGGGATGGTAAGGGACGCCCCGATTCAATCTGACAAAGAGAGCAGAATGCCACACTTATTTTAAATCTGAGTATCAATAATAACTAAAAGTTAAGAGGAAAGAGAAAAAGGATTTACCTGGAAGTTCTCTAGAGGCTGTTTGAGGAGGAAGTCACCAAAGGTATCGTCACAGTACTTGGCCATCTTGTACTGCTGTGGTTTACTAGCCACATATACAAATGAGGAAATAAATGAATAAAAAAAAAATATATATATATATTTTCACAGTCAATCTCAGAAGCATAAATTGACACTGTTAATGGAAATTTACCTGCAATGATTTTCAAAGGAAAGGATAACAGGGTAATCTGATGTGACGAACGCTGTCTCCTTGATGGCTTGGATAACATCCTGTTGTGAAGGACAGAGTAAGAACAAGAAGGAAAAATAAAATATTAAGTGTAACCACCAGCGAAAAATTGGGAGATAAAGAACTAAATCAATGAAAAACATTTGTTTTAGGAGTTAAGAAGTCCTAACAAATGCAGTTGAGTTTTGTCAACACTAGAGGGCAGGCTTACATAATGAAAAGGCAAACAGAGTGAGACTCCGGCCATTATTGTTCTAAGTGTGGCTGCAGTGTGTGTTCACCTTGAACAGAATGTCTGTGCACATGGCCTTGCCATGAGTAATGATGGGTTCCTGGTCCTCTCCTTTCCCATCCCAGCAGTCCAACTCCACACATCTGATAAAATTCACACCACAATCTCACTTAAGTGTCACTGAACCACACGTGAAGGCATCCATTCATTCTCACATTTCGTAATGTAAATATAGAACCTCAGTTCCCCCGCACACCTGTTTAACCTGTGTTACATGTATGTCAGCCATTCACATGCAGACACACCACTGAACAGGCCACCACACAGTTGCGTACCTGCATCCAGACAGCAGGACTTGGCGATACATCTCCACCGAGGACTTCCCCCCAAACTGTCGGCCTGTCAGATAGGTGTTGTGGGACGAGCTGATGAAGTAGTGAGCCAGCGGCTGTTCCATCTCTTGGTACAGCTCCAGTCGGTCCAGGAACACTGGAGCATTCTCATCCGACATCAGATACCTGCAGAACCCGTCACTGGACATGCAACCTGAAAAAGAAAAGAAAAGAGGGTTGGAACACAGTTTGAGTACGCTGAATGATAAACTGGGTTGTGGAAGTGACAGAATTATTCTTAGAGACTATGTTCGTTTGTAAATTGCACTTCTTGATGTGTTTGTACACAACTATGAATACCTGATTCAGCGGAAAACATTATTCTGACATTATGCAGTTTCAAAGTTGCAAAGGTAGATGGCAGCACAGCCAAGAACATCTCTCTGCCTCCGGTTTCCCGCCAAGTTGCTCTTTTACCTTTCTTCTTCAGCTCGTCGTCTCGCTCATATTTCTCGATGATCTGCATTGCTCTCTTGGGGTCGTAAAAGGGAAACAGAATCTCGTTCAACCTTGGGTCACGCTGATTCTGTGGAGCAACACAAACACACAGTCATCCTCACATAGAGAGTCTGTGATTGATTGTCAACACAGATTAAAGCTATTAGAAACAAATTGTGGCAACACACAGGACAGACAATAGCATAATGTGATGTGGTGTTTCAGCATTTCTGTCATGTGGAGTGATTATGATGGAGAACATATGAAATCCTCCTTAAAAAAACATTTGTGTTGATAAAAAATGTGTGTATATATAATCTTGTGCATGGATATACACACAGAAAATGCTTGTTTTTCAGGTGGACCTTCTTTGAATTATTTGATTTTCTCTGAAATGGTGCCTTTTCATAAAGGTGACACTGTGTGAAAATACGTTATTTTCAATAATATGTATTTGACAAAACTCAACACATATGCAAAAAGTGCATTCGTGTCAAATGATTAGAAACCTGTTGAGGGAACTGATCTCATTTACACCTTGAACATTTAGACTCAGCTGTCTGCTGGAGCGAGCTCTCAAACACCTTCAGAACAAAGATTGGGATGTATCGGGCTAGGAATTCGAAAAGATCTCCAAATGATTTAAAATAAATGAGGTCACTGGTCGACAAACACCGGTGGAGTTGGTTATCGCTCTATCTGGATCACTTTAAATTATCGGCACGTGTGAATGTGCGTGTGTGTTTGTATTTTCGCCCTGTGACGGACTGGCTATCTGTCCAGGATGGACCCTGCCATCATATTATAGCCTAAATGAGCCTGAGTTGGATAAAGCAGTATAGAGGACGAATGGATGAAGACAAAAGTTATCGATGAGTGTGGATACATGCACTCTAACACTTCTTGTATTCTTGAAGGCTTTTTCGCTGTAAACACACACTGATTTTGACTGAACTTGCTGGGTAGGAGCTGCTGGACAGTTCACAGGTATTGGCAATCTTCACCATTTGTAAATCCTTTTAGCAGTGGAATATTTCTTCAAATTCATTCAAGAGATCTTTTTAACTGGCTCAACCGCACTCAAATGTGTCCACAACTTTCCTTCTGAAGGCATCAAAGAGGTGTTTAGATCTGATAGGAGACAAGAGAAGAGCAGACCCTGCATGCTACAGGCTTCCTCACTCAGCAGAATCTCATCATTTCCACCTCATGTGGAGCCTCTGAATTCTGTGAATAAACTGTGATACTTGCTGGGGTGGACTCATTTCTCTGAGTGACTGCTCTCGAGCCACAATGTCACCTACATTATTAGTTATTGTTTCAGAGAGGATTTAAACTCAAAAATAAATTTGCTTACTTTAGCACAGGACTGTGTGAAAGCAGAGGGATTTATTGATGATATTCCAGCCAATTTTCTACAATAAGAACCCTAAATCAGAATGTTTGTTTGAAATCTCCTTGGTAGTGTGATCAGAGTGAAATGTTGACCTACACTAGCAGGTGTGTTGATGAAAAGCGAAGAAGAAATGTGTGTGTTGGCTGAATTTAAAAACACAACAGCATCAGTAGATGATTAGAGCGACAGTGCCCACTCACAGAGCCAGGTGGGAATTAATCTGATTGGCGAGTCGGGAGCACACAGTGGGACAGACGTGACCGCACGGCAGCCGGACCCAAGCAAGTGTTCTGCTACACACGGGGGCACGGCCAAGCAACAACGCACATACACACACAGCGGGGAGCAAGGCAAAGCAAGCAGGAAGCAACAGGACGGGAAACCTCTAACCTCCCGTTGCCATAGCAACACCAATCAGACACAGAGAGGCTCGCCGCGACAGGGAGGGCACGGGGAAAGGGATGAGGGTGGGCATGCAGAAGAAGAGTAGGCGGTTGAAGTTGCCCTTGCAGGCAGACTGAAAGTTAAATATTGTGTGCGTCTCATTAATGAAGCTTTGATGAGGGTCGGCCGACGTGCAGTCTGGGCCGGAGGGCAACTTCTACCCAGGAGCAGGATGGGAGGAAAGGCAAGGAAGGGGGTTGCAGAGAGGGGCACGCGCAAGCCAAATACACAGAAAAGTTAATGATAAAGAGCTTACTTCATTCAGAAAGCTGACTAACTGGTCTACAGTTAAAAAATCTGTTTTGTTCCCATTGCTGCAAAGGAATTAATAAAAATAAAAAAAAAGAACAAAAAAAAAAAAGAACAAAACAAAATGTTATGCTCCTTAAAATAGAAACCGTCACAGTCACTCACAGAGTCAGTCTGTTAAAATTAGGAAAGCAGTCACAAACATTTTAATAAACCCATTCTTTTGTTATTGTTTGTTGACAATATGTCGAACATAACGGTCGAACTGTGGAAGCGGGTTAGGCTGTCCAGACACAGTTAGTGCAGCACGCGCAGAAACATTTGTCCTGATTATTTCCAACAAGACGCAGCCACTCACACCCGGGGAGGATTTAACTGTCTCTGTACAGGCTCCAGGTAACACTGCTGGTAAGCTGTTTACTTGAGGAAACATCGGTAACATGAAAAAAATGGTAATTACAAAGAAGGGGGAACAGGTTTAAAAAGAGGGAACTCACATCTTCTTGAAGAGCTCCTCGATGTCGGTGCGAGGGCAGATCTTCTGTGTGAGCGCGTAAAAAATGTCGAAGGTGAAGTCGGAGTGTTCAATCTCGTCATTCTGTGGATGATAGGAAACATTGACGATGATCTTTTGTTGCACAGCGATGGGACAGATGGTCAGTCGCTGCGGTAACACAAGCGCATCAGTAACAAACGATCTTATTATGAGTTTTATAAAAGTGAGCCCAAAAATTTACGCAAAAAATGTGATGTTAATTTCCCAAATAATTTATTGTATAATTTATACACAATTAAAAAAACTACCAGTCCGTCAAGATTACGTCATGTTTTTGTGGACGTGCGACTTGCTGGTGAATGTTGTGTGTGACTGAATGATTGCACAGCAGAGGTCTTTCGGAAGTAACAACTATATTTGTGCAAGGCTGTATTTCCCTGCTTTATCGTAGTTTTGTAATTTTCTTTAATAGATTTGATGAATGTGAACGTGGCAGTGATATGATGGGATATAAGGGTTAAACAGAACAGCAAAGTCCATGTAAATGCATCTTTTGTTGTCTGACCTTTCCACTGGGAAGGCCCAGGTCCTTCAGAGCCTGGAAGATTCCCTTTTCTGTCTTCCCTGATGCAAATGTCCGTGTGATGCTACGAAGGAAGAGAGAAAAATGGACAGAGGACTGAGTGAAGGACAGAGATGAATAAATTAATGAATGATTGATTGCAGTATAAAACAGTTCCACTTACCCTCTTACAGGAATCTTCGCATTCACGTTGGTTAGGAAACACATTCTCATCCAACTAAACAAAGAAAAAAAAAAGAGAAAGCAATAAAACACACTGATCGGAGGAAGATTAAGAGCCAGTATCTAATGTATCAAGAGAGATATATTTACATAGTCACATGATTACAAAGTGGAGCACGCTGTAAAGATACTCACTGCTTCTTGAGGCATGTCATTGGACACACATTGTTGGCCTTAAAGTTGTGAATCACTGACCTCAAACCCTCGATCCATTTCTGCAAACAGAAAAAAGTATTTAGGATATACACACGCACGCACACACACACACACACACCTCATCCCGCTGCAAACACTGACTGACCACGAGCCAAAAGGACATATCCAAATTAGCATTGTGTTTAGCAGAAAGAGTCTTTAGGGAAATAAACACAAGTAAATGAAGTGCCTCTTAATTCATGCACATGAACTGCAGGAAACACACACACACGCACGCACACACGCACAAAAACATAAACACAAAAGATAAAACACAATGAGCCACTGCTGCAAGGCTGCGAGCACTGACAATAAACACAGCCTTGCAGATTTAGCTCCCACAGACGCACTATCTAATGCAAGCATGAAAGTGTCACAGAACACGACACCGTGAACAATTTCCAACCTCTCGGCGCGCCCGTGTTTGTGTGTTGTCTTCTGCAAATGTCTACTGACATCCTAATGAAAACATTCGACAGGATCACGGGTGCAGCAGGGGGAGTGTGTTTGCGCGTGTGGCGACCACGAGGCAGTGTGTGCTCGCGTGAACGCTGATGTAAATAACTCTGTCATCTCCCGAGGTCTGCTACTGAGGGCCACCTGCATGCTGAGAAGAGCTGGTGGTGTCATGGTGCGTTTGGTGTGTGTGTGTGTGTGCGTTTGTCTTTTAAAAATCTGACTTCCCAGCTGAAGGCTGGTGCATGAATATCACTGGCAGCCCAGAGCACAAACTGTATTTTCTAACAGCCATTGCCACAAAAGCACCTTCTCGTGGGAAATGAATAAGCACCAGTGCTGTGGTGGAAAAATAATGAACGGATCCGTGCCGGCAGAAAACATCCATTTCCAGATTGATTTAAAAGTGCTTCCTATTCTGCATTCTTTGCCCATGCCGACAACTTTAAAGAGATTATATAAAACATTTTCATCAAGGCCAGTGGCGCGTTTTGACTTTCAATCATTGTAGTTGTGTTACGTCACCATCAGTGGGCTTTTTTTCATTTCAAGAATCATGAACGAGACACATCATTCTTTACTTGAGTGTCAATGATCAAACAATGAAATTCCCACATTCTGGATTAGTTGTGTGAACTGGCACACACCTCGCCACTAAAGATGAAACCTGTGTTTCTGCTCAATTTTTTGATCAATAACACAGTTATTTTCTGGCTTAGATCACGTTCTGTTTAGATAATTCTTTGTCGTCCTGGTTGGGGTGGTGAACTTACATTTTGGTTGAAGGTTGCAAGTGGAATCAATCAGGTAATACTGCTAACGATTTTCTTTCACAGTTTATGTCATGCCGTGATAAAGTGATTTCACTCCATTTGCAGTAATATATAAAGCACTGTCGGCAGATTTAAATGCTCCTGGTGATGCCCTGCATCATCTACTTGATATATTGTTCCATGTTTTCTGTCTGTTAAACAAGAGTAAATGATAAACATACTTATTTTATCTCTGACTTCAAAACAATAGTTGCTTCTTAACTGTTTAATTTGGCTTCAAAGCTGCACTTGATGATGAGTTCAAAATGAGTTGAACATCACCACTTTATCAATACGTCAATTTTTAGACATCTAAATAATCAATTTACCAGTATAACAGAGGGAACACAAGATATTTCACTGATCAGTGCAGATGAAATCTGTCATATTGGAGGTGAATATGTCTACTGGTCCCTGTGATACGGCTGAATATACCAGCTTAATGCCCCGACATAAAGCTGGTGATAATTTATATTTTTCTTACGCACGGCGATGCCAAAAGCCCACAGCAAACAATGAGCCAACAAACAAGCCCAGCCTGTATAATCACAGCCTGATAAAAAACTAATCCTCCGTGCCATAAACCGACGAATGGTGGGAGAAGAAATTAGTAAAATACTGAGAAGATTTTGCTATCACTGTTTTTTGATTTTTGGAGGATTCGGTGAAAACAACAAAGAAAAAAAACCAATCACCTGCCTTCAAAGAATAATTAACACTGACTTTTTCTTAGTGTGATGTATTTATATTGTGGAAACACAGCCAGCCTATTTTTGGGGTTCATCTCATGTAAGTGCTTCGTTCTTCACATCCACAACAACAAAGGAGACGAAGGAGCAAGAGAAAATAACAGAAAAGGCAGGAGAGCAGGCGGGTACACAGGAAGATAAGAGATGAGGTGAGACAGAGAAAATGAGTCATTCTCAATGTGTCTATTTATCAGAATGAATCAAGGCTCTGTGTAGGAGAGTATATGAACCGTTCCTCTGGCTTTTCCTTTTCTTTTTCCCTCTTAATTAAATATTTAATGCACAGGGGTGTTCTTTTAGCCTTTGAGCTGAATTTATTTAGCGTACGCCAGGGGGCTGAGCAGTGTCCAAACTGGTGTTGGGCCTCGGCCACATGTGCTTTACGACCACTGTTGAACATGAGCGTGAATCTTATCACGGCGCAATCGCATGCATTTACCCGGGCTATGTCGGGATTCTCTGCCACCATGAACATGAAGTTGAGGTTGACCAGATCAGTGCCGCTGCAAATGCAGATGATGCATCCTTCCAAGTCTGCCTCCGTTTTTCCAATGGCTTCAAATGAAGACAAGATCTTTGGGTCCTGAAGAGGGAGTGAGAGAAAATATACGAGTTAAGTGGTGAAATGACAAACAATGATGTGGTCAGCTACATGCTGAATCAAATTTGGACATAGAGAAAGTAAACTATTTTAAGCACATAGCTTTAAGATTGAGGATGATTAAGGAAGACATATGGGGTTTAAAACCTTTAAAACAGGGGTGTCACATCCATTTTAGTTCAGGGGCCACATACAGCCCAATTTCATCTTTAGTGGGCTGTACCGGTAAAATAGTGCCATAGTAACCCTGAAATTTAAACTTTAAAGCTTTCCTTTGTTGTGGCGCAGAGTATACGAGATGAAAATGTTGATAATGTTGCAAAACAACAATTACTACCAAAACTACTTTCTCAACATGAAAGCCAATTTTAATGAAACCTCATGGTGAATGTTAAAAAAAACTTCTCCTATAGCTGTTGCATTATGTGTGTTTTCAAAGAGTCACGACTTTGAAGCAAATGCGACTTTGCCTTTTTGCGATGCGGTAAATATCTCTCTGGATCTACCTCTTTGGTTCTATGAGAGACTCAGGACGACCTCTCTGATTTGTGATTTACTAGAACATTACAGTGAAGCCAAACGCTGGTGCACACATGCACATCTAAATCAACGCAGTGGGTAGTTTCCCAGATCTACTCTAGTTCCTAACTGTTAAGGTTTTCTTTGATAAAATCTCAGAGCAGCCCGAGGCTTTTGTCCCTCCCATATTTCCAATGTTGGGAAGCAATGCTTTAAAAGACTTTAGATAAGCCGGTCTTGACTATTACTCACCCTTCTTAAATCATGACAACTTAAGAGTCTCCATCACATTTCAGACTGTTCAAGCAGTGGAACAGAAAATCCTTGAAAACATTCCTGTGAAAAACACAGCAGTGCTCCTCCCTCCCAACCTTTCGATCAGATTTCCAGTCAGCCGTCGTCGTCACTACTGGCAGTAGTAATGCATGTTTGGAATATGATCAAATTAACAGCAACAGGCAACAGGCTCTGCCACTCGAAAATCCCAGGCCGCAATCATCCAATCCCATTCATCTTTTCTCGCTCATTGGATGACTCGAAACAGCTCTAAGGGTTTGTGTAACCGAGTTAGCCTCCGAGGAGAGGCCCTGCGTTCGCTCGTCTACTGCTTACAGCGTTTTGAGCAAACAGGAGGAGCCGCTATCAAGCTGCAGTATCTGTATACGTGCTCTCACACATGCACATGAACACATTTTCAAAGCAACAAGCTCCTCTCTGCTGCCACCACTACCTACATCATACATTCACTGTGTTTAGACTTTAAAAGCTAGTTTCCTTTTGCATCTGATTAGAGAGCAGTGTCCACTGGTATATCTATTACAGCTTTCATAATTCATATTGCCGGCATGAAGCCAAATACTACAATATATAATGTGTCGCTGTCAATACTACACTGCATGAATCAATATTTGATACGTGCAGGTTTGAGTGTGTGAGTAACGGTGTTCCTGCTGAACAAAGAAGCAATGAACACTGAAAACACATAGAAATCCAGCAGGTCGGGGACATGTTGGCTGTTTCAGGATCACTTTCCTCCAGCAGGATAAGGAAAAGTCCTTCTGACAGAAAGGGAGCGTCTTATACCTGTGAGCGTTTGATCCTGCAGTGCTGGCGCTTTAACCCAGAGGTTCTCTGACAGCCCATCATCGCTGAGTTGAGAGCACCATCTTTCAATATTCCTCTCTGGGTCAAAAGCACAGGCCTCGGCTGCAGAAAACCATTTCAAATACAACCTTGTGGCTAAAGCCAGCCAAGCTGGTATAAATATTGATGAGTTAAATATTTAATGTTTATGTTCTGCTAGTGCCCCTTGTGAATGTGGTATTTGGGAAAGAACCTCAGCAGTCGAAGTCCCTGATCAGTCATTATATTGATAGAAACCGTTGTCGTAGCTTTCGCTAATTTAAGCGCGACCAATACGCCCGGCGTGACCGTCTCCTGACATTTTACTGCGAGCGTCACCATGAGACCAAATGCTGGCGCGAGCTGAGCGTGTTAGAGAAGGGAGAAGTGAAGAAATTGTCTTTCCTGTCAAGTCTCACCTTTGGGACGGCGCCAACACGAATACTGTTGATGAGGGAACACTCGAGGACCTGGCCTTCCTGCAGGAGAAATGAAGAGGTGGAAAGACAAAGAGGGGGAGGAAGGTGGAGGAGGAGGGACGATTGTGACGGCAAGTGAAGAGGAGGAAATGGAGAAAAGACGAGTCATGGCGCATTGTGTTTGTCATTTTAGCATTTTCATTTCCCGTGTGAATTACACAATAACGATCATGGATCAGCCTTTTTTTCTGTACATCGGGGGAGTACATACCAGGCCTGTTCATTATTCACCCTTTAAAATGATACTCCATCATTAAATATGACAGTATATGAGGATTCTTTTTTTCCCAGATGCGAACATAGACCATAAAAACAATAACGTTGCTAAAGAAATGAAGCACATGAAACATATTGACACCATATACAGCATAATAAATGAAAACAATGATAGTCAGGGTTATAGAGGTGCAATCAAGTGTGTTTGGACACACAATTCCCTGCAGACATATTTTTGGGGAGTTTCCTGGAACCATCAGGAAATCATTTCTGAACTAACTTTTTCAGAAACCTTTCTTTCTCTCAGGTGCTAAATAAGAGTAGTTTTCTTTGGAGGGCTGATAGAAATAAAACCCCAAGGTGAAGAGGTGGAAATTGTACCTTTCCCTCACTCTTCCAGGTGATGAAGAAGCCGTACTCGTCCACCTTCATCTGACAGTTGGGCTCAAACATGTACGGATCCTGCGGAGAGCAAGCATGCTTTTTGAAAACGAGGAGGATTCATCAATCACATGGTTTTATGTGACAAAGCCAGACATTAAACAGTCAACATGTTCAACACACACAGGGATTACGCAACGAGACAAGCAGATGTAACTGTAATTCATTTTAGAAAACGGAGCTGCCAGTGCACGTGCGCACACGCACACACACTTCTTGCAGACTTTTTAGAAACTGAGACAAAAACTACTACTAGACCGTAATTCATTTCTAATTCAAGATGAACCATGTCGTTTCCTCAAAAATGTTATTTTAGTTCCCATAATAATAATAAAAAATGATCACAGATTACGGGAAAGCAAAGTGGAAGGTAAACACACACACACAAGCACGCGCACACACCATTCAAGGACATTACAGTGACTAACAATAGTAGATTTGCTCTTAAATTGATTGCGCCTAACTTTGCTTAACTGTCTAACTTTGAGCACACACACAAAGACACACAAACACATGTACACACATACATACAGTAGATGCAAATATATCTTCAGTATGTACACGTACATTGCGTGCAGAGGGCCAGGAAGCTGCTGCCAACACAAACACACCGTGAGATAAATGTGGCTGCCATTAACGTTTAAAGGCAAACATCACCTGTCTGCTAACACAGCGCTGAGCTTAAAAACACTGGGAACGGCTGTGTGCGAGTCTCATGTGTGCACGTACATGTGACGATAAAGGATTCAGAAGTGTCCCAAACCAGCTACTGTGGGGAGACACAAACATGACCTTGTGCACAATGAGAATCAAAACCTTTGATTGTTCATCAAGGCTGAGGAGCACTACTCCACATCAGCTTGATGATTTTTTACACAATTCAATCAAAGGGGAGTTGTTTCCTTTGCCAGTTAGAGTTTGCGTCTTGTTACCTTATTACGAAGTCATACTTCTCAACTTCAAACATAAGAGATGACAAAATAGAAAAAGACGTGGCTCCTCGGTGAGTCTAATATTAGTACTACACACACAAACACGCTTAGACACAATTTATTATTTCAGGATGTTGCTGCCATAAGATACACGGCTGCAAATAGGCCCAAGATGACTTATTTGGCTCTAGTCTGATATCTAAAACCATCATAAAAGTCGGGAGAACAATCCCCTTTCCATTTAGGAAACAGTGAGACCGCAGTAAGTGCAGCTAAAAGCTTGGCTTGCTTTCATCTGGATCTGGGCTGACAGAGGCTCCACTTATACGTGGCATGGTGGGCTCCATGACGGAGACGCTCTTAAATGAGGCCCGACTGTTGACGACATTCAGCATGCTTTGGTCTCACTTGCTCCAGTAAAAGCTCCAAGCAGAGGAATAATTAGTGGAGGGTCCAAGTGGCTCCATCTCTGGATGGGCTCCTATTTATAGCAGTTGGGCTCCACCTGGACATTTGTTACATTCTTTCCAAAGGGCCGCAGTGAGTTCAGCTCAGTGTGAGTCTGTGGGCTGATCATGCCTTTATTCTGAACCAACCATCAAGCCTCCATGACCTTTAAAGCAGAAGCACAAAGTATTTAATCCTACTCTCTACTTTCCTGTACATTTAAACGCATTGTATTTGCTTTATATTCTAAAAGAAGTCTTTTATTTCTTTTAGTTTTCCACAGTTCTGATAATACAAGAAGAAAATGCAACAAACTGCATGCATAATAGGTTTTGTAGTCTCACAGTCACGTTAAATATCACTTATTTTTCATTCTTGCCACCACTAGGAACAATCAGGAAGCGAGTCTGTTATATGGATAGAGCTCCTTTTGGGGGCAATGACCCTTTTAAATCCAATATTCTGATGTGAATAGATATGAACTGATGATGATCAGCTAATCTTTCCATTATAGTCAAAATAAATTAAAAAAACTAAGTTTTATTGGTCAGAAAAGTGTGAAGTACGTCAATTTGTACTTCAGTCTGAAATGTCATTAGTTCATGATCAGGGAGGATTTAAAAAAAAATTAATCATAAAATATTCATACTTAAGAAACTAGAATCCAACAGTTTTAGTTTTAAATAAAAAGTAATAATTGAAAATCTAAATAAGGACCTCGATTAGCACAGTTGTTCCCAACCTTTCTTCCCCGGAGCCCCCGAACTTGTGCCAATGAAAGGCATCATTAAAACAAAGAATAGAAGTGATTAAATCGTTAAATTAAATGATTAGTTGCCACTGATAAGAATAGACATTCAAAGAGGCTGTGAAAAACTGGAGTGGGTTCAATAAAAATCAACATTGATTGGAGTTTTGTAAATGAGTGAGACCCAGAAAAAAATCTATTTCGATTTAGGACAGCAGCCACCACTCAGTGCCAGGTTGTGGATGCAGTTACCTCCAATCACTCCTGATAATACCTTTTAATTTTCAAGTTTCCTCTTAGTCCTCCTCAGAAATCCTTTTGATTTGTTTTGCAGCTGAACCTCCAGACTTCCATCAAGTTCATCAGTCCTGGCCTGGAGACGAACAGCTTCTCACCCTCTTCTCTGTGCATATTTTGGCTGCAATGTCTCCTTTCCAATCCGGTGAACTTCCCATCAGTTAACGACTCACTGTATTTAATCATCTAGTGGGATATCACAGTCCTTCGATGTGCTGAGTTTAATCAAAAGTTATTTGATGATCCTGCAGCTCAGATTGCAAAGAATCATCTATCTGGGAGCAGATCCTGAGAAACAGCAACATATGCGTCACAAGCTAAACAAGATTTTCCTTGACTTCAGTGCTAACCTCTCCAAAGTCCATGTTTTTTAAATTTTTTATTACTTTTCTCACAGCTCGTTTGAATTTCTGATTTACCAACACAGAGGAGTGATAACACATGTACACCAGCAGGAATCTTCAAATTGATTGGCTCTGCAAGCAAGATCCAAAATTATCTTAACATGTTTTTCCTTAACACGTGCAAATGTAGTTATGGCAACTTCTAATCCTTAGAGAAAACAAAGCTTCATGACCTTTGGTGGCCCAGGAACAGAGCAACAACCGCATGTCGGGACACAGGCCTATATTCAAAATATATATGCTGAATAAATTTTTGTTCTCGCTTCAGAGTGAGAAACAATAACAATTCATTTAATCATACAGACATTATGTTTTCAGTGTCTCATCATTTTGGCCAGTTCCTCTCTGCTTTCATCAGCTGTCAGTATGATGCTCTTCTCAGTTCCCATGGAAACCAAACATCAGCCAGATCTTAAGTGATTGGTTTCCAATCAGTGACATAATGCACGCGCGCGCACGCACACACACACACGCACACGCACACACACACACACACACACACACACACACACACACACACACACACACACACACACACACACACACACACACACACACACACACACACACACACACACACACACACACACACACACACACACACACACACACACACACACACACACACACACACACACACACACACACACACACACAGACAGACAGACAGACAGACAGACAGACAGACAGACAGACAGACAGACAGACAGACAGAGAAAAGCCCTTTGGCTAGTTTCATAATGGATTACACATTAGATCTTTAACCTTCAACATCAGAGACTCTAAACTTCTCAAAGAGGAGAGCCAGGAATAAAACATCTCGGTAAAAAAGCCAATCTAAAGAACTTCTTCATTGCTTTATGACAAAGGTAAATAAAACTACAAAAGAGAAAATAATAACAACATGTTGTGTTGAGACTGTATGCGATGATGGTCATTTTCCCCGAAGCTTTCGATTGCACTGGTTGCTGTGTTTGTCCAAATACACAGACATTAATACCCATGCACATTACCTGCCTCTACCATCTGTCACTCAGTGGGGTTTCAGTCAGTAGAGACTGTTTTTGTGGAAAAATTCCATGCGTATAGAGCTCGTCTGTGCAATTTCCGACGACGTCAATGTACCCTGCAGCTTTTGTATTTGCCTTTAAACAGAGCTATTCAAGTGACGCAAAGTATGATTGGCAGGTTTTTCCCAAAAGGGAAGTATTACAGCTGCATGTTTTTGATGCTATGGAGCAATATGACACTAATAACCTAAATTATTTCTAAATGAATGAGTGACTCAGCACCTTTTTCTTCTCATAGTTTGAGCAAATTATCAAAGCGTGACCAAATATAACCATTATTTGTGTCTAGTTGGCTTCATTACAGCAACTTGCACCACAGACCTGGATGGTTTTCATTGGTGATGACCTTCCTGCAACCAGCACGATTCGAACCCGGGTCTCCCATGTAACATATCAAGATCTAACCAAATTAAGAATATACTTATTCATGACAAAATGCACTGACAGGAGGGTAAACGCCTAATTAATTTGGGGCATTTAAGGTTGGTGGTTCACTACCTAGGGTTTGGGAAATGCTGGGAACAGGGCCAGAAATTACAGGGAGCATTAAACAAGGGGTGGGAAACTCATTTTAGTTCAGGGACCACTTACGGCACAATTTCATCTTGAGTGGGCCGGACCGATACAATAGTGACCCAATAACCTTTTAACCTCTCGCAGGCCGGTTTAGACCCACCAGCCTTAAGTTCGACACCCCTGCTTTAAGATATGTCCGATCAGAAACGATCAAACTAGACTTCACTTGTTCACTAACAATGAAGGCTCTTTCTAGAATTGAGATCAGCCCTGAAGAACTGTCCACTGCTTTTATTATGAAGATTTTTGCCGTGGTGTGTTTGTCAGAGTGGGTGTGTCTGCCCGTATCTGGCTTCACTGGGATGTTTTGGCAAACTAGGAATTGGAGTACGGGTCTACCTAGAAAAGAGTTTGGTAACAACTGTTTTGAAGGACTGACAGAGGTTGACCTTATTACCATCCAGGCCAGTCCTAACCTTGTCTTGCCTAAGCTTGGCTCAAATTCACAGCAGCAACACACTGAGGACTTTCTTCGGAAGCCTGCTGGCCCACTTTCACTGCTCACTTTGACATGGCTGTAGATTGAATGTCTCCTTTCTTTTTACTACTTTAGGTTTTCAACCCATCCAAACAGGAAACCTCTTTCTTTCCTTAACCGATGACCACTTAAAACAAAGAGCACTGGGAGAATTCCCCAGTGTGTGTGTGTGTGTGGTGTGTGTGTGGGGGGAGGTGGGCATGTCTCTGTGTGCATGAGTGTGTGTGTGTGTGCATGTGTGACACACTTTGCCTTTGCTCATCAGATGTCCTAGCTAAGTGTCCTGATTAGGTTTGTCAGGGGAAACGTGGGCAAAAAGACAGGAAGATATAACCGAGGTCATCCAAACACAAGTAGATACAGATAAAGCCTGATATCTACAAACACTAAAGAGGGTACTGGTAACTATTTTCATCAATGTCTTCATTATAAATACATTTGATTGACGGGCAAGACAGTTAATTCTGGTTATCAGTGAGCAAGAATTTCATAATGGTTTCTTAAAAAGAAGAAGAAGAAAAAAGTACGTTTTAAATTATATTTCTGAGATTTATTTGTACCATTTGTCTCAGGGTTGCTTCTCGATGTAGTTTATCATTTTGTCCTTGCAAGGTACTTTTGAAAGGTGTCTTCCATCCTGATATATGAAACACCATGCTCAACTACGCGATAGTCATTTTAAACATCCCAGTGACCATGAGCGATTCAGGAACTCTGTTGAAAGCTCAGGATTTATACACTAAATACACACACGCACACACATGCACGCGCATGCATGCGCACACCGTATACAGACAGGTCATCTTTCAGCGTGTAGCTTAGGACCCTCTGTGGACTTGTTGCAGACAAACAGTCGCCTTTGCCGAGGCTTCTTAATGAGTCTGATCAATGTGGGCAGCCTACAGCTAGAACTCTGACTACAGCAATGACGCATCAGGTTATAAAGGAGACGCCTCTGCGCTATGTGTGCGTGTGTGTAACTCATGTTGTGGAAAAATAAATGTGTTTACAGAGTCACACTGGAGACCTGCATCATTTTTTGGGACAAAAACCAAGTGCACATACTGTAAATCAACACATTTGAAGCACAAGGCTTAGTTTGAGACTTGGTACCCTGGGGAGACGGAAATCCAATTGTGTGCGTGTGTGTGTGTGTGTGTGTGTGTGTGTGTGTGTGTGTGTGTGTGTGTGTGTGTGTGTGTGTGTGTGTGTGTGTGTGTGTGTGTGTGTGTGTGTGTGTGTGTGTGTGTGTGTGTGTGTGTCTAATGACTGAGCCACAGACGGTCATTAATGTGAAAGATGATAATAGGTCTGAGCAAATAATCTAAGTCAGTATCAGCCGGGTTCCGACGAACTCTGACAGCGTGCCATGCAGTCGAAACCTTCGCCTCATCAAGGGTATTAAACTCGAGAGGCTCTTGATTTTCAACAGCTGATTGATGCAGAGATGCGTCATATTTACCTCATCAAACCTGTCGAAGGAGGCTCCTTCCTGCATGAACTCGGGCAGGTGCTTCTGCCAGTTGAATTCGTAGGACTTGGTCATGGCTGCTTTGAAATCTGAAGGGGAAGACAGACAAGAAAGGAAATTAGGAAACAGCCAGGTGGAACACTTCGTGAGCAGAGCTACTGTAACCAGCCCTCCAGGGGCTTATCCCAAAATATCCTCTTTTGAAAAGTAGAACAAGTACATATGCAACTACTGACCAACAATCAAACCCAAATACGGCTTTATTATTATGGACCTCATTCACAATGACAGGGATTATTAATGTATTGTTTTAATAAAGTGTCAAACTCATTAAAATAAAAAAGAAGCATTGATTGTCTTTTTTTTTTTATTCAGACTCTTGCTTCTTGTGTCTGACAATCCAACAGCAGAAGTAGAAGATGTAGGGATATCATATTATCCAACTTGGTTGTTACCAGCCAAGTGAGCAGACAAATACGAAAGAATGTAGGCACAACAAATAATCACAGGAAAAGCTGCTGGTGGGGCTGAGAAACAAACACTGAGCATATCTGACAGCTGGAAAGTATCTGAAGCTGATTTCTTTTTCTCTCTCGACTAAGTCTACTTTTGTCTTGCACTTGCCCTGAAACCGTCTGAGTGTAGCTTGCGCTTCACTTCAAACGCACTAAGAAAATCAGGCCTGATTCATGTGACACACCTGCACGTGTTTTATCACGTACCAAATCCAGCTCAGGGAGTGGAGGGGGGGTCTTGACAGGAAACTGCAATATTGTTGATTACACCGCCCAGAAATATCTCCTTACGTCAGCTTCAAATGTGTCATAGCGAACTGAGGGAGAGAGAAGCTCAATTAAGAACATGACACACTATGTATAGTCTCAGCTGGTATTAAGTCATCATGGGAATGCTCCAAGTGGTGATTTGATTTGATTTGAGGGTACATTGTATCATGTCGAGAAAAATACACTGTAACCATGATTTACAATCGACAATTTAGTTTCAAGTATGCTTTTAACTACATGTAGTCACATGGTTGAATGTATAGACGTATATCTAAGAATTAATCCAAGATTTTAATCAGGAGCCATTATTTCCCCCGAAGACTGCACAAACTAGAAACTCGATGCAGATGGGCGAGATGACAGAGAGGCAAACAGAGACATAAATATGGAAAGAGTGAGTGGAAACAAAGATATGAAGTCAGACAGGCTGGAGACAGACCGGAAAAAATAAAATCAGTGAACTAAAAGTAAGCGCCAGATATGACGCCAGAGAGAGAGGTAGGATGACAGAGATGGAGAGATGAGAGATCATGGGAGAGTGACATGAGAGGCACAGAGATAAAACAGAACAGTGGTGGGCAGGCAGAGATGGAAGAGTGAAACAGCTGTGTGTGACAGTGGCTGACTGGAGAGGCTGCGGGAACAGTGCGGCGAGTGCAGCAGGGCGACGTCTGGTTTTGATGTAAGGAACACAGATCTGAAACAAAATCAACTGAGGTTACGGAAAAGGACCGGCTGTGCGGGCTCCAGTCCAGCCCTGGCATGACAAATACAGATGAGGGAGAGCTTTGGACAGGTCTGAATGCTGGCAATACAAATTAAAACACAAACCATCCATCTTATATATGGGAGGGGGGAGCCCACCATATTGTGGGTAAGTACATGTTGAAGGCTGGACATTAATGGAGTGTATAATTTGTTCAATTGAGGGGAATAGCTGTTTTGTTGATTTGTTATATAGATTTGGCAATTGCACAGTGTGTGAGAAAGAGAAAGTTGAACTTTAGGGTTGTTTAAATCAAATAAAAGTAAGAAAAAAAGAGAAAACAAAAAAGGAATATAAAGGTTTATACTGTTTTATACGTCAATGTACTTCATGATGTTATGTTCAAACTAATAAAATATAGATAAGAGACTCAGAAAGGGCTCATCTCTTTTCTGCACAATCAATCAGCAAAATTACAACTAAAACACACCTTCACTATATAGAACAATAGGTCATGTCAGGTCCCAACATGTGAGACTGATGTGTTAATAATAATGCTACAAGAGAGGTAGCGCCCAGGCCAGGCCAGGCCAATACACCCACTCAGGCACAAAAAGGGGCCAACCTCATCAAACTGAGCCCTGCACCATCTGTGGTGTCCCACAGGGAACTGCACCACAGATGCACACATCCAGCCAGGGGAACGGAAACACAAATACACACTTCCAGTGGAAATTAAGAAGTGATGCTGGGCAAGGTGCCAAAAACACCAACCACAGAGAGCACAGGCGTAAACAGGCTAAACCTTGTCCAGATTTAATAGAAACTCCACAAAATAACACATATTTGTAAATTGAATTTAAAATGATTCAGACGGGAGATTTCACATCTCTAATCTGGACTAATTGGGTTATGCTACCCTGTGTGACGTTAGCCTAGATCTCTCCACACTCGACAGTATGCATTAGATAACGTTCTCCTCAGTGGGATCAAATCTGTCCAATAGCAGTGCGGTAGCAGAGGTTCTGTAAGGCCAGGCCGACGTACACACCGGGCACCTGAGCTCCTGGATCGGTGAGCGTGCATGTGAGGAGCTGAGAGGAAGCTAAAGGAAGTCAGTGAGGTCCGAGCCCCCGGTCCAACCCCTGACAATGAGATAATTACGATAGATAGGAGCCCCGTGAGGAATGCTGTTCCCAGCCTCCTCGTCTAAAATGGCAGCTAGGGTAACACCCAGCGGTCCCACACCTCATAAACTAAAATTAGGCTGCAGCTGCATCGTCAGCCAGTGGTGGAAGGGTTGACTGGGGACACGCTCAAATGGACACAAGTGAACAACACATACAGAGAGAAAGGAAGAAGGGCACATTTGATGGAGCTGACATAATAACCAAAGCTCTCCCTTATTGTATCATATACCCTGTGACCTGAGGGGAGAAACGGGCCGTTTTCTGGCTCATTTCATTTGAAGTCAAGCATCATATTCATTTGCTGTCTTATAAAAGTAACAGTACTTCTGCTTTTTTTGAGTAAAAGTCCTATTACCAGTGACAATACTGCATTTATGCGTCAGAATGAGTCAAACGTAAACACAAATATATTTTGAAAAATGAATTTTCATGTTATCTAAGCTGTCATAGAAAAACCTAAGTGTACTAAGTGTCAGTCACATGTTTAAACAGCAGGTCAGATTTAGAGCAAAAGCTAATGTGCATACGCCGATATTCACTATGCAACGTTTTAATTCTGACATATTCTGGAAAATGAAAACTATCAAACCCTCACACATTCAGAGGCATTTCTCACTACTTAAGCTCATTAGTCGTTGTTGGAAGTTGAATGTGGGCGGACGTTAGCAATTTAAAACAAGACAAAGGTCCCCCCCCTCCCCACAGATGTCCGTCAAGAGTGGTGCGTGGATAACCACCTCAGTAATGAGAGACGACCTAATTCGCTAAAGAAAGTGAAAAAAAAACTGTAAACGTGTATGTCAAGGTGGAGAAATGTGTAATGTGCTTAAATCTGCTCTTGGCACTTTAAAGAGACAGTGGAAAACAGAGGCCGAGGCAGAACGGCACGAGGCTGTGTTTATCAGAAATATTAATGGAAGAGTGGCAACACCTCGCCCTCTCAGTTTCACATCAATAGGAGCCCACCATCGGCTCCGTTACAGCCTGGGAATTACATAATTACAAAAACAGCTTTAATTGAATATTTCTCACTATCTACCAAGGACAGGATGGAGGACCGCATGATGCACATCCGCTCTTAACACTCTTGTGTCTTCATCGGGCTCTCAGGCAGAACGTACAGCCACACCACAGCGGGGCTAGAACTTCACAACTATGTGAAACAAGTACGACTGCAACACACAACGCTGTGTGCTCTGTCGTACATTCAATCCGAAAAAATAGATAATGAATTAAAACAAAAGAATGACACACACAAACTGTTGGTAAAAAGATTGATTGTGGGAACTTAGGAGTGTTGGTAGAATTAGCATTGTTTGAACACTGGCTATGCTTCGTGTACAAATCGAGTCTGCACACACGGCGGCGGCGCATGTTTTTCAACGTCAACAACATGTTTCCCAGCGACTCTGATCGGTTCGTGAGCTTGTTTGAGTTAAACATGCTGTAACACTAATGCCTGTCATGATAAGGTTCGGATTATTTAATCACACACATGCAGAGGATCACATTATGGTCTCTGGTTTCTTATCTGAACTCTGCATATGACAAAGTACCACCATGTTCTTTTATATCCATTTGTCCTGAATAAAGGCAAAGTGAGTATCTGACTCTGGGAATAAAACAGGGTCACAGGTAACAAGAGACATGAAATACAGGTGACCACTTTGCAAGAGATTTGACTCATGTTGGAGGCTATGTTATAGCCTGGTAGCAACAGCATAGCAATGACAATAAGGTACAGACTGTGTACCGATGCAGAAACAAGGTAGCAGTGTAGTCACAGGAAACAGACAAAGTACGTACAGATTGATAATAGCTTAGAGAATTAATAGGCAATGATGGCAGTTGGACCGAGTTACTGGTGGCATCAGTTAGGGATGCACTTGACCAGTTGTACTAAATTCCAACCTTCTCGATAGTCGACACTGGAATTTTCGCCACTTAAACCAATTAATGTTTATTTCATGTATGATGCCATCCAGCCGCTTGCCACTAGTCAGCGCTATAAAGCTATAAGTGGGAGACTTGTTCAAAGAAATTCTCAGCTGGCAAGTTGCACAAAGTGTTCCAGTTGAACTTTTCATGCAGCAAATCCATTATTTGAGCACATTAGCTCGATAGCTCTCAGCTTATTTGAATCAAGTGGGTCATTATTACAACTAAAATTTTAAATTTGGCGTTCATACAGATGACAAAAAAGTTGCAATTACTACTACAGCATGCAGCATTGCGGGCTTCTCATCCGATATTAGCTGGTTTAAACTTTCAATGACAGCTGTCTCTGATTACTTGCTAATAATAAGAGCTGGACATCATTCAATTAATTGAGCAACTGCAACCATGGGAACGATTGACATCAGTATAATTTCACTCCATACAGGCCGCAAACTACTGGCAAACTCTTCACGGCGCTGTTGCACACACGCAGAGGTACAAATCAAGTTTTTTCATTACACACATCACTTTTCATATGCATTTCTGCTTGAGGGCCCTTTAAGCTGCCTCGTCTTCAACAATGCCATCACTCTTCTGCTCTCTATTAGGGTCATAACTGCCCTTGAGGCTGAACTCATCTGAGGACACACACACACACACACACACACACACACAAGCACAGGCGCACACATCTCCCCACTCACCTACACCGACTTACTGGAAAACAAATCTCTTGCCATTAAGAAGCAATTTTGTTCATGCCTATTATGCTCAAATCTCAGCATTAACAAAAAGCCAGAGATGTCACAGTGTCTCTGTGTCATCGTGACTACTGATGATGTAGACGACACAAAAGACAGACGGTCTCTGCTCAACAACAATAAGGCAACAGATCTTACGAATCTTTTACAATACAATATGAATGGAATGTTCGTAAAATATTAATTTTAATCTACATCAGACATAGTAATTGAATAAAAATTATGGCCTGTTGATCTATTGATTGCCAGTCATAATAATAATAATAATAATAATAATAATAAAAATAATAATAATAATAATAATAATAATAAAGTGTGTCAGATCAATCAATCAATCCATGAAGATCACATCTATAACTCGGATCATTTCTGATGCCTTTCCTCTCTCATTTAAGCCAGTTTGTCAACACAAACAGGTTGCTTACCTCACTGCACAGCAGGCCACGTCAACACTGCCAGGGATGGAGGTTGAATCCCACCTGGCAATACTCAGTCCAACAAAGCATTTGTGGCGCTTACAGTCTTTTCCAGATTGTAGACTTGTCAACATTATTTTGTAAACAAGCAGCAACATGAATCTCGTGCCATTAAAGCTGTAACTACAAACTGCTTACATTGATACATCCCAGTTCCGACTGTAGGAGGCTGCCTTTTTGTTTTTCCAAACTAAAACTGCCAATTTGTAATATTTTGCACAATGAGACTATTTCTACAATGATCCTCTTTGCTAGATCTTTTTTCTTTTCCTACTAGAAGACTGCTTGCTTCATGTCTGAAATAAAACAAATGAAACAAATGACAGAATTCATGTAAGTATCTTCCACTGCAGCCTGATGCTATGGAGAGCATTAATGACACACAGAGATATGACTAACATATCAAGACTAACATTTGATTCAAGTATGTGTTGGCATTCAGCAGCTCCAAGCAGACTATATAAAGGAAGCCAGGCATAATGGGGAATACTCTGGGAGCCTTCAGCAACAGGTTGCTGCACTGACCATGTCTGGTTCTGAGACCATGTCTGCAAAGTTTACGCAGCATCGTAGACAGACAATAACGTTGTGGTGGTGGCAGCCATGTATAATTGCATTAGAAAATTGGATTAAACTTTTAGCCTATCAGACAGAATCTAGTTAGCAGTTGACTTTGGCCACCGTTTGTTTCGCATTTAAGTCACACAGTCATGCCATTAAACACTGCAGAGCAATAAAAATGTGAGTGTTTACACTGGAGAAACGAAGCCTTCACTTTAATGAGCGGCCTGCTTGGAATACAGAGTTTTTTATTACACCAGCAGGACCTCTGTTCTCTAAGCAAACTGCACACATGGCTCTGAAATCAATGTTAATACTGCTTATGTCTATTTTCACATTTCATTTAGTGACTTAGCAAGAGGAGGCATTGTTCATTCAATAAACTCATGTTAACAAGGATGGAGATCCTGTGAGCGTGTGTGATTGCGAGTAAACTGTTAAAGACCTTTGATTTCACAGGCTATCACACCTCCTCTGCCCAACTGCAGATCAGTGTGGCATGCCAACCTGCGATCCACGCGTTGCTACACAAAACCTGGCACGCAAGGAACAATTTCTGAACAAGCTGAGGGAGGACAGCTGAAAAGAGTATTATAGTCTGTAGAAAATTAACAATTCCATGAAATTACAATTTTGGCAGTAGCAATGGAGCTATGTCTGTGCTCTTTGTGACTCTGTGTGTGTTAAATTTTCATGTCCAGAGCACATCCCCTTCAGATATTGGTGTTCATTGACAGGTTACATGAAAGGGACTGTTGTGAGAAAAGTGGAAATTTGTTTCTCCAGATTGCTTTGGTGAAACATAACCTTCAAACCCTCACTTTCTTCAGCAGCTGAAAACAGTGCGTGACCTCACTCTAACTTAACCACCTTCTTATGGACTTTTTTGAAAACCAGAGTGGGCTGTGCAAATCAGCCTACCGGCTAAAAAGTTTGACTTTGTCCCCTGGCTCATCACGAAAACAAGAACTGTATCCTGCATGTTTACTGGAAATCAACAATCACAGATATGGTTTACAGTGAGACACACAACTCAACTTCTCCATTGATGCTAATAATCAGCAGATTGTGTTGGTGTATGGAGCAACTTCCAGGTGTGAACCACAGAGGAAAATAGTGAATACTTCTGTTATCAGACTGAAATATAGAGTCTGGAAGAAATATGTACAGCACTCAAAAGTGGTCAAGCTTGTTCTTAAACATCTAGCGAGATATTAATTATAAAGGAGCTTAAAAAGAGGTCCTTCTTACTTTTATGTTATTATATTAATCCTCTACAATTTTGTTGATTCAGCAAGCAGCCGAGATCTAAAGCAACCGTGACTAGGAAACATAGTACAACACTGCAGCATAGAATTTAAGAGGGGTTGGCAGCCAAACCTGTAGCAAGAAGGTATGAAATCCATTCTATGAGGGTGAGTTAGTGAAAAAATGTACAAACTGCATGTTGGGAGGTGACTTTCTTTTGTATTACTCTGAAAACAGACACGGTGGAATGGATGATTACTGATTGTAATTATGTGAAGAAATTCTAGGTTGTTCCCTAAATATGAACTTCTTCAGAATGTACTTGTGATATTTTGCACAAAAACTAAGTTAAAAAAAACCAAAACATCTGTGGTGTCATTATGTTATTATGCGATGCTATGATTTCACTGCTCCAGCCTTGTTACTGATTTTAACAAACCCCAAATAAAATGACTTAAGACAGGGTGTCAAACATCAGGCCTGTGAGCCAATTGGCTTTATGTTGCGATTGTCAAAATTTTCAGTTGTAATTTTTTGTTTTTGCAAGAATTTAAACATTTTCATCAGGTATAGTCTGTGCTCCGAGAAATAAAAAGTTTAAAGTTTAAATTTTAAGGTTATTATGCCAATATGTTACCAGTCCAGCCCACTCAAGATGAAATTGGGATGTATATGGCTCCTGAACTAAAATGTGTTTGATACTCTTGACCTGAGACATCACTTACATAAAGTAACAGTAAAAAAAATAATAAGAATTTGACTGATGTATGCTTTTCTTGGGCTATATATGCTAAAATCTAAAATAACTTTTTTTTCTCTAGGAGCACAGTGAAGGAGGTATTATGCTGTTAAAGGGAAGAATGCATTTTTCCAAGCCAAATGACCCGCTTCTACCCCCTTCTTTGCCTTTTATAGTTGAGGATCACCCTGCTCACTCACGCTCCTCGGTCCCCCGTTACATAATTAACTTGAGCATGGGATGGAAACTGGCTGTCTTTTCAGTCACACACACTGGCTACAGCGCCTAACTGCGGCCCCACAGCACATATGTGCTCTTATATACATGTACACACATAAAAATTTCTTACATAATGTCCATGGAGGTCAACAACAATAAGACTTTCCCACAGCACATAAAAAACAGACATGCCACTGAAAACACATTTCTCAGCTCATTTGCCAAAGAGCATCTGTACTGAGGAGCTGATCAAGATGTAAACGAGTCCATGAAACACTCACACATGCAACGGCATACACAAAGAGCTCTAAATATAGTCATACCCATCCACCCTGTGCCAAACGGAGTCACACAAGGAATGTAACACATGTGCTAATGGACAGACCATCCACCTCATAAATGATGGCGCTGCGTGTGTGTGTGCGTGCGTGTGTGTCCGTGCGAGACAGAGGGGGACCGCATGTTGACCTGAGGGCCAATGATTACCCCCACTGAGGCCTCTCAAAGAGAGAACACGAACAGAGGGAGGGAAGCGAGAGAGGGGTGAGGGCTGTCCCCGAGCTATCTGGAATCTTAATCAGAGGTATTTAGAGAACGGCCTGTTTGAATGTGCGTGTGTGTGTGTGTGTTTATGTGCCTGTTTCTGGGAGTTCCCTGTATGTAATGGGGCAAAGAGGCCAGGCTGACGCATTAGCACACTTCATCCAACCCCGATGCCGGGACACAGCTCTCCGGCCGAAGCTTCCCATGGCATCTGTAAACAGACAGCCTGCGTCCCACAGTTACTTCTGTTAGCAAGTATGCAGAAGAAATTTGACAGGAAAGTTAATTGGAGTAGACAAATTACAAGAGAACAACTGGGCCAGAAAAACAACAAATGGGGAAAGCAGACAGGATCTTTACGTTCCTTGGGCAATCAATATTCAAGTGATGTTTTAGGAAGCTCTGCATGAGGAGCCACAGTGGCAACAGAGTGTGAGAATATAATTCAAAATATTCCATCTTTGATGATTGTGTGAAGATGAGGACACCAAATGGAATCTGGAAGAGACCATTTTTCATTGGGTGATGGCGAGAAGATGATATCCGTGGCTGTTAATAATGGAAGCATCGCCGGAACACTAGTCTTACACAGAGAAGTCTGTGTCTTTAATTTTAAATGGGAGTGATGCAGACACCAGTGATGTGGTGGTTACCATCCTCACCACGAATATTCTCACTGTGTGTGCGGGTTTTCACTGCATAGTTTACCATACAGGACTGTCTCAGAAAATTAGAATATTGTGATAAAGGTCTTTATTTTCTGTAATGCAATTAAAAAAACAAAAATGTCATACATTCTGGATTCATTACACATCAACTGAAATATTGCAAGCCTTTTATTATTTTAATATTGCTGATTATGGCATACAGCTTAAGAAAACTCAAATATCCTATCTCAAAAAATTAGAATATTTCCTCAGACCAAGTAAAAAAAAAAGATTTATAACAGCAAAACAAAATCAAACATTTGAAAATGTCAATTAATGCACTCAGTACTTGGTTGGGAACCCTTTTGCACGGATTACTGCATCAATGCGGCGTGGCATGGAAGCAATCAGCCTGTGGCATTGCTGAGGTGTTATGGAGGCCCAGGATGCTTCAATAGCGGCCTTTAGCTCATTTGCATTATTGGGTCTGGTGTCTTTCAGCTTCTTCTTCACAATACCCCACAAATTCTCTATGGGGTTCAGGTCAGGGGAGTTGGCAGGCCAATCGAGGACAGTAATGCCATGGTCAGTACACCAGTTACTGGTGGTTTTGGCACTGTGGGCAGGTGCCAGATCATGCTGGAAAATGAAATCATCATCTCCATAGAGCTTTTCAACAGATGGAAGCATGTAGTGCTCTAAAATCTCTTGGTACACAGCTGCATTGACTCTGGACTTGATGAAACACAGTGGACCAACACCAGCAGCTGACATGGCTCCCCAAACCATTGCTGACTGTGGGAACTTCACACTGGATTTCAAGCAACTTGGATTGTGCTCCTCTCCAGCCTTCCTCCAGACTCTAGCGCCTTGACTTCCAAATGAAATACAAAACTTGCTTTCGTCTGAAAACAGGACTCTGGACCACTCTGCAACTGTCCAGTGCTTCTTTTCCATAGCCCAAGTCAGACGCTTCTTCCGTTGTCTTGAGTTCAGGAGTGGCTTGACCATGGGAATACGGCTATTGTAGCCCATTTCCCGGACACGTCTGTGAACGGTGGCTTTTGATACCTGGACTCCAGCTTCAGTCCACTGTCTTTGAAGCTCCCCCAAATTCTGGAAGCGGCTCTTCTTCACAATGCTGTTAAGGCTGCGGTCCTCTCTCTTGGTTGTGCAGCGTTTCCTGCCACATTTCCTCCTTCCAACAGACTTTTTGTGAATGTGCTTTGAAACTGCACTCTGTGAACAGCCTGCTCTTTTAGAAATTTCTTTTTGTGTCTTACCCTCCTGATGGAGGGTGTCAATGATGGTCCTCTGGACAGCAGTCAGGTCAGCAGTCTCCCCCATACTTGTGATTTAGTTTACTGAACCAAGTTGAGTGTTTTTAAAGGCTCAGGGAAACCCTTGCAGGTATTTCGAGTTAATTAGACGATTCAAATGATTAGTTAAATAGCCTGCTAGTATACTTTTTCATGATATTCTAATATTTTGAGATAGGATATTTGAGTTTTCTTAAGCTGTATGCCATAATCAGCAATATTAAAACGACAAAAGGCTTGCAATATTTCAGTTGATGTGTAATGAATCCAGAATGTATGACATTTTCATGTTTTTAGTTGCATTACAGAAAATAAAGGACTTTAACACAATATTCTAATTTTCTGAGACAGTCCTGTATATTGCTGTGCTAGAGTGAAAACCTCACGAACACTTTAAGTTATTTTAAAATCAGATACATTTTTTTTATAAATAAATAAAAGGAATCACTTTTGTATTGTGGGGTTTGTATATATTTGCTAAGTGGACAAAGTTGTGAAAAATAACGTTTGAATCAAATTTAAAAAAAGGTGAGAAAAGTGAGTTGAATTAAACAAGTTTTGAGGCACTCTGGATGGTCTTCTATGAGGCATGTGAGGATAGAGCACGGACTGAACCACAAGCTTAATCTAATCACGGCATAACTGGATGCTTTACTCAAAGGTACTGGGGGTGCGTACAGGGCAATCCACAAAAGCCTGTTAATTTGAGGATGAAAGTTAGATAACTGGCCTTTGTGGAGGGATTCCTGCAGAGTGAAAATACAAAATTATTCCAAAACCGCTATGTTACGTCACAGTGCGGTAGCGCGCTGTGCTCTGTGTGTGTGTGTGTGAGAGAGAAAGTCTCATTTAGACCAGATTAGGAGGTCGAAGGTTTTGCTTTTGCCCAGTTACACATTCATAGCAGAAGCCAGGTTTCCCCAAATATGGTCAAAAACACAGAGGATACACATACACACAACATATTTGAGGTGACCTGTGCGAAGCACTTGACAGGACTTAAAAAAAAGATTTAATCATCCTCAAATAAAGTCAAACCTTTTGGACTTGGTTAGTAAACATTAAATGCTGTTTGTGCCTGTGCCTGCGAAAAAAAACCCCCAACAAAAAAGAGCACTGTTTGGAAGCGGAGAGAGTACTTTGAGGGGATTAAAATGTTCCAAATTAATGAAAGCACAAAAGAGGAAATTGAATTCAGGGAATACCCTGCTAAATCTGAAAGGTTCGCCATGCATGCAGCTCTCCACTCGCTATCCTTATCTCTATCCGTCTCACAGACCTTGTGAGTTTAAAATGTGTTTTAAACAGAAGCATGGGGGGGAAGACGAGACGCGGACACGAAAGCACGCGGCTCAAAAATATGAGACTTCTCCCATTGCCCAAATAAGTACCTATTAAAAGAGATTCCGTGCCCTCCAGAGCTTCCGATAAGGCGGCCGGGAGAAAAGAGCTGTGGAAATAGAACATGTCCATATAGAGAGGGGAGTTGTGGAGAGAGGGAGCAGGCAGGGGCAGGGGTTAAATGCTTCCCCAGAATGTGAGCTGGCGTACGCCCAGTGGAAAGAGTCCCCGAGTCCCTGCTGACTGACTGCCTGAGGGCCCACTCTGAACACGCTTCAATATAGGAGGCTGAACCGCTGCCCGCAATCAGCTCCTCATTGAAGTGCAATATTTACCAGAATCTGGGAACACAACTGAGAAAAGGCGAGAGATTTTGGGTGCTTCTTTACAACTTTGGTCTATACCTGGCAGCAGCGGCGGCCTATCAGGCAAACAAAAACAGAGACAGACAAGAGACAGAAAGAGGGAAACCCATCTCGACAAACAAAACAGATGTTGCTCTACGCTGACACCAACGGTCTCCATAGCAACCCTGCTGGCCAGTAATAGCCTCTAGCTCGCCTGGCTGCAGCGGCGTCATGCAGACGCACACACAAACAGGCACATTTCGACCTCTGAATGGGATCCCAATGTGTATTAATAGAGATGCGGGGACAGACTAGCCCACCCAGCCCCGCCACCGCTTCAGGCATCACCATAGAAAAACACATCTCTAAACAGAGGCTATCCAGCCCCGTCTTTTAAAGGCTCCGGCCATACACACAGGAGACCACATCCAAGTCTCTCTGTTCTAGTAAACAAGCCCTGTAATTGGTGATAGCAGATAGCTGGAAATTATACAATAAAGCTGCCCAAACTTAATGCTTTCACGAGTGCAAAAAAACTCTGGCAAAACTATTTATCATATCTGGCTACAATCACTTTTTAAATTTTGCACGACAATATGTTTAGGTTCTACACAAAATAGTGTTGATCCACAACAAGTACACACAAAATATGAAGGAATTTGAGTTTGGTAGATTTGGGTTTTGTTAAAACAAGGTTCCTTGGTACTGAAACATATACAATTAGAAAGCCTGAATATTTCCTAAGTCAATGGTTCCAACTTTTTAAAGAACATGCCTTTGTGGGATGAGCAGCAAAGCTGAGGATGTGGGTTGTTTTGATGAAAGAAATGATCAAATCTTCTCTGCCAATGCCAAACAGCTTTTCTTAGATGGATCGGATGATGCCAGTCTAAACTACACATATTGACAATTTATCAATAAATTAAATGATCTAACAAATAGGAGCATCAGTAGCATTTGGAAGAACATGGTCCCCTCCTCATGGTGTCCGCCAGCCTGCTCACACACTGCTATAAGATGTCAGTCCTCGTGGATGTGTTAGTCACTGTGTTACAAGTGTTTAATGGGGTTGAGGTCAGGGCTGCTGGCATGTCTCTTCATCCTCTCCACTTATAAATTCTGGCCTCTAATAAAAACCGCTCATTGTAGATGGTTTGACGTGTGCAGTTATAGGGCTGCAGAAACTCATCTTGATCTCTCTCTGCCTTCAGAAGTGACGATCGACACTTAAGGTTCCAAGAACTCAAAACAAGATTTAAAATCAACCTGCCTTGAACTGGAGTGGATTAGTACATAAATATCGAGACGCATTTGATTATTCCACATTACATTTGATTTTATACATGGCGTGAGCACTGACTTGGTGAATGTAGGAAATCCATCCCCTGCTTTAACATGTGTAGATCACTACATGGCATTTTTGCGCTGCTGCAATCGACACTTTCAAAGCCGTCCATTACCTTTAAGCGAATCACTTTGCAACTGCCTTCTGAATAATAAAATCATACAATAACTGATATGAAGCCATTGGGGGAACAGCTGGTATTTTAGAGGGAACAATATTGTTATCTGGTTCTTGCCAATAAAACCAGGTGTGCCAGAGAGATTTGAAAAGGGTTATTTGCACCATAATCCGATCTGTGAAGCTGCTCTCTTATGTTTCCCGGATATCAACATTTATACAGATCTTTTCCGAAATAAGTTGAAACATTAGGAGGGAAAAATTGACTTTTTAACCACAGCTTTTCTGCATGAGTCCCATGAGGGGTTGAAAAACCCCCAAACAAAACAAGAAAATGACGTTATTCTCATTATACTCATAAATGTGTGCAGGCTGTATACCAACCACACAAAGCAGCACTGTTTCATCAACAACAAAAATATTGACGGTCTAGTCTGTACAGGTGACAGTCAATTTGGAGTTCAAGCGAGGGGGTGAGCTGATTATTACATAAAGGATTGAAAAGCCACTGTGCTGTATATGTGGGAGGTGACTGAGTGTACTTACCAGGTGACGGACAGTTGGACAGAAAACCGAGGGGAGGGGGGGGCACCGGAAGATAACACTGGGCCAATCTAAAAAAAAAAAAAAAAGAAAAACAGGGGAAAAAAAAGAGTAAGTTAAGTATGATGTGCAAATATCCTATAATGGTAATGGTACAGGTTAGTTCTGACACCTTCATGGGAGACACTGACACACAATAAATGCAGCACACAAGCATGCCTTTACACAGGGGCAACACACACCGAGGTGTAATCACCCACTCCCTGCAAAGTTCGACATCCAATTTAGCTGGTGCAGAGTTTAAATCAGTCCTTTGGCTTCTGCTAAATAAACTTTAAATAGGAGCGTTGCTACCAAGAAGAAAGGCTGCCTTCGTGTGGAGAGAGAGAAAGAAGAATACAAAGAGAGAAAGAGAGAGAGAGAGGGGTGGAAAGGAGCTGGCAAATTCGAGAAACTCCACCACCTCCACATCTGCAGCTTTCGAGTGGTAATGTCAGCAAGAACCAGAGTCTGCTAAAAGCCTAAAATGTAAATGTGAAGTGGAGATCGGGTCAAAGGGGCAGACAGAGGGAGAGCGGGAGACTACAGACAGAGAAGAATCATTTTCTTCTTGGCGAAGGATCTCATATCCTTTAAGTCCGTGGTGAGGACAAGACAAATTCCTCAACGTTTCCTGTACTTAGCAGTGACTGTGACTGCTTGTGTCTGTCCTCACCTCATCGCCGCAGCTCGGCTCCATCTTGCTTTGCCCGGAGCAGGACAGGAACAGGGCGGTAATAGCTTCTTTATACAATCACTTTGCAAGATAAACTTTGTCAGATAAGTGGAGACAGCACAGGAGGGATTTCAACGACTAATCGAGGAAAAAGTTGCTTTTTCGCAGATTGTTTTTTTTTTTCCCCCATTGAGGATTATTACTTGTCACTGATGTTGAAAACGGGTCTGACATGATTGATAATGAAAAAAAAATAGAAAAGAGAGAGAGTATCCTGTGGCTGACCCCCTGGTGACACTTTGCTGAAGATTTATGATCCAGTACATTTAAACATATTTGAATAGAACAAAAAAAATAAAAAAATCAGTGACAAATTAACTGTTGAATATTGAAGAAAAATTTTGATGTCAAGAAAAATAGTAAGAAAGAAAAAAAAGAAAAAAGAAAAAAAAATAGAAAGTTTGTCTCATTATATATACTTATATAATTATTGAATATACAGATCTTCCAAAGCCATAGCTGCTGTGCTATAAAAATGCAGTACATTACCATTAGTATAGAATAGATTTTTATGATGTCAGAGAGGTGAAATAGTTTTAAAGTGATACTTGTACAACTATATATGTCTGTATGTGTAGGATTATACTAACAGCACATAAACAGATTTAAAGCATAGTATAAATACTATTCCAGTAGTATAAAATTTAAAAATGAAGCGCACATTTAAAGGATAAAATTAAAAATGTGACCAGTGAATATACAAATGATATTGGATTTGTCAAACAATAGTGCAGAATAATGATACTAACTATATTAACTTCAGATTAAGCATTGACCAGGAGTGTGGGGGACCCAGGTTCGAATCCCTGGACCAGGAACCAGGTAGGTCTGACCGAGTCTATGATGCAAGTTGCAAAGAGTTGTTATGTTGTAAAAGTTAGGAGCCAAATAATCATCTTAATGACAAATACTATACAAGCATATAATCAAGGCAAACTGTGCTGCAAATATGGATGAACATCTAATTGTTTTGCTGTTGAACTAAAGGAAAAGCTGTATATTTGTTGCATTTAAAAATGAAATACAAACTGCTGATTTACACACTAAATGCAAACAAGTTGCCCTTTCTATGCTAATATATCTTTCAGCAACCAAAGTCTTTGTATAATGTATTCATGTTTAAGTGCTCGTGCATCTGAATCTCTCAACCCATGAAAAGACGTTCAAATGGGATAATTTTGCAAATGTGTACCAAATTCAACATAATAATGTATGATAGAGGTTACGTGATGAAGAATATCTGTTTAAACTATTATGAAATACAAAAGGAGAGTACTTGCTTTTTAATTTGCTCAGCATAATATCATAATGAACATAACCCTTACCGAGCCACTTCTTATGGCATAATAAGTAATGTTTTAGAGGGGAAACTCAACAATGAATAATTTATCTCATTCGGGAATTCACAAAAACATCAATTGGCATTAAAGTACCAATTTTACACTGCAGACTATATTGATCCAGTACTATCCACTTTGTCTTCAGAGTTCAATGCATCTTCTTTCTCTCTCCCTCTCCTTCCTCTTTATGTGGACTGGCCAATCAAACATTCTACATGTGAAGTAACCTCACTGAAAGAGAGGCGTCTTTGCAGGTTTCTTATTGGGTACACTCCGTACCAAAACAACAAATCAAAAAAAAACCAAATGAAGCGGTTTGGTGAGCACACGGCACAAATGCAACATTTATCAGCATTTACCAATGTTCGTCTCCTGTGTTTTGCACAAAACAGGAAGGAGACAATAAAGCAGTTACAAAATCAAAGTTCTTACTGCTAATCTTTAAATTTGTTTCACTGTTAACACCAAAAAACAAGCACACTGGCACTCGATAGGCCTTCCAGTAACAACACCAACAAACCCCCAGTGATGAATAATGAATGCACATCATCAAACAAAAGGTTAGATGTACTGGAAATAAACCAACCCCTCCCCTGTGTGTCTGGTCTATGCGTATTTAGAGTTTGTGAGTGTGTATTTTTAGAAAGGTGCTATTCAGAGTAACATTGAGCCAGAGGTAGTAGTGCCTCTGATTAGTGCAACAGGTAAGAGGCTGGTAATCTTACCGCTGCCTGTCACAGGAATTACATGGTGTACACACTGTGGCAGCTCCGCCATCATCACTCAACAAATGACAGCTCGACGGGGGAACTGCGCAGGGGTGCTGATGAAAAGGACAGCACTGCTAATACAAGCCACCACCCACACTCCCACAGGTATCAACAAGATGGGACACGGAAGGTAAATGGCATCATCAGTGTTACTGATTAGAAAACAATGCTTAAGTGTGTAAAGAATTATGGTTGCTAGTTGGCAGTTAATCTCGCTGGAAGTTGCCATCAGACAAAAAAAAAAAGATGCAATAAAAATGGAGACTCAACTCAAGTCAATATTTTCCAGAACCTCCATGAATCCATGCAAACAACTTCAGTTTACTTTCAGTGTGGTTTTCTACTACTGTAGTCCATCTCCCTCATGGTTCTCCATGTTGCACATTCAGCGATGGTCTTCTGTATGCTTTGGTCGCAAGAAAACTTGGTATGCAAGTGATTACTTGAGATAATGTTGTTGTTTCCATCATCTTGAACCAGTGTGGTTTAATTTAAAACAAAACACCTTCATTAGAGATCTGCCCAGAATGGATATTTTTCTATTTTCTAAACAGTTTGGTCTGAGCTGTTCACATGAAAATCTCTGCAGCTAGTCTGGCACCAACAACCATGACACTTCCATCCATCCATCCATCCATCCATCCATCCATCCATCCATCCATCCATCCATCCCACTTTATCTACCTTAGGAGTGTGGGGAGCTCGAGCCAATCCCAGTTGACTATGGTTGAAGGCAGGTTAGACATTCACGGTCCATTACAGGGCCAAACAAAGACATGCTTAGATTCTCACCTGTGGACGATGTAAGCTCAAATTAATGTTTTTTAAGTGTGGAAAGTCATTCGAGAAAATCCAATGCATCAACAGGGAAGATATCCAAGCACCACACAAAAACACCTCCATGTTCAACCCCCAGATTTCACTAATTGATCAATGATTCGCTCATTAGGGATTTGTATTCATGAGGTCTTTAACAGATGCAGTTCATGTTGTGCAAGGTGAGTTTCTATTTTGATAGAAAGTTTAAGGAATGAAATGTTGACAGCAACAAAAGTGTCTCTTACCAGATGTCTTGAACCAAAAGGAAATGACCCGACCGCTCGAGTGCTAACAGCATATGTCCCCGCCTCAGGAAATCGACCCAACAGAAAAGCCTGACACACTGCTCTCTGTGGGACTCACTGTTGGCTGGTCTGCTGCCATAAAGCGCACCTGTCCCGACGCCACGCAGGGATCTCTCATCCTGTACGCGGTGTCAACTATGTTCCTCTTTATTATTGCTCTTCGGAGAGTCATTTTTGGAGGGAAAGTCAATAAAGACCAACTCTGTGCCCGGAGCAGCACTCTAAGAAAAAGCGTCCCTGTGTTTATCATGCAGCTGTGTCCCACTGGGCTGAAGGCTTTCTGAGAACGCTGAAGCGGGGTCACCAGATTGGACACTGATGCACAGCAATCTGGACAAACAGGAACACTGTGCTGGAATGAAATTTGATGTTTCCTAGTGGCTGAAGCTCAGTGGAAAAAAGCATAAAAAATACAGTAAACAAGCAGAAAGAGCTTCAAATCTTTTTTCATGTAGCTACAAAATGGGTTAACATTTGCTTCAAAGCCCGTTTGAAACTGAGTAAGTGATATGCTTTATTTTGATTGTTTAATTCTATATAAGCCATGTTGTGGTTTAAGGAGGAAGTAAATGCATTATCATGTTCTCGCTGCGACCCGACAAAGAAACCATCTGACGCTCGAGGAAGTTACTACATCCTTGTTTGCTATCGTTGTGCTAAGCGAAGGTCACTGACTTTGGAACAAAAACTTCCAGTTGGTGTAACCAATGAGTCATGTGAATCCTGGAGCTCCCTAAAGTAATTATGATATGTAGATATGCATTACACTACGAAGCAGCCCCCCCCCCCCCCCGCCGTCTGGCTGTCTTTGTGAAGGATTACGGGTCAAACTGAAATAAGAGAAAAAGGCAAAAAGAGAGGAACCCTCACAGATGCAGAGAACAATGGGGGAGGAGAGAGAGGCCGTCAGACACACAGAGAGATGCGCAGGCACCAAAACATTTCACATACACTTTGACTTTTCAATTTTATCTCTTCTGTGCGATGCTGTCAGGAGGCAGCTCCCCAAGGGCCAAAGAGAGAGAAGCAGCCAGAGAGAGTAAAATCCAGGCAGAGAGAAAAGGTGAGAGGGAGATTTTTCTTCTGCTTAGTGAGTCAGAGACACAATACCAGGACAGCATCACTCCTTTTGCCTCGGAGAATGACGGACGGCTGTCTTTACCAAGGACACAATCGGATCTGAATCTCTCTGCACATTTCCCTCACACACTAGAAGAGCACTTCTGCTCTTCCACAATAGCGCTGGCTAATTAGTGGATTACATTAGCAGGGAGCAACGACAGGAAGCCATTTAAACTCTGCTAATGCTTATAGCTATTAGATGACATAATTTGCGAAATGACATTGGATACCACGGAGACGCAGATTGCACAAGGCTGCCAGCTTCTACTTTTGCACAATTCTTTAACCACTTTTAGGAATTTACAACACAGGATTCAACGATCACTATCATTTCAAACTAGCTTTTTTTGTTACATAACTATTCTAATATGATTCAGCTTCAATGTGACACAATCACAGCAGATGCAGCAGCAATTCACGGACAATATTTAGCACATGGTATGTTAGTGGAAATGCAAAACTGCAGCAGAGCATATAAAGTGTCAAATTGTGGTTAAAAGTCATTTCTCTAATATTTGAAGGAATGGTATAAATTGTGTGTTTATAAACTATGACGCCCAAAGTGCATTCCTTCAGAAATGTCAAGGTGAAGGTTATAATTTTATAACAATGATCACATAAACGGCAGCGTTATGTTTAATTCTTTGGATGAAACGGTTATGGAAATTTGGTAAGAACTATACTGACAAAGAATTTTTTAATTCTGAATCTCATTCATGCTGATCACAGATTTTCCTTCTCCATGACAACAGTGGGTGATGCTTGTGGCCACGGCAATATCTAGAGTACCGCCAAAAACACTCCCAAGAAAATACAATTTAAATAGAATTTAAATATTTCAAACTGGTGTAAAAAATGAAGATCCATAAATTGCCCAGCTTATCTTAACTGAATATGTAAAAGGAATAAAATAAAAAGGGAATATGATCAATTCAGAAAACTTGTGAATTCAGAATTATGTTACCAACCTAGATATGAAATTCGGATTCACACTCGAGGGCAATACAAAGAACAATGTTTGGTTGCAATCATTCCATTTGATCTATTTCAGTGTCTGAATCACAGCAAACCAACTCCACTGACCCAATGTGTGGCACCTTTAATCATGAAGGAGACAGGAAGTAGTTTTTATTTGTTAAGATAAGTAAAACCCTGTTCATTTGTGAGACGTTTTGTGAAACGAAGTGGGGAACAAAATGGAGCAGCTATACTGAGGTGCTGAATTAAGATTTGCAGACAGAGTCCAAAACAAGAGAAGATAATCAACCTGTGTGCCGCGGAGAAAACTCTTCTCGCTGTGTCGCATTAAAATCAGTTTACGGATGTAGTAACATCTGACTGACCGCGGCCACGTAAACGTGCATTTTGTGCCATAAAAAGAAACAAGGGCTGCTATGTTATGCTATGTTTGTCAGATTAGTTGTTGGTGGCGTATTTGCTATGGAGTTACAATGAACATATTAGAACGGTAAACATGGGTGTCACCAAATCAAACAAGACTGCACTTCTGCTGTTTGTTGCGGTATGCACAATGTTTGCATCTCTTTTGTCCAAGTGACAGTGTTACGTAAATGCTAAGGGCGTGTGATCGCATGAGCTTTGCTGTAGACCTAGAGTCTGCGCTGCTGCGGAGTCATGGCGCTCAATAAAACTTGTTTTAATATTAAAATGTAATTTCAATAACAGATGATTGATTCATTCCCTTCCTATTCCACTTACCATAAGCAAAATCCAACCATTGCACGACTGTCATATCAAACAACTAAAGAGATCAACATTAGCAAAGACTTTATCTAAATGGTGACCGGACACTACATGTTGAAATGTTCCTGTAACACGGACGTAAATACGGTTGTTATATCATGTTGTTTGACCTCGTTTGAACGCAGCCATGATGAGAAGGTTTATTAAAAAATAAAAGTAGAATACTCTGTATGTTTAGATATGGGATGCCTTAAAGGAGCTTTAATTGTACTTGCCTTGGCCACTTCATTGATAATTAAATTACGATCTGCCAAACCAAAACAAACTAAATCTTGATTGCACTCTAACCGAGCCAGGAAAGATAAATTCTGATAAGATAAGCACAGCTATTGTGTTTGGTGTCAGGCCATACTAAAACGCTTCTTCATATTTATTTACATAGTCTCTTTTTCCCCCGCACATTATTTACTTTTTATGGTTTGTCATAATGAAAGTTCTCAGTCACAAATCTGAGTCTTGAATGAAAAGCCATCATCTTCCATATTGCTTTAGCCAAACCAGGGTGATTGTTGGCTGGAACCAATCCCAACAGACTTTGGACAAAAGGCAGGGTACATGCAGGAAAAGACACCAGCACATCACACGGCAAACACAGACAGACAGTCACACACTCAGTGGTCATTTATAGACAGCAATTAACCTCCAAATACGGAATGCCCAGAGAAAACCTGAAGCACACAGAGGAAAAAAAAAAGCAAAATACACATAAGGATTCCCAACTCGGCTTAAGCAGGATATTTATTCTCACTGGCAAAAAAAAAAGCAAACCACCTCTCCACCTTGATAGGAAAATACACAATTTTATTGTTGCAGATTGGAATCAAAAGGAGTTGCATAAGAGGAGAGAAAGACTAACAATGTATCCTGCTTCAGACTCTTTGCCATGTGGTGTTATCATGTCGCTTTGGAAAAAATGACTCGTAGCACTCTCCCTCCACAAGGAGATTTCAAACACTCCTCTTATTATGTGCTTTGATTGTGACTCAGTTCTAAACTTTACATTACTTCCACAGTTTGTTATGACAGCGTTTTGATAGATTTATGCGATAATCCCAGGGGTTTGTTTAAATGACAAGCGAGAAGTGGCTAATGAGAAATGGATGGAGCCCTCTTGACCAACATCTGCTGCTGGTTGGAAATACATGTGAGGGACGCCGTGTTTATACTCAGCCGGAAATTTGTTTGTTCTCCGGCCGTGCTTTTTTTTTTTATGGGATCCGAGCTAGAAAGAAGGTCCGACAAATACCCATTAAACAAACAGAAGACATAAATTGGGATGGTATTAAATACTTCAAGCTGCTCCGCTCGGGCATATCTGCATAAAAGCAGACATTAGATAATTCAAGTCAATAATAAAGAAGGAAGACAACTGTGCTGTGCTCCACATTCTGCATTTTAGCTCGACTGAGCAGGGTAGATGATAAGCTCAGCTCTGAAATGTTACTTAATTGCCTGGACTTGTTATCTTGTGAAACAGTGGGTTGATTAAAGACACTCTTCTGACGCATATTATATACACACACACACACAAACAAACTTGTTTATTTTAGAGGCCATAAAGTTGAATTACATTAATTTATTGTTGCCATAACCATAACTATAACCATAACCAGCTTTCTTTTAAATCATTACCTTTTCAGTAACGTTAGCTCCAACACCTTCATATCCCTAAAATAAAACAATACGACATCAAGACCTCCTCTTTCACACAAGAGCAGCACTGTCGAAAGAGGAAGAAGCAACATTCCTGCAGTTTATCTAGTCATCTGATCTGGCCAGCGAGTCATGTGTTGAATCCGTGTTAAGAGTCCTCAGCATGATGCTTTAGGCTACTGATAGTCCGGTGTACTCCATCTTCAGTGATCTTTATTTTCATGTGAAGCAGTCAGACAAAATTTTTAGCATTTTACCAAACTAACTTCTGTTAAGTTTGCCTATGTCATATAAACACGAAGAAAGGGAAATGAAATGAAATGTCAATTGATTGGTCTCTAAAATGTCTTGTAATTTCCCATCTCAAATATTGACGCTGTGATAAACGTAACAAATTTTGCTGACTTCAATGATCCTCGTCAGTGTGTTGTTAAGCCATTTTCCGTCTATTATTGGCCCGGCTGGGTAATAATAGCCATCAAGGAGAGGATGGGACAGAATCAAGTTTTGCATTCTGGAACGAAGGTCGACAGTTTAATTGGAAGTGCAAATTGCGTTCACGTGTATCCCCACGGTAGATTGAGCCACGGGTAAAGTGAATGTGCACATTGCCCGTGCGTTGTGTGTGTGTGTGTGTGTGTGCATTTAGCAAGGGAGTGGGGAGGGCTTGTGCCGATGTATTTTTAGACCCACGCGTGTAGCCAAGCTACAATCATCACCAGCGAAGTGTTGTTTATACTCCTGGTCGCCTCTTTCACACAGACCAGGATACTCCTGCCGCCTGCTTCTGACTCAGCGAGGGCTAACGCTGCCAATTTTTTTGTTAAGAAAGAGTCAATATTGACTTGATGACTGCGGCTCCCATCTGTTGGAGTGAGAGCGAGCGTCTCCCTCGCTTTCTGTCCGCTTTGCCATCACTCACTGCACGCCACCCCTTCCCCTTCCTCTCCTCTGCTGCTGCTGGCTGAGAGTCTGCAGAGAATACCCCCATCATTACATTCACCCTCCAGCCACACTTACCCTTGTAGTGAAGACACACTCGCTCATCATTGATCTCTGTCTTTCTTTAAGCAGCGTGTCGTGCACCCACATATCTGAGTAATCTACAACATCTGGAGGAGTAGAGGGGCCAGAGGCCGGGTTTGATCAGCTGTGCTGTACTTGAAGCCGAGGCAGTCTGAGCGGGGTGGTTTCTCAGTGCAGAGATCAGAGGCCGACGCTGGGCTTTTACAGAGTCTTTGAGCCGCGACACGAGCCAGCAGAAGTGAACATTCAAATCCGGGGAAAAAAATAAATATAAAAAAAAAAAACCCCACACCAGAATGACCTTGATTGTTCTGCATCATCATTCAGTACTAAATTGTAGGTATTTGTGTGGGATCCAGTTGAAAGAGGCTTGCAAGTAGATGACATTTTAATTTTTGTGATGAAAGTGAATTCCAATATGATCACCAAGGCTTGGAAAGTATTCAAAACATCACCTCTTTTTGTCTTTTGTAACACAAAAAAGCAGCTACGTCACATTTATACACACAAGGAGCCATTTCCTCTCAAACAACATTACATTTAAGGATGTCATTCCTTTAAGTGACACTTCCTCGGCCTGTGCGCAGCCTGAAGTGACTGTCACATCCACGTTCTCGATGAATGTCAAGCTGCGGAGAGCAGGACGTCGTTCCAGGCTGCTGGGTCCAAGCAAATATTTGAAATGGGAATTTAGGTGTGTTGACTCTGCTGCTGCTGCTGCTTACACTGCCTCAGGTACACGAGCTTGGTGCTGCTAATAGCTTTTAGACGTTCCCTGTTTGAAAGGATCGAACATCCTCCATTTCTGTTTGAAGAACTCTTAATCATTATCTAATCACACAGCGACAGCTCAGATAAATGCAGCTGGAAATGGGAAAGTGGAATTCTTTCTCATGAAAAGTCACCAGCGTGAGTAACTGAGTTTAGTCTCATTCTTTCCGAAAACAAGATGAACAAAGAATACAAAAAGAAGAAATAAATAAATAATGCAAATTACATTTGTGCTTGATTAGGCAGCTGAACAATTAAATGTTCACCAGATCAAGAGACATCACCAGATACATTAGTTGGCCGAAGCGCTTTGCACAGTCTGTAATTGAAGAGGTGTTCTTGTTTGTCTATACTTTCATCTGAAGAATGGAAATCACGGTAGAAAGCATACTGTGTTAGTAAATTGGCATGACGTGCAATGCAACCATGTTTAACTGAAGTAGTTGGATTTTAACTTGCACAGAATGACAGACTCTGCTGCTCTCCGTAATTCTGTAACAACAGTGCAATGTGTAATATTGTTATAATTTTCACCTCATTATGTAATAATCTGCCAAATTTTGAACGCATTTTCAAATAAACTTTGTCGGATTTTGTAATAACTTGTTAAATATTACAATAGTTATTACAAAATGCAGGTTAAATGATTAAATGCACTCAGTGGCATTTACAATCTGGTTTAATTTCTTCAAAAAAACAACCCTAAACTAAATGGCTCATGGGAATACTGACTGGTTTGTAACTTTAAAAACCACAATGGCAGGTGATCGAAAAACTTCAACCTGATTTAAAGCCCTGCATTCTACCGTTGGCAGGACATGAAGGAAAGAGTGACATATAATCCTCATCAAACTGAACCTTAATTTTTTCTCATTATTAAACATAGAACCATGGATATTACATTTTCTTAAAAAAAAAGTGGAACACCCACATTTTCTTGCAATACGTAACAAGTTGTTACGAAATCCGGCAAAGTTTATTAGAAAATGCGTTCAAGAATTTTATTACAGAAAAGTATTATTACAAAATGCGGGTGTTATTACATAATGAGTTGAAAATGTATTACATTATTACATGTTGCACCATTATTACATAATGCGGCGCTACAAGGTTTCATTTACACAACAATGCTTTGAAGTGAAAACGGTGAAACTTTTGTTTCGCTTTGAGTATCAGTTTACAGAACTGTTCTCAGAACCACTGAAATCGCAACAGTTTGAAAACCACGCCCAAAGTGGCATGGCTCCCAGTCCATTTTCTCATGGGACAGTTTTATAGTTGAGAATCACCAGAAATAGCCACCCACTAAGTCGCCTGGAAAATAAATAAAGTGCTGAATTTTGACTATTTTCTGAAGAAAATTTTTTACAGAGAAATTAGTCAGCGGAAACATCTGTAGTTCTAAGTTACATTTATTATCTAAACAATGGATTATCTAATGGTCATCTGCATAATAAAAGGGCCTGAAGTGCAAACAGCAAGGGATTCTATTATTCCCTCTCGCTTTCACCTTTTCATCATTCGTCTCAAAGATTTATTTCATACAACTCAAAGAGACGTTGCTTTATTTCATCATCTAATGAGCCTCTGGTCACATAAGCTTTTACACTAGTTTAGGGAAGAGGTGAAAAGATGTATTTAAATTCATTTATTGTGCCGAGTGTTGTGGAAGATATTCCCTGAATCAACAACTACTCGAGAAAAAGAAAACTAGAAGCCTGCGTGGAAAATAGTGATGAAAATAGTGTAACGAGCGAGAAACAAAAAGTTGACATAATACATTTAAGGTGCCACAGCAATAAATTAATTTCATATTTTCCACATAGGTTCAGTTTTTCTACAATCACGGCCTTGAATCAACTAACCGCATGCATCTCTACTGAAGACACAGCAGTTCTTCCTTTCAGTACTTTTGCTTTCCGACATTGCTTTTGTCATGTATTCTGTGACCACCAGAGGTCACTAGCAGTCTTACTTCCTCATTCCAAGAATTGAAGGAATTGACAAAAACCAGCATCAATAATCCATTGGAATGGGTATACAGTTAATGCCAAGGACAATCATATTAGGACATGATCAATGTCTTTATATGGACTGTAAACCGGTTATAATCACATTTATACAATATGTCAAAATCCTGTGATTTATAGGGATCGTGCAAATACACTGAAAAAAAAACATGAAAAAGCCAGTTTACAAAGGCAGAATAAAATAAATACATTAGAGTGTGCAACAGAAATGGATATTTTTTTAAGCTTGGGCTTGATATCCATCTGTCTTCCTAATTATTCACTGAATATTTAGTGTGTGTGAATTATTTCCTTAGAATATTTAATTTGGTGGTGTACCTAATCCTAAATACCAAAAATCTGTATCTGTTTTAGTTATTCTTACTATAGTCAATCTAATCAAATCGAATAACATTGAACGTTTGAGCTTAGAGTCGATCTGAAAATGAACCTGGCTTTTATTTGTATTACACATTTTTCTCAAACTAAACACATGCGGCTATGAAACAAATAGAATTTTGACATGATGAAAATGTACTCACCCCACCCCGTAAAAGGTAAAGCTTTAAGCATGTGAAAATCCATCAGCCTTCATGCTACACTTTACATTATTGATGCAGATTACATCATTAATTCAGAACATATTATAGAACGCAATCACATCTCAGCTCCATTACAGCATCGACCTCAGCACGAGGGAGTACAGCAGCAGAGGCAGCAGAAGCAGCAGCAGCAGCAGCAAAGCAACCTATTTATCAATGAGTGATGTCTGGCAGTGGATCAGTTAACGCTGCACATCACTCTTGTATGGAAGATGCAGCAAAAAATAGAGCTCTTGCTTTCATCATTTAGCAGAAAATTCAATAGAATGTTGAGTTGATTCAAGTCCTGAGTGCAAATTCTTTGCAATGCTCTTGTGTACTCTAACAGGGGGCATGTTCAAGAAAAAAAGCTACAAAAGATGGTAGAAAATTCTGCATCATCGCTCATTTATCTGTTGGACGGTAATTTTTTTGTGCCATTTGCACATCCAAAAACACATCAGATTAAACCCCCAGCACATACAGATTAACTCGTCAGGTAGGCCGGCAGGCAGAACGCGGACGTATATTCCATGTACATTATGCACCCATTTTAATCAACTGAGTAAATGAAGGGAAGGGGCTTTTAATAAAAAGTCAAGTACCATATGCTCAGAGAAGTCGACACTGATATTAAAGAGGCTGCTTGTGCGGCACAAAATTCTGGGAAAATAGCCTTTGTAACACATGCTACCAGATGGTTATTAGCCAGCAGTGCTGCTAGGCAGAACCTGACCAAGATGTTATAAAAATAACATAAGAAGAAGAAGAAGTGTGTGTTTCTGCAGCAATCAGGGGCAGCACACAGCCCCCAAGACTCACCAGTTCAGCATCAAAGATGTTCAGTGGGAGAAGCTCATGTCTCGGCCTGCAGAGACAAAAAAGGACATACGGTAAGAAGGGGAGAGAATATTATAAATCTCAAAGGTCTCAATCTGGACTTATTTGGCCGAGGCCTAAAGCCCTGCTATACGGTGCGAACAGCAGGGGCTGAGACAGAGAGATGAGCACATACCACATCCTGCTGCTGCCCTGCCAAAGAAAACAAAAACATAAATGGCAGACATGGTGGGGTGGGGTGGGGGTGGGGGGGGCTGCAAATCAACATACTTTCAACAAACTACTACAACACCACACTTGTCAGCCTGGCTGCTTTATCTGTCAGTCCATCTGCTCCTCCAGGCTTTCACTTGTGGAACGTGCTAAAATGTCAACGAGGGCGACTGAGACAACAAAAACTTGGTAGCTTTAATAGAGCAAGCACATACGAGTGGAGAGACACAAGCTGCTAGAGATCAGGCTCTCCTCAATATAACAGAAGCAGGGGTGAAATAAATAAGAGAGTAAATGGGACGAGAGAGCGTGCCAGCCGTCACAAAAAAATCACGATGTACAGTAAACTGGCAAAGATTGGACGCCAACTTCTGTCTCGCTAGAATAAACCTCCAACCTTCGAGCAAATCGATATGATCTTGGCAAGAGCGCCACTATGAAAGCATACGGCGAAGAGATTTCTCACTTCATTGCTGTTTGGAATCAGCCTCTGCATCTACGCACAAGCTCGCAGGAGAAATACAATCATTCCAGAAGGTATCGCAAAGTAATGTGAGCCTTAGAGAGCTTTCAGATCCCCACTCATACCTGAAACTACAAAAAGCAATGCTGAGAGTGTCGGGTGTGAGCTGGGACCTTGAAACTTTGCTTTACTTCCTCCCACATTTATTATGGTAATTTCTTTTTTAACCAAGGGTTGGTCGCTGCTTCTTTTTCAACCTCACTATGACTCACAGCAAAAACAGTTTGTTACAGTACAGGCTGAAACCACAGCGATAGAAAACAACGCTGGAGCAGGCAGTCAAGCTGTCCCATCTGAATGTTCCACTGAACTTCATAACATCAAGCAGGATATGCTACTTTTACGACGCAAGAATGTATATACATCAATGTAACTGTTAACAAATCTCAATGATACTAAAGCAACAACCACAAAACAATGAAGAAAAATAGAAAAGTGAAATCCATTTTTGCTCATTAAATCAGCTAAACTAATAAAAATAGGTAATAGTCCAGCTGAAATACTGTATTTGCAAACATAATAGGGATTATCATCAACGCTCTGATCATACAGGCATCCCATTATGAAAGAAAACACACAGCGGGATATCACCATAGTGTTAGTTATCTTCTAAAAAGCATGAATGGTGTTGAAGACACAACACGTCAAACGTCATCTGATCCCCAAAAAGAAAATAACGCAACACCTGCACACCCTCCGTCAGCCTTTAAGCTTCTTAGTCCGCCTCTATTCATCAAAATGCTTCACAGTCTGGGTTTAAGCCACAGGTAGGAGATTGCAATAGTATGAGGGAATGTGCCGTTTGCTGCTGTATTCACCGGCAAAACGTTTATATGTCAAGAAGGCCGAGCAGGGTTTTTTATTTTACATAATGGTGGTGGTCAGAAACAGGCAGCAGAGGACAAAGTTTGGAGAAGGGGAGTGAGGGACAACCTTGAGATTTCACAAGAAGAACACACACCGACACGCTGTGATCCCTGCCTGTCTTGCGAGAGCATTAACAGCACAAGAGCAAAACCGAGGGCGTCTGCAAATAACACTCATGGATCATGATGTATAGGTGGAGAGAACAGGTGGAACGACGGATGCAACATGTTCGTCGAGCCTCCATCTACACCCATTCCTGTATTAATATTTAGGGGCTGTCAAGCAGCTGAAAAGAACACATTATGGGCTATCTGCAGTGCAAATAAACCTGCGGAGTTAGCCACAGGTTAATCCTGAACAAATATCCGTATACCTCCCGGGTGTGTGTCTGTGTGTGATTAAACAGGTTTAGAAAACAAAAAGCTCCTGTCTGACTCTACGCTAGACTGATATGAGCTGAGCTTAATAAAACATGGTTGAGCAGTCCTAAACAACAATGACATTAATTTAACCTATAATCAATGTGGAAAAACATCAACATGGAAATCTGGTGTGACTGCACTGAAATCAGAGTCACCCCCCCCCCCCCCCCCTCAAAAATCTAAAATGAATCCACCATTAAAAGAGACACAGAATTAAACATTTTGAACAAAATTTTGCTCTGTAGCTGCTGTGACAAAGTGCACCAATGACACCTTGCAGGCTGGGATGTTTGCATGGCAGCCTCAGGATGCACCAGTCGTGCAAAACGCATGAAAAATATCACTGATGGGGAATGAGTACACCTCGACATGCTGCAATCATCTGCAGGTCTGGAAACCAGGAGGCACATCAGTGTGTAAATCTGAGGACACAAAAGCCAGGGTCTGTGGGTGAGATGACTTTTTGGCCACAGTGCGGGGCTGTGCGGGGCTGTGCAGTGTGCACGGTGCCTGTCATCGGCTCTGTCCCGCTCCAGCAGTAGCTAGCTCCGCTGGCTGGCTGGCTAGCCTCCCAGCCGCTGGAAACATCAATAAAAAAATAAATAAAAAATAGGCCTGCATCTCATCAAGTTTTCCGAGCCGCGGCGGCTCTCTGGCGTGTCGTATTTACCTTGAAGAGGCTCCACGGCGCCGCGCCGAGCGACAGTCAATTCAATATGACGGGTCCGCTTCAATGCGTCTGGCTAGCTAGCTAACGAATGCTACTGTCTCCAGCTGTGTGTGTGTGTGTGTGTGTGTGTGTGTGTGTGTGTGTGTGTGTGTGTGTGTGTGTGTGTGTGTGTGTGTGTGTGTGTGTGTGTGTGTGTGTGTGTGTGTGTGAGGATGTCTGAATGATGCGAGCAGGATTTGGAGTTTAGACGAGACGTCCAGCATCCGTCCGACGGCTCAAACCAACACACCGAACCACGTTTTTACAAACACACACACACACACACACATCTCGGATGTATGACAGACGCGAAAGCTGTGCGTTTGTTTCTTACGTGATTTCGGCGCGGGATGCGGGGACGGGGTTTAATCCGGGCGGCGGGGAGGAATGATGCTGAGCAGAGTCCGGGTCGGGATTTTCCCCTTGCTCTGTCTGTGTGTGTATGTGAGTCTTCCAGCTGCCGCTCTATCCCGTCTCCCTCCGACTGTCTGCTCTGTCTCCCTCCTGCCGGAGCGTCCCGGTGCTCTTGTACCACTCGCCCTCCAGTGGAGAATGAACGGCCGTGATGCGCTTTGATTGGGAGCCCCTCTTCTTCACTCAGGCTGCGCGCTCCCCCTTCGCCTCTCCTCCACCTGACGTGCCCGCGCCTCGCTGCTTCTGAATGTGTGTGTGCAAACGAGTGAATGAGTGTGTGTGCCCTGCCTTCGGTTGACAGAGTGAGTCATCCAGCAGATCCACATCCAGCTCCCCCCCTCCCCCCCCCCCCCCCCTCAGTTTTCTAACAGCTGACTACTGTAGCCGCCATGCGTTGAAAAAGACAAACAGTCTCCTCCCTTTGTAAAGTCACACTGGTGTTTCTCCCAAAGAAGCTGCTGACTGACGGATTGACTCTGAAAAAAGTTTAAACTATGTTGTTCTTGGTATGTCTCATTTGGGATTCATCATAACAACAGTGGAAAATGTAAACGCTTAATGGATTTCGCTTGAATAGCACTTTTTCTTTTCTCTCCACTGCTTGAGTGGCCCCCAAAACATTCCCCCATTTCACACTCATTCACACACCAATGGAGGCGCTGCCATGCAAGGTGCTTAAATCCATCCATTTGGGAGCAGTTTGGGGTTCAGTGTTTTGCTCAAGGACACTTCAACACATGGACAAAGGAAGAAGGGGAAACAAAAACCCACAACCTTCCAACTGAGAGATGGCCTCTCTACTAATCAAGACACAGCCATTAAAAGCAATAGCAATGTTATTAGAATGTCTTTCTTTTCACATATTGCATTTATGATAATTAACTTCAGTTAATGTGAGATTTATGATGATATATACATGCATATACATATATATATATATACATTGGATTCAGACATCCTCAACAGTCAAGGTCAAGATTTAATCTAGTTGAGCAGACCATTTGGACATCAACACAATGTACCGCTCTTTAGGTGGCACGATTGTAGATCCACTGAATCAGAAATCCACCCATCCACCTCCACACATCCTGCCATCCCCGCAGCCATCCATAGACCAATCCATCCATCCATCATTATCTAAGTTCTAAGTTCACAGGAAACTGGAGCCTTCCCTCTGTGACATTGGGCTCAGGGCAGGAACACCTGGTACAGGTCAGTCTGTTACAAGTCAAACACTGAGAGGCAAACAATTACTCACACACAATTTAGACTCACCAATTAACCCCAACGCTTGTGATTGTGGGAAGCACTCAGAAAGGCTCCGAATCAAAGCCCACCGCTGTAAAGCAGAGGCGTTCACTACTAACACTAGCGTCCGGGTCATTCGTCTTCAAAATGTTAATTCATTACAACAATAAACAAACCTGCACTCGGCACAAGAAGACAAACAGGTTTTAGTGAATACAAGTGCTTTACAATTCTTTGAATTACTTATAACTCTTGTCATTATCAAAAAGCCCGGCTGATGTAAATGTGGTACAATCCACCTTTAGCTGTGGGACGGACCGCTTGTCCTCTGGAAAACAGGAAAGTTATCATTTAAAAGAGGTTTCCCATGAATGTTAAGTGAGTTGGAAGGAGCACATTGGAAAAGAAACTGGCAAAGGAAGTAGCGAAAGCGTCAGGCAGCAGCAGCAAACTCTAAACCGCAACTCCCACACCCGCACACTTCAACTGTCATCACACTTTTGTGGTGTAAAGCGTGGCCTCCAATTCAAGATACCTGTGGTGACACCACCAGGAGTATTTTCCAGAGCTACAGAAGACTCGCCAGTCAAAGCATGATCACGTTTGTTTCCCCGACAACTGTGCAACAGGGTGGAAGCATCTAAATCTAGTCTAACTTTAGGGCAGGAAAAACTCTGTGTTACAGTTTTAATAATGCTCTAGTGTTGCTGAGCTTTGGGGACGGAATGGTCTAAAAATGACACGAAAGACTTGGTGAGACAAATGCAGCAAAGCAAGGGCACCGTGTCTTTCATCCTCCCTCTAAAGAGGACATTTTTAGGTTTTGGGACATGAATTAATGATTCACGATATTACATTTGCAATCAGATTTTGATTCAACTTAGATTAAGGTTAGGTTCAGTGTCAACATCACAGTTTTAGTTTGGGGATTAGGGTTGGATTAGGATAGTTTAGGCAAAGCGGAGAGATCTGAGATTAGATTATGGACCCAAGATGTAGAGAGTGGATATTTATTCGTGTGTCCTTCTGGGTATGTGTGTGTATGATCATCATACCTTCCAAGCAGCGTCCCATGGCCCCGTCCTCTGCTGACGCCCTGGCGTGTCTCATTAAAGCCGACTTGCAGGACACCTCCTCCTCCTCATCGCCACAGCAGATTGACAGACACAGGACGATCAAATTCCAGGGAGTTTAGAGGGGCGTCACTGTTTATATAACCCACAGAATCTTATTAAAAAGCTGCTCTCCTTCCATCCTGAACTCGGGGTTAATTAGCTCACTTCCTAGTTGCCGGCATGCATGGAGGCCTCTGAGTGGTCACAGTGGTTGTTATGGATGACGAGGCTCGTCTTATCTCCTGTTGCCTGTTGGGACTCTGCTGAGGAGCCGAGACTGAGGAGGGCCGTGTTTATGTGGTCTGGAGAAAGCACACAAGACAAGCGGCACACACGTTGCAAGTGCAGCCAAAAGCTCCCAAGTACATGGACAGCCAGCTATAGGCAGAGATCAGAGTGAGTTCAAGCACATGGCGCATTCACACACATTATGCGTCACAAGCTTTCAGTGTGACAACACACACGGTAAATAGTCCTTTTCACAGCAAGACACTATTCTACACTGAATGCAAATGATAGGGGAGTTAATCTTTATCTAACCAACGTGGCCACAGACATGCACATGCATCCACACACGTTTAATCCACACAGTCAGGATTGCGTTGCCAGACGTTGCATTGATAGTGTTACTATGGAGTTTTTCTGTAGAAGACACAATGACGTGTTGCATGATTGCAGAGGTGTCCATTCATTCAGCCACATGGAGGTGCTCCTCTCGGGGTTAATACAGAGATTTTGTTACCAAGGAGATAACAAGAAGTAGGTCATAAAGGCTTTCCCTCGCTTCCCCATGTCCTTGAATGTCACATATTCATGTATCATACAAAGTATATTCACACTTACATGCATGTAGGACAAAAATGCCCTGACATGAAGCTGCCAAACACACTATAAGTTGCTCTAATTGCCTCTAATTATTTAGGCTTTGTGAAGACAGTGCGTTGACAATGAAGTGAAATAAAAAACAAAAAAAAAGTTGTTCATAAAATTCACACATTTCATGGCAAAAAAGTGAAATCCTCTGCTTCATGACCATGAAACTGGGTGAAAATATAACACTTACACATACACATAAATTGCTTAAAAAAAGGAAAAGAAATATTAGATTAAACATTAACAAATGAAAAGACACACAACTCCACTCCAGGAAAGTACAATAATAGCCACATTTATTTTAATTACAAGCAAGTTCCCTTTACACTGTTTATTTTGATTTTTTTTTAACTCAGCTTCATGTTTTCCTTGATGTTATACATACATTTACATTTCCAGAGTGCATACACTTAAGTGAATGAGAAGGGCAGGTCTGTTAAATAAAGTATTTCAAGACATAAAAGAGAAGAAAAAAAAAAGTCTCTCATTTGTTATGAGACACATCGTCAATACTGCTCGTCACAAGCATTACTCAGTAGTGGTACTGTACTAAAAAAGTGCACAAAGTCTATTCAATACCAGACAGCTTCATATATTATAATATAATGGCAATTTAAACAATTACGCATTTCACACATTCAACACCAAACAAGGCAAAACCCATTCAGAGGCACAGGACTCTCACATCAATATCATCTTTTTTTTTTTTTTTATGTATTTTGCACTTATATGTCAGGTAATCCTTCACTTAAAAATGTTTAAAAAAAAAAAGAAAAGAAAAGAAAAAGAACTGCTGAAATTAGTTTTTGTAATAAAAGACACACCCATGAGTTACATGGCACAGCTTGGAAGTCAGAAATGACTTGTCCTTTGAATTACTATTGTTTACAGCTTGAAGAGTCCAGTTATCTATGCATGTCGAATGCTGGTATTCTGAGATATAAACTGAGCATTTAAGGTTTTTAAATAACTGAACTATTTTTCCCCTATTGTGTTCCCCGTAGAGTCTCAACAATAGCTTGTGATTGTGGGCGAGAAATAAGAATAATGCCAGTGTGGGTGACATATTTTCTGAGGTCTGGGCCATTTGCTCGGTGTACTTGGACAATGTCTCGGTACACAGTGGACTGGTTGAGACGAAGGCCACTTCTATAAAGCTCAACAGGATCCTGTTCTCTTTACAGTCTCTACAGTGTAAACTAAAGCATACAATGTTGAAAGAGCTGGATCTAAAAAAATACAAGATGTGTTCTTATTTCTTTTTTTTTGTTTTTTGTTGTTGTTGTTGTTGTTGTCCTGTTTGGGTTTTCCACAGTGATGCATCAAGCCACACTAGGTCCACTGTTTTGCAGATTCAGTTTAAATGTTTCAGAGAAAATAGATTTACAATAATAAACATCTCTGCTACAGAGCTACTGTAACTTTTACAGTTGTTCAGATAACATGCAGACACTGTACAACAAACGTTCCCATCCCTTTCTCTCTGAACACTATTGCCAACAAGCCCTTGAAACTTGGGTCAAAACGAGCCAAACTATAGAAAGAGTGACTGCATAACATTAGCATGCCAGATATCACAGAAAGCAAATAAGGGTTAAAAAAACAAAACAAAAGATGAATTCTAAAAATTAGCAGCAACACATAGGCTTAGTTCTGTGAGAACAAAATCAAGAACCAGCAAGCCACCAGTGCCTGAGGGTTGAAACTAAAAAAAAGATACACAATTAAGTATAGTGAGCCTTCAGTGCAAATGTGTAAAGGTGAGTTTAAATCTTATAAAGATGGAAGCTTTAAAGGCTGAATATGCGGTGGTTCCTTTGCTGTACAAGTTGACGCCACTAAAATGACAAAATCCACCGGCAGTGAATTGAAAGCCTTGGCACACCACACACACGCCTCGGACCACCACGACTGTTACTATCAAGAACATAAAAAAGAATTAAAAGAAGCTACTCTCTCTGTGCAATGTTTCAAGTAAGGTTGTTTTCCTGCAAATAGTTAGTGTTTCGTAACACATCCTGGGGCCGTACCGAAAGAGACGACAATATACAGGTAACATACAAATACACACAAAAAAAAATCACTATTTACATAAAACTGTTCTCTGGACAAGACCGTACTCAATGTAGAGAAGACCTCTACTCACCAAGTCAGGCTCAGATTTGATCTAATCCTCCCATTGGTTATAATTAGGGCAGTTTCATCCTAGATCTGTGGCCACAACCACATCCACCGGTCAGTTTCCTCACTGTGACGCCAAGAGCTGGAGTTACTTCTTTAAAGGGGCGTGTCGTAAACCCGCTCCGATGAACCTTCCTCTGTATCGTCCTCCGACTGAGATGCCTTGTGGTTCAGCTTCTCTGCCGTTGAGGAGGAAACCAAGTTCCCGTGGATGTTGTCGTCGCTGAGCTTGGTCTTGCTGCTGTCCTGAACAAATTCTTGAATCTCCACGGGAAGCCGGCGGAACTTGTCCTGGTACTCCTGGTCCAGATCAGTCTGTAGCTGAGGAGGGAGGGGACAAAGGTTAGCGAGGATAGTTTACTAATAGAATGGTGATCTCATCTCTTGGTTAAAATGAGTGGATGGGCCAAATGTGTAATTAGCAGTGCCTTGTACAGAGTTTACTCAATGCTCACAAAGAGTCTTGCAAAGCCTGTGAAAACAGAAAACATTTCAGGACTGGTAACACAAACCTTTTAGTTGACTAACCTCACTTGCATATAGTTTGAGACTGTGACCACTGACAGCACCTTTACTTGCAAGAGTACATGAGAACCTAAAGTGGCCAAAGCACTCTTGCCTCATTTTGAGTCACACACAGTTTGTCTATTCTTCTTAATTAATGCAGACAATAGATACATGGAATGACTTCATTCCTATGAAGATATGAAAAAGCTTATTTAAAGGATATAACCTGCCTTCACACATTATTAGCCATGATCATGGATGGATGGATGGTTAGTTTTACACTACTGCTGATGTGTTTTTACAATAGTAATCTATCTATCCATCTATCCATGGCTAGATGAAAAGATAGTGAGACAAACAGGAAGTAATCACCTTCCTTGCATTCTATATTTAAAGATGTTAAAAGTAGCGTATAGAGCTTCAGCTCGTTTTCTCCATTTGCATCGACACATATACAGACGATGTACCTCTCAGGATAATATCTAGCAAACAATTATAAACCATCCGCGTAGTTGGATGAGGCATTTAAACCTGTATTGATTTGGTTCCAACTTGTAGACGGAAACAAATTGGGAAAAAAAGAAGAAAGGGAAACACGCAGACACATTGCAACATTATGATTGATTTTTGTGATAGCCCATTTTTCTCTCCACTTCCCTTCACTCGGACCTTTCTTTTGGTTTCAAACATACACGACTAACTGAGATTTTATTAGCAAAAATGTTTCACTACATTACCCAGTGGATCATTATTTTTGCATAGCGGCCAATTCGTGTGGGGGCTACCGATGCACAGGAGGCTTTTGCAGGTAACAGCAGCCAACTTATATGGAAATGTGGTGAGGTTGGACCAAAACAATGAGCTGAAACAGCTGAGAAAGACTGCAGAGTTGCGTAATATTCTCTTTGGGTTTATCAGTATGAGCGACCCTATTAGAGCAGCTTAAAAGACTTCCACCTTTACAGTAAGATCAGGAGACAGAGTTTAAACTGTGCTGCGTTCGTTGGACGTACAGTGGGTGCTGCAGTTGGTAAAGCCATACCTTGCTCCACTAAGGTGCAGCCACGTACCCTCCCTCCTCTTACTTTAACGGAACTGTTTTCTCGGAGGCATAGATGCCCCCAATGATTACAGATGACAAGATTGTATTCATTTCATTGCGAGCCAATAATTGCTGTAATGCTGATTTCTGTTTAACTACCCGGCTGGCTCCCAGGGGAGAGACGTAATTAAAAGAAAAGCTGCTAAGATGAATGGTGTCAGAGGCGTGCAGCTCAAAATAGACACGTCAGCATTAAGGTGGGGAGGATGCGTTGGGAGCATAGGCAGAGTAAACACTGAGGCCAAAAAGCTGTACTGAGGTAGAGATCCGGTGTGTGCGCCAACAAGGACTTTTCGAAAAAAAAAAAAAAAAATATTGACTCAAAAGAAACATAGCCACAATATTCAGGAAGTAGAGCAGAGTAATGAAGATAGAGATAGAGATAGAATTAAGTTCAAGGACTGCAAACCAGCCACTGACTCACAATTTTTATGCTCTTTTCTCTTTCAGTTTATGAGGCGGCACATCCATTCATTTAGCAGTACTGCATACCGTCATGACAAATCTTCCCCATTTCTTTCCAAGTACTGGCCTTCACATCAATACTCTCGCTGGTTTTCACAAGCTGATAGGACTGGCAACCTACTTGGAAACGTTTCCTGCTACTCATTGTCTCTCTGAATGAGTAGAGCATCACTATATAGTACCCATCGGTCGAGCTGTCAGCACTGTGTGGGTCTGTATCATGACCGATTATTTCAGCTGGATCAGGTGACGTTGCGTCAGTTAGATGACGGAAGATACACTTTAACATGGATGGTAAGGGGAAAGAAATGGATTTATGAACTAAATTCAACTTGAAGAAGCCGCAGTTGAAGAATAGCTGCGATGAACTACAAACATGAATAAACAACAGCTACATAATCTTTGTGGCGTTTCTTCTGTTAACAGCAATGTAGTGAAATAGTGATAATCCAGATAACAGCTTTTCTAATGGGCAGATTATATAGACCACATCTCTACAACTGATTTCATGTTGGAAAAAGTGATTAGTGATAAGCTCACAATAACTTCAGCATTTTTAAATACAATATTAATTTCATAATAGGGATCACTTACTGCCAAAAGTACGAGTGCTACAAAAAGTTATACAGTACTTTATCACACATTATTCACAACAATATCCTTGTTAACAGTAAAGATCTCTTTCAAAGCAAGCAAAGCATATATATATATTTACATATACTTTTCCATGTCGTCATGCACAGACGCACCTCCTCATTCAAATCTTGAAATGTTTTTGCATGCATGAATGGCACAATTAATTCAAAGTGGGCAACTTTATTTTATTCAAATTTATGTAATTCTGTTTCGTAAACATTATGCAAACAATATCTGATGTTTATGAGACATATTAAAAGAAGCACAGAGAACTCCCATTTATTACTCATTTAATGAACTGGGAACAATATATTTCAACTACTAACACTGCGGTATTGTAAATGGGTCAATTTAGTATGAGATCAGGCCTCATGCACTGGTGGTCTCTCCTAACTGAGACGACACATCACTTTTTGATAGTCACTGATCCCTGCGAAGGACACATTTTGCAGGAAAAAAAACTGGGTGTCTGCTATTCAGGGGTGATAGCTCAATTTCACAGTCTGCTGCCACAATGTCTTAACTTAAGTTTTTGAATCTTGGCGAAGATGCAGCACCGTGCATCCACACTGAGTGTAATCGACCGACAACATGGAGCAGAAATCTAAAAATACCCACTTTTCAATTTTATCCTCTGCAGACACTACTACCTGTCTGTGTCTAAAACAGGAGTGTCAAACATTCTGTCAACGAGCCAAAACTGCACCGTGAGACGGTTCAATCCAATCTGCCAGATGAGAAAATTAGAAAGACAACATTTTAGTCAGAATTGTGGTCATAATGAATCGCTGGGGTCCGGAACTGAATAACAGATTAGCGCAATGCTAATAGCCGAGAGATCAGTGACGTAGCAGTGAAAGCTACTACTTAACATGAAAGCCACACTATGAGCTGAAGTTCATAAAAACATGCACGCGAGAGGCAGCAGTAATTATGCTTTACCGATAAGAAACGCTGTAGATAAGATTACATGCTGCACTTTTGCCTAATTTTTCTTTAAGATTGATCGTATTAAGATTTGTACAAGTGGCAGTAATGCAAATAATTTCATGACGTATCTCACTTCCCGACAGAAAATATTAGAGTTGTGACTATTATTTGCACACGAAGTGGAAATGCCAATTAGAATGAAGTCTTGATATGAAATGAAGGAGCTCTCGAATGTCGCTGTCATGTTTTGTTTTGCAGTAGAGCTGTGTCTGCCGTCACCCTCACCAAGCACCGCATCTCAAGGTCACCTTCACTAAAACATGCCGTCCTCCCACCACGGTGTTCTCTCTCCCTCTTTTTTTGCCTTTCTTTCCTTCTTTCCTGCTTTTCTTACGCACTCTGTCGGCGGGTCTCACAGAGCGGACATCTAAACCAGATGGCTAAAGACGCGCCGGGGCTCGATTCTCTCCCGCCCTGCTCTGCACTGCGCATGACCTACTTAGGGGTGGGACAGTCTGCACACCCTGCGTGTGTGTGCGTGTGTGTGTGTGCAGCCTGCCTTTACCATGCCTGCTGAGGCACAAACACCCTCTGATTAAAGCTGTCGTCTTTCTCCCATCTGATGACACCTTGGCTCATGAGAAAGAGGTGGAAACACGGGTAGTGGCGGTTGGGGAGGAGAGGAAGGTGTGAGTTTGAGCATTGACGGGCAGTTCTTAGAAACACATGCGTGTCTGCATGCATGTGTGTTTGTGCAGCAGCGTTCAACAGCTCGGAAGCTGCAATTGCCTGTTACAGTCGTGGGGATGAGAGACAAAGATAGCACATCGCTTTCACCAATGAGTAATAAACAAGTCCTGCTGCATGATGAAGATGAGGAACGGAGCAGGAAAAGTGATCTGCGGCTTCTCTCTGACATCTTATCAGCTTGGTGAAGTGTGAAGAGATCACAAGAGAACGGAAAATGGAGCAAAGACATGAGTGAAACTCACTCCGCGGGCTTCCTGAAGCTGCGGAAGTGAAGTTTGTGTTAATTTTTGCCCTACTAAAACTGACTGTATCGACTTCTGACTCGGGACATCAAAAGCCTTAACATTTTGATCAGCAATGAGGCCAAATGTTGTTGTTTTTTTAAAAAGTTACAGGTCTGGTTAAAAGTAGCCCTTTAGAAATTGAAAAGAACCCTCGTTCTAATAGAAAAACATGGATTAACTTGTTCAAGTGTGTCTTGTTATATTTGTTGAACATAAATAGCACGACTATGTATACAGTGAGTGTTTGTGTGAGGTCTGGTATTGTCTGGACACTAACCAGCATCTGCAGGATTTAAATCTGTACCTCTTCTCTGAAGACCTGTCATCGGTCAACAAAAAAAAAAGTATGCACACACACATACATTTCTGCCTTTTCTTAAAATACAGCTCTCAGTGACCTTCTTCACCAGCTGTCCTCGTTTTGAGAAGCTATCGAGGGAAGCAGAGAAAGCCTCCAAAGAGCCAAATTAATTCTTTGCTTTGAGCCGTGACATAACGCCTGCCGCAGCGCCACATAAAAGCCCTCCACCGGCAATGCGCTGTGGTACCCATACAGCGCGCAGCTATGTTAACCTTACCTCGTGTTACCGTCAAAATAAGGATGCCGGAGGTAACTTTGGGCTTTTATGGCTTCTCTTTCAATGCAAGCTTGTTAATGTTTCAATTCAGAGCATTTAAATGAGCAGAGAGTCTTGTGTAATACATACCAGAGCCAAACGCTGTGCAGTGTGTGACAGGTGTGTGTGTGTGTGTGTGTGTGTGTGTGTGTGTGTGTATGTGTGTGTGTGTGTGTGTGTGTGTGTGTGTGTGTGTGTGTGTGTGTGTGTGTGTGTGTGTGTGTGTGTGTGTGTGTGTGTGTGTGTGTGTGTGTGTGTGTGAGTGTGTGTCCTGACCTTGGGACTAACAAACCCAGACAGAGCCCAATTAGGCTGAACCTAAAATCAAGAGATAAGGCACGGCTGCAACCGGCTGCAACCTTGTCAGCTCTACAGCCTGTGTGTAAGTGTGGTGTGTGTGTGTGTATAACAGACAACAGCATCAAGGACATTTACATTATTTCCACAGTCCTGTGTTAGACGAAGGTGTGACTGTGGACTGCAGCAGTCGAAAGCAAGAGAAGAAACGCCACGTGTCATGAAAGAGACGGACGGACTCCAAAGAAGCTTCATGTTCCTTCTCCCTCTGTGTGTCTGTGTGGGAGTGTGTGTCTTGGTGCCCTTTCCCGACTCCTTTCAGATAATTTATCGGCTGCTTTGCAGGAGTTTTTCTCGCATTCCTCTTTTCAGGTCCCTCCAAAAAAAAGAAAACCTGCATACCTCCACCATGTATGCACAATAATGACTGTTTCCCCCTAAAAGGACTGGTTCCAAAGGGAAGGTTAGAAGTGAAATATGCTTGGTGGTATTTTGAGGTTTAACTTGTATGAAAAAAAAAAAAAAAAGGTCCAAACATTGTGTATATATCGCAGTTAAATGAAAAATGGCCAATTTGGCCTGGAATGCATTGGTAGGGTCAATGTGAAAGATAAATCACGGATACTGTGAGTAACTGGGCAGTTATAAAACTGATTAACGACACATGTCCTGTGGGGTATTTACCAGTGTTGAGCATGTCATGAACAATCAGTAACTGAATACGAAATAAAAAAGGGAACTCCTGCTTTAGTATAAATTGCCTTCCTCCATCAGTCTTCTCTTTAAATGCAGCTGTGTATGGCTTCACTCCACATGAAGTTGAATAAAGATGCTCTTCAATCAGGATTCTACTGTTTCTTGAAAGAAACAAATTCATGAACTTGTGTCGCGAAGATAAATTAAAAGCATGCAGAATATAACAAACACTTCTCTAATGAGAAGCAAATGTTTTGCCATCGGACATCTTTTCTAGCTCAAGACTATTGAGGCGCACCTTCTACCTTGAAACTGCTTCTGTTAATGCTGAAGCCATTAGTTTGCTTGGTATGCAGGACAGATATGCCGCAGTGCTGCAGGTCTACATCTGTTTTAACTTATAAAGAAAGTCATGAAAAATAACAGTCTTTCATAAGTCAGTATTTGTTGCACTTTGGTACAATGAGGATTTGAGTTCATGGCGAGTTTCGGCAACAGAAAGTAGAGGTGGAACCGTCTCAGGTTATAGTTCCAAGGTTTAATGTAGAAAAGATGTTTGAGGGAGAACAGCGAACGATAAGGTCACAAAAATTAAACAAAAAGCTGGGAGACATCCAGGATTGTTGGGGAATTATTTTCATCACGAAACAACAAAGTTCAAGTTACGATTACTCATTTGACCCATTGTGCATTTTCTATTATCCGTCATCATGGCCCTGCTAGATCTGTCTCTTACAATGAGATGTTAAGACTCGTTTCTGAAAAGTTTCATCACAGTTTCAAATCATTTCCTTCAGTACAGTCCAAATCATGTACTTCCATAGCTGGATTGCTTTACATTCCACCATCCCCGCTTATAGTTACTGCTTTTTGAACACGTCAGTGTCACCGTGTTAGTGGCGCTCTCACCTGTCCCTCACTTCGCATCTGATAAAATAAAACAAAATTTGCCCAACGCTAAGGTCAGGAGCATCAGAGCCATGGGAGGATTTTCAGGAGTTCAGGAGTGAATGTTCCTATGACAGAGCATAACCCTGGAGATCTTCATTAGCACATGTGTGCATACATAATGAACACCGGTGCACTGATTTAAAATAGCAGTCAGCATAATAGAGTAACCAAGCATGCAACATGTACGCGCGCGCTCACACACACACACGATGGATTTTTACTTTGCTGCCTTTGGTTTGCACTGAGTGTTCCCTGTGGGTGTGTGTATCTGTGTGAGTGTGTCTCTGTGTGTGTGTGTGTGTATACAGGCACAAGTGCACTATTGATGCAGCCTCGCTAGGGAGATGATGCAGATCAAAGTGTGACGAGGGAACACGATGGCCACCCACTGACACAGGGACATAGTAGGGAGGTGGAGGAAGAGGGAGGACGACCACTGACGGGCTCTTTTCCAATTCAACACATAGACCTCCTCATCCCCTCCGACCTGCTCGCTGCCCTTCTCCGCACTCGTCACTTCCCCCGCTGCTTTCTTCCACCTCCAGCAACCTTCCCGGGGATTGCGTCACGAAGACTCGGTTCCAAATTAACAGATTGCGGAGAGTCATGAAGGATAGAAGAGGGTATGAGAGGTGGGGAGGGTGTGGGGGGATCCGAGTTTCCATGACGACCACAGAGGACTCCTGCTCGCTGAGGGAGCGGGTGTGTGCGTGCACATGTGTGTGGATTCAAGGCTTTCACAGAGGGGAGACACCATGAGATATTTCTTCGTGACGATTCTTTCTTACTATTCAGGCAAGCAGGGAAGGATCAGTATGTCCCCTATGTAGTGATGTCTCTTCACACAACACAAACACATACACCAACGCAGCCTGCTGTGAAACATATTGCCTTACCTCTACTTCATACTCTTTTCACAGCCAAGTAACAGCGAGGACGAGATGACGAGAGCAGAGTAATTACAATATGCCCGGGTTGGCTTTTATTCAGTTCTAATCATAAAACCTGAGGAGAGGCTAGGATCCTATGAGCTAAATGTTCAGCTTAGAAAATTTAAAACTTACACGAGAGGAGTAAGGAAGTCTTTGCTTTATCGTCAATCGATTGCAAAATATTCTCATGTACCTTCTTCCCTAGAATAATCAGGATATTAGATCACAGAAAAGAGATACAAAACCTGAACTCTCATCTTTGGCTATAAAAAATACTGATAAGAGATGATGATGAGAGGTGTATTTATTGTTCTCAAAACAATCAATGTGACCTTGAACGTGCGCTTTGCAAGTACACTGCAAAAAAAAAAAAGGCAGCTGCGTGTCAGGATGTGTGGACTTGACGCACACAGAAACAGCTTTGGCCATCGCTGGCTCCTGTAGTGTGATTTGATTGGATCATTAACAGGACTGAGACACCTAAGTGTGCATGCTGAGAGTGACTATAAGCCATAACATGTCTCCTTTTTCTTCTGTCCTCCTCCTCCTCCTCCTCCTCCTCCTCCCTCAATTCCGTCTGTGACCTTCATCTGATCATCAGCTGTGATGTCAAACTCACAAGTTACAATTCTTCATTCTTCATAATGTCAAATTGTCTGAGAGACCACCTTCAAAAGTTTTGGGAAAGTGTGCCTGTTGAGGTTGAGGCTGGAGTCAATTGCGCCGTAGAGATACATGGTATCTGTATTTAGGTTGATATATCACATGTATGTGAACACACACACACACAAACACCAGTGTAGAAGGCTGCTGAGCTCTCAGGGTCTCCACATGGGATGGTTATAGATGTCCATTAGTGGCTGCTCGGAGCCCAGAGGAGAAAGTGGGTCAGAACTAGATGAGAGAGAAAGTGTAGACTAGTATTCTCTCTCTGATTCATAAAGACCAGACCAAACCAAGCAGAGCCTTTCTACAAAATGTATTTTTATATTAGCTCAGCCTTTGTTGGGTGCCCAACGGAGCTCATATCGCTTGGCTTTATGTGCCTCTGTTGTTGTTGTTGTTTATGTTCATCCAAGGACCAGATGACGAATACAGGTTTTCTTTTCCAAAGAGCTAATTGATCATCCTACAAAGCCTGTCTACGTCAATATCTCCCTTGGCCTTGCGACTATCATTTTGGGGAGTCTGAACCACGCTGAATGGACTGCAGCCTCTTTCTCACTAAGAGCCAGAGCCTTTTACAGAGCATCCTGTTCATCCGTCCACCCACACACAAACACACTCATTCATACACAGATGGTGTCTGGGCTGCCACAGAGGGTCAATGACCTGCTCAGTGGGGGCAATTTTGGGTTCAGTGACATGCAGAAGGACACTTTCACACGCATTGAGGCAGCTCTGGAGACCCCGAAGGCTGACGTAAAACATCTGAAAGTTGACTGCTGAGAACCAAGGGACAGCTGAAATAGAGCAACCAAACAGCTGTACAATGTAACAGTGTTGACAAAATCCAAAGTCCAGCAATGTAGCAATGTTACTGACAACAATGGAATAAAATATTGACAACCTCTGGCTCTTACTGCATTTATTAGAGCCTTTAATTTGATTCCTGATTTTCGAGATAATCTCAAACAGGTAACTCATGGTGGTAGAGTGGATATCAAGTCCAGGTGTCGAGGCCTTTTTATATGGCGTTTGCATGTTCTCCTTGTTCATGCATGACATTTTTACTTCCCACGGGACAAAAACATGCATTTGATGATAATTTGTGACGCTAAATTGCCCATAGGTATGAATGTGATTGTCTATCTGTCTGTGATGGTCCTGTGATGGACTGGAGACCTCTTCAGCATGAACCCTGCCTTCAACCATAGTCAGCTGGATCGAAACCAGTGCCTGGAGAACCCATGTTGGCTAAAACCTTGCTAAAGGGATGGCTCTCAAGCAGAAGTGTGAAGATAACACAGTAAATGTACGAGCCTGAGTATTTTATGCTGCCTGTCTTCTGACGGCACCGTACTTTGCATACAGATGACTGATCCGTTCCATGAGAACAGATACTGCAGAGATGGCTGATTACCATGTAATAGCCTCCTCCAGGAGAATTAAATTTGCCACAGTCCAGATTTTTGGTAGCAGTGGGTGAGGCTGTGAAAAGCAGTAACAATTTTGTGGGGAGAAAACAGCATTTGCAAAGAGAATGAAATCCCACTGCAACAAAAGAAAGCAGCAGCGGCAGCATCAATTCACTTTTCCCCTTTCTACCGTGTGTGTAGTAAATTACACTCTGATAGCACTTTACCAAACAGCTCATTGTAAGTCAGTGTTGATTGGAATTGGAATCGCAGTGTTATTGGCAAGAAGCTGCACCAAAGATGAAGATGGGCACCGCAGGACAAGAAGAGCGCTTCACATGAGCAATTTACAAAACATATGGATGCATCAAAAAGTAAAAACTGTGACTTTCTCTCTCCTCAACATACTACCAAGCGACAAGAATTTTCTCTCAATACTTCATTTCTCCTGACTGGAGCTATACAGAACAATGTGGGTGACCTGCTGTATGTGAGCCGTTGGGTTATCTCCACTACACCTCCCACACTCGGCTCCTAGTGGTTTCAAAGGAACAAGGAGCTGTCACTTAGAGTGTGGGTGGATATGGAGCTGTCTCCAACAGGCGACTTCTGATTCATGTCCGTCTTTAACAGACACAACCTCGTGAGTTAGATAGGATGAATGCACAGTAGGCTCTTCATTTGACACAGAGACATGACAGATCCAGAGACTCCTACAGCTCTTACTTTATATGCCAGGCTGATTCATACACCTCATTATCATTGTTACATGGTTAGATTCATTCTGTTTTTCTCTTTGGTGCAAGGGCACATCAATAGAACATGCGTTGGGACAAGATCTCCATTTACACAATTCAACCAAGTCCAATTTGAACATGTTAAAAATGCCAATAAAGCCAAAAGACAAATGCAATGAACAGATTCTTGTTAAAAGCCTCTATGTTAATGTGACTAAATTTATGCTATATTAGTGCTCAACACAAGGATCCAACAGGATTCTTCTTACCATGCTCCTCAGCTGCACAACAGTCCTACAATGATGGCGACAATGACACGATTTGGAACTGTGCAACTCAATCAGGAAGTCATGCTGAACCTTGAATAATCAGACTGAAGCAGCCACTCTACTCCCACATCAGTACTGGTGAAGGACTAAAGCAGCTGCAGCATGTAGACTCTGTGCTAAATGGCAACAATCAGCTTTCAACAAGCCTTGTCGTAAAACCTCGATGCAATGCACATCATATATTACAATCATACACAGCAAGCATGTCTCCTGAATGAACACTTCTTATATCAAAGTCAAGATTCAAAAGGCAACACCTTTCACTCTATATTTTAATTTGACGCTACAATACTAATCTTACCTCAACATGGTTATCAAAGGTGTTTTCTGCAAAGAAATTACAAGCAGCCAACACTGAGTCTCACTAAACCTGCCCCAGATTACCACCTAGTGGTTGAACTATGCAATAAGTATTGAGGCACGTTTGACTGCTTGTCCTGAAAATGCATTAACAAAGAGTATTTGTGCAGAAACCAGAAAAAGGGATGTTTAAAAGTTCAAATGTTTGTGATTTTTAATCAAAACATTTTTAGAGCTGAATGTGTGGCAGTAGTTTCAACTGAGAGTTGGCAGCTTTTCTTTTCTTATAATTTAAACAAATCTTTTGATATGTTTCTTTCTGGTCTGCTGATGAAGGAGCTTTAATCACTGAGAGAGACAAACACATTCTAATATTAGAGATTATTGTTATACAGATTTATAAATCCGTATTGTAATAATAATAATTAGGCAGATTGAGGGAATATATTGGCTAAAAAGGACGGTGTAGTTATTCTTTACAACCACATTTAAATAGTGTATCCTCAAAACAAATTACAGAGCAGAAATAAAGGAATGATATGATATGACTCTGATGGTCATTCTGCAGAAAAAGGAAGGTTGAAGCGATGCTACATGTGGATATTTGACTGCATTCTGGTTAAAAACCAGTGTGTGCAATGTGGAAAGCTAAAATTCAGGTTTAATTCAGTCAAAATGTATTCAATATATCACCAGAAAATGACTTACTTTTGGCCTTTCGTCTAAGATCTGTTGGCGGATGTCCTTGTGCTTCTCCAGCAGCCTCTCCTGTCTTTTACTCTGTGCATCTTCCAGCTTAACAAACAGCAGAAAGTATTTACATATATTATACCGCACTACTACAGCTGGAAAAAAAAAAAAATCATTATGTTGACTGTAGCTCACCCGTTTGATATACTGCACCACCTCATTGACAAACGATCTGTTGATCTCTAACTTCTCTCTGTGGGGAGAGATTCAGGATCAAACCAAGACGTCTGTTGAAACTGATCACAATCTTTGGCTTTTAGCGACATCTAGTGGCCATGCTGGACTCCAACAGTTTCACTTACTCCTCTGTTACATTCTTGTCTTTCGATTTGGCTTCGTTGATCTTCTCTTGCCGTTTCTTGTCCATTTTCTTCTTTAGATCCTTCTTTTCTCTACAGGTGGTGAAAATAAAGGACAGTGCAGAATGAAAAGGCCATTGCTTTTGGTGAAAGGTGAGCTGTGCGCAGTCTTACTTCTCACAGACGTCTCGGAGCTTTTTGAGCTGAGCACTCTGGCATTCCTCTGCTATACTGGTCAGCTTCTCAACCAGCTGGAGAGAGAGAGTCGAAAAGTGACATCAGACACACATTTCAAGACAATATACAACATTCAGATTGGCTATGTGACGCAAACTGCTTCACGCTTGTTGCCCTTTGCTTGAATGAACCCGTGCTCACTGTGCACATGCACTGGAGCAGAAGGCATTCATTTTTTTTCCACATCTACAGCACAACCTGAGCACAAGCAGCAAAGTGATCCCACAGGGAAACGGCCTGGAGATAGGAGAAGGATTGCTTTATTTATTTGCTTGACATAGTTAGTCCGTGCGTGCTTTTCTGTCAGCATTATCATTATTGTCCAAAGCAAGTTAGGACAGGCTCGTGTTTGCATGTGCCATCCGCCTGCTTGTTTATATTATATATGATTACATGTACTGTCTTTGTGGGACGATGACTACTGAGACTGCCTACATTACATTTGTGCTAATGAAAATGGCCTCAAAATGCTTTTAAAAAAAAAATCTTATCTGTTACAGAGATTGACAGCACACACATTCAGTATTAGAAATATGATTGGTGTGATGCAATGATAAAAACAACACATACAGTTATTTACACTACAAAAGAATATTGTTACAGCTGTTTGAATCCGTACAGACAATGACAAACTCTTCCACTGCCTGTTACATACAACTCATTTAAAAATATCTTCACATACAGCATGCAAATATCACTGTTGTTCCTATGATTTTGTAGTGGAGCTTATTTTATCATTTCAATCTATCTCTAATTATATATATATATATATATATATATATATATATATATATATATATTTATATATATATAAAAAATAAATAAATAAATATATATATATATATATATATATATATATATATTTATTTATTTATTTTTTTTTTTTAAAGGAAATTAATAATTATTTTACCCTTCAGTACATTTTTTATTTCAAAATTAAAGGAAAACTATTCCTGCTGGGAAGAGGCATCCCCTGGACCCTGACATTTTTTTGCTGTTGCTTCTACATAATTGACAAATATAGCAAATTATACCAGTACTTTAAAATACATGATTAAAGAACTTAATTCATGTGGCAAACATTTTGCATGCAACCCAGATTCAAATAAAATCTATAAATTCATCTATTTTAAATCAAGTTTCTTTTGCTGGTTCTCAATATTACCTATTCAACAGATTTGTTTTTGTTGTATGATAACATGGTTGTATGGTTTGGTCTGTAAAGGCTTCACGTTTTTGTGTTGGAGCCTCCTGATCATTTCCATTGTGAAAACTAGGGTTGGACTAGCTGTCGACTAATTCTGAGAGGAAATAAGAACGTTCAAATCCAAGCAGTGATGCTCGTAAATTGGCTTTATTTAAGGAACAGAACTGAAATTTTGTTTATGTAATAAATTAACACCGTATTAAGACAACGTTTGTGGCACTGCTAGAGATCATGCAAAATATTTATTTATATTTATATTTATATTTATCTAGCTACGGCTAAAATCTGGTATGAAGCATCTTTTCTTTACGATTAATGTTTTTGTACACGGTCCCTAAAAAATAAACTAAATGAATAAAATAAGATAAAATAAATTCAAAGCTCTTAAGTGAAAACAATGCCGGCTGCTGGGGAGTTTCTGTCTGATCATTCTCTACCCCGGGTGCAACAATCTGTGCACGATGGAACTATATACAGCAGCTAAGCTGGCAGTCAGTCTATCGATCGGATTATTTATAAAGCAGGGGATTTGTTATGGAATCTATTTTTAAGTGAATCAATAAATAACTTGAAATAAAATGGAAGAATATGCCAGCAAGATAAACAGATGACAAATGCTACAAATATAAGCCCACAATAGGAAAGAATATTAATAAATACAAAGAAATAAAGTTGAATTAAAAGAGCTTGCTTTTAAAAACATCAACACTTTTTGCAGCATCAGGCTGCTTCTACTAATATCTGTTTTTACAAGGGTTGAAATGACTAGTCGACGAGCTCGTACCCGACTAGTCGACTGATTTTCTACTAGTCGTCTAGCTGGGTTATTTGATTAGCAGGATTTTTCAACAAATTAAGGTCAAGTAATTAACAAAAAAACCTGCTCAATAACTAGTCCAGCGATATACCTTTATGGTTTCCATGTGTTTTATAGAGACATTGACCGTGACCTGTACAGCATGTGTGTGAGTTTAGTGCGTTGGTGACGTCCCACCTGCTTTATGTGCTCTCGTTTCTGGTATTTCTCGCTGTAATATTGCTCCTGTCGAAGGGTGAGGAGCTGCTGCTGCTGCTGCTCCTTCAGCTCTGACAGCCTCTGGTTGCATTCCTGGTCGAGCTCACCCAGTTCCTGGTCCAGTGTTGACAGGGACTGTTCGGATCGGCTGCAGACAGAGATAACGGCCCAGATGTACGCAGAGAAAAACAAAATGTACACAGGTTAAAATGGCTGTCTAAACAGCAGTAGTGTGATATTCGATATCATACCTTCCCTCAGTGGATAAATGAAATGTGCCAATAAAAGTGTGTGAACTGTTTGTAATTTCAAGGATTTGTGAATGAATTAGTCCCAACTATAGACAAGCACCAATGGTCGTCTACAGTGTGGATTGCATAAATTAAACTTTGAAGAATTGGACAAATCTCCTTTAGGAGCAACATAAGAAGTTTTGGATCATTCTTACTGACAGAACTGCTTCAGTTCAGGTAAAATTATAGTAAATCAGCTTTATCGAGCTCATTTTACAGCAATTCTGTCCCCTCCTTCAACAACTGTTTTTTTTGTAATTCTTTTAGTAGATGTACATCCATGTTCAGGGTCGTTGTCTCCTGCTGTATCACACAGCTTCTAATGAACTTCAGTAGTTGAGCAGCAACTCTGACTTCATCGTCTATTCCATCTTAATAAACTTGGGAACTCATATTTGCTTTAATGGTAGCAATAGATCCCCAGCCCGTAAACAATAAATCTTTTAAGAATAATGCCGGCATGCAGTAAGCAAGTTTTGTTGATTTATTTTTATATTATTGTTACAGTAAAGACTTGTAATTCATTTATTTATTTAAGAGGAAAACTTTTTTTTTTTGTTTGTTTTGTGCCTTGATATTCGAAATAAACATTTGAAACAATAAGTAACCATCTTTCACACACACTAAGCGATTTAGCCATTGTTTGATCAGTCCACAAACCATCTCTGCAGTAGCATTGTAAAGTGTCAAAGTGGTGTTTTATCACCTTCAGACATGTTTGTTTTTGGAAAGCAGTGGCTTCCTTCCTCATGTATTCCACCATGCAAATTCAACATCATGCATATAGTTGACCTTTGCACAGAGATGTAAAACTGATCCAATTACTTGGAAGCTTCTCTTTCCTTTAGCTGTGCAATCTATTTTGTTCCTTTGCACTCTGCTTTGTGCCTACTTCTGGAGCGTATCCACAGTCCAGTGATATATCGCCTAATGGACAGTTAGTAAAACTGCAAAGAGCTACATTATTGACCCCGTTCCTGTCTCATGTTAATCAATGGTGACTGATGGAAAGGTCTTCGAAGAGCTCCATTCTGTGAGACATGATTCATATTGTCAGATGCTTCTTGTGAGAAACGACCGTCAAGACATTTTTTTTTTTTTAATTAGTCAAAATACATCCAGTTCAAATATAGTGTCAATGACTGAAGTTTCTTGACCTCATTAGTCAAAAGGTTTACTTCCATATGTTTAATTAACTTTTTTAATAAAGATATGACATGTACTACTTGCTTGCGTAGTTTAAGTTGTATTACGTGTTGTCTGTTTATATATACAACTTGGATCAGATCAAATGTTCATTTCTCTTGCCATTGTACATATTTCAACAAACATGTCATCGCATATTCTCGCCATCAATAAAGTAATACCCTTTTCACAAGGGGAACTTTCTCCGGCAGTGGTGCCAAAACACTGACTCATATTTGAAGACAAGAAAGTGACTTGTGTGAAATGTGCTACTGTTCTCCTCGAATGCCCCTCTGAGCTCCACACAGGCTGAGAGGCCTGTAATCTCTGCTGTGCACTGAAAACTGACTCTTCAGTGTGTGATGGACACTCCTTAGGGCTCTGGAACTCCCCGAGGCTCCCCGAGGCCTGGACTGAGGCCTAGCCTTTCATTTGTATTCTGTGTGGAGCTCAGCCTCGCTCTTTGAGGGTAACGTCTGGTTTCAGTGTGCTTGTTTATTTGAGCAGTAACAGATGCAGATCGAACCATTAGTCTGTGACAGAAAGAAATAATGAAAGAAGAATGAGCATATAGCTCCATTAAAAAGAATTTATGGAAATGAGAGGTTGTTTAGGATGTCTTCTAATATTTTATACTAAAATATGTTTACGAATGTTTTTTGTTTAATCTCCAGTTATCTTCCAGATTTTTTTTTTTTGTTCGTTATTCAAAGTCCTGTTAAAGTGCCTTGTTTGGATTCCCTTTGAACTTCTGAAGAAACACATGAACAGGAGTGAGACGACTCGAACACAGGAGTGAAACGGCTACCTACCTTTTCTTACCATCTCGTTTGTGGCTCTTGTGCAGGACAGAGCGCCGCCGCTGATGCTGGCTCTGCAGCTCGGACACGCGAGCCGTGTGCTCTTTGATCAGCTCGCTGGTCTTGCGGTGGTGCTTCCGGACCAGCTCCTTCATCTCCTTGTACTGTTTTCTCTGCTCCCGGACGAAGCCCTTCTGTTGCTTCAGCTCCTCCACCGTCTGAGCCTCCAGCTCTGAGGACACACACAGCAGGGCACAGGGAGGGGAGTTGGTGGAAAACATCACTCAGGGCTATAGTAAGGCACACCTGTAACATGATCTTTCATTTTATTTACTCTGTAATACTGTGCAACTTTAATTACACTTATTTCCCACTAGTACTTAAGATCATCCTTTCAATTGATGCCATTAATCGTGTTGAAACTATTTTCATGCAATACGTTTCATACCAAACACACAAACTGGCAGGAGAAACTTCATAAAAGAAAACTGCTCAAAGTCCCAATTGGCCAGTTGCAGTAGATTTCTAATCTCAGAGAAAGGAACCTGCTAGGAATACTTTAAATGAAGAAAACCTTACCAGTGAGGACACTGTGAATGATGTCTTCAGTTTTCACTGTCGGTTTCAATGAGCCTGTTATCCAAAACAAAAACTTTCTGGATGAGTTGACAATTAGTTGCATAGTGTTTTAGTAAAATATTTTCTTTATTCTCTTGTGAAAGAGTTCAGAAGGTTTTTATTTTTCATCCAAAACATGGCACTCAAAATAGTTGCAAGGCATTGAATAATCATTTAATGTAGCACTACTTTATCACATATTTGGAATAAGACTGTGCTATCATGTAGTGCAGGTGAATTACAAGTAGTGTAAGGTTAAACATGCTTTAAAATAAATAAAATGAACTGTTTTCATTTCAATGCAGTCTGCCCAATGTGTCAGTCTGCCAGTACCTGCGGACTGAGGCTGGTGGCCAACCAGTGAAGGGGGCTTCGGGGCAATGATGGGCGTGTGGCTCAGTCCGTTCTCTGCAGGCACCGTCGCCCTCTGGTCCACCTTAGACTCCGCGGGGGCGTCGCTCCCTGCTTCCACCTGGCCGTCACATAGAAAACTGGATGTGACATCACACTACTCACTATTGCACCACTTCACAACACACATCAATGCAGAAAAAGAAATATAGCTGAAAATACATGACACTGCTCCTAGATGTTTACGGGTGGTGACAAGAGGAAAAACACCAGCAGCCACATTTCTTTTCAGACCATCACTTGTTGTACCTGTGTCCTGCAGGAGAGTTTGTAGACATAGCTCTGGTAGCCCACTCTCAGCATGGCTTAATGTGGCGGCTCTTAATTTCCCGTCGGCTCGCTCTTATCTCCACGCTCTTATCTCTCCAACCTCAATGTGACTTTAAATCATCCCGGTCCTCGTCATGCCTGCCACATCCCTTCCTTCCCCTGCCCGAGTTCTCCGCACTTTTCGCCGCACGCTGTGCGCCGCTACCTCCTTTGCTCACTGTTGCCATGGTCACAACATGAAACATCCCACTGTCGGCCCGCCTCGTGGGTAATCGCATCAGCTGGCAAAAACAGATAAAAGAAGTCCCCCAGGAACTACCTTTCTTCCCAGCCCCCTTTTTCTAATAACCCCAGATAACCGGGTCCCGTTGTGCCTCTCATCCTACATTTATCTCTGCCTCAATCTTAGAAATTGCTCTCGCGCCTCCTCTCAGATATCATCCTTTTGTCTGCTCCCTGTTGTAACGCGCCTCCATCAATCCTCCGCTACTTGTTTCCGTCAAATCCATTTTGAACTGAACCGTTCAGCCAAGACTCTCACCGTGCTCTCAGTTCCCTTCACATGAACTGACTGTTCCGGCAAAAATCTTTCCTCCTGCTATTATTGTTGAAAATAATGACTCATTAGCACTTTGCACTCTGACCTTTCCTTGTATGTCAATTTTTTTATAAAAGTGGTCAAGACTTGCTAAAATCGTTGAGCTGCTTGACATTTAGGTGACGTTCAAACCGAGGCATGTGTGAATGTTAAAGGTCAGCGTCAACTCAGCTTCAAACTTTTACGGTTTTTTTAACTAAGCAAACTCTCATACTGAGTGTGAAGACACGAGACACAGTTACTCGGATGTTAACAATCATTTGACCTGATTCGGAAAACTGATTCAGTGTTGAGAAAGCATGATGTTTAGTTCACTTCATACGACTTTACTAATTTAAGCTTACAGTGGATGAGAAAGATGCACAGATTACAGTGTTGCTTCAGAAAACAGCATCTTATTGAAGTGAAATGGAGAAAACGTTGCAAAGAAATTTAGCTGAGAGCGTAGGCAGAACTATTATTTCATTTTTTTCAGACAAATGTAGAAATTGATGATGCGTAAAATAACTTCTTCCCTTTTCAATTAAAACAACACGCACACTGATAAACATATTCTACTAGGTCTACTTAAGAAATAAAGCAATGTTATTTGCATAATTTATTCATGTTGATTGTTTTTTGTTTAAAATTCTTAGTTTTTTGGGGGGGACTTGAAAAACAAAATCTAAGTAAAGTGAACTTAATTGTGTTTTTGTATATTTTCATTATATTCATCTGTGGTGCTTGGGAACATTTATGGCTTATGGGTATTGTAGTATTTGGTGTTTTGACTCACATTACTTAAATTATTCATGTTTGGGAAAACAAAATCACAATGTCATTGTATTTTGAGCAAGATTGTTGACTTCAATGCTCGATGTATTTCTGTAAAGATACTAATTTTGATTGTAATTATTGATTTCACAGATTAAATTAAGCTAAATTACCTTTTTTTTATTTACTGTTGGACATTACAATTTTTTCTCTGCATATCGCAGCTGTCAATCATTTTGATTTTGATGATACATTTTTAATCGCTGTGAAATTCGGTAAATGGGTCATTACTGATATAGTGTGGTCACATTTACACATCAGTGGTGATGGATACTACCACTGGGAGTAACTTGAGGACAAGAGCAGAGCAGAGTCACTCTTTAAAACATCAAACATGTAGAAAGCGCGTTCCTATCTGCAGTGTTTGAGTCTATCTGGTTTTGTGCTTTCTTGAATCATGACAACAGACTTTATGTGAGAAAAAAAATCTGCTATCTGAGCCTGCAGGTGGATGTTTGACAAAATACTGCAGCGCCTGTAGATGCAGTACAGTGTATCATGGGCGACCGGGAATGAGAAATGGCTTAAGGTCTGCTGATTATATCTGTGGTGAGCACCAGCCATGACTCATGAGCCGTCCTCTCACACCACGAGCTCTGGTAGATGTGGATTCTTACAGTTTGCCTCAGACTACATCCACTGGTCCCTTCGTTGTTTTATTCTTCAAATTTTAATGGCGAAAGTTCACCTCTTTGTCCCCCTCTTCCTCTCCTCCCTCCTCCAGTGTGAGGGCAGCCAGCTGATTGGCTCTCTGCTCCATCAGGTTGACGTAGCGGATGGGATTGGATAAAGCCTCGATGACATCTGTGACGCAGTTTAAAACAGCACTGATTGCGATGCACTCGTCCTCATAAAACCGTTGTTTTTCTGCCATCGGCGCGTTAGTAAGGTTTACCTGCAAACGTGTCAGGGACGTAGTCCTTCACTTCAACATAGACAAACAGCGTGGGTAACGTCAGGGACTGGTTCTTCTCATTCCTCAGACTGATGTAGTGATAGCCTGCAGGGTGTCAGATTATCAGCTCATGTCACAGAATAACAACAAAGTACTTTAACAACTAATACCGATGGTAAACGTTCTTCTTTCCAATGGTTTGGAGCCGTTCATGACATCTTTAGCTTTTTAAAAAAAAAGTATTTTTGAGGCTGGATTTCTAAAATATAAAGGCTAAATATGCATTTTGCTTTCGTATATTTTTAGGAACCACATTCATCGGAATTTAACCCTCAACCCTTAAGTGTTTTTAATGTCTCTTATGTTGAAAAAAATACATTGTGTCTTTATAAATAGATATGGTCTACAAAATGTTGTTTTGTATTTGGACTTATATCCTTTTCTTGGCTTTCTAAAAACGACGGCGGATGTGTATGAAAAGTTTTTCACCTGGACGGATGGCTGAGACGGGAATGATACGGTGGCCGATAAACTTCCCTCCTTCTTCAAACACGGCTATTCTCAGAGAAGCAAGATTGGGCAGCACAACCTAAGAAGAGCATAATAAAAGGGCACAAAAGGCAAGCGTCACTCTATTTTCTTCATCATTTTTAAACACCAATATCATATCCCATCATCAAGTTGAATGTGTATCACTATATTAATTCCAGAAATAAAATCAAAGTGTTATCCCTGGACTGTTTTGTAGCATATTTAAAAGGGAATAGAGTAGGAGTTAGAATCTGTATCTGCGTTGCTCTGAAGAGGTCAGAAAAATCTAAAAGGTTCTGAAACTAAATCACAGCCTCACCTTCTTGAAAACAATAGCCTCCTCCTCCCACACAGGGTTGATAGCGTTGCCCTGAGAGGTCTTGGTCTTAAAGGCTTTTCTCTTAGTGTCCACTGGCAAGCCGAACATGTCAAGCTCCGCGTACGTTCCCACTTTCTTATCTGACAGGAACTGGCCGGAGATGATCTGGAAGCAAGAAGGCAAAAAAGAGCAAAAGAGGGAAATGTAAAATAAAGCTTAGACAAAGCGACATGGAGACAGAGAAGTCAACTGGAGACTTTGCACACACCTTCACAGACAGTGTATTGGCCACTATCCCGTCAACTGTGCTCTCGGTAAAAGGATCAAAGTGCTTATCGTGGCGTCTCATGAACTCCGGTTTCAGCCTGAAGCCACATTTACCGTTGTACTCATACATGCCCAGATTGAGCTGCATTGAGAGATCTAAAGAGAGATATTGACAAAACTTTAAGTTCTCAAATACAGACAACATTAATAAAGCTGTAAATGTGAAACTTAGAGGTGTTTTTGCTGGCCCGTCCTCACCGATGGTCTGGAAGTTGAGAGCCACAAGCTGACAGCCAGCGTTCCAGAAGAGCTGAGGGTTGTAGTTTGAAGAATCCACTCGAGTGCCTTTAGGGTAGATCCTGCTCAGCTGCAACTTGTTGTATCTGCACACAGCTGGTTAAGGAGAAGACCGCATAACCAAGAAGAAAAAAAAACAAAAAAACAACTAATGCACACAATGCTTGCCGAAAATGTCATTTACTGAATTTGACTTATACGGTCAGTGAAGAATATTAATTTAAGTGAGAGAGAATACACTCTGAAGCAAAATGGGCCATAATTAAGCTTGGATAGACAAATGGGTAGTTATATGCTATAATTATCCTCTCAATCTTGAGTGGTCCCTTAAAAACTGTGAATTCTGAGACAATAATCTGAGACGAACACAACATTTCAGGCTGATTTGCTTATGATTGAGAAAAAATGAACAATGGGCTGCTTTTGGCAACAGAGTAAGTGATACGAGTATTAACCAATGGATCCAAATTACATTGGTAACTTTGATCAGGCGTGGTGAATCTCTAACATGAGAGAGGGATAAAGTACAGCATAGAGTGAATGTACACTTTTAGCAGAATGAAAAAAACCAAAACATCCTCCAGCATTCACCTTAATCCTGAAACATCTAACCTGCTTAAGGGAAACATTCTCACCTCTCCAGACCTGGATGGAAATTATATTAACTTTGATGCTAATTCCTTTCACTTGTGTGTTTACAACAATATATCAAAGGAAGAGAAAACAATAACAGCACATTAAGAGCCTATTTCAAGACTGTGACTTGTGTTGCGTATGTAGTATTTCTTCATTAAAAGTCAGAAAAGGATACTCCACAAACTCGACTGGGGATTTGGTCAGTTGCTCCAAAGCTTTGGTCTCTACAAAGGATGACATCTGGTAGCTGCGATTGATCTCTGTGTGTAGAAAGAATGAAATATGAAACATCAAGTACAAGTTCTTGTCACCTAAGCTACATAAACTCATACTGTAATCAAGCAATATCTTCACTCGAATTTAAAAAACAAACGTGAAAAAATTAGAGGTCTACTCCCTCAAAGAATCCACACATCGGCAACTAGTTCATGTCCAGGGTCGGATTTGGAATAAAAAATCAATTAAAATGGAAAAAAATGCATCGATGGGTTGGAAAACAAATCGCCTAAATTAAAACTCAAATCTGTGTTTTACAAAATGAAAGGCTGTATCGCAGACACTTTCTAATTAAAAGCCATCACCTGCCAACAAATGACACCTCATGTATGAATCAGACAACAACGACACCATTCATTTTAAAAAGAAAGAAATCCAACAAAAGGCTTTAATTGGCACAAGTCCAATGATGTGAGCAGCGTGAGCTTGGGAGTTATTAGCAGGCGGTTCACTCTCAATGTGTCCGAGGTGATTTAAAGACAATATTTCACATTATTCAGTCCGGCCTGCTGTGTGAAGAAGTTCTAATCACTATGCAGGACACATATATATATATATATATATGCACCCCTGGGGTAAAAATAAGGTGGGAACATAATACACCAAAGGGTGATATATACTCCCATCCCACCAGCAAATCCACCCAGCGTGTATCATTTATTTTCTGACATACAGTTCAGAGCAGTTCATCATTGCGTCATACTTTTGGAACACTCGAAGCTGTTAAACTTGACCGGCTGGATGTAGATCACCAGGTTGGACATTTCTTCCGTGGCAAATGCCTCGCTGCCTGCTGTGCCCTGTTTAGAAAAACACACAAGCAAATAAATATGCAAATCCAAAGCCGCACAGTGATTTACCGAAAGGCCAGTCCTAATGATTCCCGCGACTAATGAGAATTCATGAACTTTTGGCCACGAAGATAATCTCGTTATTCAGGGTTGTGGAGAGATCAGTGGTAATTATCAGTCAATATCAGACGTGTACTTCAACAGAAAAAATACACTAATGAGTAAGTGTCTAGTATCACCAGACCTCATCCATCGACCCCTTTTTACAGTCGTCATCGTCGTCATCTTCATCCTCACTTTCGGCCTCCACCTCACCTGGAACACGAGTTTACATTTCAAATCACAGCTTGCAGTTTTAGTTGACAGATACAATATTTGGAGCTCAGGCGAAAATGTTTAGGAATGCCACCCTGACTTTCACATTGATTTGACAGCCTTCGAAATAACTTTCTCGGATCATTTTGATCTCAGAGTTTAAAATCAGCCGCCTTCATTCAGTATGAAGCACTACTTATCCTTGAGCTGACAGTTTACAAAGTTGTGGATGAAGGAAATTAATTTCATTACTGTTGGTTGAGCTGGACCCAGCCTCTGCGCCCACATAATGACGGATCTGCTCTACATTTCCTACTGAATCGGAGGTCACGCCGACAGAGGAAATTAATTTCAACAGTGCAAAGGCTGAGCTGACCTATAGCTTCTCCAGCAGCCTAATGAGCTCCAGTGAAGACTGGAGTCTCTATTCATGTCATACGTATGACTCACCAATAGACTTTCTGCCCTGCGGTCTCAGGTTAAGCTCGGCGCCTTCAGACGGTTGTGAAGAATCTGCCATCTCCTCTTTAGTTGAACCTGTGAAATGAAAAAAAAGAAAGAAAAAAAAAAAACAACAACAAAAAGGGTTTTTCCATTTGCTCTTTCAATCTTTAACGTTTAGAAATTACAGCTTTATTCTCTCACAGTGTCATCTCACTTTCCTGCTCTCAAAATTAATTTAACGGTGGTTCTTTCTCTTGCTCTCATCATTGATCTTCCCATAATGAGTCTTTTCAGAGGGTTAATGACTTTGAAGGGTCAGTATCAATAGGTTTACAGCTTGTACTGCCAGTTTATCTACACCAGGGGGCAGTGTGGTTGTTTAAAAAAAGGCAACTGCAAGCTGCAATCACAATAAACTGAAGAGGGGAGATTGTAAAAATGTATACAACTGTTTGCGCGCGCACAGGCACACACACACACACACACACACACACACACACACACACACACACACACACACACACACACACACACACACACACACACACACACACACACACACACACACACACACACACACACACACACACACACACACACACACACACACACACACACAATACATATAAACGGATGCCAAAACTGACTGTAGCCAGAACGAATGAGGGAAAAATAAAACCAATGAGCACCTGTAAAAATATAAAAATCCATAAATTAAGATGAGACGGTTACAGCACGATGTACACACAGCTGCACACACACACACAGCTGCACGCGCACACACAGCTGACACACTTAGACACTTGCAGGCAGTTACTTACCAGTGTTTAGCATGCCCCAGTGACAAGCAGTGCATAAGCCTGACAGGGAGTGTATGCAACAGCCAATAATACCCCCAGCTGATGGAGAGTGCCATGAAAATGATGAATGATAACCAATAGCACTGCTTCGCTCCAATGAGTCGGTTTCTGGATGGCATCGGGGGCCTGGATCCACAGTGCAGATGGACCCCAATAAGCCAGATTTTAAATCCAAAGCGGCACATATCAGCAGGGACACGCCATGGTTTGATGGCTCTGTTAATGGCGGAACGAGCGGCCGGACTGATGTGATATGGAGAATGCAGCCATACCTGCACTCGGGGAGGAGGGTTCGCACACACTGGAAGAGTCGCTGCAAGTGTTGGAGACTTGCTCGGAGAGTTTCTTCTTGGTGCTTCCACCCGTCTTGTGATGTTTCTTTTTGTTCTTTACCAGGATCTTCCCCATCAGCTCCATGGGACTGGGCAGCGGCACGCCAGACTCCAGCTGAGGGAGACAGGTGGAGAAAACTCATTAAATCACATAGAGAGAAAGGATTTTTTGTGGGGGGGGAGATTACTCCTGTATGAATGTGTGATGAAGCAATGTGAAAATGTGACAGACGAATAAGTGAAAATGGTTGGCGCACAGAGTTGTGACGAATTAGGTTATTAAAGGCAAAAATTCCTGCCTTACGATGTGCATACTTTCATGGCCGCTATTCTAGAAAAGCAATGTGAGATTTCAACTCCTTTATCTGTGTGGGGGGCTTGTGGTGTGAGTGTGACGGGCCTCTGGGGGTTCAGCGTCAAACACAAACGCACACTTTCTCAGGGGAACGAGCCAAAAGTGGGCAAATCTTTGATTTATTTATGGGGTACACTGTTTTTGGATTCCATAGTTTAGTGATATTAAGAATTCATCATCAAGAGAGTCGACAGTGATGTTGTGTACACACACACACACACACACACACACACACACACACACACACACACACACACACACACACACACACACACACACACACACACACACACACACACACACACACACACTCACACACACACACAGCCACTGAGTTTACAACTAATCAGCTTTAAACTTAACCTCCCTTTAAACATTTCCCAGTGTTACTTGAATTTCCTCAAAAGGCAAGAAAGCAGTGATTCAAACACCAGCTTCAGCCAAGATTTGCTCTCCAATAAATTTGTTTCTCAGCTGCTACGTGCATCCAACTGCACCTTTCTACTGCTGCTGCTGGGAAACGATACAATAAAGAACATACATCCTGTTTGCGCCGAACTTCCCTCAAACATTTCCAGTAAAACACAAAAGTGGCTGTTGCATGAAATCTTAACTGCACTCAAAGGTATCCTATTGAATTAACCTATGAATTACCTCAGCGATGAGTTCAACATTGTTCCTTAAGTGTTTTATTTTTCTATTTTTTATCATGTATAACAAGGAAGTAAAATATACCTTTAGTGAAATAAAAAAAATAGAAAAAAAACCTTTAAAAACCTGTTGGGATAGATGCGTGTACTTTTTCATTACACCAGAACAGTGACGGCTTTCTGCAGGAGGTGAAGTCAGTGTTTATTTACTTCATATTTCCTCATATTTTTCACATGTCGAAATCTTACGAGGTTTAACTTTTTCCTTATATGTCCTAATTCATACCTGTTCTGTTCCTCCTGTGCCTACAGTTGGATTTTATACAGTGTCACTGTGCAAGAGGACACATTGACTTGAAGAGGACTAATGTTCATCTACTAAAGGATTTATTTGTGCACTGAAAATCTGATTTCAAGCACACAAGTTGGGAGTTCAGTATTTAACTTGCTAAACTTATTAAACTAACCTTGTTAAACTTGAAGCATCCATCATGCACGCACTGAAAGTGGATTGCGCTGGAAAGTTTGAAACACTTTGTAGCCAACAGTGATAAATCAATTATATTTGCATATTAACTTTTCACTAAAAAATAATAAGAGGTGTCTTGTTACAAGTGTAATTTCCAAACGGAGCTTTGAGACCACATGGGTGCTGCATTTAAGCTTGTGAAAATGAACTTTGCACATGCCGAAGAAAAGCTGGAGATCTAAGAAACAAAATTATGGGTTTTACATTTATATATTTTTCTTCCGCATGGTTTTCAGCGCGTGCAAAAACTTCTGGAATAAATTGCTCGGACTTTTGTTAACTATTCAGCAAATCGTTTCCACAAAACAAAAAATGCAACAAACTGTGGCCACGTTTCCACATAACCGGGTATTTACAAAACAGTGGTATTTCTTCGCGTTTGGGCCTTGAATTTACACATAAACGCAGCTACGAGTCACCACAAACGACGATTTCTGAAAACTCCGGCCACAGTGGAAATTTGGAAAAGCCCAGTGTCTCCGTTTGCATCTAAAGAAGGGTAGACGGAGATTTACGTCACAATTCGTGACGTCGTGTTTTTTCCAGGATTCTGATCATGGCTTCATGCATCCTCGTTACACTGCCCCCTACAGGTTTGGAATGCTCATAGTCACTCTGAACCAGATGTATAAACAAAGATTTTTTTGTAAACGTAGAGGAAGAAATATCCATTTTTGTAAAAATTACGTGTAAACATGGCCTGTGGAAAGTCGGCGGAATGAATTTTGGAGGGATACTCGTCAGCAGCGAGCGGCAGGCACACACAAAACTTTTATCTTGGGTTTTTTTTAGTTATCGCTATAAATCTATTTTAAAAACATTAAAAAAAAATGCTTCAAATTATTGCTTTTGTCAAAGCGACACGTTAATATTAAGTCTACCAACGAAAAGAGGAACGTTCTCACAAAATTAATTTGTTTGTCTATTACACTCACATTCAAGTGCGTTTTGAAGTCAAGCACCTTTTCAAAAACGGGATGTTCATTGTACGACTCATTAAACTAGTTTTGGTCCATTCTTTGAAGCTGAGACCACTTTGAGTCTCTCTGGTGTCAAATCTTTGTTTAAAACAAGGGAACAACTTCCCTCTGAGGAGGGATTGCCGCTTCGTATCTGTCATTGTAAAAGCTCCAGAATACACAAGATAAGTGGGCCTGGAAACGCAGTGACTGTAGAGTAATGAAGTCTTGGATTAAAGGTGAATCATCTTCCATATGCATTGTGTTGTTAGTCTTCTGGCTACTCTCACTCCAGCAGTTTATATTTGTTCTCGCGCTCACATTTCTCTCGATCTCGCCTGCTTCCCTCTAACGAGTACCTCTCGCCCTGCCAATTCTGCTCCGTCTGCAGATTAAAACTAAGTCCCAGCAAGATGAAAAGGACTGCAAGACAAATAGTTCTCTCAATATTTCATAATTTTCCAGCAATTACAGTGAATCAGATTTAGAAATACTGCTTTCGTTGGTATGATGAATCCAGCAGAGAGAGAGCAGTCAAACACTTAGATTTGTAAAACATTTTAGGTGATTTCAACACTCTTAGTTTAACTGGAAAATTAAAAAAAACAAGACAAAATAAAATAAAAACACTTTACCAGGCTCCATTGTTCAAACTGAATACCAGCTTTGTGAAGTGGAGACGGTGGAGCATTTCATGTTCCTAAGAAAGCTGTAATCCCCTTTATTCTCACTCTGAGCTGCCCTGGAACCAATCAAGCTATATTACCCTATCTGCCCCCGTCCCAATGGACCTATGGAGCTGATATCCCATTCGATGCGGTCCATACCCGGCTGTCTCGATGCCAGAGGGGAGAGGTTGTCATTGCCCTCACCTTTCCCAGTTATTACATGCTGAGCAGTAGAAATCTCATTCCTCAATGGCACTTTCTCTGGCTGTCTCTCTAAACTTTCCCCTTGGTGTCTGTCCCCCCCCCTTTCTCCTTGTCTCAGCCACTCCATTCAAAAGGCTTCTTCCTGATAATACTTCAATGTCAAATCCAGTCAGAAGGCTGTAATTCTCAGCGGGCGGTGTGTTTGGCAGTCGGTTGCGCTAGAGGAGCTCCCTGTGTGTGTGAGATAATGCCGCAATCCGACTGCCGGGAACTTCAGCTGCTCAATCGTGTCAGACCAACAGGGACAATGACATCCCCGGTGAATACCACAGGAGGAACAAGTGGCATGTTAGAGTACATATATGTGCTCGAGAGGTTTTCATGTGCCAGCCAGACATCATTACAGGTGTCTGTAGTGTGTGAGTGTGTGTGAGAGGGAGAGAGCTTGTGCGACAAGTGTCTACATTTCACGTAAGTGCGTGCGTCATTACACAAAAACGCCTTTTGGGAAGGGGGGGGGGGGGGTAACAGCTTTCGACCACAAAGGGACAAAGCAAGCTTTTGACTGGTAGCCATGGTAACAGAGGAAAGGCTGATAAAGGGCTACCAAGACCAGCCACGTTCAGATTCCAGCATGAAACACCTCCATTTAATCTTAAAAGCCTGTCGTTTGCTGTCTCTCCTGTGATGACGGAAAGATGATGCGAAGGAATAAAAACTACTGAGGGTCAAATGTTTGAAAGTTAGTCCCTTGTAAACAGCTACAGGTGTGTGTAGGAAAGAAGATAAGTGGAAAGAGTAAGAGACAAAGTGTAGAAAACCATTTAGGAAAGTGCCCGAAGTGACAGAATGAGGATGAACCACGACGACACGTTTTGAGAGGTGCCGGGGGCATGTCGATAAAGTGCGATATGTGAAAAAGACAGAGAGGGAGAGTGAAGAGGACAACCAGTCAGAATATGCTCTGTTAAAAAAAAAGATAAATGAAGACATACAATGTGTGGACATATGGGAATGTGTTTTACTGTAGTGAAGGAGTGAATGAGGGAGGGAGGGAGGGAGGGAGGGAATGTGTTTTATGATAACAGGTAATTGTGAATCAGATATTTACTGTGTGTATTCTATGTATTTCTGCTTGTCTGATGTATCTTGGTGTTGTATGTACTGTTTCTTCTTTTACCCTCTGAAAAGCCCTTCCAGGGACGATAAATAAATAAATTGAAATTGAAATTGAAATATGACTGCACATTAAAGATTGCCTGTACATCTGAACAGGAAGCAGTTTTTGAGGGCGCTTCGTCTGAATCCCTCCCTTCCTGGGAGTTGTATATTGTAGGTATACGTGCGTGCATGTTAAAAACATAAAGGGAACGAGCATGGGAGTAGAAGCGCATGCATATGTAATGTTTGTGTGTGGGTGTCTGTGCATCTTATGTACTCACGGGATATTTCTCCAGGGGCTCTGTCAGTAATGCATCTCCAAATATTGACCGACAGTACTCTGCCATCTTAGCCTGCTGCTTTGGTCTTGAGAGACATCACACACACACACACACACACACACACACACACACACACACACACACACACACACACACACACACACACACACACACACACACACACACACACACACACACACACACACACACACACATTATTTCTCAAAAAATAAAAATAAAAAATCACTATACTGAATTTGTATGTTGCTCCTCAGAATCCCCTTGGAGCCATTGCGGATGAAAGAACCAATCACAATCTTCCCTCCAGCTCTGTGGCTGATTGCAATAAAAGGCTTATTTAACAGGGCTTACTGATGGGCAGCACCCATCAATAAGATCAACAACCTTGGGCCCCGACTGATCCGCTGACTTACGAGTCCACGTGGTTCTCAAACGACAGGATGATGGGGAAAGGTGAGGTCTTGAAGGCACACTCTGCGATAGCCTCGATCACCTCCTAGAAATCCACAAACAAGAACAAATACCAAAAGGTGGTGTGAGGTTATCTTGATCTGCACAGTGTAAAACACGTTGAAAACAGCCAGGTTTGCTCTTGGTTCATGCTTTTGTTGTTCATGGTTAAAACAATCAGGAGGTAGAATTTTAAATAAATATTCATTCTATTATTATAGAAACATGAAATAAGATTTATTGGAAAACCATAAGTGTAAAAGGTAGGCAGTTCAAGGGTTATATATGAATATATACATGTAAAATTATTTCTGCTTAGCGCCTGCTTACAAAAAAGGCATCTCCGTAACACCCCAGCCTGTGGATCCCAACAACCTCAACATTTTTGAGAAAAAAAAAAGTATGCACAACATATGATCTTTGAGTTTATAGCATGATTGATGCTTTTAAACATTTTAAACCCCCAATTCCCAAAAAGTGTGTTGAAACAGAATGAAATCATTTGCAAATCTCAGAAACTCATCTTATACCCGCGAGAGCGCAAATAACATGTTCAATATTGAAACTGAAACTTTTCACAGTTTTCTTGGAAAAATGATCCAATATTGAATCTGATGACATCAACGCCTTTGTGAACAAAACAAAGGGCAGATAATTTAACAAATACTAACGATGGCTGTCAAGAGGTTAGTAACATGGCTGAGTCTAAAACAAGTATTCCACAATAAAGACGTACTGCAGAAATAAGCAGTGACTGCATCCAGAAATTGTGGAACAACTTTAGGAAAAATGTCTTGAAAGACTTTGAAAGGCCCACCGCTTTACAAATAGAAAGATTCAGAGCACAATAAACATTTATACTGAACACTTGTGACGCCGCATTGAAGACTAATGGATATCTCCGCATGGCCTTGGGAACACGTACAGAGATCAGCTCAAATTTTAATGAAATGATTAAATGTCTCACTTTCCCATGTTGTTTATGTTCAGTTGGAAATTCATGAGATTCAAAAATCGTGATGCATTTTTAGTTCCATTGAGTAGCCCAACATTTTTGGAGGTGGGGTTTTCTTGGTTCTGCTGCTAAACTTAAAACCTGCAGACAATGCAAGAGGAGTGAAGACTAATTTTCAGAAAATAAAACATGACCCCCCCCCCCCCCACATTGACAGTTATTATGGCTATGTAATTGTAACACTTCCAACAGTGCAGGTATTCTGTGAAGCCGTATTTCATTTTAACACTGGAGGCTGTGAACACGATGATCAATAGTGTGCACCAAAGTGCTTCTCACATCCAAACTTCAGCACAGTGATGTTACAGCGAGCCGAGGGATGAGTTGGTTCTACATGTGATATCAGATTTCTAAGCCACTGATTGCTTGAGCAAATTACATCGTTATTACAGACAGCGTCAGTTCCTTCAATGCATTAATTTCCATTTGCTCAATCTCCTCCTTCTCCACTCTTTCTCGATTTCCCTCTTCCTCTAATTCAATCAGGGTTGTTTAACTTCTTCTGTTACTGTCGTTAGATCTAAATTTCCCCCACTCATCAATCATCAATTCACACACATTTCTCTTATTTCCTCCCATCGCTTTCTATGCCATTAGAATTTTATGGCCTCTTCATCTCTCAATGCATTTTCTTTTTTCTTTTTGTCCTCCAATCGTTGGAGACTTCAATTAATTGCCCCTCAGCGAATCTCTTTAGGGCTATTCAGTGCATGCCCGTCCTTTACGATTCGCCATCTGCTACATGCAAGACCCACTTTTGTTTCTTTCTCTTATTTTATTATTTTTCTATGCATTTGTCTCACATGTTTCGCTCCCTGCTGAATATTACGATAGTGCCATTAGTCACCGTAGGTTTCTCAATTTCGGATCTGTTTTTAATACTTGCTTAGGACAGTCTGCCGTTGCCTCGCTTGATTCAAATTACACAACAAATAAGGATGTGTGTAATCCAGAAAATTATAACTCTTCTTTAGACGGGCTCTCGTCACAGTTGTCAGACCCACGTTAAGCTACTACTAATGCGTAAAGAAGCCTCTAATGCAGCTGTGTCGCTCTATTGTGAAACGGTTTGTTACCTCAGACTGTGATCATCATCAAATATGTCTATGCTTCACAGGACACATTTATTCTCTGCATGTATACCCTTCACACAGATAATTTCAATTAATCTGTTTGCAAAGAGAAGCAGAGTGAACCAATCGGATTGCTACTGGAGCATTTCTTCATCAAAGTCAGTGGATCTTCAGCACCCGATTGAAGCATTTTCTTTTGAATTATAATAAATATTTTGTCCTACTTTTCTACTTTGCAAATAACGCAGTAAGCAAACATTTTGAGAATCTAGTGAAAGTTTTTAAACACAGGAAATATAGAATTTTAGTCACTTTTACTCTTTTAAACAGGTATTATTGTACAGAAATGGCATGTAGGCAAGTTTATGTGAGACTTGTAATAGCCTCGGGGGGGTTAATTGAAATGATTAAAGCTTAAGTCACATTATTCTTATACAATCTATTTGATGGACTTTACTGGAAACAAATGTTTATTTTAAGTAGGCAGGCAATCAATGAGTTATTGCTTTAAATCGACACCCCCCCTCTCCAAAAAAAAAGATAAAAAAAATATTTGAAACTAACTTAACAGAGAAATGACAACTGATGTCATCAATATCTAATGTACCGATACACATCTTTAACGGTTTCTATTTCAGTGGGGAAAAAATTAACTCTCATCTTTTGTTTTTCACAGAAACATAGCAAGTTATTTGTTCAACCAGACGGAGCATGTGCACAAAAAGCCCATTACGTCATGTGGTGTATTACCCAGCATGCCCTTCTCTGGGTCCATAAAGAAACACATTAAAACACATCTTTATGGGAACATGCACCAGTCTCCTCCTTCTCCTTCTCCTCCTCCTCCTCCTCCTCCTCCTCCTCCTCCTCCTTTCCTCACCCACCGCCCATCAAAGCCTTCACCTATAACCCCGTCTCCATCCTCTCTTTGTGCTACCTTGAAGGAGATTTCAGTCGTCATGGTGAAGCCATGAGTGATGACAGGCTCTTCTTCTGTGGTGCGACCCTTCCAGCAGTCCAGTTCGATGCAGCGGCAGCCGGAGAGGAGCACCTGCTTGTACATCTCGACAGAGGAGTTGCCTGCGAGCTGGCCGGCTGTGAACACACACACACGCACACACACACACACACACACACACACACACACACACACACACACACACACACACACACACACACACACACACACACACACACACACACACACACACACACACACACACACACACACACACACACACACACACACACACACACACACACAACTTCACATAACTGCTGTAGTGATCCCAAAGGCACCAGGATGCCTACAGAAGCCTTTTCCTCCCACTTTTTAAGAGCTCATTAACTGTATTAGTTGCTAACATGCAGGAAAAACAATAGAATTGCGTTCATCTGCAGCAGGCAAGCAAATCTCATCACCCCATCACCATTAGAAGCAATTATCTCCTCGCGTTAGCAGCAGGCCTTCCTGCAACACAAGTGGAGCTGTGTCAAAGTGAGAGGCAGATCTGTGGTCTCACTTCAGGGTGCATCATTCATTTCTTCCCCTTTTTTCATTTCCTTTCGCACTTTTTTTTATTTCTCCACTTTGACTGGCACCCTTAATTGAATCTATTAGGGAAACGCTTTCGCTGCAGAATGAGTGTATGTACTGTGCATTGAATGAAATGTTAATCTAACTCAGATCAATGGGATGAAATGCGTCAACATGAATGAAAACGCCAGTCATGCCGTCGTAAGCATTTCTTTCTGCGTGGCACTTTCTCATCACGTTATGAAATAGAAACCTCACAGGAACAGAAACAGACTCCACATTTCTGTTTCATCTCTGTTGTAAGTATGAAAATACTACAAAACAAACCCCAACAATATCCGTGGGAATGAAATCAAGAGGACCTGCTGTTTGTTTTTCTCATTTCTCAGTCTTGCAGCCTATAAGGCGAGGCCGTTACAGAAATTCAATTTTTTCCATCACTGGAGAAATCTGATGCACTCGAAAGATTCAATGCTCTCCAGTTCCCCCCTGAATAGATTTGAATAGATGAATGCTAATGTCCATTGAAGGGAAAATGGCCCCTGTATTATGCCTGCCATGCTCGCGCACTGCTGGGAACCAGTTACTGTGACTACCAGTCCAAAGAAATATTTAACCCATGAATATCAATGAATTGAGTCTCATGCCATGACTTGATAACCTCTTGAGGGGTAACGCTGGAAAGGGGGCCTGGTATGCACCGGCACGTCTGATTGACTGACCCGCAAGGTGAAAAGCTGAGTGTGTTCATTTGTGCAACAATAATTGTGTTTGTAAATGAATGACTGATCGGTTCGTTTGTTGAGGAATAGACGACGCACCTGTGCAATCAGTCAGGAGTTAAATCAACTCGAGTGTGAGCATGTGCAGGGAAACAGAGCAGATGCCACTCTTTCCATATGAAAGAGGTTTTTGTGTGTGTGTGTGTGTGTGTGTGTGTGTGTGTGTGTGTGTGTGTGTGTGTGTGTGTGTGTGTGTGTGTGTGTGTGTGTGTGTGTGTGTATACCTGTGAGGTATGTGTTGTGTGAGGAGTTGATGAAATAGTGGGAGAGGGGAAGGGTCATGTCTTCACTCTGGTCCAGCTTCTCAGGGGGCATGATGCTGTTCTCCTCCCCGTTCAGGTACCTGGCGAAGCCTTCCACCGAGATCTGACCTGCAGGAACACAACACTTTAGTCCAGACAGATGTCCAGATTCCAAATCCTGTCTCTGGAGATAACTCAATGTTTCCAGCTGTCTATAAATTAGTTAAAGCAAACAAAGAACTCTTCGGATCTCGAGCAATATTCACATTGGTGCAGCGAATAAAAAGATCAGAATGTCTGTTATTTTTGGTAGAATACTTCTTAAACTCCCTCGCAAAGTCCAATTCTTTCTCTTTAAAATGATGCCACATTTGTAAAAAAAAAAACATGTATTTGTGGGATGGGTAAACGAGATGATTATGTGGGTTGCAAGAATGAAATATTTGTCAAATCTCCTCTGACAAACAGCTTTTCTGTAATGTTGACTCTCGGTTAGTGTTATTTGGTGGATTGGATCATTTCCGTCTGAAGAAACAAGAGATCCTGCCAACAGTTTCTTAATTGAACAAACAGGATCTTCAGAAGTGTGTGGAAGAGCCACACACAATCATTTTCTTACATTTCTTTGGGGTGGGACTGATAATTAAAACGTCAACAAATAGTTCCACTGTTTATAGACTTGTTCATGGGCACTGTGTGATATTTGGAATCGATCCTAAAAAAAATACTAGTAAACAAAACTGGTTTTAATCCATAGCTGTAAACAACTGCAAATAAGCCGTATAAACTGAGGTTTGAGAAGAGTTAGTGGAAAAATACAGTATTCAGCGGTTTGAGAGTGTAATTCAGCCAATTATTCAAGAAAAGAGCATATCTTCAGATTGGTCGGTAGAAATTAATTGGCAGATCTGAGGTCCTGCAGACAGGAAAACTAAGTCATTAACGTTCTCCAGGTAAGCACAGTTTAGATCTTTTCATAGAATTTGTTGGCAACATGAAACATATTGAACACAGCTTGACTTATCTTCAAAAATACCTTGAACAAGGTCCTAGACGTCCTTACGTCCTTCAACACCCCCCCCCCTCCCCCAACTGCTCAATAAAACATGTTATCTTCTTTCTCTCATGAAGTATATTGACTTTGACTCTTTGCATTGCACACACACCATTATAAAAAAAGAGTTTGGTGAAGTGAAGTGTTTGTACGCAACACCTTGAACACAAATACAGCAGGTGTTCTCAAATAGACGTCTGCACAGTTATTTACACGTTTTTAAAGGTCAAATTACAACTGCGATCATAATCGCTGATTAACGCCGCACTGAGACGACATTATTCATTTGCTTTTGCCATTTGTGATTGGTTTTTATTGTCTGTTTAATTTCTGTTTGCAGGTGTGAACAGTTAGTTTGAAGCCATAAACTAACAAAAACAAACTAACTGATGGATAACAAAGTGAATGTGTTTCTCAATATTTCAGGCTCTGGTGGGTTGAATCACCATTGACACTGAGTACAATAACTTAAGCAATTAGCCGATAAACTGATGCCCTTGTAGTTTACTCTTCCCTTGTTTGCATTATTTGCCAAGGTTACTAATGTTAAGCTTCGCCTTTTTTGCTGTCATCACCGAGCTCTTGTCCTTGCTGAACCTGAAAAGTGAATAACGCTGGATAAATAAGTAATAAGTACTTGCTGAAATGTTCAAACCATCCTCGCTCCACATTGGCGTCTCCACACATCACACAGCGCACCTGCACCGGCCACATTTTGAACACAACGTGCGCGCTCCGAGTAAAACCAAAAACACCTCCTCCGCCCTCCGACACGCTGGCACGTGGAATTATGCTCGATATGCTAAGTGATGCAAGCTTTGACTAGTGCAGCGGGTCCCTCCGGCCACTTTATGCTAATTAATGCGACGCCGCCCTCTGCAGAGTTGCTGGACTAATTAACGCTGGCTGCTGTCTGTGACATCCCAGCTTGCGTGTACTCTGCGCCTTACTCCCCGCCGACTCCCAGGACCTCCCATTGCCGGGCGGGGGTCTGACCTCTGTGCCACGCATGCACACACACACACACACACACACACACACACACACACACACACACACACACACACACACACACACACACACACACACACACACACACACACACACACACACACACACACCGACACAGTCACCCGAGTTCTCAAGACATTTGTAGGTCAGACGGAAAAATGGTGTTAACATAGCAGGGATTATATGTGCGCCTGAGCGAGAACCTACAGGTGTTAAAATAAAGGCAAGACTGCAAAGGTGAGGCTGTACAAAAGGCTGCATGCAAGGCGAAGTAAAAGAAAGAAAGAAAAAAAAAAAAAAACTTTAACTAATGGTTACACTCTGCTGAGCCGACAGGAAAAAAACTGTAGTCGGGATTTATTCTCCTGCTAAAATGTAAGACAGAGGTGAACAAATGGACGCAAACACACAAAGAGCTTTCTTCTTCAAATTCACGAAGGTGGGATGATGAGGCAAGCACCCACTCAAGAGTTTCTGAGGTTTTTAAATGTCTTGTTGTAGCTCACATTTTATTCATCTGCCTTTAAACAATGCCTGAGCCATTCAGTGCACACAGACTTAAGTAGTCAGGGACAATGACTAAAGCCTGAAGAGATGAAAGGTGTGACAATAAAGCCTCCAGAAGGTTGAAGTACATTAATTTGAGCGATAAAGCACGACAACGCAGCAAATTCTCCGCTCTTCTGCCGTTACATGGACTAAAAAGTAATGTACTACTAAAAGTAGCAATCTGATCAAACATCAATCTTTCTAACAACGGATTGTTATAAAACTTAATGCACAGTGTTAAAAAAAATGGCGGTGGTAATGCACGACTGGTCGATGCAGGAGATTTAAAACGCTCTCTCTTCTTATCTTACTGGCCTCTTTGGTATTGCAGTTTCGAAAGAAGCACAGTAAGCTCGATTACTCCAGCTAAAAAAAAGAAATCCACTTGCGATACTAGTATCACAATGTAAAACTTCATGGGATGATATCGCGGTCATATAAACACATCAATCTGATCACTTTATTCATGAGAAGAGGAATATCTGAGATATGGAGCAGAAAGAATTCAATCACACACTGACAAAAAGTGACCAATGATAAATATCTCCTGTGAATGTGTGGACACACACACACACACACACACACACACACACACACACACACACACACACACACACACACACACACACACACACACACACACACACACACACACACACACACACACACATATAGGCAGCCATGTGGTGCAATCGAAGAGCATATGATAGGTAGGCACACAGCCACCCATCACCTCATGGACATTTTTATATGCATGTGAGTCCTTGAGGAGAGCAAAACTGTGTAGCTCAGTGTGTGTGTGTGTGTGTGTGTGTGTGTGTGTGTGTGTGTGTGTGTGTGTGTGTGTGTGTGTGTGTGTGTGTGTGTGTGTGTGTGTGTGTGTGTGTGTGTGTGTGAAGGTAGCATGTGGAGCTCTGGACCTCTCTGCGGAGCAGATGGCAGCATTTCCTCTGGCTAGATAAATACTTCACATGGGGAAATCTGTCACTGGGACAGAGAAGGGCACGCTTCCAAAGAGTCTGGGACAGGATGAACACACCACATCACAGTAGGAGCACATCACAGTGATCAGAGCCGAGAGCTTCTGCAGTCAAACTGAATATGTGAGCGCAGTTTAAAAGAGAACGGGAAAAAAAAATTCAAATAAATTTGTATCGCGCGGTTCATTTTGTCACATGAAAGGGAGTGAAGTAGGGCCTTTCATTCAGGAGGTTTTACTGAGAGGACACTTGTGCACTCATGCTTGGTTCATGAAACAACGTGCCCCTGGGCTGACATCTAAAAAGGCCCAACTCGCCAAAAAATAAAAAGCCACGCATTGCTTTTATGTATTTTTGTTTTGTACCTTCAATTACTTGTTTTGGACATCACATTTTTCCTAGTGATGTCATATTGTCATATTTATATCAGCTCATACTGTGTCTGCTGTTAATTGTTTTGCAACCATTTGTATAAATTCTGTGCTTTTGGTTTCCTTCATTCTAAACACTTGTGACTTACAAGCTCTGTTACAGTCTTTGCTGATTAATTACAAACAAAAATTTCACATTCAACAGGAATAAATCATGATATCAGTAAAGGACTTTTTTCGTTTTTTGTTTTTTTTAAACGTTGAATTAATTTCATTCCATGCAGGTTAAATATATTGTTATGCTGCTCAATACTACATTTCTAATACTTTATGCTAAACTGGTCTAAAATAGGTACATACAGTAATGTGATTCTATATTTCCTCAAGGAGGATGATGACCATCTCACTACATATTGAGAAACATAATTTGTACTCATTCTGCAATATATTTTGATATTGTTCACCTCAGATGCAGCATAGCTTTAGAAGCTTGATACCTGGGGCGTGCAATTAATATTCCACTTTTAAGAATATCCATACATGCAGATCTAATCTCAAAGAGCCCTCTGGGATTGCTAAATATTTTCTTCTACATTTTTCACAGAAGATTAACGGGATGTGAGTTGCTGAGTTTGTGTTGCCTTATAGGCCCCGAAGAAGGAAAGCTTCAGACACTGGCATGTAGATAATTTAAATATACGAAGGTGAACGAGGCATGTTCAGTATTTGGTGATCTAACATGATGGGGAATCTCTCCCCAGTGATTTGCTCGGCGGTAAACACAACATGGTGTAAAATAAGACACCCATTTTGGCACTCTTAACATGATTTCCAGCAGAGATAAAAAAAATTGGAATTGGCGCATCCAAGCGTTCGCCGCCTGATATCTGGAGTGGGATGTTCTCCAGTATTGGCAGCTTCCTGTCCCCTGACAACATGACAGCACAGCGTGTCCAGGAGTGTTGGATCTCCTACACTCATCCATCTCACTTCTTAATGAATTATTTTGATGCTCTGATTCGGCAGTTTTGGAATGAGCACCAGTCACTTACCGGGGTATTTATGCAGCATGCACTGGCACCAGGAAAGGGGCATTATATTAGCCTATAAATAACACAGATGATTAGTAATATAATAGAAAAACACTGAGTTGTTGTTCTGCAGTATGAGAGGTTTCTCTCCTTCCTGAGCTCACCTGTACGACATGAACACGAGTGCCTCGGCAGTCGAGGCCTTCTGTTGTAGATAACACATTTTATTATAGAACATTAGGGCTTACTAGTGTGGACCCAGCGAAAAATCCTCCATGTTATTTGCTTGAAACAGTGAAATTTGTATTATTTCGGCCTGTTATACACTTTCCAACACATTGTTGTGCAATATACAATTTGAGGGACTTTACCCTCCTAAATATGATGGCGAGAGACAGACACACAGTGTCTCCAAGATGTTATAATCTCAAGAGCCACCAAAGCCTCCCATGTACCTTCATAAGAAATACTAAATGTCACCTTCCAGTTGGGCCAATCTGTGAGGTAAACTCACCATTAGCTGCAAAATTACATATCCATCTTACCCTAACACCCAACCATCTAGCCTCTGAGTGTATTTCTTAATATGTCAAACCTATGCTTCAAATTGAAGCGCGCTGAGCTCTTTCAGTTACCATAGTGACCATTAATATTTGGATTATTTGGCACTTGCACTAATGAAATCTTCAGTGTGTGCGTATCTCAAGAAAGCCAAAGTAATGTTTATTCAGGCAGCTTGTTTTTGGAAACAGATTCGAACAAAGACAGAAAATTGGGGGGAAAAAATAAAAGAAAGATTTTTGTGACTCACGAATCACATAAATACCGTATGTATACATGATTAACGTACATTGATGTATGACTGTGTTTAACTGTAATGTGTAATCCTTGTCCGATAATCAAAACAAATTGACAGCAAAAATGTCTCCCGAGGGTGTGAATACTCAACAAGCGTGTGTGTGAGTGTTTAGCCAACAGTGTCAAGTCAACAGGGACAATAGCATCCCTGCTGAATACTGTGAGAGGGACGAATAGCATGTTAGTACGCAGAATTGCATGAGCAGTGTGTTTGCAGATGAGAGCCAGTCGCCATTCAAAGTGTCATCAAGATGCCACCAATCGTTTTGAGACTGACCAGGAAACCCACTAATCCTCACAATCCTCCAAGTGTGCAGGGTCAGTGTGAACATGTAATCAGCCGACCCATCTAATCTTCCAGGGTTTGAGGCCGTGAATGTCCACCCGGCTCAAGCGGGTCTTAGGATGCCAATATAATACATGCTACAGATCGTGTTTTGAAACAAAACAGCGATTGAACTGGGAAGACGGTGAGACAAAGGCACATCTGCAAGGTCAGGAAGAGATTTGTCAGCAAGTAAAATGACCTTTGTTTACCGGTACCTTGCTGTAGTCTGTTGGCTCGGGAATGTTTCAACCTGGGCCATTAAGGCTAAATTGCTGATCGGTCACACACAGTAACCGACAGTTTACATGGTATTGGTGCTTGGAGTCAATGAAAACATAACTTTTTGGAAACAGCTTCCAAGGTGGAATTCTTTGAAAACACTCTGCATCTCTATTTCTGTAGAAACGAGGGAAAACAGAACTTTTTGAAAACACTCGAGCTCTCTCTCTGGTTAGACGGTGGAAACGCTGGTATTGCACATGTGCCTCCAGAGTGTCCCATACTCCATATTCTCCTGGGACCTGGTAGTTTTATAGTTCACAGTCACCTGGAAAAGCAATCCAACGTCATCGTTTCGCCATGCAAATGTACTTGCCATTGTTATTGTTCATAGTGTATCATGTGTCTCCACATGTGTCTGTGGTTTCATTACAGAAACAAACAGCATTCACTAGTAACATGAAAACACACATTTTTTTAAGCATTTTTACCAAAAATTGCACTGTTTTCAGCATTTTTACTGTTTCCATGTAAACAGAGGTAATTTTCTAAATGTTGCCATGGAAACGCAAAACTTTTCTGAAACTAAAATGCAAAAACGATGCATTTCCATTAAAACATTGTTGTGTAACTGGGGACTGTCTACTATTTACAGACTAACATTCCCCCCTGTGGCACCGCACTGCGTCCACTCACTCTCTAAAACCTTTGGACACCACACAGAAGTTGCTATGGCAACAACCCTGCCAAACTTGGCAAGGGTGGGGGCCAAGTGAGGGTAGGTGGCATCTTGGAGTGTAGTTAAAAGAGGATGAGGGTGCAAAAACCTCAAAATAGACAACGTTTAAGTGGGCTGAAATCTGTGATTTTCAAGTAGGCTTTTCAATACAAAACACTAAACTACTCGAATTGCTTTGACCTGTGTTCGGAGGCCCCGGTGAGAGTGTGCTACATGTCTTTCAGTGTGCACATAAGCATGGCTGTGCCGACAGAAACATGAGCTACTGACCTTTCTGTGCCAGCGACGCATTGGGTTCATATTTGTCCACCAGCAGCTGGACCTGCTCTGGTTTGAGAGGAGGGTAGAGGATCTCGTTCAGACGAGGGTCTCTTTGTTTGTTGTTAATGAACTCTGCCATCTGCTCCACTGTGAGGTACGGACGACTCTTCGGCCCCCTGACGTAGATGAAGGAAGAAGAGAAAGAGAAAAAAAACAAAGTCAGTGAGATGCGAGTACAAGAGCAGAATTTCAAAAAAAGAGAAAATGAAACAGGGGAGAAGGAGGTGGAGGGGCGGAGCTGTAACTAAAGCGCAAAGAGATGTGGAGAGGGAGTGCAGTGGACGTGCAAAGGACCAGAAGATTAAATGTTGTGTTGAGTAAATTATGAGATTTGATTAAAATGCCTTTCATATCTAAGTCTGCTTCACTAAATTATCTTCTCCATATCCTCCTGGCTCTCCTGCCATCTCACTTAACCGTGATTAAAATCTAGATTTATGACTTAGAGGGGCACGGGTGGAGCTGGCGTGCTGCCTCAGCCGATGGTCTGAGTTCCTGTGGGCCACAGGGCAGCTCTGCTTCTGCAGCACGGGTGGCCAAATGGCCCGGCTGGAGACGTCTAAACCAGGGCCATTGCAACACACTTTCTTGTACTAATTAATTTCATATAATGGGCTTAATGTGTAAAAACAGGTGTCTTAAACTTGGAACACATTGTCTCATCAAAGCTGATAGCCATGAACAAGCTGGTGATTTATCGGGAGATTAGAGGACGCTCAAATCATTACAAACACATTACCTTAAAAACTACGACTGGGCTTCTTTTTAAAGGCAAGTAGGCAACTTACACATCAGAGAAGATGTGGTCCAGCTCAGAACGAGGGCAGATGTTGGTCAGGAACATGCTGTAGACCTCTGGAGTGAAATCTTCTTGGGGGATGGAGTCACTCTGCGGCACACATATATACATGCAGTCAGAAAAAAAAAAGTGTACACATATACATGCATGCAAAATGTAGGGCAGCAGGTGGCCTAGAAATGGTGGCCTGTTTTATGTATTCTTGCTGTGGGGCATGGACCCGACAACTGAAAGGTTTGCGCAACCGCACCAGTGAATTAAACTAATGCCTGGGGAAAAAAACACCGCGCAGAAAGAAAAAAAAAGAGATATAAGAAAAAGTAATATTTGGAGATATGATCAAGTGTCTGAGGTCACCACTTTACAGCTCAAGCAGTGGAAGTATTATAGGAAAGCTGCTGTGCCATACCCTCAAAATATATTTGAGCTTGGATGACTTCCACCATGTGGACAATCACAGACATGAAAAGAGGAAATAAAGAATCTGCATTCTGAGTCTGAGTTCATCTCCTACCGGGGTGAACGAATGACTGGGGGGGTCACATTTATAATGTGGGTAGATCGTATGCATCCTCTTGATTGTTGTATCAATAAACTTGTTTTGCCATTAACTCTAACTGTTGCTTTGTAAACCCTTTGCAAAGTTGTTGCTGGTAATCACAGCATGTTAGAAATGAGAAAGAGACTCAAAGAGATTCAAATACTGCCTTGAGAAAGTTCAAAAGGTCACTGCTGAATGTGTCAGATGTAAAATTTAAATAACCAAGAAAAGTTGGGAAACTTGTGTCTAATATTCAAGGTAGAAACAAGGTTATATACATCTGGAAATGGAAATGAATGATGCCCAGTATAACCTTCCAACTATAACTCAGTATATTTCGCCATCTGTTTATTAGTTATATATCACTGCTTCTGTTTGGATCTCTACTTTGTAGTTTCCTCTTATTTGTGTTGTTAGATGTTTCACTTTGTAAAGAAGAAAAGTAAATAAAACAATTCCTTAAAAAGAAATTGCATATATAATAATAATATGAATTGATGTGGAGTGTCTTTATTCAATTTTATTCAAATAAACAATCATTGCATAAAGAGCAGTGAGTTGCCACTTATAGTGCATACATCTGTCCAAAATCACTGATGTGTTTGTCAGACACAAATCCTTCAACGTGGGCTGTTCTACCTGACTGTGTTATTGAAATGACGCACTTTCCGAAACAAAGTAATTAGCAGACGATGTCTGCCTTTATGCAGCCAGAGAGCCGAGTCTTCAGAGCCGCGCAGGTAGGACGAAGGATCAGCACTGTATTGCGCCAGAGAGAAGCAGAGCAGAACCACACGGTCTGATGGAGGGGGTGGGGGTGGGGGGTGGGGTGGGGGGGAGGTAGGGAGGGGGGTCAAGCCCTGCTGAAACTCACTGAGTCATTCGAAAGACCTTGGTGTGATCCACAGTACTCTGTGTATGTGAGTGTGTACATCCTGGGGATTAACAGCAATGCCATTTAGCTGTAATTACTGGCACAATGGAATAACAGCAAATCCCAGCAGACCTTCATCCAGCAACACGTCTTGCCTCCTGCGCTCTCCTTGGGATAATCACGTATGGCTTGTTCTGTGTGTGAGTGTTAGTATTTCCCTGTGTGTATGTGCTCTTTCTGTTTGTGTTCAGGAGCCATTCATTACAGCAACTATATGTCTCCTCCATTGTATACCCATATGTTTCAACATGTGTTCAGAACTGCATTGAGCAGCGCTTTCCCACTTTCACGGATGCAAATTGCTCACTACTGTACTGTTAAAGAGCAGAGATTGTGAGTGTGCCGAGGGACTGTTTTCACCCCTGCATGAGAGGGCAGCTTCTCTCGAGTGATGTCTAAGAGAGGTAAAGATAAAAGAGCTTTTGTCATCCCGACTGCTCCCATTGGCTCTATTTGTTTCATTAAAGCTAAATCAGTCCAGTGTGGGAAGCCACGCAGACATCCAGAAAATAAGACTCCAAACAAATGAGCAAAGCAGCCATCAGCTGCTGTTGTTGGGAACGCGCAGAAAGAGCAGAAGAGCCAGAGAACAGACTGATGGATGGATGGAGGAGATGAAAAGGCTGATAGACGCAGATAAGAGAGACAGGATGTGATGGAGAAACAGGGACACAAATGGAAAGCAGGTTCACAGACCCGGAGAAATATGAGGCGACAGTAACACTAAAAACAGAGGGGGCATCAGTATTTTGGAGTCTCACTCTGACAGAAGGGAGGTTACAGTTTTCCAACGCTGTCTCCACTCGTTTCCTGTCTGCTGAGAACATCCTGAAGATACTGTAGGGACACAAAAACACAACCCTGTGAGTAATCGCAGAAAACTTCCACACAGATGGGGAGGTTTTCACCCCGATCCTCCGTGTCAAACTTGTGAAGTCGTCGCAGCTTTTAATTGACTCATATTAGAGGTAATGTGAGAAGTTGCTATTGCCACAACAGCAAAAATGTGACAAGAAGACATCCACTAACGTGGAGAGAAAGTGAACTAGATAGGAGAGCGCACAAATTCCAGGGAGACTCTACAGAATGACAGATAAATAGGAGACGCAGCATGAAAAATGTAATATACAGTGCACACAATAGGAATATAGAGATAAAGGAAGGCTCACTTTGCCTTAAGTAATGAAGTCGCACGGCTCCGAAATAAATTCTACATACATCAAGGTCCTACAGTCATTTCCTGTTATTGCAGAGACAATTTAAAAAGAAATTGATTCAGTTTCTCTGGCGCGTTGGGAAGCTATCTCGTCTACGTTTTAACACACTGATTGATAAATGGGCAGAAGGACAGAAATTCCTGATGTATTGTAGTGCTCCTTAATGAACTAGTAACGTTCATGGTAAATATCATCTGATTTGAAAACTGCATACACAGATTTTTATGGACATGAACCTCAAAAGGCAAATACCTTGTGCATGAAAAAAATGATTTCCTATAAAAACAGTATAAACCCAGACAAAGACGAGCACATATAACAACTGGGGCTATTTCTTATATTACTGCCATTATCACTTTCATGAACATTATCATTTCAGATTGTGCTGGTAATGACATCAATTTGATCATACCAGCAGGAAGGCTCGTTATTGACTCGGGTAAAGAGATGCAGATGTAAGTTGTGTTTTTTTTTTGTTTTCTTTAACTCAAACCATCATATCAGAGAGTACTTCCATTTAACACTGAAGAGACACACTGGGAAGTTCTTCATCTGTCAAGCTACTGCGTTGTGCTTTATTTTCGGTTATATGAGCAGTAATTGTGATTTACTACAATGACCTCTTGTGCCATCACAGCTACCGCAGGATGTTTTGGTCTGTCTCCATTGGCTATGGCCTGTTTTAATTACTTGCGGAGGCATGCCTCGCGGATTCACGAGCACAACTGTATGCTCAGTGGGAGGGCAGAGTCAAGCTGACATTAGTCAAGTTGACATGTCCTCCAAGCTAGGAGGTTAATTCCCTAAACGACAAGGAGTGTCTCTCTGCTCCTCCCTGTCGACACCCGCCGCTTCCCTCCGCAGCTCTGAGGGAGGTTATCGCTGAAGTTCACTGTTGCCCGCCTCAAAGCCTCAACTTGACTAATGGAGACGGATTTCCACTGAGGTGATGACAAACTCCCGCATAAATGAAAGTAAAGTTCACAAAACTGAAATGCACAAAGGAAAAGGAAGAGCTCTCACAGACGAGAAACAGAAACAGAGAAGGGAAAATAAGATAATTCATTCTGATGAATGTGCACACACCCACAGAGTGTGTGTGTGTGTGCGTGTGTGTGTGTGTGTGTGTGTGTGTGTGTGTGTGTGTGTGTGTGTGTGTGTGTGTGTGTGTGTGTGCTGACATGTAGGGAGGCTGAGAGTGATGAGAAAATGCAGAGGAAACTACGCATTGATCAAAGGAGCAGAGAGGTGGCAAGGGGAGAGACGGATGAGTCAGAAAGACTTACTTCTTGACGGGGATTCGTCCCTCGGGGTTTAGTTGCAGCTTCAGCCGAGTGTATCTGCATTGGACAGAGCACACGCCTTAAACCGCATGAAGCAGCTGATATTTCTGCTCTGTTTTAATTCTACAAGTGTGTTTACTTGATCTGACGTACTCATCTGATTCTCATGTCTATCCACCAGCATGTTCCCCAATTCATGTGACATTTGAAGAAACACTGTCTGTCCACAGACATCCTGCTTGTGTTTAGATGGCGGGTCAGAAACGCGGCTAATCCCTGGGAGTCTTGAGCTTTGGCAGCGAAGAGCCATGCAGCAGCAGCAGCAGCAGCAGCAGCAACACAGACAGCGCAACCAGGGCTATAAATAGCATAGCTGCAACAGGAGCTATCATTACAGGCTGGGCTTTAAGTGGCTGCTGGCTAATAATTAATATCCATTACGGTGTCCACTTCACAAAGCCGCCCTGTTGCCACTGGCAAAGTCACCGATGGCTTTAATGGTTAAAAGAGGGTCAGAGAGGTTTTTGTGTCAGAGGCATTATTTTTATTTATTTTTTTGAGATAATGAAAGCTGCAGTGGTGTGTAGTCTTGAAAAAGTGAAAACAAAAGAAAGACGAAAGTGTATGATCTACAATGGTTAATATTAATTACGTTTGGTGATTGAAGGCTGAGTGATACACAGAGTTGACTTGCTTCTATTGTACGGATCTCAAAGAAAAAAAACAAAACAAAACACTGTTACAGAGAGCAATGTGAACACATGCTGGGTTCTGCCAAGATTCCTGTTGCTGCCCATATATTCCACCCCTGCTAAAACACATTGCAGCCTTAAGAGCAAGCGCTGGGAATTAACCCCACGCAGGGATGCATCAACATCTCTTCGGGGATGGAGCCTCATCATGCTGCAGCAGGGGTACGGCAGAGAACTGCCTTATTTGTAAGCGAGCATTGCACAACAACCGCCGCTGCGAGCAACTGTCATGACTCCGAACCTGCTCCATGCAGTCCTATTCAACTCTGTCCGTGCTGTGTGGTCGATGGCCACTTTTATTGTCTCAAAAGTCCATTAGTCTCCTCGGGGGTGCAAAGTAATGGCTTCTGTTCACTGATAAAAATCAGACAGGTGGGAGGTTGTTGCAAAGCAGAGCCCACAAAGCACAACACAATGCTGCAGATTGATATTTACGCTCGCTCTGCATTAGCTTCCCTCCGTCACAAGCTACAAACATACATCTGTGGATCACTAATTGTGCATTTTATAAATAGGGTTGTCAAATTATATACTATGTTGGGACTGAACATTTATTTTCGTTCTCGCTTGAAGAAGCTCAAGTCTGGAAAGTGATTTTTTAAAGGAGCTCTTCTCTATGACCTGATATTATATGTCATTAAAGCAGCAACAGAAGTACTAAAACTGCATGATAGACTCATACATGTATTTTAGCTTTCGTTATCCTGTTTGTCTTCTGTTTTTTTGCTTCTGTTATTCCTACTTCTTCCTGCTTTTATTGATGTGTGGTGAGATGACCTTTGTAAACCCAAAGCCCTCAGGGTCTCTTGTTGAATACATTAAGTGTACAGTGCAGCCTAAATGCAGTGAACTTTGCAATGTGCGTACACAGCATGTAGAGGCCATAAGTTGCCTCCAGCTTAGCTTTTGCAGCAATCTGGGGGCTACAAATGGAGGTTCGTATTGGGAAGATCTCTGAGCGGGAAGGAAAGCAGCCAAGTTTTACATTTCAATCAGTTATATTTTGTGTGTGTGTGTGTGTGTGTGTGTGTGTGTGTGTGTGTGTGTGTGTACACATAACTTACGCTTTCTCGAGGCAGGCCTCTCTGGACATGTTCTGCACCAACAGGTTAGATGCCAGGTTGAAGAGCTCTTCTGCCCATTCCTGCAGGAAAACATCATGCATGAATGGATGCACACGCGCATGCACACACACGCACTCACACACACAGGGTCAAGTCAGGGGAATATTTGAAGTAATGGTTTGCTATATTATTCCTGCCTTCTGTCACGAACAAATCAAGACATTTGTTAATACATGTTCTACGATTTCGTAGATAATTCATGAATGATGCTTAAAAGTATGAACCCTGACCCTGATAAATAAAGGACACATCCAAATGAGAAATATTGGTATGCTGCATTTTTTTCCCCTTTTAATTAACCTTCGTGACATCCCCTTAAAAAGCAATTTCAAGAATGCAGATGCAAATTGAAACACTCCCAGCATGTTTCTTTCACCGGGATTTGAAAGAGCAAGGTTTATATTGCATAACACAATAGAGCATTCATTTCTGTCATCTTGCATGCACGCAGGGTCTTTACCTTCGCAGTCTCCTCCTGAAAAGCCATGAAGTTGAGATAGGTGATGTTGACCATGTCAGTGCCGCTCACCACCGTCAGCATCCTGTTCTCCATCTTCCCCGCCAGTGTGCTGACGTCCAGTAGCTCACGCAGCTTGGCTTCCTTGAAAATGACACAGACACATGGTATTAAGATCATATTTAGACATTCAACGAATGCCGTTGTGTGCCGGTGTAGTGGAACAGACGCACATCCCTAAACGTAACAGCTCAAACTAAACTTCCGTGGAGAGGCAAAATGACGAAAAACAGGCTACGGAAGAAAAGACAGCGAGGGTTCTTTGTTTTGTTTTTTTGGTTTCGGAAGTGAGAGACAAGGCTGCTCTGTGTCATGGTATTTTGGCTCGATTCTGCTTCAAAACAAAAATCACCCACTGAAGCACTGACCTGAGATAAAAACCTGTTGGCATTTTGGAGCTCATCTGACGGATTATTTGTTTGATTAATGAGCGGGTCAGTGGTCGGACACAGGCGGGGTGAGGACAGAGGCGGAAGGCTACAGCAAGAGTGAACCACAGTGTGAGTTGAAGGATCCGGCATATTAAAACACAAAGTGGGAGCAGCTTTCACGACAGGTAGTTCGTATTTGTGGAACAATACACAGTGGTGGATTTGTCGAACTGTTATCACAAGAATGACTGCAGAAATCCCTGGTATAATGCGTGGGAATTCACTTTAGGCCCTGTTTACGTGACAATGTTTCAAGTGAGAAAGCGACATTTTAATTTCAGAAAAGTTTCACATTTGCACGGCAAAAATTTTAAAATGATGTCTATGATGTAGTTTTTATGTTAAAAACTTGGAGTTAAAGTAACGAAACTACACATGCACGTATGCAAACATGCACATTTACAATATAACCCCCCCCACACACAGAGACGGAGACTGAGCTTTTCCAGAAAGTTGCGTTTTTTGAGTATTTAAAACACCCTAATAAAGCCGAGTGGTCCTCAAAATGTTACTACGTTATCCATTTCTCATCTACACAACTTTCCAGATCTTAGGACCTTTGTGGTTTTCACACTATTTTTAAGATTAGCTTCTTTTTTTTTAAAGACACACACAATTAGTTGACAAAATGATTCAACATCTCCCTCGCTAGTCGACACCTGAAGCAATAATCGGTTTAACCAAAAAATAGCACCTTATTCATGTCACATTAGTGAGGATTAAAAGCTGTTAGATAGTAGTCCTTCTCCCGCAACAGTGCTCAACTGGACTGCAGTTTTAAAACACTGAAGCAATACACAACCTTATTATCCTCAAATGTTTGGATATTAACTTGCTGCTGGTGGTGCTCGACACACTCAAGCCAATTTGATATAGTTTCCCTGGAGGATAACGGAGCTCATCACAACAAAAACCTCAGAAAATATGCCTCTAAGTGAATAGAATATGTTAAGCCTGAATACACTGTGCTAACTTCTGACGGTTTTGGAGTGTTTCTTGTCCACTAGTCTTAATGAATGAAAATCCGGTGGTTTGACATGAGACAATATTCTCCTGTCTCATTACATATTCAGTTAAACAGTGAAAGATGGCACAAGGAAGAAAATGAGGCACAATGACTCATTGAAATCACAAGTGGATTCATTCCGCTGAGGATGTAGCTGTTACTCAGAAAAAGTTTTAAACAGAAGATTGCACATTCACTGGAAAAAACAAAAAAAAGTCTCTACTCTGAGTCAGACAATCTGTAGATTAAATATAACTTTGAACTCCCTAAAAAACATTTATTAGCAGATCCGGAGGGTTGTTGTGAGAACTGTGTTGTGGGAAAACAATGGGTGCTGGCACCAGTCCAGCCCCCAGAGACAAAAACTCTAAAGAAATCATTCGGAGGTAGTAATTGTCTCAGGGTAAACTTAACTCAAACTCATTTGGGGAAAATGTACATTTTAGCAGCTCATCTTTGGTGCAAATCATAAAATTACAAACTACAACGCCTCCGAGGTGCAAGAGAGGAATAACAATGATCTTCTTGTCTTGTACTCAAATGGCATACAGAATGGTTGCTCTGGCTTAATTAACACAACAAAAAGCCTTGTAACCGATTTTTGCTGTGAAAGCAAATGAGCTCCCACTAATTTAACCAATCAAACAAAGAACACTGTGTCCTGTGTCAGGCTGATAAATGTCCTCTACACAACACTCACCAATCAAATTGCGACTCTTTGTGGCACACAGTGTCATCACACTATAGTTTTTTGGAGGGAAAAAAAGGCGGTCTTGAATAATTCACTCCCTTAATAATTAAGGCCGGGAGAATATGGAGTGGGAGTCATGCCACTCTCGAGACAGTCATTCTTGTCCATCGATTTGTGCATGAGCAGAAGCAGCGTTGCAGTAAAGTTATGGTTCTCCCGTTTCCATGGAGGCGGAGCATTTTCGAAAAGTTCCACCGTGGGCCAGTTTTCAAAAAGTTGCACTTTCAGTGTCTCCAAGGACCGTTGTCATGTGAACGGACGCCTAAAACGTGAACTTGAAAACTGGGCCTGAGTTGTTAGGTTGTACTGCGATTGACGTAGGTAATTACGTTGTGCATCATTATTCCTCATGGACAGGCACAAATGCTTTTGCGTTGAGGGACCTATTCACATCAAACACGCTTTTGGAAAAAAAAAGAAATCAAGGACACAGACACAGACACATGCAAACTCCAAATAGGAAGGTCCTCGAGTCATTACTCCAACGGGACATTTTCCCTCTGTGAGGCAACGGTGGTAACTTACGAGCACCAATCAGTCAAATAATAATCTAATTTTGTGGATTTTAATGGAAATGCACCCCTGTTCACTTGAGTATTTGGAACGCCACCAGCTCCATCAAAGTAACGACTTCCAACGAACTCAAAGCTAAAGTCCCAAACACTCCCTTCAGAGAGAAGCTCTGGCAGACGTCCAGAAGCTGAATGCTTCTGAGAACAGACGGGATGACAGTAAGTTGCAAACTGTAGTTCATTTATTATGGCGCTCAAAAGTCAATACAATTTGATACCGCTGTGACGTTGTAGCCATTAGCTGAACATATGGCTGATCTTGTTGTGTGCATTCAACGGAGCGCCGACCGGGCAGGAGGCTGCCGGCACTTAAAGCACATCAGCTAGAGAGACATAAGCAGGTATGTTGGGAAAAGACTCGAAGAGCTACTGTATGATGGCAGGTGGAGGGAGGATGGGAGGATGGGAGGATGGGAGGAGGAGGAGGAGGAGGAGGAGAGGAAGAAAAAGGAGATAGACGTCTGAACTAGCCATGAACAGAGCGCACAACTTAAATAGTAAAGGGTCTCACCTACAAGGGCAAAATGTCATTTTGGATGGTGCATTGTGGAAGCCGTTACTGGCAAATCGAAGTTCCCAGTTACCACAAAGACAGGCAATTTCGATACGAACAGGCAAAGGGTCGAGGTGGGATGGGACTCGAGACGATTGTGTGGTTTGAAGCAAGAGGATGGCATTGTGTGTCGCCACCTACTTCAGTGCGAGATCTTAGCTTTTGTAAAACACAGTCACGGACCAGTGAGCGTCACCGTGTCACGTATCTGTGCAGTCATGCTTGAGAGTACGTGTTTGGTCAGGCATTCACAGAGCGCGTTAGCAGTTGCAGCGTGTCGGCATGAGAAGAACTCGGCACACTTAACATTCAGGTGGAGCCGCAGCCTGAGGAAATACAGGACTCTCTAGCTTCCTGTCTTAGTTTGTCACAGGACCCTACCTGTCAGCAGCTGTGCACTCAAACCATGTCACACTCTGTTGGGCACGAGGAGGAGATTTGGTTTGGCAAAGAAAAAGGAGCCAGACCTCAGGTCGGTAGACCTGCAGCACAGCACCTGTCTAAAGTCACCTGCATGGATGGACGGTTTGGTTTGGGCACACACATCCACACAAGAGTTCACAGGAGGACTCAGAACCCACTAACACACGCACACAAATGGTCACCTGTGAAGCACAAGTATAAAGACACACACAGACATCAGATCAAAAGAAATGCCAGTATGAATGATTGATGAAAACCCGACTACTTTCACGCATGCCACCAAACAGGATAAAGACAGATGAAACCAGAGGAACACTGTTATAATCATTTATTCAGCTTTTTATTTGAAGTTATATTCGTATGGAGCAAAGGTCATCGACCTGTTTGAAGCTGAGGAGTACTTCAAGAGTAACACTAAATACGAAAGGCTAGTTGTTGCAACCTTTCTGAATAATTGGAGCTGAGTGGTTCACCTTTAATCCAGGGAGCCTTTCTCCTTGCATCTCCTGGCATGCACGAGTTTTTGTTGTTTTTTCTCCAAAAAAATAAAATAAAAAATAATGCATCTGAGGTTAATCTGTGGCTCTAAATTGCCCCTAAATTTGCCTATGAGGGTGTGATAACCTGATCTGTCCATTGGGAGCAGGAATTAACCCCACCAGTGACTCCAGGTTGGATTAACGATATACGAGATGGAGGCATGATTAACCTTTAATATTAATATTCATATATGTGAAGAGGCTCAGACTCACATTGTGAATTATTCAAAATGATGGGGAACACATTTGTTAAAGCATGCAGCATCATTCATTCCTGCTCATAGCAACTTGTTTTAACAATTCAAAGTTTGCGAACGCATCTGTGATTAATTTATCTTGTGGATGTGACGTTAGCTACCCCAGGTACCGAGAGAGATAAACAGATAAAACAAAAGAAAAGAAGGAAACCACATAAACAAAAGACAGGATATTTATTGCTGTTGCAATGTGTTCTGCTTATAATATATACACTGAGGCGCTTGAAATAATTTATTAGGAGTCAAGGATAGTTGCTTTAATAAGTGAGTAGAGCCTTGTTCAGGGGTGGTGCCGCTGGTGCACAAACCGAGTCAAGTGAAAAGCTTCTTTTTTTTTTTTAAATAAATGCCTCCATGTCTTACTAGACCTACATTTTACAGCATAGAGATGGAAAAAGAAAGCCATTTTGGTTGCTATCTTGAGGATGGCTGCACTTTTATTGACCCTGCCAGTTCACAGCAGTTCACACTGCATTTTTAAAGCATGGCTTTGTTAAAAAAAAAAATCAAACAGGATGTTTAAAGGGAAGCGGCAATGTTTTCGGTAACAAATGTAACATTTCAGTGCCGGGTGTTCATGCTGAAAGGAGACAAAGTGTCAAATAAAGGATGTGTCTTGCAGATGTAAAGTAAGTCAGCTTCAGAAACACGAGCGAGCTGACGTCTCCTCATGACAATTTACTATATTATACTAATACTATGATAGTTTCCCTTCATGTCAACAAATTGACCCACATTGAACTCATTCATACATCTGCTTGTTTCTCCCTCATCCGATGACAATGAGCAGACGTGCAGTTTTGTGACAAGTTTCACTCTATTCATGAAGTATTTAATTATATTTTGACACATCTCTGGGATGCACATTTTTATAACATATGCAAAGCAATAGATATTGTTGGAAACACACAATATCTGCAGCTCCGTGTGAATCTATGCCCAATATGTTAAACTAATCAACAAATAATGGACCAACCGGCATGAATCCTGATTTCGACATCACTATTCAAAGCAATGCATCTTTACATATGGAGCCATGACATCGAGGAGCAGTGCTGCAGGTTCTGAGCAAGGCACCGATCCACTGGCTGCTGGCTACCCTGGCTAAATAACAGAACAGTAAGATTGTGTTCAGACGGCATTAATAACCCTCAGGTAATTCGAAGGAAATTATGGGACATCAAGCTGGGGGTGATGAGCTTATTCTGCCACACAAATATTGTGCAGATGTGTTCTGTGTGGCGGAATGTATTTGTCTGGTAACATGCCATAACTGAGTTACCCTCATGTCATTGTTATTGAGAGGCCTGTGTGCGTGTCCAAGTACAAGTGTGCACATATTTGTTGTTACGTGTGTGTCATCATCCCGCGTGAGTCACCGAGTGTGAAGCAGAGCTAATCCCGAGACGACTCCCTCTCTCGGCGGTGCAGTCATTTATTTAAGAGGGTCACACCGCATCTGCAGAGCATGTTTTAAACATTAGACACATCATAATTTACACAGACAGAAAGCACTGAAACATTGATCCCATTAGAAGAGAGAGCCCCGTCTTTCATGCCAAACCGGAGACACTCCCTGTAAATGCCCCTCCTAATCATGTACACGCCCAGACACACGTGTGCAGTGGCATAGAAACAGAGACATATTCTGCAAGCAAGTAGAGACTTCAGATTGCAGCTGAAGCACAGGCGTAGATGCACATGCACGCCGTATAAGTAATGCTTGCATCTTTTCTCCAAAGGCATTGTAGTATGGATTTAACTTGTCCTCGATTTGATTTACTTTCAGTATGTGCTGCTCGAACTGTAACCAAAACAATGTACATCCTAGTAAATAAGCAGAACTGTACTCAATGCATCAAGTAAACAATAAAACACATTCATGCCAGTTGTATCTTCAAGAAGCAGATAAAAAAATGGAAAGAACTAAAAAAAAAAAACCTTGAAAGGAGGCTCAGCATCAAAATCAAAGTTTTTCTGTGTTTGGAAGTAGAAGAAACCTGCAGCTAAATGGATTACGGAAGCTGCATACAAAGGCGGTACATTCTCATACAAAGGGATGTATAAACAGAAACACCAACAACATCAATTCAAAAGCAACAAAAAAAATTCCTCCACTTCACAAAAGCATAGTGGGAAACTACAGACAGAGAGTTTTTTGCACACAGGGACACCATGTAAAGGTTTTTCTGTCGAGGTGCGATCGGTTCAGGCGCCAGCAGTCTTTCATAACAGCACTGGAGAACTGTTTACTCTCATTAAAGCTCGGCAAATTCTATATATTTTTTTAACTTCTTCAGTGTATAAACTGCTTTAATAACTTTTTGCACTCGGAGTGCAGGGCACTACGCCACTGTGTGCAGCCCGGGGATAAGCCAGAGATAAAAGTCTCATAAACAGGCGTATTGTAAACATGATCAAACAACGTGAGTGCGAGAGGGAGAGCGTGAGATGCACGGTGCAGGGGAATCAGAAGAGGAGATCAGGAGGGAGTCTTTGATTGTGGGGCATCCATCTCCCTCGCTCCAGCGCTATCTGCATCCTGCTCTGCATCGTCTCATCTGTAAGGCCTGCTGCCTCTGCATCTTTTTATTACTCGCCTCTGCGGTTATAATTCATCCGAGCACTCAAGTGTCAGTGGAGGAAAGACCACCATGGCTTCATGAGGCGTAGAATTGCGCACAAGGCCGGGAGTAAAAGGTCAGCGCTTCATCAGTCAACTGTCAGGTGATGCATCAATGGCCAGAGGGTTGGAACTGACTGTGCACACATTTGGCTTTGTGTGTGTGTCCACTCTGCAGTGGTAAGTCACACAATCTCGGCTGAGGGTGTTTGCTTCTGATCGAGTGTGCCAAGATCCAAGTCATCTCCTAAAATGATGCACAGTATCTTCCTCGCTTCCATCTGTCTCGCCTGTGTGTGATGCAGTTCATCTAGGAAGCCCCGGCGGACACAGTTTGTAAAGTGAGACCCGTTAATAACTCAAGTTGTATGATGTTAAGGAGTTAACCCTCTGGAGCAAATTTTTTTCTTTTCCCATTACATGTGTTTGATTGAGGGTTATAATGGTTAAGAAAGGAAATTGCAACGACAAAAAATCATATCTTGATTCTACTAAAGCTTCAGCTCATCACAGGCACTCCACTCGGGCTGATGTGTCGTGGGGCTCATGTGGCGAGGCACAGGTCAAGGGAAATGAGTAGGAGGAGGTTCAGAGCTCATGTGGACTTAACAATCCCTCATTCCAGCTCTTCAGTAGGGGCATTTCATTAACCCTGAAGCAGTGAGACATGAAACGAGTGACGGTAGGGTGGACTGAGGGGAGACGCAGAGCATATATCACGACATTTCCAAAATGCCATCACATCAGCAATAACTTGTGCTGACAGGTTCTCATTTCATGTCTTGGGAAAGCGTCCGAACATTCGCACCCAATGCTAATCATCTCATGACGCAGAGTGAAGCTGAGCATCGCAGACGCGAAGGGAAAAGTGAGGGATTCATTTTTAAAAAGAGCAGTTATGCAAGCTCTGTATTCCTCATTTTTTATCATGAATAATCTAATGGTGGACACTAAGAACTCATTACAGTGCTTCCTCTCATAGATCAGACTTCTTTCCACTGCACAGCCAGACCTCTGTCAGACTTTCATTATACCTGTAGGGCAGCTGGAGTCAGCACTCCAGGCAAAAACACATCCGAAGGAAATCCATAATTTCAGGTAAGTTGAATGTGAAACTTAGAATGTTGAGGAGATACTTCTTTTCTTTTTCTGAGTACACAGACTCAAAACATTTATTGAATCTTGATGACTCCAGCGTCAGTTCTGACAGAGACCATCTGTTTCTGTCACCGTCATGTGGGATGTTTTTTTTCCACATTTATATGCAACACAGAAAAACAAAAAACAAACACTTTCCAATGCAACTGGGAAGTCTAAGCTGCTGATTTAATGACAGGCTGAATAGGAGTACTGGCAAGTTGTGCACAAATGCAGCTACTGACACAATGCTGGAATTTTGCATTATCAGTAGCAGGGACAGTTAGTACACCTGTATAACATATCTACATTCAAAGCACATTTCTTATAAACTCGCTGCTTCCAAAATACAGGTTGAGAGGTTTAAACGTTTATTCAAGTGTGTTACGAAAGGCATTTGCAAATAGCAGAGTGAATTACACGATGTTGTAATTGTACTTGACAAAAGTACTCATGAAATGACCCAAAACCCCAAAACACTACTTAATTTCAGAAAACTATGGATTTGGAGTTGGATTACTTCAAACTCTCACCTCACAGCAAGAATATTCCTGATTTGAGTTTTGGGTGTGGGGGGCCTTTTTCTGTGTGGAGTTTGCATCTTCTCCCTGTGCATGACAAAGCCACATGCAGTAGCTGATTTCGTGACCCTAAATTACCAGTGGCTAAAATTGTGAATGAGAGTCTGTGTGGTTTATTTCTCAGTGCCGTCCCTGTGATGTACTGCTCCTCTGAGGTTGCACAGACACCGACACCTGTGCCAGGTGTTGGGTTCAATACTGTGCATAGATACTCGTACTTGTGAAAGTGCTCAAATACATCACACCCGATACTCAAAGCTTGACACAAACTGACGTGAACCTCTCAGTAGAGACGGAACAACCGCACATTGGAGATCTTTCAGTAAAGCTGCCAGAAAATTAAGCCGTGGGTGTGTGCTGATTGATAATCCAATCATACTATATCGGTGATTTAAGTGATAAACAACCATAGTGTTTTTTTTCTCTAAGCAATGCTAAGGGAAGAGGAAAAGGACTGACATGAAGTGGTTTCTGAAATGAAGTGATGCTGGTGTGCTTCACGTTATTTTGTGGCAAACGTTCAGATTTAAACCAGATGCTGCACTGAGTGAGATCTGCGGCCATTCTAGTTAATGTTTGTGTTCCCACAAGAAAACTGATGAAGTACCCCACACAAAATATATAGTTAATCTGGTCACTTTAAAAATAAACCATTGCATTTTACTAAATCAAGGCTGTAGGTCTTTAGTCACTTTTCCCAATATTCGTTTATTGTCATCTGAGCATAAATGAGGCTTGTTCCAAAGTGTGAATATTTTTTAACAATGTCTCTCCACTGGTTCATTGTGGGGGTTCTTTGTGGAGCCAGTGTCTCATTATTGCCTTCTTGACTGCCAGCATGAGAATTTTTAGTGGATATTTATGACATCATGTTGGAGAAAAAACACAGCGAATGATCAAGTGTGAATAATATGTGTTAAACTCAATAAATAACCACAAGACAAGGGAAATAAAACATTTAAAATGGAAATTCAAAAGACTCATTTCATTATTACTTTATGTCAGTAAAGACAAGAACCCAAAATGTAAATACTTTTTCTCTGCCTGTAATATAGTATAATCAATTCATTCCTACTGGCAGCTTTTCCACAGTCCACCCTGGGATTTGCTCGACGTACCCACAAACCTATGGTGGACAAAGTGTTCCTCAAGATGAGTGGATATATGACAACTTCCACCACAGTTCTTTGTGAAATTTAAAAAATAGTACAAAAGACAAAAGTCTACACGTATTAAGTGGAATGAAACCTGCCGATGTCTGACAACAGTTGTTATCTGTGCTCACATACTCAGACAGAAAGTGGCAGAGGCTTCAAATTCGGTCTGCCACCTCACGTATAAAAACTCTTGACATCTCATTTGTGCTGCCGTGTCGCTGAAGGGAAGCCCATTCTTCATAAGAGACATAAGGAAGGCCCAACACCATTTCACTTCCCTCTCAATAATCAAATAATGTGATTTCTCTGTCACCTGACACACAAAGACTCCTAAAAAAATCTACCACTTGCAATACGACACATCTCCTGAGCTTGAATAGATGCAAATAATTATTGGCTTTTGTGTTTGCACATTAAGGAAATAGCTCATAAATTACCACATCATTATTGAGAGTACGACTGTGTTTTTAAGGGATTTGCATTAATTTCACTCATCTCATTTTGCGTCCTTGAAATTATGTCTAAAGTTTTGGACGTTAAGCAAATGCTTTTCATTTTGTGGTCAACATGATTGCAATCTTCAGGAAAATAAAGGATCTCTCTTCACCGCACATGATGGCTGTGGGGCTTCGAAGACAAAGATCTGCCAGAAAATGAGAAGGAAATTGGACAATCAGGCAGAGAAATCTGCTCTCTTTTGGCATCAACATAGCATGACTAAATCTGGAGTGGTGAGGGGGATAAAGCAAAGCCTCTTCAGGTATATTTTGATTTCCTTTGGCCCTTCTTGTTGACTTCACTTAACTGACACAACATGAAACACTTAAAAACATGTGGCTTCCAAAATAAAAAAATGAAAAAAAGCCAGCCATTCCTGAATGAATACCCAGTGAGAAGAATTGAATTCAATGTTAATGTAAGGATTTTCTGTTTGAAATTGGCATGTTTTTCCCCTTACAATCTAATAACAGGTGTGTTTACAACACGATGGGCCTGCAACTTCCCCAGGATGTAACGTGCCTTTCACCCAATGTCTCGGCCTCGTTGTTCAGTTTCCTTCTCCAACTTGGTTAACTTCCATTCCTGTCCTGTCCAAACTCCATGACCATTTATGATATACACAAAATACAATCATCAAAAAGCAGAGAAAAAGCCACCAATTCAGCCTAATTTTAATTTTGCTGACTAAATACGTTTGTCAACACCCCTTTTTTTCTGGGACGAAGACAAGACGGCCAACAACATCATGAAATATTCTATTAATTATCTTCTTTTTACTTTCCCTGCATCTTCACTCCTGTCTCATGTTCCACAGCAGTAGGATCATCCACAAGGAGGACACAGATCAAACATCCGAACGTCAGTGACAGACGAAGACAAGAGAACATGCTCTGCATGGGGCTCGGGGGGAAGAAGAGGGCTCTTATTTGGGTTTAATGTGGATTTAAATAGGAGGAAGAATGAATTGCAATGGCTGGTTTTAAATGAAAGAAGGTGATCACAAAATAGCTGGAAAAATACGACAAACTGCATGGGAAATGCTGATGTTTTACTAAAGTTGTAGTTTTATCGAAGCAGAAGTAGAGGTTAAAACTTAACTTAATGGACCCAGTAACATTGTCTTTAGCTTTTGGGAGGCAAAGGTGACCTTTTTTTGTTTAATCCCAGATTACAGTTAAACTATCAGTGAATGACTTGTGAATGGTTTGTGTCTGATTCCATTGGTTTCATTGATATAAGATGATATGTCTGTCCACACGCTAAGTACAAAGTGACACCCAGGACCACTGACCAGTGTATCTGATCACATTATTTTGGTTAAAACAAAAAATGCAATTGCCTCAGAACATGTCCCATGTCTGGATGTATTCCTTAAAATTGTATTCCATTAAAACAAAGGATTTCTGCAGAGACATAAGTCACCCAATGAGTTTTCTACCAAAAGGATGAGAGAAGACATGTGAAATAAGCAGTTTTTTTAAATGTTCAATGAAAACAGCTTAAGAATAATTCTAAAATCTCACATGTCCGTGGACTAAAACAAAACTGAATGCATCGGTTTTGAGGTTGACGAAATGTGATAAAAACTAAAAGCAGAGGCATTCATTCATTGAACCCTTTCTGACAATTCTACAGCCATGAAATCAAAATAAATCTCTATAAGAGGGTTAACACAAATATATTAAAAAAAAAATGGATGAATGAATGGATTTAGAAACTGAACATGATTGGTTTATGTGCTCTGACATTTTAAAATAAGATTTCTTGTGGGGTTTTTTTTTTTCCTCAAAAAGTATTTAAGGCATTTTGTACATAAGGGAGCAAAATAGGACTGTACAGTTTAAATATATTAGTACGTCTGTAGTGACTAGTGTTTAGTTTGTCATAACAAATGTCTTAAGAAAATATTGACTGTAGCCACATAGTCCATCAACCACTCAACCCAAACTATTTCACTTTCATCCAGCACTCTGAAACTGAAAAATAAATCACAAAGAGACTTTTAAGTCTTGTAATTTAATGTTTGATGAGAAAAAAAAACCAAAACACTTTACAACCACTTGATAGGGACTGATGGAGACTCCGGTAGGCATAAACACAGTTGATGTTTTGCTCTAAACTTTAAGGTGAATATCAGTCACCTTGTAAACTCTCCACTGAAGAACCAAAGGGGGTAAAGGGTTCTTAAACAGCTGTTTGAGTCTTTATGTTTGCTGACACTCGATCAGAACTCTCACCGACACCTGGACACACCATGAATACAGGACGATACAGTCACCACTGGCCAAAAACAAACTTTTGAAACAGATGCTGGATTAACAGGGGGGCAAAGAGACCTGCAGGGCAACAGACTGCCAACTTGGATTAAAAGAGACCATAAAAGCTTGGAGGCCAGGACATTAAGGATGATTATACGGTGGAGACAGCTCATATCTCTGTCACAGAAAGTGCCTGTGTTCCTTCATTTCTGGGAATGCAACCTGAATAATAATCTGTTACGGGGGCACACGATCTGCAAAGAGCAGTGAAATGAGGTTGTAAATTTTACATGTGTTCATACGCTTGCCAACATCTAAGAATAGGTCAATGTCTGAAGTAGAGAGAGCGAGTCTGACGGAGAATAAACTGGGGGCGAAAAAAAAAAGGCAAGATGACGGTTCATGCTGCGTGTGAATTACTCTGGAGGAAAGATGGAGAGACAGAGGGGGCAAGGGGCAGGTTTGATGAGGTGGAAGTAGTCTACCTGGCATGCACTCCTTCTCGGGCTGGCTGAGATCACATCGCGCGGGTGGAAACAGACAGGAGGGAGCTGCCCTGAGGTACACCACATGAACTCCAGCAGGAGAAAAATAATCAGCTGCCGTGACTCACGAGCTCAGCGCTTTAAATTAGAGTGAAGAAAAACCTGGAAGTTCCGTTGCAGTCACTTCAGGTTTGAGCCGGTGATTGAACCTTACATGCAGTGAACTGGAGATGGAGGTATAATTAATGATCCGTTTCAAAACACAAAGCAAACAAGCTTTATTTACGGAAAGATGCTTTTTAACACACAAACAACTGAACCATTTGAACCGAAAGTTCAGTCATAAAATTCAAAAAACTTTTCCAAAAAGTAACAGGTGCAGAACTTTGCAAATCAGCTTGCCATTTTCCCCTCTTGCTACTTAAAAGTGCTTCCTCCATCTCAGCGTGTACCAGGTACTTTAGTCATCACTCCCACCCACTCAGTCTGACTCACGTTTGTGAGGTGGATGAACCCCCTCTCTGTTCAAGCTGTCCGTCAACCTGCACTCGGTGAGGGGTGGCACTAAAAACAGCTCCCAGGCTTCCAGAAACTGTCAGGTACATAACTACGGTAATTATCCTGTAGTCATACAGAGGCACTAATTTAGTGTGGGCTTTTGTAAATGCAGGGAAAAAAAGAAAAGAAAACGCTAACAGTGACCGTCATGTCACACGCGCTAAACAATAAATGCATGTGCACTAACATCCAAGAAGAAACGCCCACGTTGCGACTAATAAATGTAGTCTGTGCAAAAATAGACGTAAGGCTGAAAAGACCAGGAGACAGAGTGACCAAGCGTCCATGGTTTGTAAGCCTCCTTAAGCTTCACACTGATTTCCCACCTGCTTTTTCCTTTGGTCGACCCTGAAATCACATCTTGCATCTCCATGGTGAGGTAAAGCAACAATAATGAAGTCATGAGCATATTTGAGTACTTGTACACAGTCAAAAGGTAGAAAGGTAAATCGGCATTGAAAGAAAAAGAGCACAGAACTAATATGTAAAAGAATAATTAAAAAAACAATAAAAAAGAAAGCTGAAAGGTTGCGCTCGTAACATGCTTTTGTGTCTGTTTAGTGTTGCTAGGTGAGCTTTGTCCTATGTCACTTTATATTCCTCTCTCCGAGTCAACCACTTCCTCAGAGCAACCTGCAGAGAAACACAGTACTGTTTGGAGAAAAGGCCCATTTCCAGCCTTAAGTCCTCCCTCTGGCATCCTGCGAGGGGCACTCCACCAGCCAGGGGCCCCATGGAGACGAGCCCCACTGTAGAGACATTCACTATGGGTTCCAGGAGTAAATAATTCAACTGGGTCCCTGTTGGGCCCGGTCCACGCTTTGGGCAGTAAATGCCCTGCCACTGTAGTTGCTGGAGGGAAGTAGCATATGTTGTCTCCTTTCGGCTGTTTCTGCTCACAAATGCTTTTATTCGCGGCCCTTTATTTTCATCCATTTCTTGACAAAGCGCTCATGTGCCGTGCCCTCGACAGTAGGAAGGACACAAAGCAGATTCCAGGCCCAATGACATCGTTAATAATTCTGAGCAGAACCAATCGGGTTTATTGGGCGACATTCCTGCGGGGCTGAGGGGGAGGGCTGCGTAGCATCAGAAGCAAGAGGCATGCTGCATTAAGCTGCTGAGCAGCTTAATAGAGGGGGCTGGGTTTCATCTCTCTACAGATGCAGACATCACAGGAACATGGCTTTGTCCTGTTATTTTTAGGATAATATGAATGACACACAGGAGTTGTGTAGCTGCTTTGGAACATGAATTGCAGGTTTCCTCAGAAACTTGACTTAAGTACATTAGAAAGGATTTGATATTTGATAAGAGGTTGTACAGTGGTTCACACTGATCACTCCTGTCTTGGGCATTTTGGATATAATTTGAGAAATACATGTGAAGTTAAATGGGTGTCATCGGTGTCAAACTCATTTTAGTTCAGGGGCCACATACATACGATTTCATCTTGAGTGTGCCGGACCAGTAAAATAATGCCATAATAACTTTTGAATTCAAACTCAAATTTTTTTTTCTCTCTGTTGTGTTGCAGAGTCTATGTAATAAAAATCAAACAATTAAGCAAATTTTAATGAAACTTTCCGTTGTCAAATACAGTGAAATATGAAAAAAAAAAAAAAAGAATAATTTCTACAGCTGTTGCATTACGCATGATTTTTACAAACTCTGCGATGTGGCAGCCATTTTTCATGAGATTATCCCTGCTACCTCAGCTCGGGCCTCATTTTTGTGTTGTGCCGGCTACTCAAGAAATGTGGCTCACGGGCCTTACCTTTGACACCTCTGCTCTAAAATATCCAACACAACTGGAGGTGATAGTCTGTCTCTCTGTGTTTTACCTGTTATTGACTGTTCTGGCTGTACCCTGACCTCAATGATAGCGAGAATGGGCCCAAGCCTACGTAACCGTTGCTTGGTGAAAATGGGTATTGAAGGGAGATGAATGAACATTTGGTATGCATAAAGCAATAGCTGAAAAGGACTAAAGCACAAGAGTCTTTATGCACCGCAGCACTAAAACTTGAGTGAAAATTGATTCAGTTTCACAAAGCAAATGACACACTGGTTATTATTGTTATAGCGGGTCTGTTATATCATTTAGGACAATTTGCGGATATAACTTACAATCCAACGCTTTTTGTATTCAAGTACATTATGTCTCTGTAAAACTGTTTTACAAATTGTTATCCGTTCTGCCTCGATTTGGCGCCGTATGACTGGGTCATGCAAGCCTGCGTAGGAAACTCATGGAGAGCACAATTTAGAAGATTTACAAAGATTTACAACATTCCCGATAAGGTTGCCAAATCCTTCAGCAAATATTTGAGAGTCCCTGGTGAGCACTGCACAGTGATTGTGATATATCCTCGGTCTACAGTTATCATTTAGCCTTTTGCCATGATTAGCCCCACTGTGTCACTGAGAGCCTGCTGTCTTGACATCCCCAGACCATCTGTCAGACCGGGCCATGCCAGGCACCAGCCACTGAGCCACCTACCACCCTCACATAATGCCCCATTTGGTATGGCATCTGTTTGCTCCGCCGATCAGCCAACAAAGACTTACTGAATGTTTAAACAAGCCTTTGGATATTTGACAATATTCAAATGACCATCTAATCCTATGGTCTCTGCAGAAGTTAACAGGGATCTGGGGACGGCTCATCTGAGGACCCGGGGGTGTTAATAACACACACACACACACACACACACACACACACACACACACACACACACACACACACACACACACACACACACACACACACACACACACACACACACACACACACACACACAGGGAGATATCAACACTCGAAAAAGAACCAGCTCCCATATCTGATTAGGTTTGATTCTGTGTGACCGATATTTGCTAAAAGATGATTATCAGTCCGCGGTTGTTCTCTGTCGGGCAAAACAGACACCGATGGCACCAAAGCTTAATTAGCCAGTCTGGGTTTCTAACAGAGGAAGAGGAGATGTGTCTAGATAAAATGGCTCCTGACTGCTAACAGGACAGACAATCCAAACAGCTGATTATTTGGGGAAACCTTTGACTCGTAATCTGCATGCAACGGTGCAAATGTTCTATTTCAGTTTGACAGTCAGTGAAAGAGCTGAATCCTCACCTTAAGTGAAGTTTATGTATATTTTTTGTTCAAGAAAGGAATCCAAAGACATCACGAAATAGACCTTGAAGGGTTTGAGTTAAAAAGTCATGTCTCTCAGTTCTCTTAAATTCACTCCAAAATCTTCATCAACATAAACACCTATTCAAGCACACTCCCTGAATATAGTGAAACGCAAACAAACCTGAAGTACAATTTGTTGCAGCTCAGCAAATAAACACATTTCACAGTGACAGTGATATTATTGTAACGAGAAGGCACATGTTTACTGTACCGTGGCAGATGCTTGCGCAAGAGGCAGGCCAAACATAAATAATGTTGCCTTTCCGCTTTCCAGCATTGTCAGTCGACCCAGCCAGTACGTTTCAGCCAAATCCAGGCCGACATTCATCCTCTTCCTCCATGAATTAGAGCATATGAAAGCTGTCATCACGCTTGGTACAATGTGATTACAACCGGCTGATGTTACTGTGGCTGCATATGTATAAAAAAATTCCAGAGAAACGTACACATAACATCAAGAAGCACTGGACCAGTCACAAGCACAATTACAAACAACACAGGTGAATTCCTGCGTGTTTACACTGTGGCACTATGTACTGCACAACATGTAACCAACAGCTTTTGATGGAGGCTGCTTCCATGAAATTATACTAACAACCGATTTTCAAAAGTTTGCCACTGATGTTTTTCTGATGTTATGCATAAATGAGTGGAAATGATACAGCTCCAAATGTAATGATACGCAATACAAAGCTGGTGTAATGAGGAGGGCCAAACGGACAAAGTATAGATTAGTCGTCTCATTATAAGTGAATTTCTTTTCAGAAAAATGTCGCAGAATAGTTTTTGTGAGGCTCGTTTTTCAAATCAGTGTTGCAAGCATCTCTAGATAAGTGTTATACTGAAGGAAACAGAACCTGCACTCTGTCAGCTTAAACCATGTGGTGTCCAGAATGGAAGTGGGAGAGCTTGTCTAACCAAACAAATGGTGGTGAAAGAAAAGAAAAAAAAAAAGGGAGGAAAAGTAATACAACTTCCTGAGAAAGGAAAAAAAAAAAAAAAAAGCGCAGAGAGTGAAATCATTCATCAAGAAAGAAAGCAGAGTGTGAGAGTTCTAAGAGCCAAGTTTAGTTTATTCACACGTCATTCAGTGCACAAAAAAAAACAAGTGAGAGGGAAAAGGATAAAAGCGAACGTGTCTTCCACTTCTATTTGTTCTGCTCTTTTGGACAGGACATAGTTCACGAGAGCTCGGTGGTTTCTGGAGCAGCAGCATTAAAGACCAGACATTTTCTTTATAAGAAACCTCCTGGGATTTACTATTGAAAACCAATTAAGTGGCGCGCTTGTGTGCTTGGAAGAGATCGTTTTGTGGGGAAGTGAGAAAGGTCACCCATGTCTTTGCGTCTCGTCATTGGCGAGGCCCCTAAAATTACACCCGAACACCAATGCTTGTAAAAGCAGCTGAAAAAAAAAAAAAAAAAGGTAACGCAGGCATGCTTGTGCGCGCCGAGCCAGCAGATCTCACCTGCGTGATTAATGGCGTTAGGGGCTGATGAGCGTGACCGAAATGGCAATTAACAGGATTCCCAAGAGCCGCTCGCTTATTGCATCCACGTCGCACTACTTCTCAGCCACAAATCTGCTAATGCTAATAGATAATAGTGGAAAACTTGGAGGAGGTATTGATCACCCGAATTAAATCTGGACAAATTAGAAAGGGGACGGAGAGAAACTCGTGCCGGCCTTAAGGCATGTCTGAATGTTTACTCAACTATCCATTCATGCAGCTTTTAACTGAGATATCAGCAAGAGAAAATGATCGGTGGTCGAAGCCGCTGCTCCATTAACGATGCTTCATTAGCAGTCTTGATCATCAGCAATGGAGAGACAGGCAACACACTTAAAGCTGTAAGACATTCCAGAATTTTGGCGCTAAATTTACTAACTTTAATAAACTGCAATCTTTTGGAGAGAATTTTGGAATGGAAGAGAAGAGAAGAGAAGAGAAGAGAAGAGAAGAGAAGAGAAGAGAAGAGAAGAGAAGAGAAGAGAAGAGAAACAGTTTGTAGATGAAAGTGACAGTTAATTAATGGTTAACGCGCTCGTTCTTATGTTCTGTCGACGAAGAAAGCCACCACACGTCAGGAAACATTTCCTGCCTGTTCGCTTTAACTTTGTCCTATTCTCCTTATAGTTTCCATAGTAACGTACCTATCAGACCGCTCATAGCCCATCATATTCACCTCCGAGGTGAGCAGTGTATAAAACAGTGTGGAGTCCACTTTATTTCTATACGTTAGGTTCATTTTTTTTCTCATAGGTGGAATTAACTCACAGGCATTCCATTTACATGCCACCTAAAATGAGGTTTGCTTTTCCCACCATGAGAAAGGATGATTACAAAATACTGGCTACTTAAGCAAAATGAGGTGTGCTGGAAGCAGTCGGACGCAGGCACACAAAGAAGTGATTGGAATTCCCTCCTGATGGCTGGAAAAGAGCTATCGGTTCAATATATTGACAGTGACACACTGATCGAACCGCATGGAAGAAAAGCTAAATCTAGACGGGTCAATAGAAGGACCGCCAAGAGCCACTGATAGTAAGTCACCTGTCTGTGGCAAGACTAAACGAATTACTTTAGAGATTCATGGCTTGCTGTAGTCGTCAGCAGTAAGTCGCAATCAGAGGTTTTCACACCAAAGGAAGTGTGTCTGTAGCTGCCAGGGTGAAAAGTCTGTATCGACGCTACAAGAAAGGAGAAATTAGTTTGTTCTCTTGAGGATGCAGGAAACCGAAAAAAAAAATGAACAAGGCATTTCATATTTTGCAAGAAACTCAAGTGAGGAAAATGGAAAGAAAAGATGATTGTAAGAGGCTTGCTCACTTTTATGGACTGACCTCACTGTTTGCCTAATTGGCACCAACAAAACAGAATAAATCAATGTAACAATGGTTTCCTCATGTCTCTTGTACGTTTCAAACTTTGAGATCAAAAACTTCAGCCATCACTTATGTAAAAGTTCTGGATACGTAAGAAAAATAAAGGATATATCTTTTAAAGCTGCAGCTGCTACTACATCAGTGACAACACCAGCCTGGACACTGTCATAACAAAGTCCATATTTTCCCCGGTTGTGTGTCTCGACCTCTGTCAGAGGGAGCGTGTGTGAACATGATGTATGGTGTCATGACAGAGTGCTCATCGACTGCTGATGTGGAAGTACATTTATCTATCAAGACCGGCTAAATACGTGTGTCCATGTTAACACAGATTTCTGTTCACCAACTAAAATGCTGAGTCCCGTCTCGGCCTGGTTCGTATTTGATCAGTTCCAGTCCCACTGGGACGACCTTTGCTGGGTTAACAAAATGTCACATCTGATTTCACTGCGGGCATCAAATGACTTGAGGCATCTGCCAAGTTCCCCTGGAATAGACCGACACCGGCGCAACGACTAAAGTAAAATGTCATCGCTCGCCAGCAGTCCAGAAATTAATTTCTTCTCACATGGATCGTTTTCACTGCCTTTGTTCTTTCCAGACGGTGTGCTTTTGGTGTTGCTGCTGCTTAAAGGCCTGCTTACACAACAATTTTTTCAAGTTAAAAAGGAAAATGTTCGGTGTGTTTTGGGTGCCCGGTTTCACAACAATGATGCTCAGAGCCACATAAAACACAACTTTATGAAAACAGCTCCCAAAGTGGAACTTTTCTAAAAGGCCCTGACTCTCTGACTGAGACCTTCTTTCTTTCTTTCTTTCTTTTTTTTCACTTTCCGAGCAGTGGGAATGCTATGGACTAGCTGGAACCAGCAGATTTCAGCATTTCTACTGTTTCCATGTAAACCGACATCGTTTTTGAGAAGTTCTCGAAACTTTTCTGTATTGAAAATGGAAAAATATATAAATCTTTAACTTGAAACGTTGTATAATCAAGGTTAAAAATTGGATGTGAAATATATGGATGTGTGATTGTGTTCACTTTTTGTGTTTTGGGTCCAGTAAAGTCCAAACCTGGTGATTTTGTTTCAGTCCCCTTTTTCAGTATTGTTGTAGGCCTGAAAACAGTCATATTGGTGGGAAGGTTGACCACCCATTGGGAATCATGCCGATGGGCTCAGTCACAAACTGGGAGCTTCCCACTACGAGTGGGAGGCATTTGTGGAACTCTTCAGTTTCATGTCAGAAAAAAAACAGCAGTCAGTTGTTAAGAACGGCCTTTGCTTTGGCATAAATCACAACACTCTCTCTCGCTACTTCTGTGAAACAGACTGGCTGTTTGTAACTCTAAATCTTCCAATAAACAGTTACAACAACTGTTATATATATCAACTAAAAAAATAAAACAGAGAACTGGCTGTGACTGAATGTATTGTGAAAATAAATTCTTCCTCCAGAGCTTTCATCCCCCTTTTGGATGAGAAATGTTACAATGAGCTGGTCTGGTTCTCTTCTGAATTCTGACGGCAGCTGGATGTGAACTTGTTGCATGTTTGCTATTGGGAAATGGGATCTTCCCAAACGTAAATATCCCAGTTACCAGCTCCCCGAACACAGAATCAAACAGTATTCAACCAATCCTTTTCTGTTAATGAAGTCTGTTGAAATAAAACGCTTCGCACAGAGTTAATTAAAAAGATATTCGAATACAGGGGACCACAGAAAAAGAAATCAAACACTAGCTGTGGGAAATACTACAAATAACATCTCTCTTTGAAAAAATATTCATTATTTTAGTACAATACTTTATTGCAAGGGTCGACAATCATTTTAACATGGTTTGCCAGTTTGCTATTCTATTGTCAACAAATACACCATAATCATCAGCAAGCTAAAAGTAAATAATGATAATGCATTTTATTTTTATTGCACTTTACATTAATAAATCTCAAAGTGCTATTAGTTTAAACTGTATTACGTAGACAAATTAGAGTAGAAACATTGTTAACTTCTCCCACTGCATTCTATTGAGAAAGGCCATTTATACACAATCAAAATAAACATAATACATTTTGATGTGGTTCCGTTTGTGACAAATCGTACTTGTCTGGAAAATCTACACAATGCATGCAAAGATGCATTCCACCACGTGAGGCTGATTCTTTTACACCAGTGCAGGTGGATCTCATTTGTGCTTAAAAAATTAGGCCGTGATTTGATGATGGTGACAATAATGACGAGTTTGATTTTGAACAACATATATGTTAAAAGAGTCTTTGCCGGTCCGTGGATGACTATGCTGGGCCATATCAACTGTGGTACCCGTGCCTGAGATTGTGACAAACAAGACAAAAGAATACATGACGTTTCTCTAAATGTCTGAGAAGTCCCAGCCTTTCAAGCTGCTAAGGATAGAAATGTACAGGTGCACCACTGTGCTCCTTCTGGCCTTTCCACCGAGATAGTAACGTCTGGACCCACTTGGGTAACTCCCTCTGTGGAGACAAAGGCCACTCTGTTCATCATGACAGTTTCTATTTCATCCGCTCATTCACTCGGCCATATCGGATCGAGTCGCTCAGTCCCACGTTAACTGAGAACAGGAGAGCTTCAGAGAGGAGCAAGGCATCACCTTCGATTCCTCCCTCAGCAGTAATGAGGTGGCCTTCTTCTCACCATGGGAATTCAACTGGGTGGAGGAATTATTCACATAATTGACTGAAGAATCAAACCCAAACCCATCTGGGTCCAACATTCTAACCTTTTCTTTTCGCTTCCCCTTTTTCATTGGCCACCCGCTGACGCTTGCCTGGAGGTTACATCGAAGCGTGACGGCAATCAATTGCTTGTCTTTGGCACTGGCGCTTCAGTTTCTTTCATGAAAATCAATGAGTCCATATGCCCGTTTACTTTAATCGCCTCTTACTCCAAACCATCATATGCCCTGTGGTCAATCTTACTGATGGTGACGATCAGGATCAATGGCATCCAATCTCTTTTCTACAGATTGGCTCTGATGGAACTATCCATCCAACCAAAGAGTGAACTATAGGAGTGTATGAAACATGCTTGGATGGTGCAATGGCATGTTTATTTCAGTAGCCACCACATCACAAAGTGTTGGGTGCATGATTGCACACATGCTTATGTGTGTGTGTGTGTGTGTGTGTGTGTGTGTGTGTGTGTGTGTGTGTGTGTGTGTGTGTGTGTGTGTGTGTGTGTGTGTGTGTGTGTGTGTGTGTATGAGTGGAGTGAATCGCGTCTAAAATGGGAGTGTGTGGGAGTTGTCTCTCCAGACCTGTCAACTGACAGACAGTTTTAATGCCTCTCTGAACTCAAACGTCTCTGAACAGAGCCCGCCGAGAGAGGAAGACGAGTCACACTTCATTCAATCCATTCACATGTGCTGCCACACACAGATCTCTCCGCAGTTATATTCAATTAATTGTGTTGCAACTGGTTCTAGTCGGTTCCGCCTCTCTTGAACAAAGACATTTCAGATGGCATGAAAAGGGAAAAAGATTTAAGCTTTTAAATGGGAAACATAGCTGCCTATTTAATTATGACCCGAGCTTTGAAATTAATGTAAAATACGTAGCTCCCATATAGCAGGTTTCAACTGAGTGTTTAATCACAGTCCCAACACCAGAGCCGGAAATAGTGAGTCTTCAGACAGATACACACTCCTTACATTATGATTGATTGTTCTTCTCAATGTTTCCGTTCAGTCTCCTCATATTTCAAACAATCAGCCCCAATTTCAACAACTGCCATTCTTACAAATTCAATTGTTATTATTATTGCAAAGCCTGAAATTAACTATTTCAATGCTTGTCTACAGTCAGTAAGCGTGAGATGTGCTCCCAGTGATCCATCTGACTGCACCTGGCGGGTTAGGATTCATCCCAGTCCGCCACCCTGGAGGGGCAGGCATCAACAATTATTTGTATTTGACTACAGGGGACTGAGTGAGTACACAGCAGAGGGAACTGGAGGCTGAGTTATTGCAGGTCGTCTTGGATGCTAGTTATGAGAGAAAGCTTTTCAATTTATATATATATATATATATATGAATAATACCGCTGCATTGCAGACCATCGCTTTACACAGACAGAGACAAACTGTACCGGAGGCTGTAGCTTAAGTGGACTTGCTATAAATGCACTGCAATGTACAATATGCCACCACCAGCAAAGCATTGGATGCATATCAGAAGCTAATATTAGTTTATGTTGGCTGAGGTTTTAACTCTAAACCTAAAATTGTTCAGAGGGAATCCTCTTTATGATGCACAGCAGACCGCTGTGAAAACTTTCCCCATCAATCATCCATCTCAAGTGTCTGTCAGCCAATACTTTGCAGCCACAGACACTTGTATTGACAAGACTGTGTACAGTAATAGCACAGTATACCACAACACACTAAACTTAAGTCGTCTAATATTTCACTGCTTCCTCAGCTTGTTAAAGAGCAGCTGTATGCAGGGTCAGATATTCACATCTCATATCAATAGATCAAAATGGCTGTGATTTTTCCAGATGAAGCCCTCAATGTGACCCTGTCCTTCATCAATACCCATCAGACGTAATGGACAATGTTAATCAAATTACCAGGACAGGAATCATTGTGCACCTTAAAAACAATCGCCATGCTGATTTAACAGAAAGCTGTTGATGTTTCTTTTTGTTTCATATTCCTTTTTGGCTGTTTACTGAGCTTCACGTTGCTGTTCCTGATAAATGTTACAGTTCTTAGAACTGTGGTTTTCGAATAATGGATTAAAAGCGACGCTGACTCACGATCGGCGGTGAGAAGACAAACAAATAAAGAGAAATAATATGATACGGTGCAGCCCCACTGTGCCAAAATAAATACTGGAACAGAAACTGTGAGCTCTATTTTCACAGTTAATGCGAATGCATTGTAATGATAAACCTTAACCACACTGGTAGCACCGCTGCTTTAAGCATAAGTGCATTACAAAGAGCAGATCTGAGCGTGGCTGGAGCTTGCTGTGCACTCCAAGGAGATGTTTAGCACTTACTGCTGTGGGAGATGGTGCTTTAGCAGACTTTGTTGACCAGAAAGAGCGGTGGTGATAATGGCCTGCTGGCCTCTCCCAGATCCTGTTACACTGCTGGGGACACACAAGCTGCTCTGTATTTAGCAGCAGCCCCGTCTCCGCTGCAAGCTTAGACTGTAACAGAGCCGGTGGCCACTTCCTCTCGCATCACAATAACAGTCAGAAGGAACAAATGCTGTTGCTCCGGAGGAAATAGACATCCAAGCCTTGATTCTGCTTTAGACTTCAGTCATTTCATGACAGCTTCATTCACGGCGGCAACAAAGAGGAATTTGACGAGTAATCGCTGAGGAATCAAATATGAGATTAAACATTGTTATGTAATTCATGAGGTCAAAAAGGAAGATTTGTCCATTTACAAATCTTCCTTTTATCTCCTAATAATATGCACATTTTTGCTGCTTTTTCATCACTTCTGCTTTTTGACACGTTTGAAATCGTGTTTGTAATTTAAATCTCATTACTTTAAGTAGTCCGGTAAACTTGGGATGGGCATATACAACTTTTTAAAAGAAACCGCTGACACTGCTTGTGCTCTCTTGCGTACCCACGTGCGACGTTGCTGAAGCATGATGTCACATGATACTGATGGTTGTATCGGGGATCTTTCACAAGTATGAGTACTCGGTACAGTATTGGACCTGATACTCGATGCTGATATCGGTATCGGTGTCTCCCCAAGGGAGTCTCAGACAAGAGAGAGACAACATTATCATCCAAAAACATCTCTGTTCCACTACAGGTAGATGGAGTGTTTTCGTCCTCATCTTGGTCATCATTTTATAAAGTTTTCTTATTGCCAGAGTTCTTCTTCTCACATGACTCATTTGGTATTCTAATGACACAATACAGCTCTATGACTGAGCTTGTTTTCCTCTTGTAATCTGGACTGACGTGCGATTTCCAGGAGTTTCTTGGCTGATATCGCCACTGTGACCTCTCCTCTCGACAATACTCCAGACATCAGTCTGTTCCTCTCACTATTGATAGTGATTATCACATTCGCAAAGGTCTTCCCGATTAAAATGGCAGCTTTTGTATGTGCATGTTTGAAATTCAACTAAAATACCAGCACCCCCCCAAAAAAAAAATGGCACTGTGTATGAGTATGTGAGAGTGTAGAGCCATCTGCTACACCAGTTAGGTATATCAGTGTGATCAAGCATGTCATTCAAGGGTCAGCTATGTGATCATAAAGCCTCGTTTGACACACAAATATAAAACAATTGCCAAGAAGACGTCACACTCCCGTTGAGTTTAGATAACGTATTTGCATTATCAGACCAGATTCTGCTGTCCCACAGCGTAACCGTGGCTGTGCTTGATGTCTGACTTTGTTGTGAAAAATGAGAATGAAGTCTGCAGTGCAGCCGAGTGGATCATCAAGGTTTTCCATTTTCAGGATGTATATTACGACCTGAGCGACACAGGCAGGACTCTGGCCCGACAGATATTTGTTTGGTTGTCAAAGCGACAGAGAGAAAGCGTGCAATTTTGTCCGTCAGACACCGACTATAAGCAACACAGTGAGACACTGATTGATTTTTTCGTCGAACACTTCCAGAAAGCAGAAGGACGGAGGCAGCCTGACAATATGACCCTTTAGCTTTGTGCAAAGAAGCAGAGCAGAGAGTCAAAGTTACCTGTTAGCTGTATTGTAAAGTGTATATAAAAGCTGCGAGATGTGATTAGCCGCTTGGTCGCTGCAGAGGAGTGGGAACACGCCGTGCGGGAACAAGCTAATCTGCTGATTTAATAAAGGGACAATATGAACGGAAGGTTTGAGACAGTGGGACCTGTAACAATGACCAAGGGATTTGACACGCGTAAACAACAATAAGAAGGGTATGAACTACTTTCATTCCAGACTCTAAAGCCTCCTCTGGTTTGGCTGATGTGTTATATCAAGAAGTGATTTGGCACTCGGTTAAATGACTGTAAAACACTTGTTTGAATTCACTAAACTATCACAGTCCAGAATTTGTTCGAGACTGGACTGCAGAGCCGTTCTGTGTGAGGTCTAGTGCTCGCTATCTCCATGTGTGTGTTTTGTTGTTGTTGTTTCTTTGTTTGTGGGTTCTGTAGTACATCCCACTGTCGAAAAACATGCAGGCTCATTGGTGACCCTGAATTGCCTGTAGATGTTAATGTGAGAGGTTGTAATTGTTTGTCTTTCTGCGTTTAGACCAAAAAATAGATGGAATTCTGAAAGAAAATCTGGAGATAAGACTCAATAAAAAACACAATGTAACCTGTTTGTGCTTCTTATATACAATATATTTTTTCCTATTTAGGTTTTTAGTTTTTTCTTAACAGAGCATGATGCAAAAACCAAACAGTTACAACCAAAAATGCCTATAATCTCAACATAAAGCCAATTTTAATGGAAACGTCTGATGTAATACAGTGAAATGTCCAAAAGTCTATAAATCTGTACTTTCTTTGAAATCTGGAGCCTCTTATGCACCGGTTTTGGCCCAGGGGCCTCACGTTTGACACCCCTGGGATATGGGCTTTATCATTAATAGCATCTTTGTAGTTGATACAAAAAGAAAGATTTTTCAATTCAAACACATTTGGGTAGAAGAAACAATCAGTCCATGAGAAAATATTTAGTTTTTTACTTCTAATGTTGACAATTGTGTATCGTTTGAATGAACACTGGAATAATAAGCGTAACGCTCTGTGCTCACGGCTACATGTTTAACATTCAGGTGATAACCAAAGACTTGAACTGCTTCATCTTATATTCTTTGTTGCATAGTTTGCAAACAGCCTTTAAAATTCTTTATTTATTTTTTTTTTCATCCACCAGGCCAAGAAACATGCTTTTAACTGTTTCAACAATCACGTCTGTTAGAAAGACTTCTTAGCCGTCTGATATGTCTGGTGGATGAGTATTGTACCCAGAAAGAAGGATGAGCTCCATCTCACTGCGATCCAAGGAGAACATTTTAAGGGGCAACTAGTCGTCATTTGATAGTAGTGGTAGTAATACAATGTGAATAGTAAACAACAGCTGCGTTTGTTATCGATCTTTTCTTTGCATTGTACGTGGCACACTTGTGAAGCTCTGTGTGTGCACACGAGGTGGATGCTCGGTGGTGTTCTGCTCACCCAACCTATGAGGCCGTGTGGTTAATTTCTGGAGCTCCGAGCAAAAGGTTGTCTCCTGTCATACTGACAAGCGGCCGATCTAATCAGTCTGAATGATGACTGGGTGGACACATGCTAATTGGCATCAGCGGCACAAGCATGGAATAAACAAAGGACGTTGCTTTTGTCACGCTTTGCTGCTCTCGTCAGCATTTGTGTCTCCATATTTGTGCAAATTAAAGAAAGCAGTGTGTGTGAGTGTGTGCGTGTGTGTGTGTGTGTGTGTGTGGGTGTTTGTGTGTGTGTGTCTGCAGAGAGCCCGGCTATGAATCATAACCGGAGTAGCCGGAGCCAGTGGGCAGGGTGGCATCAGTTTATCAGAGGTCAGACGGACTGCCCACGCACCACGATGAGCCAATGGACACGGCGGCTTGCTTCAAATCTGAATGATGTTCAAACAGAAATTCTGATGCCGTTCTGAGAAAACATCAAGCAGCTTGAGCTCGAGTGCAAAAAACTGGAGAAAGTAAAAAAAAAAAAAAAAGGCAAATGAGACCAGCCTGTTTCCATCTGGAGCTTATTTTCTGCTAAGAACGATCGTATCTGAGGCTGACAATAATTCAGCTGAGACGCAGGACTCTTGAATTGCACAATAAAAAGCCCTTTTGATGCTTTTTACCGGAATGTCTTCAAGAGTCCCAACATCTCATCTCGCCTTGGTGAGTGTGTTGGCTTCCCACAATTTGCACAAATGAATGAATGCTGTTTGCGGAAGTCCTTGAGGAGAAGGAGGAGAGAAGTGAAGCCCACAGACAGACAGGCAGAGCAACAACATGGTAAAAGTGGGAGTTTTATGGGTGGTTTGACTGGTGGAGTATAACGAGAGAATAAAGTAGTTTCTTTCTGTCATTTCTTTCTTTCTTTACTTTCTCATAAACCAACACCACCCTGAACAGAGTGCTCCGACACATCACTCATATTGATCCGTTTCAATGATTTTTACTGTAAGCCATTTAAACCAGGGTTGATTGAAATCTATTTCAAATCCCTTGGCGGTCTTTATGTCGTATTTTTAGTCCTCAGTCACACCACACCATGCATCAAGGCTTTATGACTCCGTCTCATGTGTGTCTGCGATTGTCTTCCTACGTCACCCCATTTCTGTCTGAGCAATTTTCGGCCTCTGTGCTTTTCCTTCATGCTGAAGTTCACAGGACGACCATCCTCGAAAACCTGCATCATCTTGACAAGGTCCTTAAAAAGTGTGAGGGAGTGAGGCTGAAGAGACAGGTCATGAAAAGTGCAGTCCTCTTAAAGCGTCTGGTATTATCTGTACTTGGCGGCTGACATCTTCTTTTGACCGCACATCGTCTCCGTCTCCTTCCACTGTTCCTCTCTTATAGCTCTCCAAACCTGTCCTCATCTTTCCTCCTTTTTTTTTTATTTTTTTGCGGTCTCTTCTTCTTCAACCCTTTCCTTCCCTCCTCTCTTCATCCCATCATCTCCTCAGACACTGTGTCTCACCGGCGCTCCCATTACAATGCCCCACAGTGCATCACCACTCCATCTCCCAGTAATGGATTTCCAATGCTTCGACCATCTTACCTGTCACGTGGCCATGTCTCCTCCCTGGATAGCATCACTCTGGAAGCTGTTTAGAAATGCATGAATCCTCTCCGTGTTATTGTACTCATTCCGTCATTACTCACTCCCCGGCGGTGCACGACCCCCACCCGCTCCTCCTGCTGCACCGAGTCAAACCCGTGAAGAATGCCGCTGCTATCGCATCTTATCACTTGATCCAAAAGCTATTTCAAACTGACTAATTATGTATGGGCATGTAATGAAAAACCAGACAAGGCCGCAGGTTATTGCAGCAATTCTCTCCGGGTGAGACTGGGACAAAGAGCAAGAACTGAATTTGGCTTTTTAAATGTTTCCAAATGTGCAGAATTCATAAAGAGTTGGGTGAATTAAAAAAATAAATAAAAGAAAAGACAATGTGTGCACACATTCTTACAATCAGCAGCGTCTTAACTAGCTGTAAAATGGTAATTCTGGACGAATTTTCATGGAAAACCATCCATGTGCCGACAGTGTATATACAAGGTAGAGAATATACAAAGATTTTAGTAGTTGTTGTTTTTTTAACAAAAATAAATAAATAAATAAAATACTGTAACTTCGAGATAAAGTTGTGTGTAAATCTTTTGGAATAATCTATGGACATTTCTGAAATAAAGAAAATTCAGGCAAATGGTTTTTAAAAAAATCCATTTGAAGGTCAGTTTCTTTGCAGCGTTTCAACCAAATAAACAGACAAAACTCTGCTGTTTTATCTTGGGCTAAACATTCAAACATGTACTGTCAATCAGAAGAACAGCTATTTAAAACTGATTTAACTGATATCAATTTATGTCATTCTCAACTGAGACAATTGTTCTGATGACTAATTGTGCTCGAATTGTAAAACTCATAATTTGCATTAACATTAAACTGCAGAGCTGAATTTGAGATACAGAAAACTCAAAAGGAATTTCACAATGTGAGGTTTTATTTTGGGTTGAAATACTAATCATCAAAGCGACCTAACCCAATTTCATACCTATTCATTACAAGGGTCTTTGCTAGATGGAGGCTGAATCATTGTCAGGCTCACACCCACACAGGGCTTTCATTTCTGAGCAAAAATAAACACTCATCAATAGTATCATCGCCCCTAAAAAAAAAAAAAAAGCTCTGACCTTGGAAATTGTTGCTTCGATATCGCATTCAGAATGAGTGTCGAGCTTCCAAACAAACTGTGGGCTTACCTTTGGTGTTTTGGTGCACTTTCCATTTCGGGCGTCTTTTATGTAGGCGATATCCAATAGATCTGTATCCTGTGAAGTCAAGGAAAAAGCTTCATCAGTGTCAACTGGAACCAAGTAATTCGCAGATTTCAAAGAAGAAATAAAAGTTTTTTTTTTCTCCAAACAATGAAAAGTGATGGAGAACGTTTTAGCAACCTTTTCAGTTTTCAAACCTGACACCTGTAAACGATTGGACTGCGTGTGTTTGTGTGTGTCTAAACAGCGACACGTGCTTAAGGACACATGGGAGTCATTTGGTGTACACAGATTCAATCGAAATGACTGCTCTGCTTCACGAAACCAGCAAATTATCACAAAGGTGCGATGTTCCCATGCTGACTGATGATCTGGCTAAATGAGCTCTTCATAAGCACACAGACATGTTTCTAAAAATAGCATGAGACGCATTTCTTCCAACAATCTGACATAGAACATGCGCAACATGCCACAAACCAGAAAGCGAAAGTGCTGGATGTTTTGTGAAAAAAAAAAAACAGATAATGCCATTAGTTGCATCATCGCACTGGTAGGGCTGGCAGGAGGGGGAAAAAAAAGAAATTACATGCAAAACATTTCACACATACTGAATGTTCTGCTGCATGATGCTCAGCCTTAACACCTGGCCACAGCTTAGCTGGACCCAGCTGCCAGCGGAGACGTCAACTGGCAAAAAAACAGAACATGTCACCCATCTGCACTCAGTAGCCTTGAATATCAGCAAAAAAAAAAAAAAGAAAAGGAAAAGAAAACCATGACCTCAAGCAAGGCTCCCTGTAGCACATTTCACTATAACTATCCAGCTACCTTTGGCCCCAGTGTTGATTCATTATTCATCGAGCAGAGGGAAAAGTCATGTCAGAGCTCCTCCATCTTTGCAGCTCAAACATTTCACATCACACCATTGTAATCCACCAAAAAGTAGGACAGAATTCAAAACCAGACCACTGAAATATTGACACCATAAAGTAATGCGCAGGTGGGAAACGCCCCACGATTTCTTTTGTGTAAAAATACAACTTAACCATGGCAATTATTTCTTTATGCAATGGAAGAATTACAGTTCAAGTCCCTGCACCTTCATGCATCTATCAAGACTTCTATCCAGTTACTTTCAAACCTAGTATCCATTAACGTGTCCTTTAATGTGTTCAGCAATGAATATGCACAGAAATTCAATTGCGCAGGTGGCCCCATGGTACCTTTCTCCAGCCACCACAACTCTTATCAGGCTGGATTATCACTCCCTCATCTCTCTGAGAGAGAGAGAGAGAGAGAGAGAGAGAGAGAGAGAGGCAGGCAGGACATGAGGTGGAAAATTAACCAGAGTGAACTGTGTGTCCACTCAGCATTATCTGAGGAGACAAGAGGCGATGGGGGCATGACTCAGTCTCCAGCTGCAGCGCCGCTATCTGACCATCTCACTACCACGGGGTTGGTGGAAAATTGCACCATGCTATTTTTTCCTTATCTATAAACGCATACCGACCCTGGAAGGCCACCCAAAGGAATATTTTTCTCTTTATGCATAGTTTTTTTTGAAAATTACTTTTCTTATTTATTGTAGCACACAGTGTTCTACCTCTTTGTTGCTATTGAGAGGATTATTAGTTTTTGTTTTGTTTTTAAAGCAAAGGGGCGTTTATTGTGATTACATGTAAGGAAGAAACTAATGGGATGAGCAGATTTCGGAGCCACATTAGCTGATGTTGAATTTGCAATGAAATAAAACCCTCTCTGCTGCACTTGATGCGCCTCTATTGCTTGGTCCAGGTAAATGTGGAAATTAAAACTTTTCTGTTGGAAAGTTATTCCACTTCTACGGTGTGTGTAACATCAATTAGGCTGTGTGTGTTTGTGCAGAAAGAGCCTCAGAGTCAAAGGTTAACGCCCACATAGGGTCTGGAAATGCCTGCCTTTGAAGTCTGGTCAAAAAGATGGAGCTCCACATGGGCGCCCGATGGAACAGTGGGGTTCCAGGAAGCCGTTTACTGATGGGATTCTTTTTTTTTTTTTTTTTTTGGGGGGGGGGGGGGGTGGGTGCCCTCTGGCCAAGCACAGTTTGCGGCGCTCAAAAATACCAAAGCGTCATTATTTAAGCGTTAACCTATAGAGCCGACTCATTAGACGAAACGTAGACTGCCCGTATGGGCGACAAGCTGCTCACAACATGTGAGCTCCGATACATGTGTAGTCATTAATATCCACGGACCGAACTCAGATTTGCTGCAGAGGCTTTCTCACTGGGCAGATGTAAAAAAAAACACACAAAAAAACCTTATGCCAGCAAACTTTTATTAATTTCAACTTGGTTGGATTTATAATTGCCGACACAGCACAGTTGGTTAATTAAGCCATTTCTTTCATAGCAGCTCAGCCATCACTTCTCCCGGTTTTATTTCACCCATCTATTTCCAATGACAAACGTTCTTTATCCGTTAACATTTGTCATCTCTGTATTTATCGCTCTCCCGCTCGCTCCATCTCTCAGCCACTCCTCCTCCCCTTCTCCATGCATGTCGACGTGTATCATAACAGTGAACACGGATCCAAAGTCTATTGAGATCCGAGGCACGTCTAGAAGGCAAGCAGGGCCAGCGGGAGAGAAACTACAGAAATTAATGAACATGTTTAACCTGCACTGGCCCTGGGTTCTGTTTTTCTGCCTCTGCCGCCAAGCTGTTGTTCAGGAACCATCTGCAGCACGATGCCTTCCTTTGGAAATCAGATTCCATGTAGAAAGCCTGGATTGTGGATGCCACACGCAATCGCGTTGGAAATCCATCATCAATGTCATTTTGTTGTCAAATCTATCTTTGCAGCCACTTTGTAGCTGTATTATCGCTGTTGACAAGTATCTGCGACCACAGTTTTGAGTTAAAACAATATTGATCTTGCAGCTAAGTAGAAAATATTACAAGCAGGTGACCTGCATGAGACAGTCAAGGATTTACAGAGAGAATGGTTGGATCAGGCTGGTTGGATAACTAAGAGGACCGTTGCCCTTCAGAGTAACAAGCCTTCACAGCTTTACTACTACAAGCAATATAATGGCGTGCCAGAGTGAGGGCGAGAGAAGAACGGAGGTTAAAGGAAATATCAAATGGAAGGTAGAGACAGCGTGGAGACTGACAGCCACAGGTTAGCGTGCTCATTTACCAACAAGCAGGCCTGACAGCCTGGAGGTTCAGAATGGATGTGCACTCCACGGGGATCAGGGCCTCTGCTGAGCAACGGAGATGAGGAGCACCGAACGTGGAGGGCACGAGGGAGGCTAAATGAACGAGCAGTCTGAGACAGGACAATTTTGTCGAGGGCCAAGTTTTGGGAAATGCACAACAAAGTCATGAGTTCTTTTGCTTTGATGTGATGTGAAGTGATCCATGTTCACTACAGTTAGAGGACTGTGTCTGGCTGAACAATGCGAAAGAAAAACTCAAGTTTCATCTACTACATTCCACACTGCATGTTCAGATACAAATTCATTACAAACAGGTCACGTTTGTACAGGTTCTGAAATGTACGCGAATAAAATGCTTGACTGCACGGGGGAGCAGTGGTTGGCGCTTTCACTCAACAAGAAGTACAAAGGTTCAAATACCAAAAAGGCCTTATGTATGGAGTCTATACTAACATGCCCCCAGGTGTGAATGTGAGCAGTTGTCTGTCTCTGTGATGGACTGGCAATAGATGGATATATAATGTACTTTTTTGGTTGGTGGTCATGGGGGGGGGGGGGGGGGGGGGGGGGGTCATATATACATACAGTATACACATCTATGCAAACGTGCACACTCACAAATCCTAACTAATGTTATCAAATTACTAATAAAACAGCATATTTATTAGCGATAACATAGATTATGATTGACCTTGTACCATAGCTGAAAAGTGAAAAACATGATTTCTAAATAACAAATACCTGTATTTATAAAACTGTTATTTTTGAAGGAATTTCAGTTTTTAAATAAAAAGGTGAAGTCTTGGCATTCAATCATTATTGCAGTAACTTTATTGGTTTTCAAATGTCTGCAGCTTCCTTATCAATAAATAAAGATTTTCAGCTGTTTGAATGCTTTCACTGTTATTCCTAATCGTTCTCACAGCAGTTAAAATGACCAGGTTCATCACTATAATGAGGAGAAAAGACAGACAGTTGTTTAAAAACCTGAGATGCCTCTTACCAATCATTAAAATAAGACAGTTAAATCTATTGGTGGATATTATGAACAAAAGAATAAAAACAAAGAAAGAAAGCAAAATGAACAAAAGAGAAATGAGCCAATCCGGTGGCTTAAGAAATCTCAACGCAAAAAGAGTTTTTAAAGGCCCACCGGCGTCGGCTCAAAAGACTCTGAGCTGAAGCGTGTTCCACGGTCCTAAACAGAGCTGTTACTTCCATGGAACTAAACACACCGAAGCTGTGCAGGTGCTGTGCCCGTCTCTGTAAGTGGCCCTCCACTGACACTCCGATGCCAGGAAATGCACACTGTTACGGGGGGAAATGGTCTGTGGAGAGCTGCGCTTCAACTCTGCGGAGAGTCGCGGCCACTCTGCTGCTTCTACAGAGCAGCTCCAACAACCCCACGGGGCCGAAGTCACAAACCTCCGCACCTGAAGTGGCTGAGTGGAGACGGGGAGAGCGTGTAGAGAAGGAAAGTAATTTAATCAATATATTTTGCATGAACATTTGCGAGCAGCCGCTGAAGAACTTACATCAAGAGCTTGAGTGCTTTTTCCCATCCCCATGAGTAAGCTAAGTAGCTCCCGCTCCCAAGAAGACCTATTATATTTTTAATTATTTTCGTGGATTAAAAGTGATATAAAGCCAAGTATGACAGCAAAAGAGGGAGAGACAAGTATGCCATGCGACAAAGGCCTTGAGCCAGATTGAAACCTGGCATTGCCATGAGCCTGCCTGGAGGTGTATTTAAACTGAGCACCTCATTCAATGTTTTTCATCCGTTTGTTCTCTGTTCTATGTCCTCAGCTCGCTGCCTCCCGTCTCTTCCTCCGCGTCATGAAACACAGAAACGGAATCTTCCGACAAATCAATGCTTTGCCATAAGCAACAAACAAAAGGCAATTCAATCTTACAATGTGAATGGAATTAACTCTGTGCAGCCACTGATTGTTTCTTTTTTCTTTTTTCCAACTCTGTAAATGGATGAGTAAACGTAAAATCAATTCTGACCTGTAGTACTGTAAAAACTGAGTCTGAATTAGCATAAGCCTTCCAGGCATTTATAACACTAGCTACCATGGGGGAGAGGACAATACGCACACACACGCACACACACACACACACACGGTCCTGAGCAAGCGTGCATTTAAGCATCCTAAAGCAACAATTGCTCCTCAGCTTTATCTGCCTTCAATTTCGCCGTGACATTTAAAAGACGAGAGTGCAGTTGGCGATCTGTCATAAGAGTGGTTAAAATAAAATACTTGATGTGTGCTTATGCAGTCTGAAGCGTCATGAATGCATTGGGATATAATGTGCTTTTCTTATATGAGTCACCTTTGCATAATCTTGAAAATGTCATCTTTAACAAATGCGGCATCCCTGTTCAGGTCCCTGCTTTCCACCATTAGATCAAAACTACCTGCTTTGAACCTAATTTGCTCAACCTTTCAACTATTCTACTTTCAGCCTGTAAAAGCTTTTTTTAAACACCTTTAAAGAGATTGATTTCTCCTTAATGAGACAAAGAGAGCGGATCAGAAATGCAACCTCTTAAATCAGTGTGTAACTCTTCTGAAGAAAAATTCAATCCATTCATGAATCTTCTATAACGCCTAATCCCAACTTATGGATGCAGGGCACTGGAGGCCGTCCCAGATCAATATGTATGAAGACTGGCTACACCTCGCACAGGCCATCACATGTTAAACATAGAGAGAAAACAGTCACATTCACACCTTTTTAGAGGCAACAGTTAACCTCGAGCCAGCAATATTCTCACACTGAGTGATTGATAACCACCATACCACTGTTCAGCCCTGAATAGAAATTACAGGTAAATCCCACTAAAGTAAGGGTGAAACATCCTCTCAGAAGTATGGCCAAGTCCAGTTCACCTGAGTCGATTGTTTTGAGATGCTTCCTACATAAACAAGGGAGAATATGAGTATAGGCACATTCAGCAATAGTGGTCGCCAATAGATCTGCTGTATATTGTAGGTTAGAAAAAAGATAAAGAATAAAGAACTCTGTGAAGAGACTTATGAGAAAAATCAAACACTGTCGTTACCTACTACCAAAGGCTGAGTTAGGATAACATGAAGAACTGTTAAGGTGGAGCTTTTGGGAAAGGGTTTCTCGTGAGGGAGGGGCACAACCGGGTGCCAAAAATCAAGATAGGTAGAAAAATATTACTGAACAAATGTGAGGAACAGGAGTGTCAAACACAAGGCCTGTGGGCCAAAACCTGTAAGCAAAAGGCTCCAATCCAGCCAAACCACACAAATCTATTCACAAAACACAAAACAACGGTGAGACCTGAGCGGAGATATCAGTGACGTTTTTATGAGATTATTCTGCTGCATTTTTGTATTGATAAGTAAAATCAGTTACAAGTTAATTGATTTCAAACAATTTCAGCAGCAGCTGCCCAGTGGGTGCAGTATAATGCAACCAAATTAGTAACAGTAATAGGAGAAGCAGATGGCATAGCAACAGTGAATTACTACTATTGAGAGTATTTCCACCTTCTTAGATTGGTAGCATTTAGGTGTTAGTAATTTTGCTTCACATTTGTACGGAGGAAGCAGGAGGACACACGTTCAACAGCTTCAGCATGAGGTTACAGCGCACACACACAAATCTGCACGTTCCTTTTCTCGGTGTGTCGATGGGAGTACAGCTAGAAATACAGATGCATGAGTTGAGTCATCAAAACGTGAGTTAAATCATAAATTAGCGGGTTCACATAACCATGGCAATCGGTTCTGGATGGGTTCACGGTCGGACAGATGGGGAAAGGACATGGATTAGAGGTCAGAGGGAGTCAGCATGAAAGACATGGAGAGGTTGTAAGGATGGAGTGAGGGAGGGGGATGGCTATGTTGGAAATTCTAGTGAGCAGCAGAGAAGCATGGCTGTGGCTGATAGCGGCTATCAGCAGCCGGCACAACCACAAAACAACCGGCATTGACAGAAAGGATGCAAGAGGCTTTGTTCTATACGTCAGCGCACGCATTTGTGCCCTTGCAAATCAGGTAAAGCACGCTTTCACAACCCTATAGTCTCAAAAAAAAACAAAAAAACGCACACACACACACACATCCGTGCACATAAACACATCCGTGCATACACACCCCAAGTTCTCCATCATCAATCTGCTGCATCTGCAGTCTTGACTCGTCACAAACACTCGGTGACTGAGTGCCGTGATTTGACCGGCTCTTCAGCTCACGCCCGTCACCAATTCTATTCAGCGGTTGCTCGACCAGTCAAATCTTGGACACACACTCGCGCACACACACAGTGACGGATGGAGTGTAGTGAAGGATACTGGAGGGAGCGTACTCCTCTCTGACAGATAGCGGGACAGGACTGAGATGACAAAGGAAGCAAAGCCGATTTGCTCATCTGTCCATCATCCGCTGTTGTTTTCTGCTGCTAAGTCTTTGTTATACTTGGATTTTTGCTACCCCACCCATCCTCCTCTCTCCTCCCCTAACTTGCCCCATCTTCTCTTGTCAGTCCCTACCTCTGCTGTCTTGGACATGTGGCTCTCTTTTTGCCTTGCAACCTCCCCCCCCTTGAATTTCTCCTGTCTGATCACATTTTACCAGTAGCTCTCGTGTCTATGGATGACGGTTCACATCTTGTCTTGTCTGACATCCCCCCGCCCCGACATGCACATGCAAACACACCCACCCACTCCTCCATCTTCCATCCTCCTCCACACTATTCAATACATCTCCTCTTTTTGTTTGCCATCCTTGAGGGATGCTGTGGATGGCTCTTATCGACTGTAGTGGAACATCTCACATCCCTTTCAAAGTCTCTGAGTACGTGACACATGCAGGAAAGCATAAATACGTGCATACAATCCTAGGAAAGGATGAGTTCAGATGATTAAACGATAAGAAGCAAGCATATTCACTTTTGAAGCCAAACATTGGCAAATTCATACATTGTAAGGTAAAGACTTGGGCTGGTCTGTTTTTTTAATCAGGCTTCTGGAGGATGTCTGATCATTACTGCCTTTTGCCAGGAGAGGCCCGATTTACTAAGATCCTGCATAAAGCATACTGAAATGCTCATAAAAATACATTGTGCTTTTAGTTTGTGTGCATTTGTCAGGTGATCAACTAATAGTAACATTACATGCAAACGAGAGTATTTGCTATGCATGGCATTGTTTCCGTGTTTTGTAGTTGGACCTGTTGGTGCAGGGTGTTAAAAAAACATATTGGAGTGGATCTCTCACCAGTCAAAGCTGTGGGAAGAACAGTGACAGATGAGATTCAGAATATATTGAAAAGCCTCAGAAGGATTAAACGAAGAATATACATTATAATGTAGTCCTCACATAAAGGTCATGGGGAGCCAGCTGAGGAAATACTTCTAACCACAAGCATTGCTCTGCTACAAATTACAGAATTTTTCAAATGCATTAAAAACAACCATGAAACCATATAAATCACATTACGCTTTGTTCATTAATTTGTTTGTTATCACCAGTAATCCTTCAGTAGTTCAGGCACAATATGTCTGTGTGACCCATACCTTGTCCAAACATATTCGTGTCCATTTCTGCGCACATCCCTTACAACCTTTCAGAAAAAGTTAACTAAAAATCATTGTTCGCATCTTGCCTGTGTGAGAATCACTTTTTACTTTAATGCAAGTTTGGTTTAGCCAGGAAGACAGGAGCAGGTGTGCAGTCTCAAACATAAGAAGTACCTGTGTTAAAACTAAATGCAATTCATTGCCTTCTTTATTCGTAGAATTGCTTCCATATGTCAGATTTCCTGAAATCCTGCTTTTAGTCTTTTTATCAAAGTCTTTGGTTAAGTCCAATTTTCATTGGTTGAACTACTAAAACATTTCAGTATCGGCAACCAATATGTTGTTTATGTTCGATAGCAGAAAATATGGATTCAGGATTTATTGCATTTGGTGTGTATTCACTTTTTAAAATGGCAGACCAAGTTTTCATTAACTGGGATTGTACTTGTATGTCTACAACAAGCTAGTCAGTGTCTTCACCTTGTTCATGCTGTTCTACATAACATATCCTCATATTCTTCTCCTACTTGAAGACTCACAGTTTTCAGCACTTAGGCAAATTACATTTTTGAACATTTTTATTCCGACAGCAGCTAAAGGAAATGTTCAATCACATCACGTTTCTGATTTTCTGTCGACATGCGGACAGAAATCAGAGTGCCTATGTGTGCTCGCACTGGAGCTCTCCAATAAAGTCCTTTGAGAGTCACCGCCAGTGGCAGATACAGTGCAATTCTGGCTCTCATCTTTCACATCAGCTCATTTAGACACCTCCTGAGTGGAAACCACAGGCCCTTTGAAGTCAAGACAAAGTGGACCGGTAAGAGAAATGCATTTCTTTCTTTTTTCTCTCTCTGTCACTCCTTCCTTAAACACTCTCGGGTTGTCCTTTCTTTCTGTCTGCACATGACTTTTTTCTTTTTTTTCTTAAACTCAAGCCATTTGAACGTAGCAATTACAGGTAAACAATTCCAGGATACTGGCTTGTATTGTTTCCAACATCCACCATCAGAAGTGGTGCGGATAGGAATTGCATAAGTTCCAAGTGTTTGGATTGGTCAAATATGATTTGGTATGATGCACCTGTGGTTCACATTGTTGCTTCATAACAATAAGACCTGGTTTAAATACGGGCTTTGACCTTTTGTCATGTTCTCAGAATAATCCTGTTTCCTGATGGATGGATGGATGGATGGATGGATGGATGGATGGATGGATGGATGGATGGATGGATGGATGGCTGACTAATATCAGTATCATTCAATGTTCTGAGCCAAATATTTTATATGGGCTGCCTTCATTGCTGCTACTACAACCTGAAATAGTCTTGTGGAGGTGTAGAACATTAGAAACACTGGTTGTGTATTTTAATTCAAATATATTATGAACAGATATGTACTGCAAATTCTTGATGGTTAAAGTCTTACCGTAATTTCCGGACTATTGAGCGCACCTGAATATAAAGCGAACCCACTAAATATATAAAGAAAAAAAGAAGAAAGAAAGCTTGGAGTTGCATGATGCACCTGAACGCATCACCCATGTATCAGCAGCATGAAGCTCGTCAACCCGTATAAATACATAAATTGGTCACGTCATTCTTTAAGCCGCAGGAGAAAATTATGGTAAATTCTACAACCAATAAACTCAAAATTAGCCTGTTGAATACTCTGAGCAGTAAACCCGATAACATGATGCTGTATGGAGCCGACACTAAATAATTTTTATGCAGACAAATAAAAGTATTCACAGCATTTTGCTGTATTTTAGTTGCCGTTACAACCTCAGGAATTTGTTCTCATTAAATAGGCTTACTACCCGTATCTTTACACATTTTTTAATTGCATCTGTTTCTGTATTAGTGAGATGACCTTAAGAACACTGGCTAATTTCATCTTTCATCCCTAAGGTCCGTTCACTCAATAAAACTGTCTTCAGTCGAACTGTGTGACAAGAGTAATAACAGTACCCCTTAATGAACAAAACATATTAATCAGCCAGCAAATTAGTCCACGCTATCAGCCATGCAGACACGTTGGTCAGGCTCTATTTTCAACCCGCCGCTCTTTAGAAGCTAAGTGCCTTTTTATCCTCCTCCCAAACCACAGGCAATTATGTGTGTTGGTCAGCAGGTCCTAATGCAGTTTGATACAAATAATAGAGGCAAGCCACAGATGCAAAGGCAATAATCATGAGCCGCGAAGCGGGGCTTGGACAGGGAAGAAAATATGCCTGAAAGACTTCAACTTGTCTACTGACGTGCTGCTGAAAACAAAACTTCTCTGTGCGCCTCTCCGCCTCCTTTCTACTGGGCCAGGTGTTGTTCATCTCCACATGACCTCTCTGGATTGAGGCTCTCACACAAGAGCTGGTATTTCAAGAATGGCTCCTGACTCCTGCAATCCTCGTCTTGCCCCAGAGCACCTCCAAGCTGTTTAAAAGTGATACCTTCATGTCTCGGCACCAAATTGAATTGACTTGTGGGGAAGAAAGGCAACTGACCCACATTTGTGACACACTTAGTTGCTGGAGCAGAAATGGAAGAGTGAGAAAAAGAGTGGGTGCACACGAAGACTTGGGGCAATAGGACAATTACCTTTCAAACCTTTGAAATCCAGGCAAGAACAACAAAGATGACAGGTCGTAACTGCAGTATTATTTATATGTTGAACTTTACAGACAAAATGGATTTACTGATTCAATAGTATTCGGTCACGGGTTTATATTGATTTTGAAAGATTTTTACATTTTTCATTTCTTTTGAGTTTGGGCATATGTCTATGTGTACTTATCCAATATTTTCATATTGGAAAAGTAAGACCAAACGGAGTTCTTAGATGTGTTGACGACACAATATCCAACATACATATTTGGAAACAAGAAGCAACAGTAAAAACGAATAGAGTTCATAATGAAATTTTGCAATATAGCAGAAAAAAAAAACCAGAAACTCACAGCTGGAGGGTATTATGCCTTTCATAAAAATCAGAAGTGGATCTAATGTCATTATTACAAATTCCATATATTTAAGCAATCAGTCAGACAAGTTTAATCTGAGAGCTGGAGACGTACATAAAGGGAATCGAGACTTTCGCACAGAAACAGAACATATGCAGCCCATCCCAACATGCTTGTAAATGATTAACACAAGCTGTTGAAAAAAACATAATCTTTGCTCTCTGTTATTATCTCCAGAATCCCTTTGGTAGCACTTTGCATCTGCATCCTAGAAATGGAGGGAGAAATCTCCTCTTTCCAGTTACTCATTATGTGCAGGAAACACTAGAAATCATTCGAAAGCAAAAAAGCCTATAATTGCTTTATTAACAAATGGGACTGAAGTGGAAGCCATCCACTGTCCTGATTCCTCCAGTTAAATAAAATTTACTGAAGCCTTTCAGTGAATATGGTGGTGGTGGTGGTGGTAGTGGTGGTGGTGGGGGGGTGGGGTAGCTCGAAACATTAGTCAAGACAGGAAGACAGATAGAAGGGAGAAGCAAGCTGAGAACAAATTGCACCTCTTTATATATTAACGGGGTTAATAAATTTATATAAAGCGCCTATGTGCAGTATTATGAAATGGAGCTTGCTACACAGCTGTGAGAGATGCAGTAGGAATAAAATGAGAGCTTAAGAGGCTCATCATGTTGATCTGTACTCTAACCTGAGATATTGAAGCTTGGTGTGAGATTTTCTGTTGGCCGGTGGAAGCAAAAGAGGATTTTGAAGTCTCCTTCAGCTCGAAAAAAAACTGGGAAATCATAATTCTGTTGATTCAACAATTCACAAATCAGTGTTAATAATAAAGCAACACCACTTTTGGATGCTATGTGCCAGTTAGCAGTTGTAACTTGTAATTGTAACCTTGAATTGGGAACTTTACCGACACTTACTATTTCACCAAAATCTTGTTTACTAATGTAAGAGAGCCTTATTGGTGCCTCATTATAATTAACTATGACAGCCCAAGTGATAATAAAGTGATAATGGTCCGACTGCAACATTAACATTAGTCTGTATCTTCAGTTCCTTCATTACTGGCACATTATCAGGTTAACATGCAATAAACAGAGTTTGTGGAAGAGTCGTGTTTTTCTGTTGTTAAGTAGTGTGGATTGTCAATCAATTACGTTTTTTCATAATTAGTTAATGACACACTTTTGCGTGAATTCATTTGAACGAATGACCATTGTCTTTCACATTTAATATTCTGTCATTTGGAATGTGTAGAGCATAAATGTATAGTATCTGGAAACATAATTAATTACACTTAAGCCCAGTGGTGTAGTTTTGCCTGGAGAAGTCAGTAACTGTCATTTTTGCCTTCTTTTAAAGAAGCCCAGAAATCTTTTTAAATGTTTTATTGTTTTTTGGAACAGCAGTACATCAGGCTCTTTCTTTAGTAAAAATCCGTCCACAGTATTTGCTCAATGTCACATGCATAATTTTTGCATAACTTATCGGTTAATAACATTTACCTGACATGACCCGCCCTACTCTGCCTCTGATTGGCTCGCCAGCCCCCATGCTGCGGTAAACACAGACATGAACCAATCAAATCAGTGAATGTAGTACTAGCCAATTAGAAGCAGAGTAGAATGGGTCATGGCTTCGTCGTCCTAGAGGAAAATAGGTTATCTGGCTTGTAGATACTGCTGAGTTGGACATCAGGAGGGATTTGGAAGTGGTTGTATGCAATGCTGACTGAAAAATATGAAAAATAACCCTGGACGACACCACTGCAAGTAATTTTATGCATAGCATCAAGATAAAGAACGACTTCTTTCAAATAATGAAATGTCAACAAACAAATAAATCAGTCATCAGGCTGACCCACAAAGTGCTGCATGTGTGACGTCAACACCAAAACAACACTTTGTGCACATGATTAAGACACGTTTAATTGAGAGGCACAATTAAAAGCAACACAACAGTTACTAAGCAACTAGTGAACTGACTATTTTCTTCCCGGCAACTCTAAAAGTGACTACTTTATTCCAGTGCTTTGCACAACAGTGGTTAACATTTAGAGCTTTTTTGTGTGTTTGGGTAAAAAGCAGTATGATGAAACGCATCAGCGAGAGTTTTGAAAACACACAGCGTTTTAGAAATCCACCTCCACTTAAAAAAAAAAAATGCTTTCCTTCTCGCTGAATGCTTCGGCTTCACTGAGTGGAATGATGTAGATTTTGAAACTAGAGGTCTGCTTTCATCATCTCCTGCTGAAGAGGGAGAGCATATCGTCACTCATTGAAAACCAGGTTTAAAAAGGCTCACCTTCAAGCATGAATTGTGACATCGTAAACACAGTCAGCCTCCACTGGTGTAATGCGAATACTCAAAGTAGATATTCTAAAGCTCCAGAGTTTTAAAGAGTGAGAAGGAATAAATATTACTTCTGCTTGGCACAAAATAACTAAAGTGATCTCACACAAATTAATATTTAAAAGAAAGTGTTTTATGTGCATCGTGAAGCATGTCTGGAGGGGACCTTTAAGATTTCAGTTCTTGCACTGATAACAAATTTATGAAAATACCATTAATACCACAAAAAAAAGTGCCTTTCGTGAATCACTCTGACTTCTTCACAGGGTTGGAATATATTCAAAACTCAGAGGTATCTGAAATGGGAAAACCTGGTTGGCCAGCTTGAGGACGTTTGGACACGTGATGAGAACTTGTGGATATAATGGACAAAAAGATGAGAGATGAGTGAAAGGTCTTATGTATACCTCTGTTAGGAATGCACCGACATGAACAATTTGGCCAATACCATAACCGATATCAATATATGTCATCATAAAATAGCATCTCCCATAATTAAGCTTTTGTAGATACTGAAAAAAATAGACATAAGCAGTGAATTTGAATAAACTTTCTTTGTTTATTTCAGTGCAAAACGTGTTTTTCTGTACAATTTACAGCCATGGAACATGAAAATTGAGATAGTTCTTGACTATATTCATGTCTCATCCATTGCTTTCTCCATATTGTGTGGGTTAAGCCTAAAGAAAGCACACACACACCCGTGCACCACACTGAGTGTTCATATCGGCTCACTTTGTGTATCGCACAGATACTGATTTTTTTAAACAAATTGGCCGATTCTGATATGATTGTGCATCCCTAACCTTTCATTTCACGCCATAATGAATAATAGACTATTAGTTTTTGCAGCCTCTGTATGTCCTATTACATCACACTGTATCATACTGAATTGCTTTTTTATGGTTTTATGTCATTTCATTGGATGTTTTCTTTGAATGAACCATTGTACAGCAACAATGAGTATTCCACTAATAACTTTGGAAACAAAGCAAACTTTCTCTTTTGCCAATCCCACAACAACCTACATACCTGATAAGGATGCTTCAAAAATTAATCCTCCTTGAATTTAATTTCTCATCTCTCTGGTCTCAGTGACCGAGCAGATGAAAGAGAAGAGAAGTGAAGAGGAGGAGAATGTGGGAGCTTCAATACTGTGTAAACTTGTGACACCACAATGTGTAGTCAAAGACGAAAAAATGAATGGAAAGCCAATCTGCTTAGGGAAAAATAAGACGCATCCTTGCTCTTTTTAGATTTGGATCAAATGACATTATTGAAAAAAGGAAGAAATAGAATATGCACTTGTTTCATCAGGAAGTGATGAAACATTCACACCACAACAAACTGGTGAGCAACACGAGACTCCATTTAGGATCCGCCGTCAAAGCCTGCGATGAAACGGGAAGGAAGTGTTCTCTTATTGAGAGCTCGTCTACAGTGGGACTTCAAAGTCTATTGGCTGAATGCCTTTATTTGAAAGGGCTCCCCGAGGAAAGCAGCCACCTGGCTTGGAACAGCCATGGCAGTCAAATCACAGCTACGGGGGGGGTTTTGAGTAGTTTGCAGTATCAAAAAAACAAGCTGCATGGATTGGATTGTCATGGCAACTGGGCTGGGTTAGCGTTTGAAGTGAAGGGTAGGGAGCGGAAGGAAAAAAAAAAGAGAGAGAGTCAGCGTGTCTCTGTGTACCAGTTGACTCATAAAGGCCTCACCAATTTTCAAATGTCATTTGGCTGGAAGCGTCAGTGCTTGAAGGCCTGAGCTCTAACTTCTTTTACAATGATTGATTCAGCATAATAAGAACGATTACAGCAAATCAATGAGACATGTAATTCATCCCTTATGACTGACCAGAGTAAGTAACAAACTGTTATAAGAGATCTACAAGCGGCTGTGCCCGACTTTCTGACCTGGAAGCATACAATTGAACATAAACATCACAGCAGCCCTCGCACGGTATTGACTGGCGGCCATGACAGTCGATGTCCAGTCGTAATCCCATTAAGGAACGCTCCAGTAAGCACAGCAGAATCCCTTACAGTGAAGTTCATTTGAGATATGAGAAAAGTCGATTACAAATTCAGCTGCCATACTGCTGCTTTGATCAGCATGTCCGTTTATTTCACTGCAGATAATAATTGAGGTAACAATAAGATAAAAGAATGACCATAGAGCTGATTTTTTTCACTCATTTATCCATGCCTTTTTAAATTTCATTATTATTTCCAATCATCAACATGCTGGCGTACAAAACCCAGGTCCCTAAGTACGACCCAACTATCCAGGACTGCAAGGTTTGGGAGATATGAATGAACTAAATATGAATGAAAGCCTCACCCTGCAGTCCCACCAAGCACGGATCAATAACGTCACATCTGCAGAGCTGTGATGTTGTGTCCTCTGCCCTCGGCTGCATGGCCCACTGAGAGATTCAGAAGTGGAGCATATTGTGCGGCCGGCTGTGCAGACTCACTGATTTGATCATTGTTATTATGTTCCTAGCAGGCTCAGGAGGTTAAGCAGTGAACATATTCTTCATGCGTCTCCTTTGAACCGACTCCTTCGAGCCTCTCGGGTTCCAGGGATCAGCGGGCTTCTGCAACTCAGCCCTCAACTGTCCGAACCTTTGTGAATAAACATAGAACTGAGTGCAACACCTTGGAGAAGAAGAGACTGTGTGCTGCCATTCCTCTTTGGAATTCAGGCCCCGATTCATACTTCTGTTGAAAATATGGCACATCAAGGACAGAAAAAATGTCCTAGTCATTGTTCTGTGCATACAAAAAAATTTAATAAAAATTAAAGCGAGCCATGCTTAACTTTTTTTCTTTTAAACCTATATACAAAAGGTGGACAAACCTACATAAAGAATTACATTCATAGAAAAAATGACTAATGATAACTAAAATTAGATATATAAAAAAAAATTTAAGGAAATGAAGGCGGTGGTCCAACAGTTGTGATTTGAAATATACCAAGAAGGGCTGCTATTCACTGTAAAACTTGAATGAATCTGCTCTCAATGAATATCTAATATTTTCTATTCGTAAGAAAGACATAACATCCCTGAGCCACCGAGCACTGGAAGGACTCTGCAGGATTTCCAGTGGAGAGGAATGTGCCGTCTTGCCAATAATTAAGTGAAAGCGATAACAACCAATTGGTTAGAGCTCACTCTGTTGTGATATTCTGGGCAACCAAATAAAGCAACATGAGGAGAAGCATTTACAATAACTGAAAGCACTTTGGAAATAATGTCGAAGTACTTCTCCCAAATTGAAAAGATCATTGGACATGAGTAGAACATACGGGTTAAGTTGCAGGGAGACGTCTGACATTTATCACAGCTATCAGTAAAATAGATTTGTGACAGGCGTGTCCAAAGAGAAGTGAATTCTATACAATACCTTGAATTGCGTAAGTGTAAGATGAGCACATGTTGAGATATTATGGATTTTGTTAAGGGTGAAATTGCACCAATTGTCATGTGACGTAACCCCCAACTCACCTTCCCAGGTAGTTAAATATTATCATCTGTTTTATCATATTTGTATTCATTATTTCCCGTTGACTTCAAATGAAAGTTTCCTTAACAGTCGATTGTGATCCTAACATTACGTGGAAACTGAACTCAGACCTCCAGCCCGACCTGGATGGGAAGCAGCTTTATTCTCTCCACGAGGCATCAGCTCCAGTGCGACATCGACATTCATCTTATCTCACAGGCAGGCTGCAACATGTTGATCTGTTCAGGCGGAGTCAGCGGAATTTTACTTCATTTACAGAATATTTCACCAACTGCTACGACGAACCAAAAAGCTACCCTAAGCCATTGCCACTGTCTACCTGTCTCATCGTTTTCACTTCAAGAAAATCAAAGTCTCCTTGGATGTATTGACTGAGGATGAACAAAATTAAAGGAGCAGAATTATTTTTTTTTAATTTGTTATCTAGTTTTATTTTGTCGAGTAAATTTGGAGTAAACCTCGACCGCAACTCCATCCTCGTCATTTCTTGAGGATTTGGATCCACCGTCTGAGCCTTTAGCTTCTGCACACGTTGTATCAGAGATCGATCTCTGTGACGGGGGGCAGGTGACACTGTGACCACATGTTTTTCAGCAGCATGTCCACAGCCAGTCTTCGGGGGTTCTGAAGAGTCCATGTTCAGGACCAATGGGAAGAAGTGCCACCTACTTCTTCAAGCAAGTTTAGGTCGTCAAAAATGCAGCAGTTTGTGCAGTAGGTAAAAGTCAAATAATATTTCCTTGCATTTCAATAGGGTCTCGCCCGGCTCTGCTCAGGCCCTAATGATCGTTATTTTTTTAATATAAGCCAACCACAGACCAACTGCTTTACCGGCTTCTGAGCTGCTCAGCTCTAGCACAGGGTGACCACATATGAAAGCTTGGAGGTTGAGCAGTCCACCATGGCAAAAGAATATCTGTGAGGTCATTATATCCAGACAGCTTAGCTGCTTCATAAACCAAGCATTTTAAAATACTCACAAAGCCTTTAAAACGCACCCCCGTTTAAAAAGAAAACTTCATTTTCTACAACTTGAATGTGAAACAGCGAATTCCACGCATCAATTCAAATGCAACAGTGGAAAGTCTGATGTCATGAACCTTTTTTTTTTTTTCTATCTCTGGCTGGACAAAGATGGGACTGCCAAATCAGAGGGGGATGAAAAAGCTGAGATTTAACAAGCTGACACTGACCGAGCTGTGTTGTGATGCAGAGTTCGGCAAACAGCTCCGCTCGGTCTCAGGCATGCAAATGTCTGGCAGTTACAACTGACGTCTGGCCTCCGTTACACATTTAAATCTATTCAAATACTGGCCGAGACAATTCTGAACTCCAGCCAAAGCTGCTGCCTCGGGGCCTATAAGCTACCGTGCCAAAATCCAAATGCTACATGTCACAGGGTCATGTTTAAGGTTCACGCTTCAACCAACGTACTTATTGCCTGTGATATAATACTCCTTTGTACACATCAGGGTATCTGAAAAAGGCATCTGACCTTGCAATTGGTGGATGATTTTCCTTCATGCTATTACATATTATTAATAATAATGAGAAAATCACCATCAACAAAGAAGAAACGACAGAAAGCATCCAGAGAGAGAGTAAACCAGACAGAAATACAGAGACACAGCTGAACCAAAACAGGGAAAAGAGAGAAATTGAAGCAGAACTTTTAGCTGACTGCAGTCTATTGAGCAGAGATAAAGTCAATTTACTGGCATCACGGTTAACCATACATCTCAGTGCTCCACATCAAAATTTCATTAGGCCCTCTCCCTGCCACCGGAAAGGTACCCCTGGAATTATTTTTTTAACGCTTGAAATGAGACAGGCTTTTCTGACAGTGTTCAAGAGAGCAGATGAAGACGGCTAAAGAGAAAGGCGGTGCAATTATTCCAGTCGCCTTCATTCAACTTAAGTCTACCTTTCTTTGTCTCATCCCTCTTTCACTCCATCTTTTACTCCTGTCTGGGTGCTACGCCGTTATCATACAAATATTCAGCAGGCAACAACAACCTTTGGTCTGTGCGAAGTGCGCCAGATGAAAAGAGTCGGCACAATGGAGATCAGTTCAGAATAAGTGGTGTTGAATTAGGGCAGCTTAAATGTAATAAATACCTGTACCCACGAGATGATGAGAAACCTAGTCATCCTTTTCACTCTGCTACCATATTCTAATGAGGCAGTCAGACAGAAGACCTTTGATTAGACCCGAACTGCCACCTTACCGTAACCAATCACACACTCCAACAACATCATCTATTCTGTGACCGGAGCTCATTTTCATTGGTGATTAATGTAGGCTTCAGATTAATATTCAGACTCTACAAATGAGTCTACATCTGCCTGTAATGTAACAAAAGTTAATCCACAGGGCTATGCAAGGTTTTGGAACATAGTATAATATATATATGGGTAAGACGCTCTGCGAGTTTGCATGTTCTCCCCGTGTGCGCGTCACCAGGAAGATTTGTGGATTTGGTTGTGGGTTTCGAGTACTGTGTACTCCGGTTCCCTCCCACAATCCAAAAAGACTCAAAATTGCCTGGAGGTGCATGCCTGCGTAAAACTGACCAAGGTGTACCCTGCATTCGCTCATAACCAGCTTGTGCTCCCTGCAACAGTATATATGAAGTATATTCAATATAGCGGGAGCCCACTCTATGACTTTCAACAAGCCGACCCTCCATTGAGGTCTATGACAGGAATGGGAGATGAAATTCTGAGATGACAAGATAATTATTTGCCACATGATGGTTATTTATTTATATTACACAATATTTACATATCTTAAGATGTCCCTGTAATTTACTTAGCTATTACTTCACAAACTATTTATACAGACTGAGTCACAAATGCTACTCTCCAGCTTCTGCTGCATCGTCAATTTCAGGCATTGACTGGTTAAGCTTATCAGCTAAATCCAGGGTTTTAGCTCCTCTTCTGAGCAGACCAGTGAGTGCTGCTGGCACTGCTAAGGCACCTCTGCTTCTATTACCCTGGCAGGCTCTGCTGAAGCACCGAGATTCACACTGAATACTTCTGGCACCAGGGGAACCTTCAATCAGCCAAAAGGTTCTCAAACAGCAAAAAACAAAAGACGCGCTCTTTCTGGATCGCTGCCTCCAAGTTTTGTCAACGAACTGCAGTTGTTCGGGAGAGGAAATGAATAGAAGTCCCTCATCCTCCTCCTCCTCTTCCTCTTTAGTGTTTTACTGTGTTGTGTGCTTGCCTACTTGAGCACAGTGCTGCAGAAAAGAGGCCCTAATCAGAATTCAAGGAGAAAAACAGGACTAACTCAAGCACAAACAAAGCCGTCTGAAGTCACCCAGGAACTGCTAATCCTAAATAGTTTGACAGTGCTATTCTCCATTTGACACATTTCCTTTTCTCCCTTTGATTCTCAGCTCTACAGAAAAGCTACTTTACTCTGCAGCGCCAGGTTCTCGGTCACTGTTCCTCCGCAATGACAGTTCTGCCCTGCTAAGCACACAGATTGACCATTTACATTCACTTGTTGGGCTCGAAGCCACCAGTTGTTCAGGAGACCTAATAAAAACTGTGTGTGTGTGTGTGTGTGTGTGTCTGTGTGTGTGTGTGTGTGTCATAACGGTATTTGCAGGTCCAGAGTGACACTGCATAGAGTGGTTTGTAGAATGCAGTTTTTTTTGTTTTAAGTTCCTGAAAGCCAATGTATTAAATGTACAGCCCAATAGCTCTGTTCCTAAAGATATCTTCACAGGTTCTCATCACTGTGTATTTCTTTTAATGCCTGGTTATTTCTGGATGGCTGACATGATGGACTCTAGTGCAATGTATATGTTTGGCTGACAAATCTTATAGGGACTTGCCTTGTTATTAGAAATTGCCAAATAATAGCCAAAACACTGACATACAATCAAAATCTTGGTAGTTTGGTACAGTATGAGGTTTAATTAATGTATTATTTGTATTTTTGGTGATATATTCATACATTATGGTTATTACCTTTCTGTTTGAATATACACATTTCAGAATTATATTGAAAACTGTGTGATACTAAGATTGACAATGTCAACACCAATTTAAAAACAAAGCAGTCCATGAATGAGTGTCTGTCAAAGGAGTATCCTACTTTGGTCCATAGTAAACTCGTATTGTATCCAGCCTCCCTGCCATTCTGAATTTAATAAAGTGGTTTATAGTGGTTTTACAGGTTATCATAGTCCCTGTTGTGACTTTGCATTTAATTTGAATGCAACACAACTACTGAAAATGGACAGTATTTTAGGCTGAGGAACAACAAGACAAATGCAAACTACCATTATATGTGACTACTAATGAGTTATTGACTGGTTCTTCCCACAAACACCATGAGTTTTCCATCAGTAACCTGATTATCGATCCCAAGAGCATCCCACACCAACATACAAGGACAGATTATTAACAATTTTGGGTGTGGAAACCACAATGATGGGCAAGCTTGCCGGATGCATGTAAGACGAGCTGAAAATTTCAATGGAAGGCCAAATCAGTGATTCAATGGGGACAGCACAAAGGAAGCAATGATGTGGGATGCTTCATTATAAACCCCTTGAATTTTTAAAACATTTTTTTGCCAACTTGGATCTTATATTTTTACATAAAAACTGATTACATTTTGAAAAAAACAAAAACAACATGTCACATTCTTTGAAGGCGGCTCGCTGTTCTGATGGGTAGAATGTCTCCTGTTCAAGTCTAGTTGGGGGACTGTTTGCATGTTCTCGCAAAGTGTCTGTGGATTTTTTTTCCAGGTACTCCCGCTTCCTCCCACAGTCCAAAAAGACATGCGTCTGAGGTTAACTGGTGGTTCTAAATTGCCTCTGAATGTAAGCGGGTGTGGTTGTATGCTCAATGTGTTTGCCCTGTGATGGACTGGTGACCTGGTTTGCGTAAAAGCACTTTGGCTCCCTGTGGTTGTTTTTAAGTGCTTTATAAATAAAGATGGATTGGATTGGAAACAGGGTGTACCCTGCCTTTGCCTGAAAGTTATGAAGTTCTGTAATTGTGGGGAAGATTTAAGATACTCATCTAAGTTTCAAAAATCCTGAAAATGATTATTATTATGTTGAGTTTGGTTGGTAAATCTAGCACAGAGCATATCATTTCGAACCGGAGCAACTTTACATCAGAACAGGTACAACCTCTCTTGGAAAGAAATATAATCACTAAATAAGTCACTAAAATGTTTATCATCGTCTTCATCTTCATCCTATTTCCCCCTTTTCACTCGGTCTCTTTCTCTGACGACTGGGGCAGATGAAATAGGGCCTCAGTGTGCCAGGCTTTAACTTGACAGAGGTCACAATTCACTTTCAGTGGATTGGCTACAGATTTATGCCTTGTCTCGCACTCCAGTATTGTGCTGACGAAGGTGGAGGAGGAGCAGCCTTCGTAATCACAGAAAATTGCTGTGTTGGGGGAAACAGATGTGTGAACTCCGCTATAACAGAGAGGAGAGGAAAAGGCTTTGTGTTTGTGTGTGTGTGCATCAAATGAGTATTAGATTTAACAACAAATCAACACAGCCTCACTCTTGCTCTGGTTTCTGTTTGGGGTCTCAAAGAGGCATAACCCTCACATACCAACTGCATGGTCTGAATTATGAACAAAGTGCACCGTCTTTCACCTCTGCATATCATTCGGGGCCATGTGCTGAGTACTTGTCCAGTAAATGTCCTGAAATTGGCCCCCTGCTGAAACATTAATCTCCCGTGGGAACATATCTAACTTTTGTTACAACCACAGCCTTCCCAGGAAAAATGCACAGCAATAAACACACACACACATGCACACACACACACACCTACATACAAAGGAACAATGATATCAGTTTCAAAGCGGCAGCATTCTTCAGAATACAAGCGGGGCAGAGAGAGAACGTGACATTTCCAAGGTGTGTGCGGTCGCATGGCAACTAAAACAAAATGCTGTTAATTTGACTGAGTCAGTCCACTTCTCAGAGCTGCATGGCTCCTCCCCCTAACCAGGCTCAACTAACAGGAGCAAACATTATTTTTAACCCACTAGAGAAACACCTGTTCTTGGCTGGACATTACAGGAATGTCAGTGTGTGTGTGTGTGTGCAAGTGTGTGATGATGCATGTGTTTAATTTTGAGCATGTGCATTGAAGCCTGCGATACTACACTTGCATGCAAACAAGGTAAGTCAGACAGATCTCTAGTTACCATGGCACTGTATACAGGATATGTAAAGTAGGCAGTCAGCCCACGCCAAGGCTGGAAATGGTGACTTAGTTGCTTATGTCATTACAATAATTCATCGTGACATGTAACTGAAAGGCACACTGGTGATGACTTTGCAGGCTATTTATACCTCATTGCTAAGCTAAATTATTGTGAATGAAGCCAAATAATTATAAGCTCAAAATAAAAGCAACACAGACTTGCTCATCTGTCAACAATTGCTATGTAATGGTCCATTTAAAAGTCACTGAGGCGCAAGTGTTGCAAAACTTGAGGCAGTCTGTTCAGGTTTGGAACAAGGAGCCATGCCCATTTTTCTATATTCAATAAGCATGGTTATTTAGCATTTCGCTCCACTGAAAAATGTGCTCTGTTATTTTTCCACACAACGGGATTGCTTCACAAACAAAGTGTGGATGTGCAGGGCTGAAAGGAGTCTGAATTCCTCAAATTCACCTCTTGTAACCTGTAACATCACAAGTGTTCAAATATGATGTGATGTGGATGGGATGTAAGTAAATTCACAGTGAAACATTAAGCGATCTTGTGTCCAGGAGTTGCTATTTTCAAAATATTAATATGTTAAATTATTCATTCCAGTCTAGGACAATCATTTATTTGAGAATCTCCAAGTCAAGTTTTCCTTTATTAACAAAACACTGTTTGTTTGCCTAGTCTACTATTGCCTAGTTTAAAGGTCATACTTAGGCCCTGTTGGAACAGCAACGTTTAAAGTAAAAACGCATAATTTTTGTGTATCAGAAATATTACATGTTTACACAGCAACATTTTGAAAACGATGTCCGTTTACACAGAAACAGCAGAAACGCTGCAGCTTTCCTGTTGGGCCACTAGTGGGTGCTGTTTTTTGTTTTTGTAATGAAACCCTACACACATGCATGCAGAGAACAATACGCTATAAACATTAACAATGGCAATTACACAGACATTCGTATGGACAGAAGATAAAAAGGTTGGCCTGGTATTACAGGTGACTCTCAACCATACACCTGCCAAGTCCCAGGACAATATGGACTGGGAGTCATGCTTCTCTCGGGGCCGCCATTGTTGATACTGTTCATCTACTCGCGCGTGTGCAGAAGAATTATTTACTACGGATGTTGTGCACATGCGCAATAGCAGCGTTTGCGCCGTCCACATGGAGACTGAGCCCGAGTGTTTTCAAAAAGTTGCGTGTCAGTGGCTCCGAGTGTAAACACCACCCCAAATTACAATGAAAGTTTTGAATTTTCATTTGATAAAGTTGTCATGAGCCCTTATACCCCTAATCATTTGCATATGTGTTTAAGAAGTTTGATCAATCAAAGTCATTTTAGTTTCATTGCTCCATTAAAGGTCAAATATGCAAGTTTCTTGCTACGCCACCCCCCCCCCCCCCCCATCAGGCGTTATAAACAAGTGAAGTCCTCTCTGTCTTTAATACAACAAAGAAATACTACACCAATGGTCCAATACGTAGTTTTAGTTGGCCCACTGCACAAATGCTTTATGTTCCTTCAACCAGTCTCCCACTAATGCATGAATCTGCTCCTCATTTTAAGACCGACATGAATTTGAATGCACAGATGTGTGCAGGTGCATAATCTGAGCCAGGCTGGGGAAAAAAATCTGTATCAGACTGAAACTAACACCTGCGTATTAATTTGGATGTAGCCCTGGATTAGGTGTCAGTTTACGGTGTCTTTGGCCCACAGTGTCGAGAGGATCACCTTCCAGTCCAACGGTTGGCGGTCGGTGCATTATTGGGAGAAAGTAAACAGTATGAAGTGCTTTGAGACAGCTGCAGTGGTTAAATAGCACTAAGTAAGATTTATGCTCCAATGTTCCAATTTTTGGAAGTATCTGACTGTAAAATGTAGTAGCAAGTTTTAAATACCCCCCGACAGCATATTTACAAGACATTCAATGTGCCTTAATGATACTTAAAATGTATTTTGTGATAAAATGTTGACATAATGTGACAACATCATTTACATTGAGTTGGGGTTTGCTTGTTTTACTACTACTGTTAATGTTACTTGTAATGTCATTTAAACCATTGTGATTATCAGTTTGCGGTTGGCTAAGGATCGATTTTTCCATCAGTGACTTTGTTTGTGTGTTTTCAAAACAGTAGATCGTTCAAGGTGAAGGAGAAAGCACAGAGGAGCTTAAAAATCCAGCCAAATGGACTCTGAACTAAACACATGCAAACATGGAAGAGTTATGACCACGGGAGTTTACATAGCAAAGGCCTGTTTAGAAATACAGCAGTGTGCAGAAATGGAGACGCAGCTCGCATCACACTGGACTCGCACATTTTTTTTTTTCCACCCGCTGAGGAAAAGCAGAGAAGGTGTAAGACTGTGCAACTGTATCGCACTGCATCAACTATTTTCAACAAGTGCAGCATTGTCCATACTCATGTTTTGGCAAGCAGCCACAAGAGGAAGTGAAAAATCAAATTAGGCTTATTTGAATTCAAGATGTTTCAGCTCATAGCCGGAGCAGCTTCCATTGATAAATAATCTCCATTTTCCAGATAAATCCTATTATAATTCAATAAAGGTACTGTAATACTCTTCTAGCATTTCTCCCTTAGAAAACTGTCTTTTTGAAGATGTGGACATATTCTCAGCAGAAATTTACTGAGAGGACAACAAAGTCATCCTGATGAGACATGCAGAGTCTTGAAGCCTTGAATCATCAGCAGATAAAGGCTACAAACTAAATAGATCTGACACTGCCGTCAAAACTCAACCGTTTCTTTTTGACCTCCAAACCTGGCTGAAGTCCACCGCTGGATCAAAATCTTGACAGTGGAACTGTTCACTGCATGGTTAAGATAGACCGTGGGGTTTAACAGCAAAGTCCATCTGTCACTTATCCTCTCTGCTTTCCAAGTTACCAGATCCAGTCAAAGTCAAAAGTAAATCCCAAAGCTTGACTGTGAAAACTCAAGTCAAGTCCAACGTTAGCCCCCGAACACGTCAGTAAAGATTAACTGTATAGGTGAAGCTGTCTGCACTCCTGGACAACAAGAAACAAACAAATATTTATCATTTACTGCAGTGAGGGCGTATTGGTTTTATGCCAGTTTCAGCCAATCTAAACAATGTACGATGAGTTAACTAATGTGAGATGAAAATAAACCATAGAAAAAAAAACATAGTTTGTCTAAATTCATTGTTGATTGTTCAGCCTTGATTCTCAAACAAAGCCCACAAACATCACCCGTATGATTTTGGAGCTGCATTGTTTGATTGTTGCTAACGTAGTCGAAGTAATAGTGTGATGCATCATCCTGTGTTTGTCTGCCAATGTGCGCTGTCTGCCAAAGACACATTGTCTTCCTGTTCACACGTTCTGACCGGCTGCTGATGGATTGATTTAAACAGTCGTCTGCGCTCGGTGGCGTTAAGAGCTGATTTGCTGCTCACAGTTTTATTATGCATGCTGCAATCATCAGGCTAAAAGGCTAAAGTCCATGTGAAGTCACAAGTAATTAAGTAAATTCAAAGTCAAAGCGAAATAGCTGTGGGTCTGTTTTGATTTTGTAAAGTCTAAAAAGTCATCAGACTAACAACTTCAGTCTGACTCATCTCCGATACACACTGATGCAGTGAATCTCAACCCGAAGGTTCAGGATCCCCAAAGAGCCTGTGTTGTCAAAATTAGATTTGCATAAGTCAAAGAAAACCGTAATAACTCATTTTACAGCATCCGGAGCAGACTTGTGCGTGTTGGAGACAGTTTTGCCCACCAGCGTTTAGCTCCTGCGTAATGTTTTGATAAATGAGATAGAGGCAAGCCAACAAGGTTGGAAAGCGCAAAAACATAATAAATAAAATGTAATTTATTGAGGTGGCAGGCTTGTGTGGTGGTTCGCAATGTCACTTCATAAGAATGCTTTACCTGGGTGTTTTTTCGTGGTTAATCTAACTTACAATTCAATAGCAGGCTTCCAGGGTTCAACACTGACTGAATGTGTTTAGATGTGAATTAGTGTGAGTGTGTGTGGTTATATGTATTCCTGTGATGGACTGACGATCCGTCCTGAGGATGGCTCCAGTTCCCCATGATCCAAACTTGAATGAAGTGAGGAAAAGATAAATGAATGGGTAATTATGAAAAGAAAAGATTTCTTCATTAACAGAGGGTTAAATGATTCCAAAATTAAACACAACCTCTCGGGGCTAATTAAAAATGAGTCATTTTCAGAAAATAATACAGCAGAAATACAATAAGGAAAGCTGTTTCCACCACTGGCAGTATGTGTGTGTGTGTGTGTGTGTGTGTGTGTGTGTGTGTGTGTGTGTGTGTGTGTGTGTGTGTGTGTGTGTGTGTGTGTGTGTGTGTGTGTGTGTGTGTCAGTCCAGTGGGCACACTCAGTACAGTTCTGCTGTGCTTCTGAAGAATCCGAGGAATGCTTTTACTCTACAGGCCATCAGACTCAGGCTCACACAAACACACACACACACATTAGAACTGGACAGAGCATTGTCGCTTGTTTAAAGTGGTCTGCTGAACAGATGTGCAACACCATCATGAACAAACGTCGGGAAGAACACTGGACAAGACATCTTTATAAACACACGCACACACACCTCTCTGCGCCAAGGTATATGGTAGGCGTCTTACTTTATGCCCTAATAAAGTTTTGCCCGGGCTGTGTTTTGTATCTATTTGAATTATTATGTGTGTGGCAGCACTGTTCTCAGCACTGAGAGACATAACAGGCTCACACACACGCTCAACATCAAACATGGTCCTATCTGTCTCGTTTCACTAGTTGTTAAGAAGAAAATACTCAAAAGAAATTCCAACAAAGTGTAATAATTTACAGAAGGCTGGGGATATAATAGGTTCCTTTCTCTTTTACAAACAGCGGCACTCTCTAAAATGATGGGGATGTGAGTGTGCGTGTGCAATCAGAGGTGAAGTCTCACTCAGCCTGTCTGTCTCTGCTCTGCAATGACCACTCGCTTATCTAGAAACACATCAAATCAATGCTGGCTATTAATTAGTCCAGCTCCGACTACTGTTGGTGCACAGGAGCAGAGCAGGGGCGGGCATGTGCATGTCTTCAAGTCCCTGTACGCAACAGCTGTACTCACCTATAAACAGAGTGAACTGGGATGTCCTCTGCAAATCATGCACTGTTTTCAAGGTTGGACTAAGAGGAAGTTGCTTGATAAGGCTGATAGAACCGATAGCATATAGTATTTCAGGTTTCACAATCTTGTTCCTGGTTATTATGAAACCTTGGGCCATATCGAGAGAGCAGGCAGACACACAATGCATTGTGGAGTATTCTCACAGGTGTCACGTTGAGCTCTGCAGGTGCAGCAGTTCAGATTTCTTTCTCTGTTGCAGCACTGCTCCGTCACCGGTTGAAGCCAGAACGGAGTGCAGGAGCCTCCTGAAGACAGGTCAATGTTAGAAAGGACACGTTTCGTGTTTTCAGTTTCAGTTTGACTGACTTCAGTGGCTTGTGTCCACAGTATCTGGACCGCTGGTAAAATGGATATTATAGGCTATCAAACGTATTTCACTATGTGGGAACTAACCACATTAGTTTATTCAATGCTACAGTCACAATATGATTGCGCTTTTATAGGCTGAAATGATGGTTGGGGCAGAGTGAAGCCATTTTCTATATTTTCCTCCTCTCTTTGTTACTTGATGGCGTACACTTTGAACCACTGAAGTGTACTTCACAAAGCCACAGAATGAAAAAAGGGCTCTGAGATAATTCAACTGACTTGAATGTTTCTTTGGTCATTATAATGGTCCTTATCAACCTCGTCGACAGAGCAATTGTAATGTAGCCACGGACAGCATTTATTATTACATTATCATATTCTATTTCACTTGATAACTGCAGCCATTGTGTCTGAGCTCTCTGGGAATGCAGGAGGCTTTGCCTCAACACTGTGCTCGACATTGAGCGCTTCCTGCTGCTCTTCTGTGCTTCATGAAGCAACATTGACACAAGCAAAGTCTCAGTGTGTAAAATCCTTTCTTACATGCAAACAAATAAAAGCAATCAAGATAATAACGGTAAACCTTGAATTCCACGACAAATCAAAAAGGGTTGTCTTGTCATTTAGAGTTGATTTGCTTTCCATGAACAGATTGCACGATACCTCAACAGTGCATTCATTTGAGTCACAACATGATTTTAAAAGGCAATCCCCCCCCCCACACACACACACACACAAAACTTGCGATTCCTCTTCAATACATGCACTGTGACAATTACAACAGGTTTCCAAGTGTGGTCACCAGTTTTTTTCTCATGGTGTTGCCATGGCAGTGAGCTCTGTGTAATGGCAGAAGTAACTGAGAAAGTTTGATAGTTTGAAGCAACAGTCTGTGAAATCTGTGGACAAATGAGGCCTTTGTAATGCAGCAGCTTTCCAAGCCTGGAGGACTGCTATCTTATCATGGCAACACAATTCATATACAGCAGAAATACATTTCTGAGGTCTGAGCTGCATCATGAGAAAGAATGATATTATATACCCTGTGTAAACATCGACAGTCTGCTCTGTTTCACCCCCCCTGCTGTGCCTGGAGATGCAGCCTGTCCGGTCTTTATCTTTCGCTGACACCCGCTCAGATACGTGTCAAACGAAATGAGACACGAAGGCAGTTTCGACTTTCGCTAACAACAACAAATAACAAAACAGATAGTAGTTGGGTGTCTTGGCACCATCCACTCGGTAATCATCCGGGTGGTAAGGAAATCAGAGATGCCACTGACTGATTTAATCAATCTAAACTCTTGTGTTCTTTACCAAGCAGCAGGGACGTGTTGTCAGCAGAGGCAGGGGATCACAAAATCAAATAATCTGAATATTTATATGTTGATCCCGGTAATAATGTAACTTCTGCATAATTACAAACATTTCAACAATTCTTTCACGGAAACGACCACGTATGTGTAAAACAACAGGTTAGGCACCATTGAGCTGAGCGAGCCATTTGTCTTTTGCTTTCTCGTTGTTTATCACCATTGTAATGTTTTCTTACAAAGTGAAATAATAAAGAAACAACAACAATAACACTCTCCTACTATTAAAGTAGTGGGTGAATAACCTTAAACAAGCCTCACTTTTCGTCATTCCCACACACACAGAGCTTTCAGGCAAACAACAATAAATCTTCAAATACCAACTTTTATTCATTCTGTAAGAATAACCCACTAAATTAAATGATGACTGGTGAGGGGAACATTTTTAAAGTCAACTTTATTGACTTTTGGATCAGCAATGCATTGGTCAATTACATATGTGCAGTCATATACCCATAATAATCCTATTTATTATGTGTGTATTATGTGTCTCATAGCATTGGGTTGGTTTGGTACTCAACCACACAGACATTGAGTAAACAGCAGTTGCAGCTGTGATCACACTGAATGGAACTTGGCACGATGATGTGTAAAACAAGAGTGTGGCTTGATGAGTGTTGACAGGGCATCCTCGGAATGAAATCTCGAGACTGTAAATGCCAGCAGTTGCTGGTGTGGTGTCTTACCTTGTTCTGGTCAGTCCAGTACAGGAAGTAACCTTTGGGGTCAACTGTTAGAGTCACAGGGGTCACAGTGGTAGAATCCTGTAGTAAAATAAAGAAAAGACATCTGGCATCAATGTGTGTGTCTGCTCACGTGTGTTTCCCTGCCAGAGCTCCGACAAACGTGCACACACAAGGCAGAATATTCTCTGGCGACACCAATGTATTCATTTTAACTGGATCAAAGCATAGTTGTTCTATTACCACTTGCATGCCAGAATCTGAAATGACATTAAAAGGGGGGATTTGTGTTGCCAGTATACACACAATCTTTTCCTTCTTGGGTTCTTTCCGAACCATGACCTGGCATCACCACCACTGACCAAGGAGTCGGAGTGTGTTTGTGTGTCTGTGACATGACTGTAATCATGAACCGCAGGTTGTTTCACAGTTGCTGTTTCCATCCCCCCCCTCCTCTCATAAGAGACAAATGCTTTTCCCCCAGTTTCTCCGCACAGACGGCTCCAAGTCTCATACACACACACACACACACACACACACACACACACACACACACACACACACACACACACACACACACACACACACACACACACACACACACACACACACACACACAGTTTGACCCTCAGGCATACATGGCAACACCAGATATTATTGGATGCTTCTATAAAAAGCAAGAGCCTTCGCCTTTTTCTGCGCGTCCACAGTGGCCGCGGCTGAGCTGAACAGTAGCATATTGTCCCCTTCAATCAGCCATGGCAGCGAGATCAGAGAGACGGAAGCTGCTTTTGCAGCGCAGAGCAAGAAAATCTTCAAAGTGTCTTCATGAAGCTTCTAATGATGTCCCTATCACAGCTTTTGGGGAGACAGAGCTGATGGGCTGCATCTGCTTCACACTTGTCACGTTTGGGTGTGATACGCATGCGACTTGCAGAGAGAAATGTTGTGTAATGAGCTGAACGAGGAGATACAGAAGCAGGCGACACAAGAGTCTATGTTGACGCGTAAATAAGCAGTAAAAAAATCCCCTTAGTGTCTGAAAAAGACGATCGCAGTTGATGAAACCTGACACCGCTGCTCTGTGATAGACTAGAACCAAAATCAATGAATTAATAGAAAAGAAACAATAAAAACCTCGACCAAAAACTGAAAAAATAAGAATGTGAGAGGAAAGTAAAAGAGGGAATCATTTGATGTTGGGAACGGCAAGGTGACGTTTGCTATGGCAACCCACCATTCCCGTGAAATCTATTAGAGACTCAAGAGGAATCGTTTTGGCTCTGTCCACATGATTGCACAATCTTTGCAGGCTTGATTGAATGACAAAAGATGCAGCCCATACCACTGAATGCATGCAGCATACACAGTATTTATAGCTCCAGGGAAGGAAAAAAAAGAAGCCTCAGTATTTACACAGTGTCTCTTTCCACATCCTGCTCATGTCTCTGATATCCAATCAACTTCAAATTCGTACAGCCCTTTTTCTCCAATTTAGATTAATATCTCATTCTTATCTTCTAAAAAGTTCCGAAATGATAAAAAAAAAAAATCCTGAATATGCAACTTCCCAATCAATAGTTTATATTTCCAGTAAACTATTTCAAGGATTCATTTGCTCGACATGAACAATGGGCTGTGTGTGGGGAAAAGACGTCACAGGAAGAAATAAAGGTGACTTGAGAACACAACGAATCAGCCTCATGATATGAAGGCAGTCACTTTCACAGACTTCTTTCTTAATGCTTCATCTCTCCATGGTCACTGCCACAAATGCATTAAGCCATTATGAACTCTTAGCAGAAGAGCTGCAGAATTTTTTTTAAATTAAATAAATAAATAGAAAAGCACTGTGGATTACACTTGAGAGTGATTTGCTTTGATTAATACCTCCAAAGGGGCACTGCTTGTGTCATTTTTACAGCCATTTGACGATTGTGGTAATTTGTCATCAGTGTGACAGCGCTAGGCAGCAATGTCTTGGCTTTCTGCTGAATTAAGATGAGATTAGTGACTGACTTGCGAAAGTACAAACAGCCTGAAGGAAACGATCCCAGCCACGAGACACTGCCATCAATTTTAGTGAGGAGTCTGTACTATTAGCCGTCACCTGGGGGGGAGTGGAGGAGCGGAGATTTGGGCTCAGCACAGTTCTGTTCTCTATGCTAATGACATATTCTGCCACTTTTAAAGGATTTCAAGCTCCCCCGTGGAGCCTGATAATATCTTATTCAACGAGCATCAGACCAAAAGGAGCCTAATACAAGTTTAAGCTTAAGAAAATATCCGTACACAAACGCTGCGCCATCACTCGCAAATTCCACATCTTGCCAGTCTCCGTCAGTGATCGTTAAGACGAAGGGTGGCTTTTCCGAGAGGATCTGGATGGCTGCCCGCACTCCATTCTCTCCCAACAGAGAGCATTTATCTGCACCTCATGTGCCATTTGAACTGACAAATAATAACACAGTCCGGGGCCACATTTTAACCCATAGCACGGGATTTCATGAGCTGCTCAAGCAGCCCGCTCTCCACAAGTGGCAGCAGAATAGAAAGAAGGAAAACAGCTCGACGTCTGTGCCTGTCTGCATGAGACAGGCCGGGGAGGTCTGGGGAGTTTGAGGCAAACATTTCGAGAGGTTTTTCTGATTGCTTCTCTATTCTTTTTCAACAGCCAGCCACCGAGCACAGTGTGCTGTCGACAGTGGTTTCCCTCACCAGCTCAGACACTTCGTCTTGTTCTTCTTCTTAAAACTCATGGGTGCTGTTTATTCAGTGCAGTACACCACTCATGCACAGTAAACAAAACTTTTTTATGTCTTCAGCAGTGAAAAGAAAATTTGTAATTTCTATTGAAATGCAAAAAAAAAAAGAATCCCCTGGAGTAAAGCAATGAATGAAAGCGCACACATATCAGGGTTTTTCTGCTGTTTGTACATTTTTCTCTTGAAAGAGGTTAAAGTGGAGCTCAACATCCAGAGCAACGATAAGAAGAAAATGGTTCAATTCAATCCTCTCCCACTGACAATTTATTGTAGCTTTTTTTTTTTTTTTTTTCTCCCTCTCTCAGTCTAGCTCAGAAATCCTCTCTGGTTCTTTCCATGAAATGATACAGGGTGGGAAGAGGAAGGAAGGAGTGCATGGGAAATGAAACAGAGACGGTATCTGTGACTACACTGTGTGTTTTTCACAGGAAAAGGCCTGGTGGGCATTTGGTTCTAGAGATAGGCCCACATGCAAAAACTGCATTACACAAACATAGCTGTGAGTGGGGAAACAGACACACATCACACCCCTTCTCACAACAAACCAGAGAGAGAGAGAGAGAGAGAGAGAAAGAGAGAGAGAGGGAGAGATAGAGAGAGAGAGCGGAAGGAATGGGCACTCATTAGTGATTACTACTTCAGGAATTACTCGAGTTTCCTGATACTTTAGGTTGATGATTGACAGAGTGGTAGGTTTGCGTGTGTGCATAATTTCCTCCTCTGCCATCTGCACTGACTGCATTCACACTTTTGAGATCGCTCAGCCACCAATGCCATCTGTGCTGTGCACGGCTCACCTGAGCTCAGATGACCTGGATATGTATTTGTGAGGATGATCTCATGAAATGGTGCTTTCTATATTGTATTGCAGGACGTGTCTTTATGTGCGGTCATTTTCCCGAGTGATTACAACCGTGCTCAGGTTGAAATTGTTACATCATAAAAGCATTCATAAATGTTGAAAAGACCAGATAAATGCATGCTGTTATATTGTTAGAAAGAGGAATCCTCGTTGTGTGTGGAGGGAGCAACAGTAATCACGGCATTGGACATGAAAATAACTGTTAAGTGCAGTAAGGTCACTCCATGTAGACTCAATTTGAAGTGCACTGGCCATATATGATTTTTTTTTTCTCAGGATGCATGGATTTACTTAAGGTGTAGTGCAGGCATACCTGTCTGCTGAAAGGCTACTAGTCAGTGCAGTGTGTGGACACTTTTAATCAAGGTCATTTCACTACAGCTTGGCATGCTACCAAGAATGACAATGACATAAAGCATAGTTTAAAAGAAAATTCTATTTAGACTACAGCTCCTTGACACACTTATTTGTTGTAGTTAATTGTTGTTTTTTTTAAGGAAACTTCCCAGTGAGAGGGCTGAGGATGGTAAGGATTAGTTCAAGAGCTTGATTTAAGGAGCAGATTCACACACAGGCATCGGCGCGCACCCACCCGCGCGCGTGCACGTACAATTATTGTAAATTGGGCAAAAATGTAAACAAAGCGCACGTCAGTGCGCACTGTAGCCGTCGTATCTCTGAACCGCAGAGCAGGAAGCCAAACGCAGTGAGCCCTCTGTCCTCCTTGACAGTGCCATAAATCTGTCGGCTACTGTTGCACGAGGAACCTATGGATTGTGTAATACGGGCAAGCGCATGCAAATCACCCATGCAAAATCATCCAACAGTGAGTTGAAAACAATAAGAAAAGATAGGAGAAGAGAAGATGAACTGCTGGCCTGTCTGGCCATTACTTACATCATCCCATTTCATAAATTTGTTGCCCTTTCTGAGGCTCTCTGGCACGGACACTGGCTTGAGCTGCAGCGCATGAACTCCAGGCTGTGCCCCGGCCATTGACTCATCTACTCTTCTCGACGCACGGGCAGACGGGGCTGAAGATCACTCACTCCACTCTCTTCTATTCTTATTTCCCGTCCCGTCTTTTGTTAATCTGCTTTAAAAGCAGCCTGGCGGAAGCCCACTACTGCTGCCAGTGTGTCATGCCCGCACTGACGGCGGCGGTGGCGCGTCTCGGCTTTGGAGAGCTGTGGAGGCGGACGCAGGCGGAGCGGAGCCACTGACTGACTGAGCGGCATGCAGCGAAAGACAGGAGGACAAGAGAGCGAGAGAGAGAGAGAGAGAGAGAGAGAGAGAGAGAGAGAGAGAGAGAGAGAGAGAGAGAGAGGGAGAGAGGGAGGGAGGGGGTGGGTGTAAGGGAGAGCAAGAGGGGGCATTTGGATGAGTTGCACGTCTGGCAAATTGCACTAGTCAAGGCAGGAACGGGATGGAGAATTGTAGAGATCGAGCGCCTCCGTGCGTCCGTGGCAATAAGACTTGTATAGTGGCATCAAAGCCTTTAAGAGAAAGGCTTTTCGAAAACGGAGCTTGAAATCAAACTGTCCAAGGGCTGGTCCAATGAATAAGCATTTGTCTCTTTGGCAATAAAGGCTTTCACCTTAAATGTAGTATCAATAATAGGCATCAAAGTTTAGTTATTTGGTTGCGCATGATATGATTTTATTCATATCTCTCATTTTACTTAAACATTAACTGAAAAAATAGAATTACTATTATTTTTGGCCTTCTTTCTACTTGACTTTATATTGAGAATGTTCTGTGTGTTTGTACTTCATTAATGGGTTTCTCTCAAGAACAGTGTTATGATGAGTTCAGCCTGCATGCTGAAAAATGTATCGCCCTCCAAGGAGAACATGTGAAGGAGCTCTTGCAGTTGACATGATTTTAATGATTGCTGATTAACTCAAACAAACCAGAATAACCAACCACTTCAATTCCAACTTAACCAAAGCAACTTCAGCTGAACGTATAATGAGTGAATCAGTCATTAGACCGACTTACACAGTGCAGACGGCTCTAATGTGTCACAGCAATACCACTACAACTAAAAAGCATCCTCATGAAAAGAGATCATTAAAACTAATGCCCAAGTCACTCTCTCAGTTACATTCTCAGCCAGATTAAGAATCATTTTCAAGAGACATGTCTATTAACTGTATTCAAGTGCAAATTTGTTGTAACTGTCCTAAGAGTGATGACTTATAACGTTTCCAAAACCTCTCAGTAGATACAAAGTTGTAGTTCACCTGACATTGAGCAGTGTTGGCCTTACACCACATAACAGAAAAGTGACATTCTCAGGGAGATACTGTCTGTTCTAGGGAGCAAAACCACATTTTCTAGAATGTACGTTTTGTGATGACTTTTGTATTTAAACTTCGTCCAACCTAAATTGTGTTCCTTATGTGTCTCTATTTCACAGCAGTTGAACACGGATTCTTATGAAAGTCACTGTTTATTGTGTGTAATAACAGCTGGTTTACCTTGTTGACTGCAATTTAAGAAAATATATTTGATTATGTAACTGGATGCAGTCTTGCGTAAATTACTTCAAATCAATACTTGATTTGAATTTCTAGTTACTTTTTAAAAGTAGCGGTTACTAACAAGTTGCTGAAGATGAAATGTCATTGGTTGATTTGAAAGTGTGGGTCAGTCTAATGACATATATATTTATTAAGTTCAACTGGTGCTACATCAATTTGTTGGAAGTGAAGTGTTGGTACAAACATTATTTTGGCTTGTTTGAGTAATAGTCAGTTTTCAACTGCAACGGCTCCACTGCACACACTCCTGCAGGGAGCGTCTGACTTTTGGCAGTCATGCAGAAGTCAGCATAACACTTGTTCTTCAAAGAAAGGGATTTATCAACTGATGACAACTAAAAGAAGCAGCAACAAAGCAGATCCAATATACTATCAGCATGCAGACAGCTATTTAAGGCCATAACTTCATGCGACATTTACTGTGGATACAGACAGATATTAATGTTGCTGACAGTTGGACATTTTTTTATAAGAGAGTTTGTGATTAATGAGGCAGTTTCACCAGTAAACAGGAGCTTCGGTTAACTCTGATGGCAACAGGAAGCAGGACTAAGAGAGGCAGCAGCACCACAACTCTTTTTATTCACAAGTCATAATTGTAATTTGACACTATTGTGTCACGGCCAAATTATGTATTTGACGTGAAACCATGCATGTTCTGCTTGTGACACAAGGAACGACTTTGCATCAAATCCTGAAATCCTAAGCTTAAATGGTGACACTGACAGAAATGTCAGAAATGTTGAGACTGCATCTCGGTCACCCGTCCAAACGAGAGCAGGCTCATGCAGCACTGATAGTTTGCTAGATGCATAAATGAATGATGAGAATAGAAGAACAGCGATAGCAGCCATCAATAAGATGAATGAGGGTGTCACATGGTAAATTAGGTAGCGGTTTGTTTTTGGGACGGGCGTTGAGGGGGAAAGTAAACCCCTACAGATTTGATGTTTGCAATCCGGGCTGAGGTTTTGCAAATGCATTCATGAAAGCTGCATATCTTCAATCATCGTATGAACAATAAGACTCGAACCTGTATCTATGGTAACAGGTGCTGCCGTGTTGCTTGCTAATTTAAGAAATCAGTCCACGCCCATCAGCGAGGCTACACACTGATTTCTGTTTCAGTGCCCACACATGGCTCTGGGCAGTTTTCACTTCCTCATGACTAAACTTCTCCGAAGTCTGGAAGTAAAGAGTGCCTCACCGCCTTTAGGGCTTTTTTAACTTTCATATTAAATAAAACATGGGAGTCCTCCGGGCTTTGTACCACCCACACTGTGTGTTTTCCACAATCTCTAAAAACTGAAAAAAAAGGGATACTATTTGAGTCTCCCCCATGTGTTGTGCTCTCTGGTCAGTCCTGGGCTGTCATGGACTCACAGGCATGTCAAACCTCTCCGACCTGTTATATCCTGAAGGACGCCTCTCATGCTAGTCGTAGCAGTAGTTTGCTTTGAGTTTGCCTATTGTCTTTAATGATTGATCGACAGTGACAGTTTGGGGAATGGGCTTTCAAACGAGACAAAGTAGGGTGATAAGTCAGTGATGTAAAAGAGGGGATGAATATGATGGACAACGACAGAGAACATAGAAAGGGAAAGGCCATGGGGGGAATCGCATTCATTGACTGTTTTTAATGAGTCAGTTCCAATGTCGAGGCACAAATATCAGCAGAAATAACAAACGTACAAGATCCTGTTTTACCAACGACAAAACACGAATGTTTTTGTACCCAGAGTGAGTCATTCTTTTCCTCCATGCCTCAGACTTTGGTATCTGTCATCCGTCTTCCTATCAGCCCCTGGGGTATCAGCTCACTCTAAAATCAACCACAGCACTCTCACACAAAAGAAATCGGCCCACAAGATGGAGAAATAATCCAATTGTCAGTATATAAAAGTACTAGAACCCCCAAATCTTCTTTTGTTACCTTTGGACTGAACTTGTTCTTGTCAGTCATCGGTTTCTTTTCATAGTAGGTGACATAGGGAGTGCAGTCATTGGGATTTGTTAATTATTATAGCCACAAACTCACACACCCTCACACTTACCATGTGATGGGTTTTACACAGCTTTTGTAAAAGTGACTCACTGAAAAAAACAAAAAAATTCCACTCATCTCAGAGACTCCACTGAATTGTTTCCTGATCTGACTTTCAACAATGAAGTTCATGTTTCTTCAAGCTGCTTTCAATGTCATCTTCACGACAACACTCCTCTTATTTCCATTCAGCTGAGCACAGAGATTTGAGTGGCAGTGTGACAGAGACAGAGAGTTACCCAGCTGGGGTGACATTGTATGTCAGCTTCAAATCTCGTGCATCAGATCGTATATTATATAACATACCAAATATTCATTTCTTTTTCCTTTGAGAAAGACTTGTTTTACATGCTAGGAAAACATGTATTCAAAGAAATTTATATTGAAATCACATCAAATTCTAATCCTGATTTCTAGATTACATGCAAATGACAACTAATACCTGCATTGACATGGGCTAGTTAAATCCCTAGAAGGTACTTTAATTTAATTTGTAAGTTTTAATTCAGTTTCATTGTTTTATTTGAATAGCATCAATCCCAAAAATAGCAACTTCATGGCATCTTACACTGAAAATTGAAAAAGCAAAAAAAAAATCAATTTTAGACACTTCTAAAACAGTGCTGTCAAATATGTGGGACAAGGGCCTGAGAATTCCATGTGCTCATGAAATGGATGGATGGATGGATGGTCTAACTGAAACAGCAAAATGCTGAATTGCACTGTGTGCAGGACGGTGCAAAAATGACAGGAAACAAAACAAAAATGTGTTCATTAGTCTGAAGGCAGCAGCTACGAAGGACTTTCTGCTGGGCTCGGTACTGAAGAACAATAAGTCTTCAGTTCTTAATAATGGAGTTCAGACTGGAAAGCATCTTCTCCAGTGTTTCCATCCATACACCTGTTATGTACCTCGCCTATAATGTTGAGTCAATATGGAGGTGTAAACCCCTATTTTTCTAGGTAGTGTATCAAAGAGCGCCAGAGATCACTTCTAAAATAGTCTTTCATTTCCATAGAATGTGTTCACTGTGTGTTTTTTGCACCACTGTAAATCCTTTACTACTTGTAGTACTTCATCTGTTTAGATCAGACGGTGAGAGTTGATCTCAACATAATGAATGATGTCAACTCAAAAAAACCCTCATGCTGAAGGTTGATTACAGAAATGTTTTAATGAAGCGCACTCTCAAGCTGATGAGGGACCAAAAATGCTTTTGTATTCATAACAAGACTTGCTCTCTGACTCATTCAAGATCTTTTCAAGGTCACCGGCCTTGTTATAGGCACACTGACTATCCAAGATATCACTCTGACCTTAATCCAGTCTTCCAAATATGCTGCCGTTGCACAATTTGTCATAAACAGTTAAAAGACCGTCTCCCCGGTCCGACCAACACACTGCTGTTGGCGTGCAAGTGAGATGAGTGGTTTGCTTAATATCTGGCGACAGCGGCGTCGCAGCGGTGTTTCTACGCGTACATGATGAGGAACAGGTGTTCTCAAATGACTGCCTCCAGGAGCTTTCATTACCAATATTAACTCACGATCTATCCTGAGCGGTGCATTCAGTGTCACAGTGAACCCGGCTGAATGGATTCTCTAAAAGCTCAGAGCCCCGTGGAAATGCAACATCGCCACGCCAACAATCAGGGCGCAGCCTTTTAAAAAAACACATTTAGATTAATGTTTGTATTTATGGGATTTGTTTTTAAACAAATCCGGTGTTCAAGTAAAAAGCCACTGCGGTGCTATGTAAGGACGATGCAGTGTTGTTTGGCTACTACGCCTCCTAACACAATAGAAATCTAATTTCGCTGGCAATCACACAGTGGCAAAAAGAAAAAAAACAACATAATAATACATCTTTTTTTTTTTTTTTCAATTTACACTGTAATTACTGCTTTGTAATCATTGTTTTAGTAAAGGGGCAAGAGTACAGAGGACTGAAATATATGAATGCACCAGCAAAGCCTGTGGGAATGGCAAAGGGTCTGCACAAGATGCCTGCATTGTCCTCTCTGTGAACCCAAACACAGGCGCAGAGTGGGAAGCAGTGCATTAGCAGCATCTTCTGGAGCTTCTCTGCCAGTGCACCATTTGAACAGTAGAGTGAATAATGGTAGAGCTGAGTTACTCTTTGACATCACTGTTCACCACTTTGAAACCCCTCCTACAACAAAGTAACTACATTGAATGACTACGTTTAAATCAAAAATCGTGGTGTATACATAATCAATCTCCTATAAATTTGGGATAAATCAGTTGCGATGCGGCATCACTCTCTGTAAAACTTTTCTCGTGGAAGCCACTGATAAGAGTGAGGCTCCTTTAGAGGGTCAAGCCATAAAGTGAATTGAATTATAAACCTCTTAAAAGAAAGTAGCTGGTTGAAGCCTGTTCTCCACAAAGAAAGCACACAGCTTCAAATTTGATTTCAGTAAATCAGTATTTAAATGTCCACATCTCAGTTAAAACAAACAAACAAACAAACAAACAAACAAACAAACAAGCAACAAACATTGTGCTATATTCTTTCTGGTTTAAAAACGGATAACTGCCAATGATGTAAACATGAGTAACACTGCTCACCAGCATAAACTTTACACAAATTAGAAAATAAAGCAGAACAGTTGAATTGCATGGATCATTTATTAAAATGTCATGATGAAGTACATTTACTTGCAGATTATACAAAATGAAACTTTACAAGTTTCGACCAGATGTGATTAAGGATTATGGGATTTGCAAACATTCTTAATCGAACATCTGTGGAAAATTTTTGCTCTTGCGTGACAAACACAAAGAGACATATGCTCAAACTCATGTACACTCATATTCCTGCTTAGAGGCAATTAAGAGTCACTAATCAATGCCATTGATGTCATTAAAATACCAACTGTTAAAAACAAGACTATGAATAGCTAACACGACACAATTTGAAGTAATAGCAGACAAAGCTACACAACATCTGAAAGTCAGTAACAGATCTACTCCACCGCTATGCCGCATTGGACAGTTCTGAGCCCTGATTAGAAGGACACGTCACATTTCTAGAGGTTCCAGAGGTGGACGGCGAAGAGGCTTGCTTCACTCTGCTTGGTTTTGATCCCAGTAACACTGAGTGAATGAGAAATTCTGGGGGCCCTGGGCGCCTCATAACATACGAATTATGCCAGGTGATCTTTCCTATCCTGGAGGACCATCTCTGGTGGTTTCTTTAAAAACTGTTAACGAGGTGAACTTCCATCATTGACAAGAAGACATACCTCCCTAAAATCCATAATCATAGTATACATGTAAGTATTTTGGAACGTTGAATCTATTTAATGCTAGCGTTCACGTCATCGGAGACCCTCACATATTGAGCGTGAGTAAATCAGATAATCCCTCATGAATGAATGTTTTTTTTCATTGGTAGGTGTTTTTCGTGCCAAAAAGATTTATTTTTAAATGACAAAACAAGCCCCATTTACTCAACTGACTAATTGAAATGACACTAAGTATCATATATATTTAATCAATGAAATGTGGTTATGCAAACCTCTAGAAAATGTATTCAAAGAACTTCTTATGCCTGTTTATGGCGTTCAAAGTATGTGTGTGCGTTAAGGCGTGCGTCATAAAACCTCTCCTTCAGCAGCTGTTGAAAACATTCAGTGTGTCAGGTTGCTTTTTATTGTCATATTTAGTTGATGTGTATCATTCATTCCCCACTGTGCTGGACTGAAAATGTGTTTCCCATCTTTGAATATGATTTTTATTTCAAAGATATAGTTTGTGTTCGTCCTAATGAGTCACAGTGCTGCTATGAGTCACTCCATAATGCATGTGAGCAACGCAAACTCTGGAAAATGCCTCTTGGGTTGGACATATGTTCTTTACTCATGGGCATTGCCAAATTCAGACTTAAGTGCTTATAATTTCACTATAATTGAAAAGTTTTATAGGTTCAAAGTTAATTGTTTCCTGTGGTGGTTCTGGTGTGGTTTGAGGGACCCGACACGAGCACAGCCAATGAGATTTCTCTTCAGACAATCACTTGGGCCTCTGCTGCACAATGATCCTGAGACGGGTGGATGTGTGCTGATACTCACACATGTTGGTGCAGAGAGTATATATGCTGGGTGTCAGCTTGAGAAACATGGAGTGAGCACTTTGAAGTCTTATCCACCTGTGCAAGGGAAAACACTTAACAGTAATTCATAGGCATCCCTGCTAATTATGTGACGATAGTCTATTTACTTCTGTATTATAAAGCCATCAGCTTTGGGATCCTAAATGGGTTCAGTTCAAAGGGTTGCTCCACCACTCATACTTATAAAATAGTGAGTAAGTACTGGCAGCTCTAACTACTACTTAGCGAATACAAGCTCTTCAAAGACACTAGGGATGTGGTTTCTTGCCTATAAAAAGACCAAAGCCATTCAGGGACTTTCGAGGGTTTTCTACCCCTCACCCCCCTCTTTTTTCTTTTCTTTTTTTCCCCCAATAATGAGACAGTATTGCAGGTTCACCAACAGGGAGTGCTGTGGCATAACTTTCCCCCCCGAAAAACCCAGTGTCTCTCTTCTGCTTACCATTAAGAATAATCCCTCTCTCAAGGTTCAGGAACTTCATTGTCCATTCAATCCAAATTCCTGGTAACTAACATAACACGGAACATGTGCAGTGAAAAACGATACGTTAAAAACTTAACAGCTTGCAGAGGGGGCCCAGGACCTGTGGCTCAGGTCAAATTATGAGTTTAAAGGAAAAATGTCCAAGCTCTTTTGCTCCCTACCCCGACTCGACTTGCAAAAAAATGTGTGTGTATGTGTGTTTTGACAATTCTCACACCTGGAGAATTGCAGGGACTGTGTGCGAGACGGGGGGGGGGGGGGGGGGGGGGGGGGGGGGGGGGGGTTAATACGTCCCATTCCTTGTTCTGTTTCTGGGTGTAACTAAACACCTCGACTACTCCTATTGTCTTATCTGAGATTGAAGAGGGAAGAAAAACTGGCAGGTGTTCCTCGCCCCGAGCTACAGACTTCAGAAATGAGGAAAATGGAGAGTGGGAGCTCGTATGAAAGGGGAGCATGCATGCATGAATATGTACACACACACACACACACACACACACACACACACACACACACACACACACACACACACACACACACACACACACACACACACACACACACACACACACACACACACACACACACACACACACACACACACGTCTGAGTGTGTTGCAAGATCACACAGCCACTGCTGTTACATGCAGTGTAAACATGTCTGAGGGTGTGTATTAAATACTCATTACAGAGGACTGGGTAAGCTCTGGGAGAGACTGGGAGAGAAAACAAACAAACCCCACCGGGTGGCTGAGAGGGGTGGCGAGGGGACTGAGGGAGGCCTCTCCCAGTGTAATTCAAGTTCAATAACTGACCCTTAACCTCACTCTAACTCAGGTTACACCGTTCTGGTGAGACAGATTATAGGCACAGTTTCCTCACAGCTGTGGATACTATACACCTCTACAGAAGCCACACACACACACACACACGTGCACAAAGGCACACGCGCACACACACACGGTACCAAAAACAAAACAAAAAAAAAAAGGTCAGTTGGTAATGTCAACAATCAACTGAGTATTCTTGAATATCAAATGGCAACGTGGCTGACAGGTTTCCAATCTGTGCACAGTTTGGTGTGATGTAAAGAAACTGGGACCACACAGAGCCCTTTCACAGCCAGGAAGTAGGAGACATCATTCACCTGCAGAGCTGCAGCTGGGCCAGTTTCATTCTGTCAGAAAAAAAACTCATTACCCACACGTCAAAATGATCAGAGAAGGGAAACACAGCCGCTTTAAACCACCGACAAATATGAGTAATTGTCCAGTTTGCACCTACGCAGATATGGAGGAATTATACATTTCGTGCGCAAAACACCTGCAGTGGATGCAGTGAACCGAATGCGGAAAGCTTCAAACATCAAACACCAAAGTAATGGAGGGAAAGAGGGAAATGAGTTTTGCATGTATTTGCGTCATACAGAGTTTGAGCTTTGATGGTGAGTTTGCTGCACTTTTATGCATGAGGGTGTCTGCATGGCAGCAGTTGCCATGTTGTTTTATATACAAAACAGAAACGACTATATTCCCAGCCTCGAAATAGATGCCCCTGCATTCAAGAATCGCAAACAAATGTCTCAGTGTGTCTGTTTGTGCATTAATATTTGCTTAAATGCATCTATCTGCCATATGAATCCTGGTTTGACAAACTTCCTGTTGAGGCCAGCGGAAGGGCTGCAGATGCCACGGTTGTGGCCGCAGCCTAAAAATGGTCCACATCCCATGCTGTGTTAGCAGAACCACGGTCACATGTCTGAGGCAGCCTGAGCGAGCGAGGGAGAACGAGAAAAAGGAGACGAAGCCACTGAAAAGCAGTTTTCACGGAACACTTCTAAACAATAACCACACATCACAAACAAGTAAGAGATGTCTGGACAAAATGGATTGTTATTCACTCAGACCACTTCCCTTTTCAGCTGGCTATTGCTTTGGTTAAGAGACAGGCTCACCCCAGACATCTGGGCCTCTGGGCATCTTTTGCTCCCATTGTGTGGCGCAACAGTAGATGGGGCTACAGGTCTGCACCACTACAAACACAAGTCTTTCTCTTTTTTCTTTTCTACTTCTTCCCACAAGTGCTGGTGGACTCATTATTTATGGATTGGTAAAAACCCGCCTGGAACAAGGAGCTGACCAACATATCAAGTGTCAAGGTCTTGTCAGAAAGGCCCTAAATTAGCATTATTACAGCTCATCCTCTGGGGAGATGCTGAGGTTAATTCAAACCATCTCCCCGGAGCTGCTAGGGAGAGAAGTTTGTTCTCTTCTGGGGGGAAATAAAATGTAAAGAAGCATGTTTTATGTCTCTTCAGCCATTAACTGCTCTCTTAGTCTTAGCATGCCTGTACGGTATTCCCCTTGTCGTCTTAAAGCTACACAATGTCCGACTGTCATGTCAGAGTTGTGCCAAAATGAAAACCAGGATTTATCAAAACTTCACACCTCCCACTGTGACTTTAACATTTAATGTGTTTGTTATGAGTAGATCAGCAATGCACAAAGGGTCTATTGTCCACGGCCCCCTATGGCACAGTTCCAGAGAGGGCGTCAAACTCCTGTCTAATCTGATAGCAATCTGTAGCTAAAGCCTTTCTCTCAATCCCTACACGCAGCAACAACCCAGCGCTGACTAAGCCTGGGCCACTCCAAGGAACTGATCGAAGGTCAGTTTTGTGGCCCACAAATGGTTTTAAATGAGGATTAGGTGGGGGTAAGCTGGTCATAGGTGTGTGCCTTAGGCCAGGTGCTCGGGATCAGGCTTTGTGCTGTGGTAGAGTTTTTTCCCCTTGAAGTGGGCCTAAATCCTTTTAAGAAAGAAAATGTTGATGTTTACATCCGAGATGTGACCCCGTCTTGGCCTCTTCACTCGAGCATTCCTGCCATAGCTGTGACATCTAGCTAAGCTTTAGGACACCAGAGGGATACTGAAAACAGCGTTTAATCACAGCCACAGGGCAACCCCATGATAACAATGCAACCCCTTCACCTCTCTGTGTTTGTGTGTACTACTTAATGTGTGTGTCTGTGCGTGCATGTGTATGTGTGTGTATGTACATGCTGTTGTCACTGTGGTCGGATTTCCTGGTTGAAAAGCGCCCTCCTCCCTATAACCAGGGGATTCAAGAGCCATTAATTCTACATGAGCCACCTACTTGATATTCTCAGAATCAGTGTCAGTCTTGGGCAGGATTCCTGCTCAGATAATCACATCTAATTCAACACAGATCCGCCATATTGACTGTACACCTGGAGGGGAATTCTCAACATAAGATTATCCAATGGACTCTGAATTAGGTGGTCAAATGCTCAAACACCCTGAGAGTTTTGTGGGCAGCGGGAAATCTCTGAGAGCAGCACTCAGGCACACCTTGAGGGGCTGCAGGAAGAACAGTTTGAACACAGATAATAATCGTATTTGATGCGCTCACAAGTCTGGCCGTTGGAGACATTTATTCGTTCATAACGCGTCCAAAAAGAATGAGAAACTGAACTGAAGTAAACTCCTTTTCCATAAAGATGTAACTGTTGAGATAATACGTTTATTTGCGTCTCATAAAGTGTTGTAAATCTTGTTGGTGGATGGCTGCTGGTGCGAGGCAGAGCTCTGGCTGCGAACCACTGAACTTGAGAAGACAGGTCAACACAGGTCAAGCAAGTCCAGCTAAACAAACATGCACTATCAAAGAGGAAATTTCCTGTCCACGCTGCAAGTTTTCACTTCACAGTTAGTGTACATTTCATCAGATGATCCCAAGGGACCAGACCATTGGTTCATTATAAGGAACCTTTGTTTACAGGCCACTTCAATGGCGTATTCAATGTTTGTCTCCAGGAGATTTCAAGGACAATTAAAAAAAAAAAAAGCTGAAACATATAGTATACAGTTTTCAAACCAGTAGATCCCTATTGGGGCATTTATTGTCAGAATGTGCTATTATTGTAAAAAAAAAGAAAAAGAAAAAAACAACAACATCCAAATACACAAGTATTATCTTTTGGATCCATAGCAAAGGTGTGAAACACATTTTAGTTCAGGAGCCACTTACAGCCCAATTTCATCTAGAAAAACTGCTATAGGAACCTTAAATTAAAATGTTAAGGTTTTTCTTTGTTATAGGATGCAGAGGATACATGATGAAAATGTCTTTATTTTTGAAAAACAAAACCCATACAATTAATAAAGAAAATGACTACAGTCTCAATATAAAGCAAATTTTAATGAAACCTGGTGCAAAGTACAGTGAAAATGCCCCCCCCCCCCCAAAAAAAAAATAAATAAATAAATAAACTTTTCCTAAAGCTGTTGCATTCAGCACGTTTATACAAATTAATCCTGACATCATAGTGGAGGATAGTTTGGTAGCAACGAGGTAACTAGATTCCATGCTGATATAGTCTCATTGTTGTGTTGTGCCCACTACTGTTTTTTTTGTTTTGTTTTCTTTTACAAATGTGTTTAAAAAAAGAAATACTTTTTGTTTAGAATTTTACAATTTGTTTGGTGGTTTGATGGGATGAATTGGAGCCTCTTGTGGGACCTTAGCATCACGGACTTTATGTTTGACACCCCTGATCCAAACCAAGCAAACGGGACTGGATGCCACCGTGTCACACAGCAATTAACCACCAGCAAGGGTTTGGCTCTAAACACTTGCAATGGTTCAAATTGCTTCCCAGCCATAATTCCTCTATCCTCTTTGACCTGCCACCAGACAAAAGGACACACTATGGAGGGCGATATTTTATGCAGACATACATGTACGTATATACGTACACACACTTCACTATATGCATGCAGGAACGATGCAGAGGGACGATACAATAGTTGTTCTGGTTGCTAGGCGCTGCTGTAATTTATGGTGGGATAGGGTTGCAGGCTTAGCGTCGCATCAGTGTCTCCCAACCAGGCGATGAGCATTTTGTCAGAGAACCTTGTCTTCTCATTGGTGGAAATTCTAAGTAAAACATACCACTGATATGCAGGGATGTAGCACTTGCTGAAGGTCTGGAATATGAATTAAAATGTAACCAAGACTAAAACAAAATACCAAAGACGTAGTCCAGTATTTTCTAGATTGAAATTAAGACGTTAAAATCTTTACCCTCGTCTAGAAAAGGACTACACTGCTGTGCCATAGTGAAAAAGTAAATTCTCTCTTTCTCTCTCGCTGGGTATAAGAGTTACTGAAAGTACAAGAGCATGTTCGTATATCAACGTGTGTTCATGCTCTATTAAAGTGTACACATACAGCGCATGTGTGCATCACTGAGTGGACCTCCCCCACCAGATTGCAGAGATTTTTCATCACATGAAAGCCAACAGGGGGTGGTATGCATACAGGGCGAGTCGCTTCCATCTGCCCTGTCCACTTAAATTAGTGGGGCCTCGCATCCAGCAGCATCTGGTTCCAATATGGAGCCAGGCGGAAGGGTGGGTGCCTCACTGTGCGGCGGAAAATACAGCCTACTGTACCTTTAAATAGCCCTCAGGAGGCTAGGGACGGATGCTGGCGCTATCACCCTATCCCAAGATTCTTTGTATCTGGCCTAACACTTCTTCCCTTTGAAAGAGGACAAATGTACAATTAGGCAGGAATGCCCGCAATGCTGTTTTTCAACCGTGTGTTTGCAGCCTGGGCAAACGGTGGACGGTAAGAGGTTAAAAGCTGTCAACCTCCTCCATTTTTTTTTGTGGTGAGATGCACCGTCTGACCCGGCCCAGGCTTGGTTTCTACGATCCTGCTGGTCCATGTTTAGGTTAGAAGGACCTTTTTGGTTCTGCTGCAGCTGGTCTGTCAACACTGTATCCCTCCTCTCCATTCCTTCACTTCCTCCGCCTCCTCCTCCGCCTCCTCCTCCTCTCCTTCTTCTATACCTGGACGTGCAGCACTTCAGAGCTTACCCATAATTCAAAGGTTTCCATCTCAGCCGTAATTCACACTGTGCTCTACCCTAACTAAAGGGGCTGTCTGTGACTATGGTGATTGCATGTTTGTCAAACGAATTGTAAGAGCAGCAGACTCAGGAGGAGGAAGAGACTATGGCCAGAAACATGATGATGACACTCTCATACCAAGGAACACACTCAAGAAGATAGTCTTCTAGTCCTGTATGAGCGAACAATGAAGAAAATGTTTGGGAAAAAAAGCAACACTGCTCAAATAAATACACATACTCTACAAAAACGGGTGTTTCTTCTGGGTGGGTGAAAGTTTACAGGACACAAGGACACTTGTGTATTGGGTGGCACTGTTGAAACCCTCCAGGCCAAATCTGCCCTGTGCTCCTTTCAGAGATTCATCTGTTTTTTTCCCTGTTCTTGGTTGGTAGTTAAAGTGGTTTAGACTGGGACGAGTAGTGTATACCTGCTTTTCTGCTTTTATGTGCTGCGAATTCCCAGTACTAATGTCCTTAAAGAACTTAAAAAGTAATTTTTAGCAGCAAATACTTTGCATAGCTTGTACTTTTGTCACTTCCATCTACATAAAGCGGCAATTTCTTTGTTTTCCCACACCTTCAAGTCTGAATAGAACGGAAAATGATATCTCTAAAAACAGCTCCTGCTCTGACCAGACTGTTGAAGTCTGTGTTTCCATTAGCCATGAGGGAGGAGAACATGGAGTGAGCAACACAGTGAGATCAGATAAGGCTGATGACAAGGCAGAGGGAATCGATGACAAACTTTTGACAGCCTTGGCCCGTGTCTTCAGACCTCGCCCGCCTGCTGAAAAATAGATCGCCGAGGGCCTCCACTGTGGCCTCTGCAGGTACTTGTGTAATGTGTGACTGATTAAATGAGCAAACCACAGGAAAACTGTGTAGTGGCACATCTCTGAGAAGAAATGAGCGTCTAAGCTGTGTCTACTATACAAGGTGGAACCATTTGCTGCTGCAACGCAGGTATGATTAGAAAATCCTTGGATACATGCAAGAATCAAAGGGCACATCCAAAACATCAGGGGCCTAAACTCCATCTTGATGGTGCTCAACTGAAATCCTGGAGAGGATGTCACCAAACAGTCCAACAGCCAGAGACAACTGCCACTCCGAAACCACCGTTAACCAGCAGGGTAATTTTGATTAAGTTGTGACTTCCTTTCTTTTCCTTTCTTACATCAGAGGTTCAGAGGTCAAGAGGATCTGTCAGCGGTGACAGAGAGGATTATGGGTGTAGGCATTCCATTGGCAGTCATTACTGCCCTCAGTCAACACCTGGTACTCGCTCTCTCGCTTCTTTTCTCATCCTCTGTCTTTCTGTCTCTTCTCTCTCTTGTCCTCTGACAGACTAAGAAGCAATTAGTGTCACATTAGTGATATCCAGAGTATAATTCTCATTCATGCCAAGGTTGACTCCGCAGGAGCTCACTGTCTTTTTTTCTATCTTTTCAATAATCAGCTTCTTTGTTAGACTTTTTTTATTTATTCTTTTTTAGATCCAGATGTGATTTCTGGCTCTATCAAAACAGATCATTTGTCTATTTCATAACTAAAAAGCTCTACTTTGTCCACCACTCTCCTCAGATGTGTGACTCTACATTCCTGCTACATTACAATCACCTATCCAAATACGACACTAAAAGAGAGGGAAAAATGAGTATGAGCAGCGATGTGAGGTTTGGACCCCTGCACTAGAACCCCAGCCCAGTAGGATTCTTCACATTCCAGGCCGTGCTGGAGCTGGAGCTGGAGCCGGTAATAGATCTGAGCAGCCCTGCTGGGCTCAGCGCATTGTGGCCTGTCCTCCCTTCCTCAGTTTTCTGCTCTGGAACAAGACAACGCTTTCTCCTTGTAGGGCACCTTCCTGAGAACAGCCTCAGGTACCGACTTCCCCTCCCTATGTCATCCAAAAAAAAAAGAAAAAAAAAAAAGCACACATGAATACATTTCTTCTCTTCCGTTCTGCCATCCATCCAGCCCATTTTCCCTCATCATGCAGCTGTAACAGGATAGTGGGAGTTTACATCACAGCCGAGCGAGGGGCTGGGTCTTTTTGACAGTAATGCAAGGGACACTTGTTTACCTAACCTTATGGGTCACAGCGCAGTTTAGCAGGGAATGAATGACTTCATTTCAGAGTTTAAATTAAAGGGTTCCTCCTCTCTTGAACTTAAAACAGATTTGTGCATGCTTTGGAATGAAGAAAGTGCTCGCTCAATACGCAGACGTTTCTTCTCCGAGAGAGTAAAAAAGAAGCGACCAATTACAAGTGATGGCGGCAAGAATGTAGTACAGTAAGGGTGCACATCTTTACATAAAATTACAACCTAGCAGAATTTCTTTTTCAAACTTACATTTAGGCGGAAAAATTCTTTCAGTCACTCTGACATGGTGTCAGTTACTTCAACAGTTATTGGGCTACGCCATATTTGAGGGAAATTGCTACCTTATGTGCCTTTTAAAAAAACCGCAGGGTTTTGAATAGGACCTTTTAAAAAGAGGGTAGTGTTTCATTTAGAGTTGGTGGTCATTTTGGCAATGTGATTTTACCACCAGGGAGCCTTGGAACCATTTACACTCACACATGGCATCAAGGCCTGCTGTGGTGGTGATCAAGTGCGCTAGAGATGCCTGGACACCATGAGAACACAAATTAGAGCCCATCTCTCCCGTACTTCCCCCACACCGAAATGTTCAGAGCTATAGGAGCACGCTCTCGCTGCAGCCTTTCATGCCGTTTGCTCGTCAAAGGAGAATTGATTAAAGGCCCTTTTAAATGACTTCCTTTTCAGAGCTATTATTTCCCAATAACCAAAGGAGAGCAGATTGTGATCAGTAGTCTAATCTGTTGTTTCCCTCGCTTTCTTATTGGTGTTTTTGTTAGAGCCCAGAAAAAAGAGCTCACCCCATTTTTCCTGTCAGTCATCAGGTTGTAATACTGGGGCTCATGGCTGTAACTTTAGACCGCTCAAGCACTCACGCACAGGCCTTTTTGAGAGAACAGAGTGAAACAAGTCACTCTCCAAACCCTCTGACAAATAACCCGTGCCACAAAGAGCCTGTAACTCTGCCGCCCAGGGAAAAATGCTTTGAAGCTGCAGCCGAAAGGAGGTCTTCTTCACTGCAAGTAGCCGGCACTGAACACATTGGCTGAACGTCGAGGAGGTCGGAGCGGTGCTCTGGACAAAGGAACACAACTAGGAACCTGAATTTCAGTGCTGTTCAATTGCTGTTGTTGATGTAATCGGCAAAGACTTGGAATGACAATATGTCATGCTTCAACAGTGCCACATTGAGTTGTAGTCATACATGTGAGAAATAAATAGATAAGATAAGGAGGAATGAGGACTTTTTAGTCTCTATCAGCAGAAACACCTACAGTGTCCGCCTACCTCAGGGCTCTAATCTGAACACAACATCTCCCCTCGACTTCAAACACTCCTGTAAACACCTGCTTGTATCTCACTGCTGCATCTGTGTGTAAATACCACCCATTCTTGTCCGTCTGTGTACAGACTAGACCTCCAGTGGCTACCTGTGAACCTCTTCTGTAGCCATGCGTCACATCTCCCCTCAAGATGAAGAGCTCGGGGAGATGAAAAGCAGAGCGCTGACTCTCCGGGGGGGGAAACCCGTTGTAAAGAAGAGACCTTCAGGTGAAAAATGTGTGGTTTTGGCAAACAAAAGTAACATTCATCCAGGTGGTCCCAGGCGCCTGATCCAAAACAGAGGTCTCAGATCGAGAAGGCATTGAGATCGTGTTAAAAACAATGGCGCAGTATGCTCATATCTCCCACTTTAATGATTAATCTGATCGAGCCAACTTTTTATCTGTTGACGCCAATGTTCTCGCAGCTCTTTTGACTTGTCATCTGGACAAGTAATGACAAGAAGTGTTGTGTCTCACAGCAGTCTCACAATCACCTTCACAAGCTGAGGCGCCTCTTCTTCACACAGTTTAGCTGCCAACGTGACACTGATGGTTTATCTCCTTCAAAAATCATCAGCAAGAAATGGTGTTGAATTCGTCAATGCTGCATGCAGAGCTGTTGTAGATGAGGTAGAGTCTTTGAACAATTCGTTTTTCAGTTTAATGGGGATTCCTCCCTCCAGTGCTTTGACATAACTGCAACTATTACGGGCTCCGTATCAAGCCAGACATTAATTTCAAGCATTTCATGCCCGGATAGGACGAATTCTAATACTCTGCATTTTAACAAGCACTCCTTCATTATGGCTTGGATTGGCAGCTTAGCACCTTTTATCACTGGATCCTGTTGCAGTCGCTGTGCCTGTTCTCCCTCACCTTCGTCTGCTTCATGCAACTCGCTGTCGGACATGCCCTGCTTGCTCCACGAGCCACTGACTCCCTGGATGTAAACGTTAACCCTCAGCCCGCTGTGTCACTGGGGAGCAAGACGTGACATTTCTCCCTGAAATACTGCTTTCAGCACTGATTTCAAACGTCTGAGCAGCAGCTCATTTTCAACCAGGAACCACAGATGACTTTTCTAATGGTGAAACAAAGCTGGCTTTTGTGCCTTGGTTATGGGGGACTACTCACTCTTGTCATGTACATGTGAAATTAATTAGGAGGAAATACTAAAACACCTGGGTGGAAATTGCTTTTCACCAGATGTTGTACATATGAGGATCAATTTAGTGTTTTTAGCATAGCAAAAAGGCTATATAACATTTTTTATTTTTTTTTTGCATGGCTCTTTGATGAAAGCCAATCTGTCACTCAAGGCACATAAAAAGAAGCCGGGGGTTATATGCTACTGTTTGTTCCACTTTATGGAGTCTTAGGTAATGTGATTACTTAACCAGGTTAGGAAAATACAATGTTTCATTCCGGAGTAAAATATGACATACTGACAAAAGGCCCACTGTTCCTCAGTGATCCATGCATAAACCAAGCCAGTGCTCTTTTCCTTGTCCCCTGCTCCAAACGCAGAGGCCAAATAATCACAGATGAATCACTGTCGGATGTTAGATAGCCATCGTAGGCAGAAGTGTTTAGGTAAGGCTGCAGCCAGAATCTCACATGTCATGCACATGCTTTGGTGTGTTCTGGAAGAGAACCAGCCTTCACACGTGAGTGTTTGTGGTGCTGTGGCAAAACTCCACCATATAAAAAGCACAGCGTGCAATGACGAGGCTGGAAACGAGAAGAAGTGGGAGATCCGAGAGTCTCACGTTTTACCTTGCATTGCCTGCTCTGCTGCAGAACATTAATGGATGTGTGCAACATAACTTTGTATAGCTCACTACATTGGCAGCTTGTCAAATTTAAACAACGATAAACACTTATAGCAAGCTTAAGCAGCTACCCTTACTGTACTTTACACACACACACACACACACACACACACACACACACACACACACACACACACACACACACACACACACACAATCCCCAAACTGTGAACTTCTTTAGAATGATTGTCTCCCATTATAATTTTATCAGGCTGTGTAAGCAGCTCAGGATCCAACATGTCAGCAACTGAAAGAGAACTGGCCGGGGTGTATGAGGCAAAGTGACTGCACGCTAAAATACAGCAGCTCTCCTCATCGCTTCTGCAACTCTGTGTATATTCAAGAGAATCCAAGCCATCTGGAGTCTGTTTATTGTATTACAAATGACACATAATGGTAATCTGGCATGTGATGAGAGAATGTGAATTACAGACAGGAGCATGAAACAGGTATTAACCTTCATTTGATTTTCGTTAAGGAGCAGGTTTAATTTAAGGCTACATTTTATCTACCTGATTATTCATTACAGTAAGCTCGCCCATAACCGTATGAAACAGGATAAACAGAGGAAACCGCCAATTAAATCACATTCCAGCGAAGATTGGGGGGCTTACTGTATACAGAGCAGTTAGTTTAGTGGCATAAATATTTACACAAACTGCCACGAATTAAGACAAATGTTACCAGGAAATAGTCGACATTGTGAGAGGCCGGAGCAGGGGTTTGTCTAAATTTATTGGCTGTGTTGAAGTCCCGATTTTTATTTTTTTTTTATATAACTTTTTTTCCAAACGGAATGAAACAAGACAACTGTCACAGCTCCAAGCAGTAAATCATTGTTTTAGGCTTGTTGTGGTAACATGATGTGCTTTTCTTCTACATGCTGAAAGCTTAATGCGATAGGAACATTCATTTTCCATTGACATTTACAGCAAATTCTAACATGGATCATGTATCTCAAGACTACACAGAGGAAGAGGAAGAGAGCGAGAGGGAGAGAGAGAGAGAGAGAGAGAGAGAGAGAGAGAGAGAGAGAGAGGGGCGGAGATACAAATAGTTGCATCAGACTGGCCCTCGTAGAAGTTAAAGATACATACTGCATGCCCAGGGAGTGGATGTCAGTTAAATGTTTATACAGCTGCTCTGAAGATTATTATTATCATGAAACCACACTGCTATAATGTCATTCTGTGGATGCCAGAGTACAATCAGGTCCTCCCTATAGCCTACTAGCCTTCTCTCCCTTCCTCTGTCAGACAACCCTGCTGTCCTGCTCCCTCAAGGCTGTACGGCTGGGATCAGACACAGCACGACACCACGATAATGAAATGTGACAATGAAATGGGCTTGTTCCGGACTAACTTCAACCATGTGAAAGCCGTGTGTTTGCATTTTCCTGCAGCTGTATGCATGTTTTTTTCATTGACACACAACAAAACTCAACAGCTGTTGCATGTGTGGTTAAAAAAAAAAAAAAAAGAAAAGAAAAAAGAAGAAAAAAGGAAGAGAAATAGTTTACAAAGGAGACCTGTTTACCTTTAAGAGAAAACACAATATTGAGCCTCATTTAAAAAAGCTTGAATGCAGCACTCGCTACGGGATGGGCTGAAAGAAAAAAAAGCTCAACATGTAATTTTCCAGTCAGATGGCTTAAATTCTTTAATTTTAAGTTGACAGGGCAAACCTAAAACTTTGGTAATTTGCTGACTCAGCTGTTCCAGAGCAACATTAGCATCCACTTGACTTTGTATTGATAACTTAGCAGATCTAAATCACCTTCTTTTTAATGTTGATGTAATATTTTTGATGATTAGCAATACAAACTGAACATGTTTCATTAGCTATTTGTAACGCTTTTTTCTTTTCTTTTTTTTTACCCGATAGCATCATTAGTGTTAGGCAGGCAAACACCAGATCTGTTCATCCACGTTTGTCCAATTCATGTTCACTGAGGTGCTGAAGCTGAATATGTGTTAAAGGGGAACAGGTCACCAGTCAATCAGAAGGATAACAGAGAGACAGACGAGCATACACACTCATACCTTAGTGCAATGTAGGCCCTATTTACACAACATCGTTTTCAAGTGATAACGAAAAACATCTGTTCCATTTTTGGGTGTCAGTTTACCTTAGATTAGGGGCTTTAAATTCATCAATTAACCTCAAATGCATATATTTTTGTATTTTCTGAGAGGGAGAACATGCAGATCGCCACAGAAAGGCTTCTAACCTGATTCAAATATTCTGGCTATGATGGACAGAGCTAACCAATACCTGTGGCCTGAAACACATGATTCCGTAACCAAATACGGCTTTTACAATCATCTCGCAAAGTCCTAAATTTTCTCCACGGCTTGTGCCAGGGGGAAGGATGTGCGACACTGAAGCAATATTAGAAGCCAATCATAATCTAGTAGTCAGAAGAAAAAGAATTATAATTGTGTGTTCTAGAGATGTGTTGAATGTTTGCTCCCGTTTCAAGTGAAAACGCCAGATTTCTGTATTTTCGTTTCAGAAAAGTTCCGCATTTACAGGCAACGTTTTGTAAACGATGTCCATTTACACACAATTCGCAAAAAACGTGGAAAACGATGTAGTTTTCCTGTAGGGCCACTTGTGGGTGCTATTGCTTGTTTTTGTAATGAAACTACACACAAATGCCCAGAGAACAATATGCTATGAACTACCAAGTCCCAGGAGAATATGCAGTATAATGGGAGTCGTGACACTGTGGAGGCCGCCGTTGTCGTTATTGTCCAATTACTTGCGCATGTGCAGAAGAACTGTTTACTACGGCTGTGGTGTGCATGTAAAATAGCAGCATTTCCACAAAAAAAATTGTGTTTTCCCCATTTAGATGGAGACAGACTTGGAGCAATATCAAGAAGTTCCACCTTGGGATACGTGAGATGTTGGCCTCACTGTATGGAGGATGGGAATCATGTTTTCACACTGGGGGGTTTTCCTTTTGTTTTTTCAACAATTAGAAAACACACAAGAAAATTCCCCGTTTGATTTCAGGCTTGGGTGCCTTTCGGTATGGAACGTGCTTCTTCCCTCAGTGGTGTGTGTGGGTTTTTTTTCCAAGGCGGTTTGGCTACCTCCCACAGTCTTAAGACATGCTTATTAAGTGAATTGGTGTCTCTTCATTGGCCATAGGTTGGATAACAGTGTGTGGGTGTCTGTCTGTGTGTTTGCCCCGTGAAGAACTAGTGACCTGCCCAGGATGTACCCTGCCTTTTCAACAATTGATAGGATTGGCAAACCGAAGACGAATGAATGGACGGCGGGCGGCTGCTATCATGTTGTCGCAAATTTGGGTATCCATGACCCAACCTTGGGAGTGGAAGGGAACCTGCTCTATTAAATGATTGTCTATCTGTGGCACATGTCACATCACAACAAATTTCCAAACTGTCAACAATGCAACAAATTAAGTTATAAGGTTCATTTCAGAACTAAAACCACTAATAGCACCGCATACACACTTTTCTGCACCCAGAACAGTAGATTTTTCATTTCATAGTCAACTATACCACATTTTGTTCAACTCAAACAAAGGACATCAAGGGGGGATAAAATGCATTTTCCATACGGATTCCAGGGGGCAGCGTTGTCATCCCGGTGCAACCAACTTTTTCAGAGAAGAAGTGAAAGAGAAAGAAAATCAAGTAAGTGCAAAGAGTAGCATCATTTGGCTGAAGGCGGCAGCTTCAAGGAACCAATCTAAACCTTCAAACAGGAGGATTTAAAAAAGTAGGAAAATGGCAAAAGTTAAGTACTTTTAAAAACCCAACTGTGTTTTTTTGTCCAGAACAAAACCAACCAGTACCTCGACCGAACTAAACTATGACCTTGTGACGATAGTAATAGAGTGTATTTTATTGTTACTACAATGATGAAGGACCAATGTGGTGGTTACTCGTGACCTAGAAATGTTGATATCACATGTTTTCTGAAGGTTCAGCCCACCCATGGTTTGCAGTATTAAACTACAGTATTATCATCTGTTTTATTCCAAGAGGTTAGACTTCTTTCTTTCTTTTTTTTTTCTTTCTTTAAAGCAACATTCACATAAACAATGTGCAAAATAAAGGCAACTCACAAATACCTGCAAACATGCTTGGTTGGATCTCTTTTAGTACAAATAGTGCTTGAGTGGAGAAATGTTGTCATGTTAATTGGGTGCCACCAAGTCGCTGGCTGGAGGAATTTGTTATTCAAATGAGAACTAAACGTCTGCAAAGACTTACATAGTGTTACAATGTTTGATCTTTATCTAATACATTCATACTAGAATTTGCAATGTTTTCTGTTTCTAATGTGCGAATATTTGCATACTTATATTTAACTGCCTATATGCTGACCTTGCTGTGTTTGATAGGAGATGTTTAGCTTTGTCTAACCTTCACAGTATCCTACATTTGATACAAACCCACATATTGAAGAGATAATCCACGTCACCCAGTGGTCTAATCTCATCTTGTTCAGTTGAAATCGTTTTTGTCAGTGTGAAGAACATCTGAAGCCACAGAGCGTGTCATTGCTTATGGCTTGACACAACGGATGAAATATATGAAGATTGTTGCACTTCCATCTTATCCAGCCGGTGATTGAAAATGCTGTCAGTTTGTGTTTACCACTGAAGGTCAGAACACTTCTATCAGGATGTTTCTATTTGTCTTTTTGGTTTCCTGGACCTTTAAAATGGCGTGTGTTTGCACAGAAGTGCATTTTAGTTCACTCTACAGTTTAATTCAGGTACATACACAAGCTAATGGGTTTGAAAGCAGCTGCACTGACGGTTTAAAAAGAATTTCAATTCAATTCCATTTTGTTTGTACAGCGCCAAATACAACACAGCCATTTCAAGGCACTTTCACAGAGAAAAACCCAACAATTCCACATGAGCAAGGGTAAACAATGCTAGAAAGATAAAACTCACTTTTAATAGGAAGAAACCTGCAGAACCAGGCTCAGTGATGGAGACTTTATGTTGTTCAAGTTTGGGTTTGGGGATAGAAGGAAAGAAAAAGATAGGACAGACAGATAGATTGTGGAAGGGGATTCAAACCATGGCTCGGGTAGGGAAGCGTACTAGTCCTGCCTGGGTATTGCATTACACCTCTATAAACATTAATTGAAACCATCTTTGCTGGAAATGTCAGCTCCTGCTTCCCTCTCATGTATGGATACTTACTAAGTGTTTTCCTTCCTTCCACAGCCTGTAAACAGCTGCTTGTGCTTAAGCGGTAAAATGTAAATCTTGACGCGGGCTGTTTATGTAGCCCAGGCTTCTAATCATGCAGACATATAATTGAGTGACGCGTGGTATCTTTATGAGTAGAGCTGCATTCAAAGGGCAGATCCCTGTATTTATGTCTTTCTCGCTCTCTTTAAAATCAAAGTGGATGCATCTCACCCTAACTCATCTGCTAAATAGAGCATGTGTCTATATGATTCTTATGGAGTGTGAGGTCCTTGCGGAGTTAAATGTTCTCTGATATCACAGTTGTGTTTTGTTATCACTACAAAAAACCAGATCAAGCTTCGTTTGGTGTCTGAAAAAGCAAAGGAGTTTTGATTTTGTGGTCAGAGTTAAAAGCCATTGGCCCAATTGTTCATACAGAGACTTCAAATATTTCATTTTCTAATAAAAGTCAAGCGAAGGTCATAATATCTATAGCAGTGACAGTGATGATTGCAGCTCCGGATAAAAGAGCAACCCAAACTGCCTGATCAAAGCCTCCATGTCCCTTATTTACACAGGAAATTAAAACACAAACAAATAAACAGTGCGCCAATTTGCCAAATTACGCACAGCTTCTTGTTGGCGACCAACCTCAGCGTACTTCTCAATATTTGAACCATGCAGGCAAGGTTTGGACCCTCTCTTGTGATCTGTGAGAGGCCGTATAATCTGGAGGTGGACTTGTTGCTCAAATTAGTGGGTAGAGAAGTGTGCCACATGTTCAGTATCCATAAATATTGACTCTGGCTTTCTCGCTGGCCGTCTCTGACCTTGGTGGGTTTCCATTTTGGGACCAACCTATATGAAATGTGTCCCGTTTCGCCACAATCTCTTTCATTCACCACGTGCACGTGCTCATTGCAGCCCAGCGGTCATGCTTTCAGCTGTCAAACACATGTGGATCGATTAAGATTATATTGGTTTTCACATAAAAAAAAATTTTTTTAAAAACTTGATGAACAGGAGAGTTGCAACAACAACAACGTGCTTCCTGGTTTTCAAACAGCATCTCTGAAGATGATCTCCTGGTAGGCAGGTTACCGTGCGTTAAGACTACATCAGGCTCAGGGCAGAGGAATCTGGGCCCTATGTGTAGCCAAGCTACTGTTAACAGCAGGTGAAAGGCTAATAGTTGGATCTGCAGTGTCATCTCGGGGCTTTGTCTGCCCAGTGACTCGTGGAATGTGCATGATGACAAGAGGAGACTGCAGCATCCACGTCCACCACAACATGTGCAGACGGACACATCCAAAGAAACGAGCACGTACTTGGCTCCAACGAGGACAATAAACCATGTCTTCTCTTCTCCTGTCAACATCCATGTATAAAACAACCCAATGTATCTGTCCTCATCTCTGTCAGATAACCTCACACATTTCCCCCTCACTCGCTTCATTATACTGCTGTTGCGTTATGTATTACACATTGTTCTCCACTAACGGGGGTTTCCACACAAGAAAAAGATACATGACGGTGGTTTACTGTATATTATTATTTTGGCTTTTGCGGACGATTCCCCCAAATGTGACGAATGACTGGAAATGATTGGAAAAATGTATCATTTTTAGGTGAGGGTCTGTGTTTCATAATGAAAAAATATATGTATCTAGCCTCAATTGTGAGTCTTTAACTCGTCAAGAAAGGAGAGTGATTTATGATGGCAAGAATCAGAACTGAAAAAACGAGGAAACAACTAACAAACAAGATGGCCCATTGAAGGTATGCCGTGTGAGTCATGGCGGCAGACACAGGCCCGAGAAATGCCAGTTATACTGTTCCTGAGCAGAGCCTGAAGGCCTCAGGGGTCGGATCAGAGGCTGGCTGTATTAGCCCTCGCTGCAGGACAAAAGGATTTCCAAGAACACCACTTTAAGCTGATAACAACAGTCTATAGCTAAATGATTGTTATGATGTTGTACAGATGCTTCACAGTATTGTTTTTCACCCACATGTGGGTCATTGGAGGCAATGAGAGGAGAGCAGAGAAAAGTCATACCTTTAGCTTGAGCTTTTGATTGAAATAGATTCGGAGCCAAGAAAACATCAACAACATCTTTTTAAGAAACTTGATGGTTAAGTTATATTGAAACTGGCTCGATCACAGACCCCCTTCAATGGTCGATCATTTGCACTTCACAAGGTATACCTTGACCACAATCCTTGACCTTAGCCTGTCTGGTCACAGGGATTTCACGCTGCAATGTTAACCTTCTAATCAGCATGTAATTGGATCAGCAGCAGCAATTTGATAAGCATGACGTATCACTCTAGAAATGATGTATCTGTTATCAGACGTGCTCCACTACCTTGGCTTGACAAATCCCTTGGATCTGACCTTACACAAACATCGCAAAAAACACAATAAATGGCTGATTGTGACCTCAAAATACAACACACACATTCAAATGTTAATTGAGTTTTTAATGAATGGTGAAGCTCCAGATAAAAAGTTTTTAAATCCTCTCATTCGGGTAATTAAAGATACTCACCGCTGTGAATTAACTCGCTCTCTCATACTTGCAGTTCATGAATGAATGACCTATAGATTGATTATGTCAAACTGAAAAGACTGAGTAGAGTATTACTCAGTCTGACTTACTTTTGGCAAATACATGAATAAAAGTCATAAGAAAATTGTGTTAAAGTCAACATCAAGAAAGTATAACTTAAAAAGAGCCTGGATGCAGCTCGGAATACACCGAGAACAATGGACACTGCCACTCAGGCAGCGGTATGCACCCATGGGCCTCTATGTATTTTAATTGCTAAGTGGATGATCTGGGATTATCCCTCATAAAATGTTTTTGTCCTGGAAGGAGACAAAGATATCTTGTGATCTCTGTGGGATTCACTGCATTGCTTTCTTGCGAACAGGCTTAATGATTTGGCTGAAAACACAGCCCCGGGACAAACACCTAATGGAGTACACAAGAGGGAATAAGTGGGGAAGGGGGCTCTCCGTTTATCTAGTCGACACCGACAACAGCAGTCTGGACTACGAGAATAATGCTGAAAATTCACTCTTGACACTTTGTGCTGTGCAAACATGTATGTTTAATCAAGGTATATGACAAATAGTATGTGAAATGTAAGAATAAGGAAGTAGAACAGGTTTTCTGCAGGGCTCTTAAACCATTGTAGATATAAAACAGAATTTATGCTGCCCAATCTGTCATAGACACACTGAGAAACCGCTGTGTTGGAACTAAAATCTAAAGTGAAATCCAGCCAGGAAGGAAGCATGCATAAGTCAGCAATGGTGTGAGACACTTATGCAGTGAAGTCTCATCAATGTCATGCACATATGCGCACACAAACGACAGCGTACACACACAGGGGAATAAGCCAATCCCTTTGCAAAGCAACACATTACATTATCTAGTAACCATAATCTGCAGATATTAACACCTTTTAATCACCTGCGCATAAAACCTGATGAGCTGATGTGATGTTTGCCTCAGGGAATGCAAAAAAAAATTAAAAATACAAAAGTAACAATAACATGTTTTGATGATATAAAAAGAACTGTTATCACATGAAAAACAAGAATAGGTGCTTTTACAGTTGATTTTATGACTATATCGTTGGAATTGTCACGATGGGGGGGGGGGGGGGGGGGGGGGGGGTCCTTAGTAATCAGTTCAATGGGCGATATCTTCTACATTGTAAATCACAAAGACAGTACAAGCCATAATAACAAATCTTGTCCCGGGGGTCTCCTGGGGTTTTTGACCAAATCTAATCAACACCGGGGGGGGAGGGTGCCTGAAAAGTGTGTTTATTTGACATTGTTAGTCATAAAAAAAAATAAAAAAAAAAGTTTGGCGTCTTCAGGAGTCGAGGTCCGCGGGAGGCGCTTTATAGCGGACATATGATTGACAGCCCCTCGGTGACATCACCGTACGACAAAAAGAGTCGCGGGGGGAAGAGAAGGCACCAATCAATTGAAGCACTACAGCGTGGCGCACGGAGGAGAGGCGACGCGCTCTCCACACTCGCAGCAACAACGTCCTCAGGAAGGAGCGACTTTTCAAGTGCGCTTATTTCTCCAAAAAGCCAGCGCCAGTCAACGTTTGCGTCAGGGATATTTTTTCCCCTCTTTAAGATGTTCAGTCAAGACTCTTTAAAGTTAGATCGGTTATGCCTACGCGAACCCGCTTCCTCATAGACTTAACATACTTTTTTTTTCCGTGCTGACCAAGACCTAACCCGATTTGCAGCTGGTGAGAATATGTGCGAGAGGCGATCGGAGAAGGGTATGGGCTGTCTTTGGTCCCCCAAGGAGAAGCAGCGTGGATTAAACACGAATTAATGTGGAATTTATCGGAGCCCAAAGGTGGAACGACGACCGGACACAGCGCTTCCTCGTCAGGTAAAAAGAAAAAGGATGGATTCATTATCAAAAATATTTAAGGATTCAAGTAAATTCAACTCTAACTGATGCCTGTAACTGTAAAACAACTTGCTCCAAGCGGTACATTTTCACTTAACGAATTGAATTCCGTCTTTTTTTGTAACCACTTTGATTATAGGGTGTGTGCGTAAAAGTTAGGAGTTACGCTGAAACGCACCGAAAAGAAATGACATTTAAAGTGGTTTAACTTGAAGGCTGTGTTACTCAAATGATATTTAGTGTTTTTGATGTTCATGATGTACTGTCCCGGGCTACATCTGGCCCTGGTACGCACGTCAGATCTAACACCTGCGAGCCTCTTGAAGTAACTCTATCCCTTATGATTATACATGACCGTCAAAGCCTCTGCAAACAGACGCTCGCAGCACCGTCTGACTGCCTCTTGCTGCTGCTCTGCATTTAACTCTTTTTTCCCCCCTCGCGACATTCCTTAATCCTTCTTGTGATCTTTCGGGTTTCATATGTCTTTCTCTGCGTTTCATATTTCTCTCTCTGCGTTTTACATCACTACCAACAAAATTTCTTATCTCTTTTTAATTGGAGACTATACGTCTGCATCCCACCCGCAAATCCTTTAATTGATCTTTTCCTTGACACTTTTTCTTCTTCTTCTTCTTCTTCTTCTTCTTCTTCTTCTTCTTCTTCTTCTTCATCTTCTTCTTCTTCTTCTTCTTCTTCGTTCAGCCCTTTCATAATTTCCTCACCTTGATATTTAACGTCAGTTATTGCCGGTGGGGGTTTTGTTTTTTCTTCAAAGAGGAAAGGTGTCTTCCCTTTTTAACCTGCTCTCCCTCAGTTATCCGGACTACATGGGGGGGTCTCTCTCTATCTCTCTCTCTCTCTCGCACACACACACACACACACACACACACACACACACACACACACACACACACACACACACACACACACACACACACACACACACACACACACACACACACACACACACAGGTTGGGTGATGCTGCAGTGAAGCCCCTGCTGCGTCCACCTCATGTCAATACTTTGGAGTCAGTGTATTGACAGAAACCAAACTTTCTCCGCAGGGACTGACTGATCATGGTCGCCGTGGTCCGCTCTCTCATGGTACTGCTGCTCGCTCAGGTGTTGCTGGAAGGTGCTACGGGACTTATCCCCGAGGTCGGCCGGAGGAAGTACAGTGAATCCGGGAAGCAGACCCCGGAGCACTCGGACAGCTTCCTCAACGAGTTTGAGCTTCGGCTTCTCAATATGTTTGGACTGGGCCGCAGGCCGACCCCGAGCAAGCAGGCTGTGGTGCCGCAGTACATGGTGGACCTTTACCGCATGCACTCAGCGAACGGAGACCACAGCACTAAAAGACCCAAGAGCATGGGGAAACACGCAGAGAGAGCCGCCAGCAAGGCCAACACGATTAGAAGCTTTCACCATGAAGGTATGTATTAGTGACATACCTTTACCTGTCAGCCGGAGAGCTCCTCGGCCCTCTCAGACAACCCAAACCTATATTTAAACATGACTCAGTGCGTCAAGACTGAACTTCAGAGTCTTCGCCGTTTTATGGAGCTTTAGTCACTTACAGGTGACACGCGTCTCAGCTATTTGTAACTCTTTAATAAGTTTGCAATTGCTTCAAACTCAGTGACACGGTTTACAAACAAGCGTCTCCTGGTACAATTAGATGGATTCTCATCTGCGCTGTGATGCAACCGTTAACCAAACATGCCCCCGGCGCAGCTGTCACGGGCTTCAAAAACATCAAGGGGCGGTGGTATCCCTGGGGTAATTTGTTTCTTAATAATTGATGGTGTTTGCGTGGCCACTGAAAACAGTTTTTCCAGACACGCACCACAGGAGGAGAATAAAGGGCGGTGTGCCTTTTGCGCAGGTGATAGTCATCGCCGTGTTACTTCAGTAACGCACGACATGACATTATACTAGCACGCATTATGACAAAGTCATCGTGTCAGACTGAATTCTGAGTCATTTTTTTTACGAGACTGAAATTATTCCTTGGTAACGGGGGAGAGGAGGAGTCGCGCGCCTTATTCTTTCCAAATCGCCCCTATCTCCGTGCTGCGCGTCATTACGCACGTTCCAATAACACCATAATTGCTCACTTAGTTTATATGTTGGACACGCGCTGATTGTCGAATTTAGTGTTTCAGTTCAACTATGTTTTATTTCCATAACAACATATGCCACGAAGATGAATAATTTTAATACAATGAAGGGTGGTAGACTGGATACACTGCAGTGGATAGAAATGTATAGGCGTTGTGTTTATACAACTTTGATGATGACGTCAAATCATTTGAACCCCCCCCCCAAAAAAAGAAAAGAAAAATTAAGAAATTAAATATAAACTTATAAATGGTTTATTTATATGTCAAGTTTAACAACTAAGTAGCAGCCAGGTGCACCTGATTATAGTTTTTGAATAATTGATATATTTAAAAAGTGATTTACTCTCAAACATATAGCAACTCTGTATTTATCATTCAACTTCCTATATTCCATGTTCCAGTTTTTACAGCATACAAGTGACTGAGTCCATAGGGGCTCTACACAGAGTCCTCATACAGAGTCCTAAGTGTTTGACTGGGGGAAGTTTCCATCAGGGGTGAGTCAGAGGGGTGGTTGAGTGGTTGCTTGGGTGCTCTCCAGAGGCCTAGTGCAATGACACCAAGTGGCTACACTGACACACTACAAACAAGCCTGGCCTGGGCAGCTAGGCTGAGTGACTGCTCCCAGCTCACTGCTGGAAACCTCTGCACCAGGCCAACACACCTTGACACCACTGGCCATTACCAATGTGTTCAGACTGTGTTTACATACGTCCCCTTGGCTCTTTCATCCTGTCCTCGCTGAGCAGCAGCGGCTGTAAGTCCTCCGATGTCAAGAGACATACAATTGATGGCCACTCTGTATAATAAGCATGTATCTACAGATGTAAGTGCAGCACATCAAAGCAAACAGCTCTATCATTCATCACATCTGCCGACTGATATTCATTTCACTAGGATAATTAGTTTCACTGCGATCAGTTTTCAAAAATAACCATTTTCCATGCCAAATAGAACATTTCCACTATTACACAGGAAGTGGCTGCCAGAGACAGATCCCTGATGAATGACCTAACATTAGCCTTTATCTTTTGTTTTGGCATGCAGCACAAAAAGAAATTAGGAATGTTGATACACTCATATCTGTGGTTCACACGTTTTTGACAAGCCTCGACTTGTTCACATAGTCTTTACTTAAAGGAGAGAGAGAGAGAGAGAGAGAGAGAGAGAGAGAGAGAGAGAGAGAGAATACTATTGCAGGAAGAAACTGGGAAAGAGTGACAGAGAAGGAGTCAGAAAGAAAAGAGGCTTTTGGGCTAAGAGAACAGAGGGAGAATGGGATTTAGGGGGCTGAGGAGGGAAAGAAAGAGAGATTGGGGACAGAGGAGAGGGAACGAGAGATACGGGGTTTTCCCACATCAAATGAGAAGTGATGGGCCTAATTGAGGTCTTTGTGCCTCTGGAAGGAGGTTTAGGATGAGATGGTGGAATTTCCTAAACGCCTCCTTTGAAAAAGCAAAGACTTCAAAGTTTGTGTTTACTTTGCTGCACCAAACAGATTAAAAACGTGTGTCTATACATCATCTATGATCTTCATAAGTAAGAGTTCAAAGTGGGGCCGCCTCAAAGAAAATTGCTGCTTTTACTGAGACTTCTGTCATTTACTGTACATTATAGAGGGGGATACCAATGAACTTAAGTGTATATACATGGATAACACAGGAAAGCTCTTTCAGACTGCCAGTTAATGATAAAACATCAATAGCACAATGCTCAGCTTTCTAACTATAATAAATACCCTCAGTATCTTCTGTTTATAATAGTTTCTACAAAAGCAAAGAATAAAAATTTACACTGCAACATTTAACAAATAAAATTTCCAGCTGGCAAGTTATGTTATACACTTTCAAACTTGGCATGAATGCTTGGATTTCTGTGATATTTTTTATTTAAATATTTCTGTGCAGTCCGTTGCTGAATTTTCAACGCATGATAAAACTTTTGTCATGTCACCAATAAAAGCTGTATGAAGAAGCCTGATGAAAGTAAATCTAACCAAACTGCTTTCATCATTCTACATTTACCCAGGAAAATTTAATAACATGACACTGATATCATCATTGCACCATAATGATCATTGGTCCTTGCGATTACACTAATTAGACAGTGTGTGTGCGTGTGACGATACGATACAATATGTATGGGAATGGGGCACAACCACTCATTATAAGTTTGACTGGCTGCTCATCAGATAATATGAGCAAGAGAGCAGATTCTTTATATTAAGTCGGCAAAGGGATAATTCGATCTTTTAAGGCACAAGCCATGAAGCTTGTTTTTTGTTCATTTATCTTGTAAAGCTTTTCTGTTTGATCCTTGTGCTTTTCGCATCATCTCAACTTATGATTGTGTCTCTTCTCTCTCCCTTAGAGTCTATGGAGGCCCTGGCAAGCCTGAAAGGAAAAACCACCCAGCAGTTCTACTTCAACCTCACTTCTATCCCAAATGAGGAGCTCATCTCCTCTGCAGAGCTGCGCATTTACAGGAATCAGGTCATGGGAGCTGCAATCCCCAACAACAGCAGCACTCGTGACAGTGCTGCTGCCGGTGGCTTCCATCGTATCAACATTTATGAGATATTCAGAGTTCCTGGGACTCACGGCGGAGAGCCTCTGGTGCGCTTGCTGGACACTCGGTTGGTGCAGGACTCTTTGAGTCGCTGGGAAAGCTTTGACGTCAGTCCTGCTGTATCTCAGTGGACGTCTGGGAAAGGCCACAATCATGGCTTCATGGTGGAGGTGCATCACCCAGAGGAACGGGAGATGAATGGCGAGCATGCCCAAAGACGTAGTAGGCATGTCCGGGTGAGCCGGTCCCTGCACCAGGACCAGGACTCATGGCCTCAGGCCCGACCCCTGCTAGTGACTTACGGCCACGATGGCCGTGGGGACTCAGTGCTCCACACGCGGGAAAAAAGGCAGGCGGCGCCCCGCAAACAGCGCAGGAAGCAACCGCACAAAGCGAGCTGCAAGAGGCACGCCTTGTACGTGGACTTTAGTGACGTGGGGTGGAACGAGTGGATAGTGGCACCCCCAGGCTACCATGCCTTTTACTGCCAAGGGGAATGTCCTTTCCCCCTAGCAGACCACCTCAACTCCACCAACCATGCTATTGTGCAGACGCTTGTCAACTCTGTCAACTCGAACATCCCCAGAGCCTGTTGTGTGCCCACTGACCTCAGCCCCATTTCTTTGCTCTACCTGGATGAATACGAAAAAGTCATTCTGAAAAACTACCAGGACATGGTGGTGGAGGGATGCGGCTGCCGATGAGACCTCTGTAACAGAAAGAAGCTGAAGAGACTGAAAGAGATCAGAGGTTAATAATGGACAACCGGTTTCCCAATGAAGACATTTATTTATACAAAAGAAACACAAAATAGAGCTATTGTGAAAGAAGAAAAAAAAAACTATATATGAATATATTTATGTCTACGTAAAAGTTGGGAAAAATAAATATTTTAATCAAAGGAATATTCCTTTACTGGTTTTGAAAATGTATTTCTGATGTACATTTTGAAATGGGTGCAATACCACATGAAGTATAATGCTCAGATTTTTATTTTGTATTTATTTCTATTATAACCACTTTATTTGTAAATAAATAATGGGTATTTATCGTGAAAAAAAACCCGTGGTGACTCTAGTTTTCCAAAATCAGCCGCTGCTGATGTATGTCTTGGTAAAAGGGAGGTATGGCGGTGGCGGTGGGGTGATGCGAATACGATTTTCTAAACTCTGACAGAAAACAACACACGACAAGACGGCTGCACTACACTGATTGCAAACCAAGCACTGGGCTATTTGTGTAAAATGTAATTGGAAACCAACAACAATACAAGTTTAGAGCGCAAAGTGACAAGACTGGGTGTAATGAACTGTAGGTCAGCATGGGGTCACCGGACAATTTACAAGCTAACCAATGTGATAGACTCCCACGGGAGGATTAGAAAAGCAGCAGAGCATGTTTTTAGGCATTACATGTCACTGCAAGGATCCCTGGGAAGACTCTTCCAAAGGCTCTTGTGTTTATTCAGTTCCCTACCAATAATATTGGATGAAAAAAAAAAAAAAAAAAAGCTAAACTGCAGAGCTTCTGTGGAAAGGTCTTACAGGGCACAAGGTTTATTTACAAGGAGATTTGAGACTAAAAGATTGCAAACTGTGGCAGACAGACAAACCAAGAGGCCCTGAGCAAGAAAAGACCCAACTGGCACTTTAATTAATAAAGACAAACATACACAGAGCTGCACCTGTCCACATACAGCACAGGCTCAGACAGATTCTTCCTACTTCTGAGTTTGGCCGCCTTCCTTTGTCATCTCTGAGTCATGAATCTCTAATGTGTATCAACACTTAAAAAAAAAAAAAAAACACCTTTGCAGAAATCTCAGCAAAAAAAACCTCTCAACAGAAACAATGCCCTAACTAACACCCAAAACATCTTGAGAAAAGTGGTTTATCCTCAGTAGGCCATCAGAGGTGAAACATGCAAACGCATGCTGCGGGAAGAGTTTGACGTATGAGAAACTTGCGTAAACGTCTTTATACTGCGAACATAACAGTATAAAGGAGAACAATGTGACATCAAGATGAAAGCGAACGCACTAAAACTGAAAACTATAAAGGCATAGATGGGAATTTATAGTGTCGCCACAATAGCAGATCAGATAATGAGAGAGAGAGAGAGAGACGGAGAAGGAGAGTTTTGCGGAGTTTGAGCGACTGCGTTTTCTGCTATGTTTGCATTAGAAAAGGGTTTGGAGGGATCACAAGGCAGCTCAAAATGCTCTAAATAGAATGTTTTTATGTGAGCGCACATTGGGACCATGGAATGTTGGTTTTCAATCTCAGACACATGCATTTGCTTGCATGGAAAACCAACGTGGTTGTTTTTTCAATCATCTATTCAAGGGTTTCCTGGTGGGCTTTTTCACTTCAAAAACAAATGTGCATTGAACAAAGATACACTTGTTACTTATATAGGAAGTGTAAATCAAAACATTTAGAAGGAGCCATGAGACTTTTTTCAGGGGCTGTAAAAACACTAAAATGTCACTTTTTTTTTTAATAAGCCTCAGATCATGCCTATTATCTCCATTCTATTCTTCAGAGAAGTCCATCTAGGAGTGTATAGGATGCAACTATTTAATCTAATTACACCCTCTGATAATTCCGCACACACACACACACACACACACACACACACACACACACAAAACTTCATTTTCAATCTCCTGTATATGTTATTATACCTTGTCCCCCCGCCCACCCCCAACTCCCCTCAGTCTCATCTGGTGTCAATTTTTCCTCTGTGGATCCCAGTGCACCACAGCCCTACACATGAGCTATGCAGAACTCTGCCAGTAGTGGCACCATTTTATTGGACTTGGGGAGGAAGTCACTTTGCTGGCACACTTAATGAACACTTGATAAAAATCAACACTGAAAACCTGAAGCACCCCCTCCTCCACCTGAAAAAAAAAAGGCTTTAGCTACAAGTTCCAGAAGTAATAGTTAGGAGTGCGACTTGTGGAGAATTCTGTGTTGAAAAAAAAAAAGTGTTAGATTTAATGCCTTTATAGTTCAAGTCCATAAACCTTTCATTGGGTTGGGTGGAAATACTGCTCCCGGGGTGGGTGACACATGGGCGGCACTCCTGAAACTCCCCTTATGCTCCCCGTCCCAGCTGAATTTGGGTTCTGGTTGTGCTGTGAGTTGGCCACTGTTCCTCCAGCTTCTGGGGGGTTCCCATTTTAGAGCCATGTTAGTATCAGACAGCTCCTAAGGGACCACTTCTAAACTTCTCACTAAGAAGAGGGGTCAGGGGTCAAAGTAATAAGGACCTATTATCTCTGCCCTTGCTGACTGACTTCCAGGCTCATCACGTCATCACAGACGAGCGGCTTCAAGTGTGGTCAGCCGCTGGTTGGAACTAAGAACCTGTTTCTGTTTGAGAATCCAGTCTCTCTCTCCTACTTTTGCACAATCTGGGCTTCAAATCGGTCTCTTTCAAAGCAAGAAGTAGCCAATGAAGATCTCAAAAACTGTCTGTGTGTAACTATGAATTTCACGATTAAGTTATAAAAGCACAATTGCGAGATATGTATTCCTGGCACAGTTCTCTTCACCTGCTGCACAGACTTCTCCAAAGTAGCGCTCACAAAACAGATTTTCCCCTTCCTTCTCCACGAACATCTGGCGAATCAGTTTAAGGTGTCCTTTGCTGTATTTGTTTACACACAAACACACAACAGAGCAGCCACAAAACTGATGAGCATAACACTGGAAGCTGGGACCTACTAGCGTGGCAGGGCTCATTCATTTTGTTTGGTGCACAGCAAACCACACCAAAACTATCTGCAGCTCCAAACAAACCAAATCGTAAGGGTTATAAAAATCAGATTTCCAGATTTCTGGCTGGCCCAGAATTGGAAAGTATGTGGTGTGCTGTGTACCTTTGATGAAACAGAGGGCTCATGAGATCTCGACTGGCCCGGTGCCAAAGTGGGACATGAAAATTTAGAGAAGTGAAGAGAGACAGCGGCCACTTTAGAGCCTTTTCTAAGTTTGGATCTTTTCTTCTTCATGTGCTGCGCACACTAATTTTAGAGATGGTGCACATGGTGTTTTTTTCTGTATTCCGAGAACAGCCAACGAGATGACGTCCAGCATAGCGAATACTGTGGCATCTGTGCTGCAGCTCTGAACACATCAAACAGACGGGCGTCCACAGATTCAGGAGCAGTGCAAATATGGAAATTACTTTTCCAGAACGACTATACAGATGATCGTACTTTCACATATATACAATCTTTGCCTTTCATTCTTCCAGTTGCACATGTCTGCAGGAACAAGCACACACGGACTCAAGCTCATCTGTGAGCATGTTCCACAGATGAACTGCTTTTGACTTCTTAAATGTTGGTACACTCTGAATATAAAAGGCATGTAAGAAATTACTACAGCATTACTAAAGACTATTGCTACCTTGCTCCTGAACTATGTTCTGCTACTACCATTACTGTAAGAGCTAATCATGCATGCAATTACAGTGGCGTTGGCCTGGAGTGACATGCTGAAATCATTACCTCTGGCTGGGACTCTGTGGAATAGACCATTATATAGCCTTATACTCACAGCGGAATAATTTTGCAGCTAAGCTGCGTATAGTTCAGAGTTAAAAGCCTGTCTGCCATTAGGACACTCCCGAGAACAAGGCAATGAAATTCTACAGAATGGAGAAGGGCTTGCAACAAAGGATAGGGGGCAGTAGAAAGAAAAAATGACTCATTAAACTCACACAATCTATGCAGATAAACTGTGCAGCCTTCATTGTATCCTGCTTTCTCTTTCTGCCTCTGTTGATATTTAAGGAAATGCAATTCAACGCGGCGAGAGAAATACATTGATAACTCTATGATTAAGCAGGAATGGAGTTCAAGATGTGTACCTTGCACTTTGTGGGCTAACACATTTCCAGAGGATACAGGAAGGACATCCATATGGGCCACATATGGGTGAACAGGCTCAAGGATGAATTTGCCTCCAGACACTGATCTAAGGTCAGTGTCGTGTTTTCGCCTCTGATGGTTACATTTAGGTTTTGGAGTAACGGGTAAACCCCCGCTGATCCTGGGACCTTGCCTTAAGGGCGTCTTCGTACACACTGAGCTTGAAAGGGGCTGTGCGGTTACGGGAGCAGCCTCCATCTTTGTAACAGGAAGTGAAGAGATCAATCAACAGGAGCGACATGACATCCCCAGCATGCCCGGTAAATAAATGTCAATCTCAGATGTAGTAAATCTTATGCGTGACGATGCACATGACTTGAAAATGGAGATGTTCACATCGGGGGTTCGCAATGAAGAGAAAGCTCGAAACTCAAAAGCTTAGAATAGACAGGGAATAATGTCAAATAGTATATCAAACACATAAAAAACATCATTTGAAAATTAAGATTGAAATCACGTATCAAAAAGATCAGTTCACTTAAATGAATGGGCATTGGTGTGGCCACTCAGAGCTTTCTTCAGTGTCACACTGGTTAAAAATGACAGTAACACTAAAGCAACAGTCATGAGATTCAAGGTTTCAGTGAGGCACCTTGAGGAGCTCCAGTCCACCCAGCATCAGTTGATCCCCAGCTATGAAAAGAGACCTGTTATGGAGTTCAGGGCCTCACTTGGTGGTCTATGAGAACAAGCTGGTGCTGAACCTTTTGTACTTAGAGCAGATTACCAGGAGGCTGCTTCCAGATGCAGTGCACCAGTGGGGAAACAGACTCTCCTTCCCTGGGTGGTATGGGACAAACCCATTCCCCCACACTTTTCTCATTAGAGTATTAAAGCTTTGTATAAACCACTGGACTGCCATTGTCAGCGGTGCACGCACCATCTCCTCCATCTAACCATACATCTATCAGTCCATCTGTCCATCCAGGACAACTACTGCACGATTCACTGCAGGAGCAACACAGATTTCAAAATGCTCAGACAAAACTTAATGTATTGCATATAAAGCAGAGATGTTGAATATTTAGCCTGTGGGCCAAAACCAACACATCTGATGATTCAAATCTGGCCAGCAGAATGACCTTTCAAAGTTTCAAAATTGCAAACAAAACTGAAAATTTAGGATATCGTGAGCATTGAGAAGTGGACTTTTTAAAAATTAAAGAGGAAAAATTCAGATCAGATTAAGAAAGCAAAAAATATTTAAAAAAAATACTAAATCTAAAAAAAAATAAGTGCCACAATGACAAGACCTGTTTTTTTTTATCATTTCATTCTATTTCGCAATAAAGCTCTTAGTTAAACATGGTATGGGGTTAAAATTATACTTATTTTACTTTGTAAATGTAAATTACATTTTTCAATATACTTGTACTACGTTTCACCAAAATAATAGTTCTACCCTACTCAAAATCAAACTTGGCTGCATGTGTTCAGTGAACTAAAATGAGTTAAGGACGAATAAAATCAAAACTGTTTCATGTCTCACTGTATTATACAAGGCTATACAATTTAACTTATACTTTTAGATTATAAACATGATGAAATGGCTTTCTCATAAGGCCGTCTGGGGTCTTGTCTCCATTATTGAAAATAAGGTCTCTGCAAAATGCTGAAACAAAGCTCCCTCTTTTCACGGTCTTGAGAATCATTCACACAGGATCAAACAGAAGGCAGCATACTGTGATTTGAGGTGATTTCACACAACAACTCAGCTTCCTGCAAAACAAATATGATCAAGGTGCTATGTGTGACTCAGTAGTCCTGCAGCGTTCACTCATTCCAGGTATAAAGTCAACATTTTGCCTGTGTTACCAGCACCAGTGGTGAAATGACCTCCGTCCCACACTCCCCCAACTCTGTGCCACTTGTACTGACGATGAAATTGAAACAGTCCTGAGAGAAACAACCAGTGTAAAACGTTGACCAAAGTTCTGTAAATCACTTGCCATGCAGGCTGTTGGCTCACAGGAACTTCTCATCTGGTTTTGTTGAGGCTTTTGGTTGTGTTGAATTCTTTCTCAAGCAGAAAACAAACTGTATGCACCAACATGTTTTCACTGCTGTATCTCTAAAGGAAAAACACTTCAAAGTCTTTTATCAGAATTTCTTACTTTGTTTAGGGTCTTTTTCCTCAATATTATGATAGTTATCCAGTATTCCTCAGATTTCAGATGATGTATGACCTCAGGATGTAACACGCATTTGGTTGGTAAGTAATTATCTTAAGCTAAGACACCTGTGGGATTTATTTCCATCAACTTTCAAAGCTTTATTACTTCCATTGCTGTTGCAAAGCAGCTTTCTCTCAAGGATCAAAGAAGCATTTGCTATGCTTTTTAGTGAATTGCTGGATAATCAATAAATATGGATAACTGGGTATGTTTGGTACCTCTTGACCAGTTTATATTTAGACAAAACAAGTCCATGACAGTCAGTTATTTTGAAAGCATCAAACATCCACTGTACAGGAATATAAGAGATGCCTGCTCATGCAATGAGCAGTTCCACAACGCGGGACCTGAGCCAGCTCAGCTACGAGGTGTAACTCACAGTCCTGCGCCCCGCTCTCCCACAGCCTGTCACTGGCACGGCAAAAGTCTGCCTCACCAAGCTTCCTCTGACTCACTTCCTGTCCCGGCCCTGCACCTGCGCTCCCCTGGCTGATGTCATGGCAGGTTTTCCTTTTTGGAGACGCACAACCTAGCAGACTCCCCATCTGGCACGAAACGTGCGCATGCATGGATGTGTGTACGTCCATCGCCGTGCCTGGCTCAGACATCAGTCAGAGGACCTGTAGTGAATGTCGCCCTTCATAGGTTTTTAGCGATGACCTCTTCTTTGAGGCAAAAGCTTTTCAGAAAGAGGCACATCCAACAGACAGGAGAGACAACAATAGAGCAACAGACTGTTGAATTGAAGCTGGATTAATTATTTTGTAAGACAGAGACTTTGTTTTGTTTGACCATGTGTGTGTGTTTGTGTGCACACGCATTTGTGTGTGAGTATTCGAGTGTTTGCAAGAATGTTCCAAGTCATGAGCACTTGACCTTTATGAAAAAGGAGTAGTTCTGTTTTCCAGTGTGCAGAAACAACCTCTAGATGTCCTCAATATCTGTAGGAATAATTACAGTAGGCCCTTCTACCATCAATGACCACAGTGAAAATGATAGATGGAGGGGAATGCACTACTTGGACAGACATATGAGTAAATGGAAATATTGTACAAGAATGAGTGAATAGTTTTTTCCCTTATCCTGGGCTAAAAGAAATATTTTTTTTCTCTTTTTTTCAAAACCAACCTTTGGTTTTTTGTTTTTTTTTCCTCCTTCAGATTGAATGTGAATGTACATGAATGAGCAGGAAATGCCTTACAGCTCCCGTAAGCAGAGGAGAAACCCGTTTGAGGTCAAGGGTTGCAAAAGGAAGGCAGCAGGCATATATCAATAATCATTTCCTTTCCTGGTACATTCCCAGACCTCTCGCAAGTTTCTCTACTTTAGAGAATGTGTTATGAATCATTAATTTTCATAAACTATCTGTTGACAACATTACCTTTAACAATAGTTGTTGGTGGGAAACGAAGAGCTCTGTACTTCCTTTTTGTGTGTGTTTGTGCACATCATATCAACCGGCTCTGATCCTGATAAATGGTAAAAACGTCAGCCCGAGAAAAAAAGAGGATTGAAGTTGACTTTCGTTTTCTCTGGCACCCACACAAATTCCTCATGACTGGAGTAATAAGAAAACCATACCATCACCTGTGCAGGACAATGTAGTCTTCATCTGCAATAATCAATACTATCCTAGTATGCTTCTATAGTGTACCTAGAAATGTATTTTCCTCATTCGAATGGGCAGCCTTCAGAAGTCCGCAGTTTACTAACATTCAAGAGTGGACATTGGACTAAATCTCCATACTGTCACTGTGCAAACAGCAGGCGTTCTGTTGACTGGGACATAAAATAGTGCTGTTGGGTTTGGGGTTTCCAGAGCGGGATCAGGGCTGCAGTATATTGAGTCCATGTGGGGAGTGCGTTTTTAATCTGAGCCTTACCCACAGTCCTTCCTGTTTCTAATTTGGCGCTGCAGCGGTTTTGTCCCGAGGCCAAGAGCCTCTCTTCCACAGAGTGTCTATTTCCTCTGAAGTGAATAGTAGCAGGTGTGCTGGCCCGAGATCCCTTGTAGAAGTCTGCTTATGAATGGCCCACATCTTGCTCTTTCTCGCCTGTCTTTGTTTTCTTTTTTCTTCCTTTCATTCTTATTTTTCATTCCGTCTAACATTCTTTCTCGTCTTTCAAATACTTTCTGTCTTTTTTTGCTGTTATGACTTCACCACTCTGTGGTCCCCCTTTTGTCCCCTTCATCTCCTTTCTTTCATTCTTGCCTTTTGCTGTATTTTTCTTTCCTCAAGATCAAGGTGCGCACTTTGATAAGTCATAAAGCCCCAGCCTGGGCTGATGAAAACAATAAAAGTCAACAGCAAGAACAAGGACAGCGCAATCACATATCATCCTATTCCAGACACTTGATGTGATAAATCACATAAAACTGTCAAAACATCCAAATTAGATTTAAAATTAGTTTTATTGAAATTGCCTTTGTTGTGATAGCTAGAACCAGAATACCAATTGAAACCATTATAATCCCAATAAAAAAGAAAAAAAGAACATTTAAAAAAAGTATATATATGATATAATATATATATATATATATATATATATATATATACACACACACACATATGGGACTCTTGCACACATAGTCATCAAGCCAGCATGATAACCAAGAACTCATCCAATCTGTGAGCAGAGGAGACATGTTGTCATGCTGCTTCAAGGAAGCACTGCAATTGGAATTAACCTTTAGTGACCTTCGCTTCTCCCCCCCTTCCCCAAAACACACTCTCTAATGAGTTGGGCTCAAAGGGGTGCAGCCTTTGCTGTAAGGCAAATAAATCCTATCAAGGCTAAGCTATATTCTCACTTATCTCTGAGGCAAACAAGGAAAAAAAAGAAACCACATTGTTTGCTAATGATTTGTGACTTAATACAAGAGTGAAATATGGCCACAGAGCCATTAAGGAAATGAGTCTAACCAAGGGGTTGTTTAACTGGAGCACATGAACTTTTAATGATGTTTGTGTTTATTCAATTTTACTTCCACATCATGTGGCCAAGTACAATTTGGTGTAAAAGAGGTTGAAAATTCTGTTCCCAGAGACTGAGTCTGAATAAAATGTAAAAGTCTTTGCAGTTTAGGAAAATTTCATGCGATAACAGGGATAATGAGGAGAAACTGTCCTTTGTGGGGTGTTGCCGTTATGCAAAAACTATTCTTTACCATGTCCCCCATAGAAGGTCCACAGAATTTCCCTGTTCTCATTTCTTCACTGAAGAAGTAGCCGTTGACCCTCGAGCAACAATGGGAATTCTCCAGGCTGTTTCAAGCCTCATTCGCCCTTCAGCTCTTCTGATTTGCAGCCAAAGTCAACCATGGGCATTTACGTTTCCAGCCGTGGTGTTTCCGGCATCTGCACACGCTTGTGTTTACACAGGATGTTCAAACTTGATGCAGATTAAACAAATCCAATTTGGAGGCTGAGTTCAATCACCTCCTTTATTTCAACATTAAAATGATGAAGCTGGGGGCCAGATCACTTCTATTTCCAAGAGGATTGGGTAAGGGGGACGTACTGTACACCCAGAAGTCCAGAAAGTATTTTGAGAGTATTTATATGTGGATAGATGTCATCCGCTGGTTCCCACAGGCTTGCATGTGGTTGGATTTGCTCACTGTGGTGCAGGGTATTTTTTCAAAAATCTCCAACTCTCCCTGGCAGGATGTTATGAGCCCTCTAAGGGCCCATGGGTAGTTCGGCATTTGTGTGGTTCCCACACTTATGGTGTAAAGGGAGGTCTGGCTTTGTGCTCTCAAGCCCAGACCAAACACGTAGCACAATTTAGTGCTACGAACATTTCATTTTGCCAGGACTCTTTTCCACTCATTTTGCATCAGTTAATTGCTGATTATAACTCAGGAAATACTGTATAGGTCAGACGCCAATTGTGCCAAGGTCACTTTCTCATATTAAAGAGGAGACTGTTTTCAAGTTTGGCTGAAGGTAAACTACAGACTTGCTGGCCAGGTCCGTTGTTTCAGACAAGCTCCAGCTTCATAGGCTCAGGACAGGGATGGGAAATGTGGCAGAAGACTAGATGGTCTCTGACCTTTTGACAAGTACAAAGGGACCTTCTTTGTGTCCAGAAGAGCTGTCATTTGCTCAACAGGATTTTTAATTGCTCACTAGAAGTTAAGGCATTGAATTTGGCAGTTGCTTGTCTCCTCACCTGGGTCCTCTTTCACATTTGTGAGTGACTTTGACCTTCCAAGGCACCTGTTTGGCTAGCATATGGCTGCCCATCTGCTCTGAGCTAACTAAGCCAAGTCGCTTCTAACTCCATTCAGGATGGCGAGCTGTCCGCCTAATTGTATCACATTCTACAGGCTTTGTCCTGGCTTTCCCTTGCCAGCTAAAGGTTGCCAAAATCTCATCCGCCACATCAGAGGGGCCCTATTAACCCTTGACCCCTGGTTGGTGTGTGTGGACAAGGTCGCTCCTCACACCCAACGCCGGGCCCATTAACACGTCGCCCCACAGCAGAAAAACTATTTTGACGGGCTGTAATTGGCGCTAAGTGATGGTGGACAAAGGCCCCCTCTGTGCTGCCTGCTGGACTGAGCAGTACTGACCACTCTCGGAGCTTCACGCTTGACATTTCCTTTCTGAGTCCAATGTGAGAAGAGAGGAACTGTGGAAGCCCCTTCCTGCAGCACCACCTCCTCCGTTGCTCCATCCCTTCAGCCCCTTCCATTTGCCACGGCACTCCTTTGAAAACGTGAGATAATGAGGTTCTAGTGGGGAGAGCAGGCTGGAGCAGAGTTGCATGGTCCAGATCTGTATAGGCTGATTAATCCAATGGCAGGCCATTCCTTTCAGAGCCACCCTAATTAGTTTATGTTAGCTAGAGAAGGTCAGGGGGTGTGTTCGACTGAGGCCTTTCTTTAAATGCCACAATGGTGTTATGATCTGTGGATGCAGGTGCAGCGTTCGGCTGCTTTTATGTTGCCGCGCTGCTTTGGGTATTGGTTGTACGGTTCAGTTGCAAACTGGCACAGACAATGAGGTCTTTTAGTTGTGAGTATATGACATTTTTGAAAACCAGCCTCCAGTCATCTAGTTTTCCTTTCCCTGGCTTTCTAACTTCATTAGTCATGAACTCAAATACTATAATGCTCTACAAATAACAAGGGAAAAACCCTCCATATTGTATGTGGGATAGTGGTTAAAACACAGAAAAGAAGGCAAGCCAGGGCTTCCCAACAACTAAAGAAACTACTGAGAATATTTTACTGGTTGTTTTGGCCTCTATCATTGCGTGTCTAACCCAAAATCCACCCAGTGAATTCAAGCCACGCTTGAATGAGTCATTACATTAAACGAAAGTTTATCCGCCTTAAATCTTATCACCATTTACCTTGCCTGAATTCATATTTATGGCAAATGGAAATCCCTTTAATGATTGACTGTGATCTGCAATTCCCCCGTGCTGTATGCAGTTTGAGTCCTTAGAAACAGTCCAGGGGAACCCAGCCAGGCTTCTCTCGCACAAAGCTCTATACTTAAGACAGGTCTAACTCCCTTCCCCATAGGCCATGCCATGCTCTCATCCCCGTATTTAACAGTCTGACGTCAGACAGGAGCAGAGGAGGCAGCAGAGGAGACTTTAATACTAAATCTCTCCCCCTGTCATTATCGGCCCGTGCGACCGCCTATCAGCGGCCCTTGAGTGATGTGGGAAAGCCTGGGCCCTGTCCTCCCAACTCCTGTTGGCCAGGCCGCCTGTTCTGTCCAAACCAAACTGAAAACTAGAGGATAGGCACAGCTCGGGTTGACATCAATAAGGTGCCGGGCTCTTAATACCCACTCTGTGGTCGAGAGGAGAGAAGCTTGGAAATTAATCTGTTTCTCTCTCGTCTTTACTTGCATGTTTTCTTCCTCCTTCCTCTTCCCACCACACAAGCTGTATATCTAGACTCTCCATCCCATTACAGCTGAATCAAATAAGGGAAGAGGTTGTTTTTTTGTAAAAAAAAAAAAAAATTAATAGCTTGTGCAGTTATAGTAACAGCTGGAGAAAGCACTGATACTGTGGTTAGGAGGTAGACAGAAATTAACAATCTGGCTTCAGCCCAGTTGAGAGTGATGGATAGTAGCAGCCATTTAAGCTGAGGTTTGGGTTATATTCTAATGTTAATCTGTCCATTAATAATTACTTGGGACTGTTTTGCTTTAACTGAAATAAGGTAACCGCACTTGCCTTGACACTTGTGACCACTGAGGCAAACCACATTCTTATTAAATCCATACACCAATATCCATCAACATCATTAAACCGTGGTGAAAACATACAGCTTATTCAGAGGCTGTATATCATATGTGACAATATGAAAATACAAAAATCACACTTACTATAAAAAAATCCTTCACTCGCTACAAGATACCTGATTTTCTAACAGCTGTGGATGAGGTAAAATAAACAACAACAAACATGCCAATAGTCAGTCCACCAGCCCATGTGATGTTTGCCTTTATGAGAGAACACCTGCAGCAACCGGCGTTCCCAGTCAGCTTTGTGTGAAGGCCTCAGAGCTGGGTGGGGGATAGAGGGGAGAGCTTCAGGGCCAACGCCAGGTTTGGCCCCGGAGGCCGTAACTATCACTCCAGTCCACGGGGTTGCCTTTGGCCTTGCTAACTGTTCCATGAAATGGGCCCCAGGAACAGTGCAAACCTCCCAGAAACAGGCTGCTCACTGTTAGCCAACAGTGCTCTCTTTGTGTGAAAATTGTCAAAGCTGGCCCTTTTTCTACACTGGTCCTGCCTTTCTTTTGAGCCTCAGCTGTGAGCAAACAAAGCTGGCTTAAAGGTTTGCATGATGGTTAGCTAGGTGGCTGGCTAGCCACTTCAGTGTGTGTGTGTGTGTGTGTGTGTGTGTGTGTGTGTGTGTGTGTGTGTGTGTGTGTGTGTGTGTGTGTGTGTGTGTGTGTGTGTGTGTGTGTGTGTGTGTGTGTGTGTGTGTGTGTGTGTGTGTTTCCTGTGTTCTGCAGGTGTGACTTCAATGGCTGCTGAGTGAACGCCATTAACGCAATTTGTAACCCTGGAACAATCCAATGTAAAAACGGACTGAAGTTCACAGCATTTCCTAAAAAGCTTATTAGGATATTACAGACATAGAGTGACTTTTATAGGGGTATGCTCTATCATAATAACAAGTAATTTTCAAACTTATTGTAATTTAGGTAGCTATATTGATGTGTGCATGCTGTCCAGTGGGTGCAGAAAGATGCTTGACATAAGGAGGTCACAATCTACTTAATATAACTTTCCCAATAAGTTTGAGAGTCAACATATGGCCATGCACGCATAATCTAATTATTTAGTATTTAGATGTAACTTGACTGGGGCATCTTTGAAGTTATGTAAGAAAGTTGTTAAAAATCAATGTTATCTTCAAAATTCGGACAATTTGCTTGGTGGTTTGGTGGGCCATACTGGAGCCTCTTGCAGGCCAGTTTTGGTCCACGAGCCTCATGCTTGACACCCCCGATCTGGAATGTCACCTATGGTTGAAATGGACCACTCGTTGCATCAACTTGTATAGCTGAGAAACTGTTCATTACTACAAAATAATAAATCTATAGCTACAACTGGCATGACAAAGACAAATGCTTTAACTTATTTATCACGGTGGATAAACTCTGCTCAAGCAGCTGTATTTTTTTCTTTTTCTTTTTGGATGGAATGGAAAACCAGTAGCACTTGGTTTAACCGCGTTTCACTTTGCATAATTGTTCCCAAGGTTGCTGTTTTTTATTCCTAAGCTTTCTGTGCCAATATAATTCAATTTCTGCAGCCAAGCCAAATATTTGCAGCATGGCTTACGCTTCTAAACTAAGCTGTAGTTTGGGCATAGAGGTTTGCCCTGCCACCGGCTCTGCACAGACACGGCAATAAACAGATCCGCTGCTCATCAACAATTGTTCTGCTTCTGATCAAACTCATTTCTCACTCTGCTGTTTAATAAACTCCCTCAGCGAGCAATGGGACGAAAACACAACCCTCTTTCACCACACTGAGCTCCAAGTTGGATGGTTTGATGGTAAAACGGCTGTTTACTACTTCTTAGGAACAGATGACACAAACTTGAGGGAGTCAAAGTCATTTACAGTTAGTTAAAGTCCCTGCTGAGAGGCCCTGTTAAATGTTTCTTCCACAGACCTTGCTGGGAAATATTTGCAATGGTTTCCATCCAGATCTGGGTCACTCGGTTCCACATTCACTGCACAGGTGAGCTGGAGCAGGTTTGTTTGGCATTGGTCATTGGCTGTCCTTTCCTTTCCACAGGGCTGGGAAAGCAGTACCACAAACAGCTTGCGACAACAAGAGATGCTTTTGTCCAGCTCACCGCGGCGAAATGACACCGCTAAGCTGCCTGCTGCCAATGTTGTCCAGGTCTTCCAGGATCGTCCCAGGGGGCTTCAAGACCCGTTGCAGGCCAGTCAAATAGAGGCAGAAGGAGAGTGAGAGCCCTCAGGAGAATAGGTAACACTGTCAGCCAGTCGTTCTGCTGCAGCATGCTGATGAAAACAACCTCTTTCAGCTGGAGTGTATTTTGGCTTCCAAGGCTATAATCATGGATGATTAGCTTAAGAACTCAATTCCGACGCGAAGACTATTCCTTATTCCTGTCACACTGTCAGAAATTATATTTACCTACAACTTTTCCTGACTGTCCCATGACATGAACAGAGACGTGACTGATCAGCAGGTGTGCGATATTTATACAGAATATTAGAGAGGACCAGGTGATTTCACGATGCGTCACATATCGGAAGACAAATGACCTCACAATGGGTTTGATTCATTTCAACATGTATAATGTTAGTTTTAATGAAAGCTGTCTTGGCCTTCTTGATTTTCATGACAGATCCACACTAGCAATTTGGAACGTAGAGGGCAAACAAAAACAACCGACACTGCAATGAAGCCTGAAGTTGTGGCAAGGCTTTAATACTGGGACAATCTATTCAGGTTTGGGTGCATATTTTAATAAACTTTTTTTGTTCGTAACTCTTTTGTATTTTGAGAAATTATAATTTTTGTTTTCTTAACTTTAAGGAAGCAATTGCAAATTCTTATCACAGTTTATCATTTACAGAAACTGCCGATTATTTGGGCCTTTTGAACTATTGTTTCTAAATAACTAACGTGTTCATCAGAACAAATTCAAATCCAAGATATTTTTCCTTAAAAATTACAAAAAAAATATTTTCTTCAAATGTGCGGATAAAGTTCCTAATGATGAAAGCAACATGACACATAAACATTTGATGTCACCTGTGGCCAGATCGTCATCCCGCAACAGGTGCAGCTTCCTTTCTTCCGTCTTCTCGTACTTATCTTGCTGCAGCTTGTTTTCCTTTACATGTGGAAAACATCTGCATAGGTGGTCCCTCTCCCTCTTTCTGCCTCCCACCCTTCATGTCTCCTCTTCTGCACTCCCCACAATTCATCACAATCTTCTATACAGCTTGTCTGCTTCTGTTTGAGGCAGGAAGAGGGAAGAGCTGATTGTAAATAAGGCGAGGTGTTAGTTCCAGAAGTAACGGTCTGAATATTTCTGGAACTAAGTTGCGAGGTTTACCGTCGCGTATTTTTATCTTAAAAAAAGCCAACATGGAATAGCACAGCCATGCGCAGCTGCTGGTCTAATTTGCTCTAAGCATGTACAAATAGGACGGCCCACACAGACCATAAAAGTGGAGTGGAGGTTTTGCTCAACGCGGCACTTTTGTCTGACCAGAGGCACAGGGATGCCTTCCAAAGAACAAACAGATCACAAAAGAAACAAGAAGCGAAAAACACACACGGCCACTCTCACATGACAGCGAGAAATACAGTAAAAAATAATTAAAAATCAAGATCGACGACTGCTGCTAAAATGATATTCCTCAAGTAAACATGGCTTTAGCAAGGGTTTACAAACACAAATTACTTTTCATAACTGAGATAGTGATTCTTCTTTTTTTGCACAAACATGCCTGAAGAAATCTTAACAATGTCATACACATGTGCTTCGTTTAAGATTTGTGACTTCTCATGCTTGTATTTACAGAGTAAAGGTCAGTGACTGTCAGAACATAAATACATCAAGAGCTCATGTATGTATTTTTTTAACAAATTCTCAGGGTTGTTTCCCACCTTCAGAGCGGCACCAGTGTGCCTCCTGCTCAGTCCCTATACATTTTACTGCACCATGGAAAGTTTTATTTGCTCTTGAGCCATTTGCCCTGGAAACCCCCTGTAGATCCTATGAGTTTTCTACGTTTGTACAAGTGTATACTACAAGTCTGCGCATGAACACACACACCAACACACGACCCACGCACACACTTGCAAATGTCTAAACGGGGTTCCCCTTTAGACACCGGATAAATAACTAACTTCAAACAGTAAACTAGGTGCTAATGAACTGGATCCTGACAGGGTTTGCTTTCCGCAAGCAAAGACCCACCCCACAATGGATCCATTCAAGGGATCTCAGCCATGGAAAGTGTTGGTAAAGTAATCCCGCTAGAGTTTATACGACCTTTTCTAACTCTCAGTACGTCTTTCTCCCCTCCGTCCTTTAAGGTCTGGCCAAAAACAACACTGACCTGCATCAGCTGATACAGGCAGAGGCTACCTATATTTGCATGTTTCAAAATGGCACCCATTCACAACCAGTTGGCAAATTGATGTGGTGAGGAAAGGAACACAACGCCCCGCTTCCTCTTACGCTGTACCTGTGAGATCAGTGAGATTCAAGGCCAGTGTCAACGGTTGTTTCTTACATGCGGGTCTGCAGCAGATGACCGGCTGGACCACATCCGAGTGCTTCTGTGCACATGGGACCAGAGATCACCCAACATCATCAGCATAGAAAGAAAATTTAAAAAAAAAAGGTATTTTGTCTTCTGTAACTTATTGAAACAATTTCCATCGTGTGCTCCAGGCTCACAATGATTCAGCAATAATCAATAATGAGGAGAACAATGATGAAAGCTTAGCATCAAACTTGTTTCTTGCATGTGAGCATGTGATTTTAGACGTTTCGTGTTTACACGTCAATAATTTGAAAACGATGTCCGCTTACACAGAAACACTGAAAACGATGTAGTTAACATGTTGTGCTGTTGTTTGTTTTTGGAATGAAACCACACACACACACACGAGCGCAGTGAACAATACCCTATACGCATTAACAATGGGAGTACACGGACATTCGTGTGGACAGATGAATAAGTTCGATTACTATTCCGGGTGGCTCTCTGAATATGGACTGGGAGTCATGACACTCTGGAGGCCATCATTGTTGTTATTGTCCATCTACAGAATTATTTACTATGGCCGTGGTGCACATGTGCAAAAGCAGCCTTTCAAAAAAGTTTTATTTTCCAGCGTTTCCAGAAAGAGTCGGAGCATTTTCGTAAAGTTTCACCTTGGGGGTTGTTTTCAAAACGTTTCCAGTGGCTCCAAACACCGTTGTCATGTACACAGCCTTTAATAGAATAATGTTCACTGTCAAAAGCATGGCAATTTGCAGTGCTGCATTTCTTTGATTTTAAATATAATTATTTGACTTATATTGTGCAATTTGATAGTAAAGTAGCTGTAATGACTTTGAGGAGGAGATCATTTAAAAAAAGTTCATCAATTCACCTTCACTCCCACTCAGTGAATCAAACCCTGTATAAATGTCAGCTGCAAAAAAATACCTTAATGAACACCTGTTGAAACTGACAAAGAAGTAAAGACAATTTTCAGCAGTAAAGGGAAGGACAGCAAACTCATCAGGTTGAATATCCGAAAACAAAAATGTCATCTGTCTGCCCGTAATAGCATCTGCCTGTGATCATCAATGATCCATACGTATGTGCTCATTTTATATGTCGCGGCAGCAAAAGGACGAAATACTGCGTGTGACAGGCAAAGCGATACCCTGTGATTGAAGTTGTTTTACAGTAGCAACTTTTCAGAAAGAAGTGCAGTATTTAAACATATGATATCCTGTTCCAAACCACAGTTCAGAGCAGCCTTTCTTCTGGATGTGAGGGTCACACTGCACTGACAACCTGTATTTATGGCGATCTGACCTGACACCATGAGAAGTTTTATTTCTATCAGATGTTTCCATGCAGGGAGAGGTGGACAGAAAAAAAAAAAAAAGAAAAGAATATCAGTCTTGGCTGTTTCCCAAGGGAATTCAAATGTAATTCAACAGGCACAACCTTGTTCATTTTATCTTTAATTTGCTTATTGAAACACCTTTTTCATACTCAGAATATGTAAAGGTACAGTGGTCAAAAATCCAGGAGGTGGGACATCATTTACTGAAACACGTTTGGCTCCATTCGTATAAATAAACAATTAATTTTGTGGATTAAAAGAGTTTTTATATGGAGCCCTCAATGCCATGCTAGGATTAAACAGTCCAACTGAGGTGAGGTTGGTGATATTTAGGCAAATACAGACACTTTTTTATACATACATAGAGTTTATATTTAGTCAATGGCTGCTTATATAACACATATTTAGTCAAGCACGCCTAGGTTGTCTTCAGTCTCATCATAACTGTTAGTCAAATTCTTCTGACATTTGCAAAACAGACAAGCTGCCAGGTGAATTTCTTGAAAGTTTCTTTCTTTTTTTTTATTGGGGGGTAGTGGGGGTGGGGTGGTGGGTTGCATTGGAACTGGCGTGGAATTTTATGATGGCTATGGGGCTCTGCAGGCTGAAAATAAATCACATTACACTAAAATTAAGTAAGGAGCGGGCATGACATGTTCATAACGGCTTTGGATAAAGAAAACAAATCAGCCCTGTAACACTTTGCAGGCCATAAAGTTGCGTGACCTTTTTTCACCCGTACCCAGGGCCTTGAAGGGGCTCACTTCTCATGGCGTTTCTCAGGGCTCCTGAACCCCTCGGCCCAGGTCCCTCAGGATGAAACCTGTGGTTGTACCGGATCAGACAGACTGGAGTGAAGGGGATGCAGTGGTCTGTAACCTCATGGAAACAACACATCTGAACAGTGTTTACCTCCGCATTTGTCTTAAATCACGACTGAGGCCACCACTGAAAATGTCAGAGAGGGTGGTGAGGTAAGTTAGTTTCTCGTTGCATTTCAATGCCGCCTCTCACCTATCCCACCTCCCCACGACATGCCTAAAGAGCACCCCCACCCCCATCCCACCTCGCCCCCAAAGCACAGGGCTCGACGGCATGAATGGAGCATTGTGATGCGTCTCCGTCACGGCAGTGAATGTTTTCACTTGCATTTGATCCGTCGGCAAGGCTGCTAATTGGGTAAGTGTGTTCCCAGGTCACCGGGAGGTTTCTCTTTCCATAAATATAGAAGGCCGACGAAGGTTTCTACAGATGTTGTTTCCCACCAGCTTCCAAGTAGGTTCAGACCAGCTTCAGGCAGTAGATGTAATTTATTGTGTCTAAAACCACAGTCCAAAAGTTTTCCTCCTCTTTCTCTTCATCACTCTATAGACTGCATTTTATCATTCTCCCTGGCACTGCAGTAACGCTGAGGTTTGTCCTCTCCTTCGGCCTGGACTCTGTGTACCCAGTCGCCACTAGAGCCACAGGTGTCATGATGACATGGACACTGTGTCCAACCCTGACAGCTCCAAATTATGTTATTTTCCATGTGTCCCAACACCAGTGACACACTTTATGAGGCTTCGGGTTTATTTGTTTGTTTTTTTGTCATGGAATTTACATTCCCCCCTCTTACACAAGACGGCCTCGTGCGCCAGCTCTAAACACTCAGCTGGAACAGATAGCTTAGATGGACTCACAGGCAAGTTTGTTCAACCGAATCCGCAGGGTGTGGTCCGAATGATCAAATGGTGAGAGAAAGTGGCCTTCAACCGGTGTTACCAATTAGGCCTGTGTCTTGGCGGGGACGTGCTATTCTGAGGTATTCTTGACTGCTCACCCACTCTGAAGCCGATTTGTACGCCAGTCCTCCCTGGATAGAGGAGAGAAAAAGAAAAACCGGGTCAATTTGATCCAAGAAATATCAAATTTTATTAAAACAGCAGATAACAGCCCACACTTGCCATGACATTGTAATTAATCACAGCCCGGAAAGCTAAAGCTACGTGTAATACCGCTTCCATTCAGATCGACGAAAAAACAACTTCACTTGAACTATTGTGGTCAATCAAACTGATTTACACTGTGACAACCTTAACAACTGACGTCTGGTTTCTATTTTTCCGCAGCAAAAAAAAAAAGGAAAAAAAAGATGAAGGCTGTGATTTAAAGCCATTTTAATATTAATACAAAGTTGACTCTGTGCTTTCCAAGACGTTTATTACTTGGTTCATACCATAAAATACAGATGTAAATAACTACAGGCTGACCGCCAACCACACCCCGGTTTCCAAATGAAGCACCTTCTTCTCCAAACTGTCTCCTCAAGCCTTGGAGCGCTCTGACTTACAAGTCTGCTGTGGTCTGAGAGCGCCACTATGTGGCAGCAACACCGCTGTCCAATCATTTGCTGTGGTCTCATTCTCAAGTTACTCTCATTAATACATTTGGACTTATTTAACAGTTTTTGAATGCAGTTACAAAATTATTCACAAAAAACAAAGCAAACCTGGACTGACTGGAATGTTTGAAAGCGTCACCTCAACACTGATGAAGAGATTAAGGCTTGGTTACTAGTAGAAATGTTAATAATGGGTAGATATACACACTTTATTTCAATGTAATATTTTCCATGCACTCCATACTGTCTTGTATATCAAATCGCTTTACTTTATGAAAAATAAGTAAGTATATTCATAAGCCAAATAAAATTCATAAATTGAAAAACAGACTCGGAACTACAGAAGTGTAAAACTGCCACAGTAAGGAAATATATTTCTGAGCTGTTTCTCGTTATCATGATAGAGTTTTCTCATGAATACGTTTATTTCCAACAAACCTCAAATATCTGGACAGTTTGATCAGTTACACCGAGTGGAGGACTTTATAGCGCCATAATTACAAGCAGTACAAACTCAATACCAAATGTTTTTCTTTTTCCACAAACTGGAATTTAATTCCAGTGTAATAAGGAATGATGTGAAATAGGTGTGATTGAATAGATGTGCGGTACAAGCTCATGAGTGAAATTTGCAAATACTTGGTAAATCAAGTTAAGGGATTCGAATTTTCTTCAACAGCGATGAGTTTTTCCTTTCATTTTGAATACAGATAATGGCCTAAATATTTAACAATAACTTTCTATATAGCACCTCTCATACATGAACTGCACCTGAAAGTGCTTCAGAATAAAATAAAAAAAAGATTAATAAAAGCACATGTTCAATATTAAAAGAGAAGAAACTTCAAAAGTAGAGTAAAATAAATGAGAAATCTATTGTGTCACTGAGTCAAGGTTTGATTTGGTCACTTTATGCTCAATGGTTTACCCATTAATTAATTATTTCAACCAATTTAGTGCTTCTATTTTTAACAAACAACCTGATTGATTTTTATGAAGATCAGTTTAAGTGTAATCAGGCATAAGAGATACATGTTAATGTTGTTCAATTTCCCAAATTATTTTCAACAGTTTAGGTTTTGTTGCTTTAGGAGTTGATCGAGTTGCTTGGGGAGTTGGCGAAGGTATGCTCTCTACCGAGAGCCGGTTCTACTTTACCGTGTAACAGCCCAGAGAAAAACACAGCCTGTGATCTTGCCAGTAGAAGCCAGAGGGTGGCAGACCTCACACATGAGCTCACCTCCTGCTGAAAACACAGGACAGAAACAGCCAACGTCACACACGCACACACAAACACACACAACTTCATTTGTCAAGCAGCAAAACTGACCATAACACAGCCCGGCAGCCTGGTTTGTCACTGTAACGCCATCCGTTTGAATAAAAAAAAAAACCCAGAAATGGCAGAAAATGCAACCCATGAGTGTTACTGATGTGTTGTTGCAGTTTCATAAGCTGGCAACATAATTATGTGGAGAAGATAAACTCTGGTGATTCATCTCGAGTTACTCAGTGAGGAGGATGTGGGCATTGAGAAATGTGGGCTGATTCTTCTGAGGTAATTCAGTATCCATCATGTTTTGGGTCTGTCGCTTTAAGTCCATTAAAACAAGCGCACACAAGCCTCAGATGGCATTTTCACACAGACCGTTTCTCCTTTAATCACATGAAAACAGCTTACAATCACTTGGAGTTTGATTATTTTTGTGTGTTCACGTAGGTTAACATCAGATACAGATAAATATATATTCTGGCATTCAAAGCAACCTTGTGTTATTGTAGAACCAACATAAGAAATATGCATAATCGGTCAAGCTCAAACCCACACAAAGCTTTGGATTTTATATGTCTATTCAATGCTGACATTTCTGACCAGAAAACGTGTTTAAAATATCAACAGGTGATCAGGCCAATGACCACTTGCTCTAGCAACACTCTCCTATTTGTTCAGTGAATAAACTGTCCATTCATCTTCTATACTGCTTTAACCTGTTTAGGGTCACTGGGCGCTGGAAAGGACCCAAGCTAACTATGTGTGAGAGCAGGATAAACCTATCAAGATTCAACAGCAAAGAAAAGCAGTTGGCCCACATACTCATTTCTGCTGCACGTCCCACAAAAATGCATGTGAAATTACAAATGTGGCACATTTTGTGGAATAAATGGAATAAACATGACAGCTTTCATGAGGTTTGTTTTGCAGTGAAACATGGTTTAAAAAGTAAATATTCATGAAATTGTGCAGGTAGTTTATTTTCAGGTTTTGCGAAATGGACACAAATCCTCCCAGTTTTCCTGGAGTGGCGAGGGAAAGCCCTTCATACCTTCGGCTCTCAGCACGCCCCCTGCTGACAGGTTTTAAAAATGAAGTCCCGTTTACATGACAACAATTAGTTGTATCCGCAAAAAAAACGACACCAGTGAGCCGAGCCACAAGTTTTTATACCGGCTCCCAAGGTGAAAAGATTCTTTCAAGGTCGCTATTCCCTCCTGCAGAGAATGGCGGAGGCTATGGGGCGCTCTGACTGCACATGCACACATTTCTCCCCCTCCCTCCCCTTCCTTCTGCTCATCCACTTGTAAACAAACATGGCGGACCGTAGTGGCACGACTCACGGTCCGTATTCTAGTTTTATCGTCCATATCAGTAGTTTTATAGTTGAGACTCACCCCTGACAGCATCCAATACGTCATCGATCAATACGGATGTCGAGGTCCCTCCATTTTCTTCACGTTTATAGCGTATTGTTCTCTGCACACATCTCTGTGTGGTTTCATTATAAAATCAAGCAACAGCGCCCTCCCGTGGCCCGGCATACTAACTACATCGGTGAGTCCCCTGCTGCAGCGTAAACACATGCCTTTTTTTTTTTTAACTGATTAGGCATTGTCACGTGATACTTTGTCTTGTAAACGGGGCCTGAGGCTACTTTGTATCTCCATCGACTCTAATCAGTAGATTTTCACAAATCAGCTGACCCGAAAAGACCCAATAATTGACAATAACTCAACAGAAATGACGCTCGGGTATGAAAAAAAGTCTCCCCAGGCCTGTGGACACACTCACCTGCTGTGTGTTGTTCCTCCAGTAGTCTCCACCTCCTATCTACCTGTCAGCTGGGTGGGGTTTATTCCCAGAGGAGCCTCGACCTGGTTCACTCCACTTCACGCTGATGTTCTAGGAATATCCCACTGGAAAAAAAACTTGGAATCCAGGTAAGAATGTCTTCACATCCTTTTTTTTTTTTTTTTTTACTTAGAACTGAGTTTGATTACTGAACCATTATTGAGAGGAAAAGTTATGTCATGATTGGGAATATTGCAGTGGACGTACTATAGATAAAGTTAATGGTTAATCTTTAGCCATTGCACTTTATTCCACCTTTGTGTTGGGTCTCTAAAAGATAGTCATTCTTTTTATTTCCTTTACTGGAGACAATTTTCCTCAGTGTGAAGAATTTTACCAATATGTTCATTGTAACCACTTTATGCATTTGTATTGTAAGGGGGTAAATGTGAGAACTTGTATTTTACATTTGTGTTGTGGAAAAACTAGAACTTAACATTTATGGTTAAAAAATAAAAGAATTCTTCGCTTTTCTTTTCTTTACACTGCAATTTGCCTCTGTGAGCAAGTTCACCAATAAGAAGTGACGAATGCTCCTTTTAAACAGTATGTATTTGCATCAGAGGAAATGAGTAGTGATTTTTAGCTTGTGTGGGCAGGGCTTTTTTTTAATTTATAGCATATTTTGTATGGAAAAACTTTAGTTTATAGCTTGTTTTCACAATGTTGACAAGCACTAGATCATACTATTACTCCCACTATCACGCATTGGTATTTATTTTTTTTTCCCCTACAGTAAAATCGTAGGAGTTAAATTTATTACACTCCAACACATCTCAACAGATCTTCCCTCAGCAGGCATGCATGCTGAAACTTTTAAGCATACCCTACAGCTGCATGCAGTGCAGCGAGGGAGCAGCACAAAGAAAAGCAGAGTGTGTTCATTAAACCAAGCCTCCTGGCCACTCGGTTTCACACAAAACAAACATCCACTGGGCCGCCCAGGACAAATCAAACAAGTATTTCACATAATCCCTCTGGTCTGGACCAGTGTGTGTCAGACAATTTGTGACTCGAGTCACTAGTTTGGGTCTGAAATGAAATGAGATTGGTGCCGTGTGTGTAGATTGCTGTTTTGCATGGTCCTTCCTGTGCCAGATTCGTGTCCCTGCTCGTCATACATTCCTCAGCTGCCCCCTCCCTGCTCCTCCTCCGCTCGTCTCCCCTTTCCTACCTGCTCCAAATCTCTCATCCGTTCACTCTGTATCATTGAAATCAACCAATCGTCGAGCCTGGCGCTATGTGCAGGACTGCACCAATGTGTTTGTGTCTATCGTGTGTCGTCGGGAGGATCTGCAGTCTCATCTCTTTTTCTTGCCGGCACTAGCCACTACATCGTCTGTCTGTGCGCTTCTTGATATCTTAAATATGAATGTATTGGCTAAAAGAAGTCCTTCAGGGGCTGCGGTATAAGTGTGGAGACAGTGCAGCAGGAGCGGGATTCAAATATGTTCCATACGAGGCCACTTATAACAGAAAATGCGAAGAGATCTGTGTATGTTAACTCATGGCCAAGTCCATCAGAATGTTGAGAAGCACTTCATCCACTTTCATGTTTTCATCCCAGATGTTTCAAACAGAGAAGCGTAACATATTTTAGCAAACTCCCTTTGCCAGACTTGCTTTCTTTCGTCTTCTTTTTTTTTTTTAAGCCTTGTGGTGTCTTTGTGGTGGTGTTATCCAAACACGGTTCCTTCTGCTTACAAAACTCTGCACTATCTCCCTTCTGTCTTCTCAGGGCAGAGACATGATCACGGCCGCTGAGTACGGGGAGACATCATGGGAGCTGTCCGTCCAGATCGATCAAAGAGAAGGAGACGAGTCCATGAAGTTTAAACTGAGGGTGAAAGGAGACTTGCACATTGGAGGACTTATGCTCAAGCTAGTGGAGAAAATCAGTGAGTGTCCGAGATGAGACGCGTTGTAGCCTGAAGGAATGGCCTTCATCACACTGCTCGTACTGTCCTTGGCTTATGTGGTCAAGTGTACCTTTGTTGGACTTTGTTTTAAAGCCGAGTGCTCCGGCTCCCACAGCGGCTCTGTTAAGTGAAGACACCACACCCTTGTTTGCCCTGCATTTTTCTACACCACGCTGCCATTGTTTCGTCACACTGCGTCGGCTTGTGTAGCCCCGGGGGCCAAAGTTCAGCCAGGTTCTGAAGTTATATCTCTTTACGATCGCCATTAAATACGGGGGAGCTAGCATAACCGATGTGAAGGTGGTTTAAAGAGCATGAGACATAATAGGTGACTAACAGGCTTGTCATCAACAGGCGGATTTCAGCCCAGCACCATAATATGATGTCAGGTAGTTTCATTAAACCGCACCGCCTACACAACAGAGGGTACTGGTAGTATTTGTGTTACTAGAGGGTGAAGCTGTTGAAATGTTGCAGCGACAAAGCCAGGACCAACTACCAAGACCATTTAGAATTGACCTGCATTTACATTTCCTCATTCGCAGCACATAAAAAGTAGTGCAGTGAAAATGTGTCTTCTGCATTAAGTACGATGCCATTGTGCAACACCCTGGAAGCTTTCAGGGATTAAGCTTCTTTCTTAGCCAATGGATCATCACTGTCGGTCCCCATAACTCCTGAATGCTCCCCGAGAGCTGCACAGTGGCTGCCCACTGCTTCTTAGCGATGGGTTAAACGCAGAGGACCATTTTCACCTTTGTGTTATATGTGAACTAGCCTAGAAACTAGAATTGTGATTGTGATATGGTGGCAACAACGGTTTGAGTTCCTCCGTTCGTCCACAGAGGCTCCTCAGGATTGGTCAGACCATGCTCTGTGGTGGGAGCAAAGGAACTGCTGGCTGCTGAAGACTCACTGGACCTTGGACAAGTATGGGATTCAGGTAATGCGGGTTCTTGCTGATTGATCACTTAACCCCCAAAACAATTCAGCGCTTGCCCAAGAAAAACCTCACAGACAAATTAGGAAACTACTTGAATTCCCATGAGAAGGCTTCCTTCACTCAATGCATGATATAAAAAAAAAAAAAAAAGATGTGGTATCATGTGCTGGCAGCTCTTTGGCGTATGGAGAAATTGAATACAGGCTCCCCTGGAAGCTGCATAAACATATATATTCCAACTCTCACAGACTGATATGTCATTTTTATTAACTCGTGTTGAGCAGTTGAATCCATCCAATATTGTAACACATGTTACACTGATCAAGCCCCAGAAGACATACAGTTAAAGTGAAAGCGATCTACATAATCAACATAGTCTAAACCACCTCTTTACAGTTGGCTTTTATTCTGTTATTAACTACACTTTATTCTTTAACATGAGTTCATACTGCTTTGTGTTCATACTCCCTATTTATAACAAGGAAGTGTGAAAGGGGCAAAATAAAAAAGGGATTTGTCATTGAATCTAGCCGAAAGACAGAAATCACACATGGTATCTATTTCTGATCTGAAGGTCATATATTTGACATATTTTGCTCCACAGGCTGATGCTGACCTGCGTTACACACCGCAGCACAAACCACTGTTGCTGCAGCTCCCTAATATGAAAACCATCAAAATGACGGTCAGCTTCTCCAGTGTGGTCTTCAAAGCAGTGGCAGAAATCTGCAGAATCCTCAGTGAGTGGCTCTGTTCTGAAAACTATAAAGACAAACAGAATTTCCCTCAATATGCTTGATGGCTCCCTTTTTTTTTTCTCTCTCTCTTTGGTCCTCCTCAGACATCCGACGATCAGAGGAACTGTCGCTGCTGAAGCCTCCGGATGATCCCTCCAAGAAGAAGAAGAGGAAAGATAAAAACTCTCCACACGATGACTTGTGGGAGATTGACTTACTTAGTGGGGTAGCAGCAGGAACAGGTACTTTATTTAATATTCATGGTTCGCCTTGGCCTTGGCCTGGGATTTTCTGCTTGTATTTTATATGTTCTACGTGTGTGTGTGTGTGTGTGTGTGTGTGTGCGCGGGGGGTGGGGGGGGGGGACTCTGGCCTCCTAAAACATGATACATTTAAGGTTAATTAGTTATTCTAAAACTTTTTGTGAACTAGTTCCAAAATAGTTTTCTTTTTCAGGAAATCGAGATATCATCTGTTTATGGCAGACACGTGGACAAAACACTAAAAAGTCTTCTGAAAAATGAAAATTGGATCTTTTGAGAGTTACTAGTATGTGACTTTAAAGCAGGCCCTGCAGTAAAGACGAAGGCATGTACACATTACTATGCAACGGTTGTAGTGGTTCCCTTTCAACAGTCGATATCTCTTCCACAGGATCTTAATCCTATTATGATTATATAAGTCCTGCAGTAACTTCTCAACCGGAATACAGACTGAAGCTCAGTTAACTTTCCATGACAGTCTTGTTGCATCGGTTGCTAGTTGACGGTACTTTTCACGATATTAAGTGTAAAAGAATAACTTTGAAAGCCTTAACCTACTGTACACGTGGTGCCGCTGAGGTGCAAGAGGCTTCAGTTTTAAACTGCGAGATCTGAAAGAAGAGTTCGGCACGCTGCCGTGTTATTCAGGAGCACCCACTCTCCCATTCCTCCGTTTCCGAGTTCAGATCCCACACCGACACGGAATCACTATAATTAAATCCTTTAATTTCTCCCTCCTTTAAAGTCAATTCAGTTATGTTCCCCTTTCGAGTTTCATCTTGTTTAGTTTTTTTTGTTCTTTGCAAGAATCCCGTCAAATTGTTGTCTCTTTGCTTTCAGTTTCTGGCTGCTATTTGGTTTTTTTCAACTCACCCATGTTGACTTCAATTAGAAGTCTCTGCAATTTCCTCCCAATGTAATAACTTACAGTGAAACTTGCCGTAACTCAAAACTATCTCTTTATTTAGATGATGTAACTGTTGTCTATTCTTATTCATAGGCCCCATGTACAGTAAGACCATGACAGCCACCTATGACCCGGAGAATGGGATGCCAATGTCTGCCACCAGCCTTTGGTTCGGAGAAAACCCCCTCGCAGACTCTCAGCCCAACCTGCCCCCAGCTGAGCTTGCAAAGATGTACCAGCCACTGTCACTGATCGACAAAACAGCCAACAGTTCCGGGTAGAAACTTAAACCTCTCAGGATTACATTACATAATTTAACTACTAATTGCACATGCAGCTCATGTAATCGATTGTTGCTGTGATTGACAGGTGGCTGGACTCTTCTCGTTCTCTTATGGAGCAGGATATCCAAGACGAGGAAAAGCTTCTGCTCCGTTTTAAATACAACGTCTTCTTCGACCTCAATCCGAAGGTAAGAAAGCTGAGAGTGTCTCCCAAAAATATCCTCACAGTTTGCTGGAAAGCCTCCACATGAAGCCAATGACCAAAACGCTTAGATGTACATGTCTTTATGTCTTTGTGTTTCAGTACGATGCCATCAGGATAACTCAGCTATATGAACAAGCTCGCTGGTCCATCCTGTTGGAAGAGATAGACTGCACTGAGGAGGAAATGCTGATGTTTGCTTCTTTACAGGTGAAAGCAAATACTTTTTCTATTTGGTTTTTTTTCGGGGGGGGGGTCAAAACCTCTAAACTCCTGAAAAATACAGATACGAGTGTAAAGTCCCAGTCCTTGTCTATAACGCTTACTAATACTCCATCAATGTTGAGAGAAATAAGAAGCCAGTTTTAAGAATGTAAAGTAGACAGAAGAATACATAAATATACTCAAATATAGAGAGAGAGTCAAATTCAAAAGCCTTTGAAAAATAAACACAGAGTAGATACAAAGATACAGACGCTCTTAAAAATATCTAATTAAGCACTTAAGTGAGTTCCAAAATTATAATTTTGACTCTATTAAGCGTTACACTTACACGCATTGTTTCCCTTGAGGTAAGTACCAGCTCCTGCGGTTTGCGAACATAAACAACAATTTTTCCAGTGTACCGTAATGTGATGTCGGCGGATTTCAAATGAGTCTGCCTGTGTCTTAAATCTCAGAATAGGGAAGAGGGGTTTTAGTGTATAAGTCCGCGCGAGGACAAGTAAGGACATGGGAAAACCCCACAGGAGGGGGAGGATCGAAGGGAGAGGTGCAGTCGCACTCAGAAAGAGAAAAGGAGTGACAGAAACGACAGAACGGTATGAATAACGGCACCACCGACAAACACATTGGCTCTGAAGTGTCCTCATTGCCAAAAGTATGAGGTGCAACCTTTCCTTTTTCTACATTTCATCCCATTGGCTGGGTCCTCAGCTGCTACGTTGCAACTGTTTGCTCTGTGATTCAGAAAACGGAGTGATTCAGAAGGAGTGTTTCGCTCACCTACACGATGCTGCAACGGCTGGCACACAGGGCTGCGCTCATGTCTCCCTCTGACTCATGCCAGCCTTGCATAACCTCTTAAGTCATGTCGGAGAACTTCATAACTACTTTTTACTTTTTTTTTTTTACTTAAAAAATAAACAGTTCGGTCGTTGCTGGTGGGGTCTTCTAATGGAGAGAAGAAAAAAAAAAAAACTTTTTTTCACTCTTTCAGTATCACATTTGTAAACTGACCATGTCGAGGGAACCGCTGGACCACTCCAATGAACCAGAGATCGATGAAGTGGAGGCCGCCCTGTCCAACCTGGAGGTGACTCTGGAAGGCGGACTCACAGATAGAATTCTGGTAATCACATTTTTCAAGGAACTCTGGAACGAATGTCAACCCAAATCCCCCGGATTTCAGCGCCGTTACGGACAAACACCTGTTTTTAGACCGAAGTTGATAACTAGGCCTTCGCTGATTGCATGTCTGAACGCGGTGATGTCACAGAGAGACGCAGGATAATTGACCGTTGTTTGTCTTGCCTCCAGGAAGACATTACAGACATTCCAGAGCTGGCTGATTCCCTCCGGCTGTTTAGGTAAACCCACATTCACACGTATTCTACTGTATCGGGAAGAGAAAAAAGTGTCTTTGTCTTTCTTTATATCAATCTATAAGTGCTGCTGCTGTAAGCTGTGCAAACAATGAAATTTAGATTTAAACTATTTTTGTCAAAACATATACAGTATTGTTCTGAATACAAGATAACCATGATTAAGGCTCATATTTAAAAAAAAACAAAAACATTTTGCAGGCTGAATCTTGGTGAATATTATCTTCTCTAAAATTAGGATTTTTAAATGCACTTAACAATGCAGCTTGACCAAACTTCTTAGCATACAGTTTCCTGTGTATTTCTCTCTCCTGTCTAGGTGGTTTGATACCAGCTACTGTTGCTCTCAGTGCTTTATCGTTGCTGCCACCCAAAGCAGTTGGGATTCAGGATTTTAACTAACTAATGAGAAGCTCCTGCTGCTGTATTTTATATTCCCCCGAGTGGCATCACTATATCCCAGTTGATCACTGATGGTAGTGGTGGCCAAGAGGTTAGAGAGGTGAACTTGTCTTCAGAGGTTTGCAGGTTCAAATCCTCCCTATGAGTGGTTGAGTTGCTGAACAAGCCCAAAAGCTCACCGGCTGCAGCCCCACTGCTACCTAGCAGCAGTTCAGTTAATGAATGGGATGAGTTACATGCTGGAAAATATTTATACTTTTATTTAAACACTGCATAATACTGGGAGATGAAAATGATTGAGTGTGTGTCTGATTTTAACTATTGTCCTAGAATAGATCTCTTGGCCATCCGATAGATAGACCATCAAAACATTTCTGGAGAGATTTTATGAACGTGTAACATTTGTTGTTCTTTGAGTTAACAGTCATTTCCGTCTCAAATCAGGCCCAAGAGATTGACACTGCGGCCATACAAAGAGTACTGGTTTGTATTTAAGGACACCACCATTTCGTACTACAAGAACAAAGAGGCCTCCGTTGCAGAACCGATAGAACAGTTTCACCTCCGAGGTCAGTGCAAAATACAGAAAGAAATGTTCCTTTTGTGCTACTACTGCTTAAAATCACCGTTTAAACACTCCTTTCTTGTGTTGTGACACCACAAAGAATCCTTGTGAGCAATCCGCATAAAGAGCAAACACAGATGTCTCCAAGTGATGATAATAGGCATGATGACAATAAGGAGGCACACGCATACACATTTGGTGCTCATTGTAATACATGGCAATGGAAAAACGAAATACTGAGATGGTGAAGAAAATTGTTTGAAAGTGTAAAATAGTTTTTATTAGGATTGATTTCTTACTGAGAATCTCTAAAAGGTTCTACAATTGCATCGTTGCATGTTATTGAGTCCTAATGTCCTAAAATGCCATATGTTATTTACAAAAATGTTCCATAAACATGACTTATTAGATACATAGGGAGCATTTTTAAGTAGATGTAATGGCTGCTGAACGATGGTTTCCCAAAGGGACAATCACCGTACTGTTTCGGCATTAATGTCATTATTTTCATAAATTCCTACACACTCGACACAAGCAGCAATCATCTCTATTTAAACTGTGTTTCTGTTTGTTCATTCAGCATGGTTTTAGGTTCAGAGAAGCAGGAAGAAATGTGGAAGTTACAAAGTAATAGAATAGAATAGAATAGAATAGAATAGAACACCGAAAAGAACATAGCAAATAGCAAAAATAAAATATTTGTCACGTTGATCTTATGTTGGTACATAAATGACTCTCCCTTCCTGATTCAACAGGTTGTGAGGTGGTCCCTGATGTCAATGTCACAGACAAGAAGTTCGGCATCAAGCTCCTGCTTCCCGTGGCCGACGGGATGAACGAGGTGTACATTCGATGCGACAATGTAAGATGTGCACTTTTCTGTCATAACCTAAACATTTTACTCAGCTTGGCAAGAAGCATTTTGTAATTCATGATTGTATCAAAGCAACATTTTAGAGGATGTGTTTCTTCAATAATCAAACAACATTGACTTTCTCCTCCTTTTGTTTTTTAAAAATTTGTTGCAGAAATGGTTAAATTCAAGAGTTGATGAACTCACAGTAATGGCTCAGTGCCTTTTCACCAAGTTGAAACTGTGTTTTATATGAATTCCAGCGAAGTTATTTCCTGTTTTTCGTTTACAAAACAATTCAGTTTCTGACTCAATACGCTGACTAAAGCTGAATCATGATCTGTGTCACTGATTAAGCTGCTGTGTCCTGTCTGACACAGTATTACAGTAGCAACACACATACAGACACATGTCTGTGATTATGACACCCACACTCCACCAACCTAGAAAAGTTCTGGATGACTTTAAAATGCATTGTGTTTTCAATTCTTTACTCTCAGACAGTATTTGTACTCGTAATCAAGTATATTACTTCTGCCTGTTGTTCTTTAACCCTGTCTTCTGGTTGCAGGAAACGCAGTACGCCAAGTGGAAAGCTGCGTGCATCCTCGCCTCCAAAGGCAAGACGATGGCCTACAGCTCCTACAAGTCAGAAGTGAGGAACATTCAGTCCTTCCTGCAGATGAAGAGCCTGGCGCCCCCTCCTGGTCAGGCAGCTCCTGACCTGGACGCCATGGAAATGAACGCTGAATGTTTTGTTTCTCCCCGCTATGCCAAAAAGCACAAGACCAAGCAGGTTTGTTTGATTTCTGCACGCTGGATATTTGTCTGTGCAGCAAGTGGTGTCACACTGAAATTATGACTGAATGCTATTGCTGAATTTGCACTTTTGATTGCTGCAACAAGCTGACCGCACGCATTCTGGAGGCCCATCAGAACATAGCAAGGCTCTCACTAATGGAGGCCAAGATGCGCTTCATCCAGGCCTGGCAGTCACTTCCAGAGTTTGGAATCAACTACTACATTGTCAGGTACGACACGCAGTGAGATTTCTGAATGCCTAAAGGCTTGTTGATGAATAATCATTTTAAAAAGTGATCTCCTTATTTGTGTTTTAGATTCAAAGGGAGCAAGAAGGATGAGATCCTGGGGATTTCATACAACCGCCTGATTCGCATCGACATGTCCTCTGGCCTGCCGGTCACCACATGGAGGTTCGCCAACATGAAGCAGTGGAACGTCAACTGGGAGATAAGACAGGTGGACGATTGCTGCGCCCCTCTTTTCAATCATTGAAGACATCAGACAGGTTGACTGCAGATACTTGAATGAACAATATCTTGCGTGTGATTTCAGGTGACCATAGAGTTTGACCAGAATGTGACAATAGCCTTTTGCTGCTTGAGCTGCGACTGCAAGGTGGTACACGAGTTCATCGGCGGTTACATCTTCCTCTCCACACGGTCTAAAGACCAGAATGAAACGCTAGACGAAGAACTGTTTCATAAACTCACCGGAGGCCAAGAATGACCAACGACATCCAGACACGCTGCCCTTACGTTGCTTCTGTCGTTCGCTTACGTGCATGTTCCAGTCTGAAAGCACCAGCCATCGGCTGTCGAGGTGCACACTCGAAACACTGACAACATCGCTGCCAGAGAAAATGTCATTCATAGAAATCCCTCCCAGAACAATGTCACTGGTCTACTTGTCCTTGTGTATCCAGCTGTAAATGGCTAAAGCGGTCAAACCTGCACTAGAAGAATAATTGTGTTTATAGAAACGTGCAGTCAGGATTTGTCTCTTTTTTCACAAAACGTGGATGATTGTCGTAGGAGCACAGCCTTTTTATTCTTAAGGTGAAGAAGTCCTTTTTGGAACAGAAATTGTGAAAAATTAAAGGATGTTTTTATATTTTACAACCTGTTTCATTATTTGTGACCAACTCATGAAGAAATAAGTTTTCACAATACAGTAAGGAGTTTTGCTGATTTCAGGGGGCCGCACAGTAAAATGGTGGTGAGCACTTTTATCTTATGGCAACACGTTGCCCAGTTCAAGATTTTTGTTGGATTTGGGTGCATCTCTGAGTGGAGTTTGCATGTTCTTCCTGTGTGTGTAGGTTTCAGATCAGCAGGAAGGATTAATGAATGATGATTTCATTGATTCAGTGTATTCATTTCATTCTTATTTCTCACTGCATTTGAATACAGTGTTCTGTATTTTATCATTCTCACATTGCGAGTACAGAGTACACGTGCATTACTTCATTCACATTGTTGAACACATTCTAATACTTATGATTAATTAAAATGTCATCTGCAGTAATCCATATTTTATCCAAACTGGGATCAAGGAGAGCTGGAGTTTATTCTCCTGGGCAAAAGGCAGAGTACAAAAGACGGGTCATCAGTTCATCTTAGGGAAAAACACATCTGTGGCCAGTTGAGATTCACAAACATATCTGACGGCTGTCTTATGACTAGTTTCATTGTTACTCTGACTTGCCTCCAAAAGTTCACACCAGACAAAGGCTCTGTGTGATGACAGAGCCAACCACTGCAGCATTGTGCCACCCCTGATAACTGTAATGCCAAATTATAGTTTCAGGGAGTTGAATGTTTTGACTTAGGGTTCTAGTAAGTGCAATGTGTGTGGGTTGATCCTCTTAAATGTGGTTAAAGCTTAGAAGTTTCTTAGAAGTTCCCCAAGTTACGTAATTGCATTCCTTTTGTTTTCGTTTTGTTTTTGTTTTCCTGTGTGGTGTAGGAAGCTCTCTGTTGCTCCCTCAGCCACCTCACTGCTACACTGCTGTGCTCTGATGGTGGGCAGGTGGAGCTGGCACATCATTCATGAGTGGGTATAAACACATTATGATAATGCATAAAGGCAAGAGGAATGCTTGAAGAAGAGAGTTCAAACATTGGTGCGCATTTACTACCTGATGGGACGGCAGCAGTACCATGAAAAGATTATATTTACATATTATTTTGGATTAAATATTAATATCAAACGGGATTTTGACAGTTCAATTTGTATGGAACTATTATATTCAGTATATAAAAAGTGGCACAACATTTTGTCCCTTATGAGTTCATCTTCCAATATCTTCCACGATACTGAACCCAGATATATCCCAGGCTTGATGTGTAGCACACCGAGACTGCTGAAGCAGCAGAAATGTTTACCATATGTAACTCTTACTGTATTGTAAATCTGAACCAGTGGCTGTCACCGCATAATATATTGTGACAGAATAAGTGTTTACATCCACATATTATATTTTAACAAAATGAATGTGTGTCCTCAACATTGCATCTTAAACAGTGAGTAAATGTTGGATGAGTGTACGCCAATGCATTGCATCCCCCAGAAACTGGAACAAAATTTTCCACACTGCAAAACATGCACAAACGCAAGCGACATTTGTGTTGGGTGGGAAATTTCTTTGTTATAACAATGCTTTGGCAATTAATCTTATACTATTGGATAGTTTGATCCATCCAGCTATTATTTTTTTTCAGACTTAGTTTATTTATTTGTCATTATATGAGTAGTATAATGAAATTGCAGGTGCTACTCCCTTGGCATCACATACATACAAGTGTGGAAAATGCATTTAAAATGTGTATCTATATATATATATATAGAGAGAGAGAGAGAGCGAGAGCGAGAGAGAGAGTATTTCAATATTGAGTATTTCCTAAATAGATAAATATTCTCCTCTACATATTTAACGTGTAGGTTCAGGCATTAGTACGCAGATCAAATCTGACTTTAAGAGGCGATGAAACATCGCGCCTCTCTCCGATTGGCTGTCATAAAGCATCGGTGCTTGTGTCAGCCAATTGGAGCGAGTTGCGATGTTTCATCGAAACGACGTTCACGTTGTAATCCGTGCACTTCGCTCCTATTGGCTGATGTGAGTGCCGCCGCCTCAGCCAGCCAATCACAGCGCGTCAAGAAACTCGTGTCGCTCCCTGCTAGCCTGTTGGCTAGGGAAATGAATGCTAACACGTGGAAATAACAATTTACAGCACTTTGCTTTGACTTCAGGGTAATTCAGTGCCTTTTTATTTACCCGTGCCTTGTTTAGGACCACTGCTGATCCGCTGAAAGAGGCTGCAAACCTTTGGCTGACCGGGGAGCTGACAGACCGTCTTGATTATGGCGGACAACGGAGACGATGATCAGGAGTACAGAATCAAAGAGGGCGATTATATTGTGTTAAAACGAGGAGAAATCTTCAAGGCTGTGCAGATTGTGCAAAGAAAGTAAGTGTCAAACTGTGTAAATACTGTCTACTTGCTAATTTGTAAGAGTCACAGAATGTTCACAGATTACTGCACCTTAAAGAGATGATGTTCATTAATCAGCCTTTTCTGCCTGTGTCCCCCCTCAGAAAGATCATCTTTGAGAAGCAGTGGTTCTTCCTGGACGGTGCAGTGGGACACCTGTATGGCACCACATTTGAAATAGCCTCTGGAGGGATTCTACAACCACAAAAACCACAAAACACAGAGAGTCCCTCTGGTGTGTGTGTATACATACCACTATTATAGGAAACACACCTGTCATAATCACTTGTTTCATTGCAATTAGTCATTAACATCTGTTACATGGCAACTGCATGAATGAAGGGCCAAAGACTTGTGATGATCACTGTCTTCTGTGTGCTTCCCTCAGATTCAAAGGAGGCCGGCACAGACAACAGGAATATTGTTGACGATGGCAAATCCCAGAAACTTACCAGGGATGACATAGAGACGCTCAAAGAGCAAGGTCTGAAGGGTCAGGTACATCAGCAACTTTTCACATATATCACAGCACTGCCACTTGTCATGTTTGCTCTGTGTAACATCCAGTTTGTAGCATAGGTTATTTGACTATGTCATAAACAATTGTTTTCTAAATATGGTATGTTTTGCACATATAAACAGCTACTCTGATATTGTTCTTACAGATTTGAAGCAATATGGCAATTTTGAGATTAAATGACAACTGTTATAGTCATTTTGAATTTTCATAGTAAAAGTCTAATTGCTGCTTTATAAATTCAAATATTAGATCATTCCTGTGGCCCCTAATTATTCTGCAAACTTGTTCAGGTTGTTAGTCGACAGCATACGGGTGTGGTTTGCCAGGATTTACCTTATCTTTGACACCCTTGATCTAAGCTGTATCTCAAGCTTATGCTGTTTTCTGTCTTTTTAAAGGCCAAACACTTCATTCATAAAATAACCTAAACATGATATAACTATTTGTTCACTGTAGGCTGAGTTAGTGTATCAAAGCTAAAGTAGGTTGCTTCAAATCACATGCACAATCTCAGCATTTAAATTTGTTTGAGTCACAGTTAGAATGCTCTCCCCATTCAAACATTTTAGGAAAATTACAGTGGATTTTGATTGGTCCCTCAGCGGAGCTTCGAGTTAAGTCTGGACCTTGATTGTTCAAATTGCAGCATGAAGGCGCTCCCGCGTAAAACCAGTCTACAGTGAAGGTTGTAATGATTCACCGTGGCGTCTCCTGTAAAAGGGATCAATCTAATAAACACTTGTACAGTTGATTTTGATTATGGTAATAACTTCTAATCTATTGTTAAAGCTGTAATGAGACAGATGATGGCGAACGTTAAGAGATCCGCCTGCACGTTCCCGCTTCATGTCTCTTCGAGAGAGCGTTATCCTCCAAATAATCAATTCATTGTTGGACTATAACATAAGTGAGGCTTGATACAGGATGTGTTTTTCATCCTCAGGAAATCATTGAGCAGCTTATCGAGAACAGCTCCACGTTCAGAGATAAGACCGGCTATGCCCAGGATAAGTACATCAAGAAGAAGAAGAAGAAGTGAGTCACTTCTAAAGATACTCTTGCAATCTGTTCTCGGCTTGAATTAATGCTGCGTGCCGCAATTAGCCTCATCAGCGGTTCCCAATCTCGTGCATTTGCAGGTATGAAAACACGGTGGCGGTTTTAAAGCCGTCCTGTCGCATCCTGGCTATGATGTACCACGGTCGGGAACCGGGGAAGATCTGGTGAGTCAGCAGGCCGATCGGCTCCACGTTGTTGAAAGTTATCTTATTTAAAGCCGGGGGTTGACGTCATGAAGTGGATGTTTCCGTGCGATGCAGCCATCTGCGGTACGACACGCTCGCCCAGATGTTGACCCTGGCGAACATTCACGCCGGCAGTAAGATTCTGGTGTTCGAAACCTGCGCTGGACTCGTACTGGGAGCCATCATGGAGAGAATGGGAGGCAAGTGTGTTTGGTGGATTTAAGCTTTGTCGAAGCATGTGTTCTCGTTCTGCTCTTTCTAAACAAAGCCTTTGTGTCGTCCCCCCCCCCCCCCTTGTTTAATCACTCCTCATTTCCTTCCCATCCAGGCTATGGCTCTGTGGTCCAAATGTACCCAGGAGGCGGCCCTGTTCGGGCGGGTGTGGAGAGCTTTGGCTTCCCTGCACATTTTCTCGACACGCTGCATGAGTTTCCCATCTGCCACGTCAGCGCTCTGCTGGCAGGGACCCTGGACGCCGCTGCCAAAGACCCCACTGCTGGTAGGACTCGCCTTTTTTAAGCAGTGAAGATGGTTACAGCTAAGAGATGCAGTAGCTACAGATTGGATTTCCTAAAGAAAACCGCCAAAGACATCTTGGTTACAACAACACAGATGTTAATGCCATGTATTCTAAGAAATCAGGAAATGAAACAATTACTCTTAAAAATTCACATTTATTTGAGCTGTTTGAGTGTTTTGTTATCGCAGATGAGAAGCAGTTGAACGTGGCTGCAGAGGAGGAGCCAAACCAGCCTGAGACAGAGGAGCAGAACATGGAAACAAATGCTGGTGATGACGGCAGCCAGGACCAGGAGGCACAGGAGAAGGAGAAACGCAAAGAAGCCAAAGTATGTTGAATATTGTTGAAACACAAATGCAAAACCTCTCTTACAAAATCTCTTTGCAGTCAAGATTTAAACATAAAACACCTTTCAAACAGTTCATGTATCAAGTTAGTGCTTCACAATAGATCAATAGATCTACTTAAAGGATAAAATCTACACACAAAGATCCACATCTACCATTTATAAATAGTATACATGCCAGTAGACTAGTGTATACTGTATGACGGGTGGATTATTCCCCCACCTCTGACACAGTACAGACACACGCTCTACCGACCCGAGCCATGCCGCCCCCATATATGATAGTTCAATACATCTGGATTGCAGTGACAGTGTTCTGACCTTCATGTTTATTCTTTGTGTGTGTTTGATAGGCTCAAGAAAAACAAGTGAAGCTGGAAGAAAAGCGGAAGAGGCTCGCAGCCGCTGCGGCCCTGCTGGAGGGCAGGAACGCAGATGGGTCGGTGTCACCGCTTCTGTTCCGCCCCTCCCTCACCTGCCTCTGAGATTGTATTCAGTTGCGGCATTCACCAGTTCCGTATTTCACCACGCAGTAAACAAAAGCAATTACAACCCGGATGAAAAATTTATGAACGGTTAATGCGCCGTTAACTGCGTCCATAAAAAGTCCTAATAAATGGTTTGCCTTCCCGCGTGCTCACGTGGTGATTAGTGTAGGCGCCTTCACAAGGTGAACAGATTGATTGCTTTGCAGTTTCCTGGCGTATAAACCTGAAAACCTGACGGCCCTTTTCTGATTGATGGGTGAGTTGTTGTGGAGGTGACACCTGAGCCCATTGATCTTGTTATCCCATTGATTTCTCCTCCACATCATAGCAGCTCTATCATAAACACGACCACACAGCACAGTTTCCAATATTGTCCTAAATCAGCCTAATGTGCCGACTCTCGTCCAGCTTCATTAAAAGGCGGCGTGAACATCGTCCGCGGAGAGGCCGTAAACATGTCGCACGCGGCAGTGACGGGCAGGTTTACAGCGGTGCACACTGACACGTTTCCAATTATCGAGTGTGTTGTTGAGTGTATATCATATCAGACAGGTCTGCTTGATCATCTCTTTGTCTCGTGCAGGTTGGTCATCGCCAGCCGCTTCCACCCGTGTCCAGTCCTGTTGGGCCTGATCAAATTCCTCTCCCCATCCAGGCCCTTTGTAGTTTATTCCCAGTACAAAGAGGTGAGATATTCACGAGAGCCACTGTCATACCCCTATCGTTGTGATGAAATTGAGTTCTTTTAAATGAAGCTCATTAGTTTCTACAGCGCAGCAGGTTTTATTGCTCAGCGCTGCGGTGAAGGACCGTCCGACCGGTTCCATAAATACATTGTTGTCACGACCGAAGAGTCACAGGACCGTTCACATCCCTGCAATCATTACCTCTGTCATGCTTGTGTTGCTGGAATGATGGCCGTTGGTGCACGTCGCCCATCCATTCATCTGTGTCGCCTCGTTCTGCAGCCTCTTATCGAGTGTTACACAAAACTCAGAGAAGAAGGCGGCACAGTGAACCTCCGACTCACAGACACCTGGATGAGACATTACCAGGTAGGTGTTCAGTCTCCAGGTCACCTGTGCTTGGCTTCTTTTTTTTTTTTTCTCTTTAACATTAATAAGCTAACCACATTGTCATGTCGGCTTTAATTTCACTTTTTTTCCTCATCATTTTCAATCTGTTAGTCTTTATAATTGTAAAAAGGTGTGAATGTGAAAGGTCATTGGAATATTTTGCAGTCAATTCGCATACTCTTTATATTTATAAAAGTATAGATCCTTGTGATTCGACTTCTGTACTTAAGTAATAGTAAAAATTACAGGTTGTGTAATGTGTTCCAGTTTTTTTTTTTTTAAAGCATTTCCAGCTGTTTCTAGTCGTAGTCTTGTGTACATGCACATAATTAAATGATTGGTGTTGAATGTTTGACAGTGTGGACGCACCAACTTAATCATCATGACACAGATCGTCTTTCAGCTTATATCAAAGCTTTTCACGAGCCAGTTTCAGGAATGTGAGGAGTACACGTGCAGATATTTGTATAACTTTGTACCTTAATACTCATGAACAATACAGGCCTCCCTGAACAAAACACTTACTTTCGTTTAGAAAATTAGTTTTTACTCCGGCTAGGAACATTCATTCATTTATATTGTTACATCATTCCTTATGAATGATTTTTATTTTTTATTTTTTTAATGCCTGGGAATTGTGTACTAAGCAGCCGCAGTGGGGTTGGCATATTTGTATACTCTCTCCCCTCCAACGTGTTAGCCTCCTCCGGCTATAACGCGCAGAGTTAATATCTTCTGACTGTGTTTCTGCTGGGACCTCCAGGTTTTGCCTAACAGGACGCATCCCGTGCTGCTGATGAGCGGCGGCGGAGGCTACCTCCTCTCAGGGATCACAGTCGCCACAGACGGCCCCAAGCCGGCAGCCCTCCAGCAAACCCAGGAACCAGCACCAAAGAAACTGAAGCTGAACGATACAGAAGGATAAACAAATACAGAAGCATCAAATCTGTTAAGGGCACATTACCAGCAGCCTGTAGGAGAACCTTTTTTCTCTCTCTCTCTCTCTCTCTCTCTCTCTCTCTCTCTTCCCTCTCCCAGCATCGACTTCTCTTTCTGCTGAACTGATTTGACACATCTGGAGTGAGAGAGACAGTGTGTCTGGTTTCTATTCATCAGAGTATTTTCTCTCCCGTACTCCCATCAGTGGAGATTAAGGCGTAATACTGAGGAGGAGACTGTGCTCGTTCAGGCTGTCTGAGCTCCGTAAATGTTCCAGGTAAGGAGCTGGTGAAGTAATTGTGTACTGAGACGACTTGACAATTTGTTTTTTTTTATTAAGGCGAGATATAAACCTTTTTTTTTTTTTTTTTTAATGCTCTCAACTTCTTGGGTTCTTTTGTTATTTTAACTCCTGTTTAAAGTGCCATTTTATTTGTTTTGCCAGTATGAAGTGCAGCTCCATAGTGGGATGAATCTGTTTAGAATTAAAACAAGTCAAACTCTGATGTGTGACTACTTTTCTGGATGAGAAGCAAACAAAACCAAGATTATTTGGTCCCCGAAAAAAATCCTTTTTATTGAGTGCAAAGAACAAACTTCAGAACACATTTAGATCATTTCTCCCATATATAACTATTTTTCACATTTTAGACGATATGTAAACATCCAAGCCATTCCCATGCGGATTAATGTAGTAATGACACCAAGCTATCACAGAAAACAATGAGAAACAAGTCGATACAATGCTTTGGCAAAGCGCCAGGTTTGCTGTTTTCCTTTTCTTTTCTTTTTTTTTTAAATCATTTTTTTTTCTCACGTTGAACACTTGTCAGCACATCGGATTGGCAAAAATGCAGAAAGATGTCGAGCGTTGAACGGCTGGATTCACGCAGCGTTCTCATGCAACTTGGCTGCGATCTTCTGCAGCTCCATGTCCATCGCTGCTAGACTTTCCAGCTCTTTCTCCTGCAAAAACATTGCATATAAATTCTCAACATGAGGAAACTAGACACTTTTTTTTTTTTACACTCAAAAGTATAAATGAGGATTAAATCCTTATAAATAGGCTCTTTTTTTCCCCCCCGGTGTTTGCTTCAAAATTTCAATAATTGGTCGCTTAGGTTTAATATTCTCTTATCATTAGTGTTGCACCGCTCTAGAACTAATAAATCACTTTTTCTCCGCCTCCCTAATTTGTTTTTCTGCTTCAAAGGATGTGTCATATTCAGGAGGCCTCTGCAGGCTGCGGTTCTGTTTTTTAATGGGCATATTATGTCTTTCAGCGCTCTGGGAGGCTACAATCATGAGGTTCTTCACTGTGATTACTGCAGTAGTCATAAAATCCTGGTCTGGAGAAAACAAATAGACAAAACGGCGGACAAACAAGCGCTTTAAAGGACTGATGCGCACAAAGCATCGGTTGATTCTTTGAGTAGCTGCTCGTGAATATACTATATTATGTGTGGGGGGTTTTTTCCCCCTCCACATCATGCATTTGGGACATGCTCACCAGAGACGGTTCTCGATGTGCATCTGCGGAGATGCATATATTCACTGACTGCGTTGTGGTTCTGAAGGCTAAATCCTGCCATCTCCACACATAGTGGAGATTTCCATAATGAGCATGGGTGCTCTTTTCCCCCAGTGAAACACTGTGGTGAAGGGGTGTGATGTGTTTCATGGCTTTACTAGGTCAGCTGAAAGATGCAGATCAATTAAGTGGCTGCAAAAGCAACTGTTTCCCTCTGCGACATCAAAGAATGGGACTTTTGTAACCAGAACCAGTAACCAGAACTTACTGTAATCTGTATAAATACTGAATTGTCTGAATCGGAGGTTTGATTAAGACACCTGAACGTTTCCCCTCCCATTATTCATCGTTAACGGTTCTTTTTTTTTTTACCTCCAGTGGAGTGAGTGGTCTCTCTTGTGCATTCCTCTTTGCCTCCCCTTGAGTAGAGTGGTTATCCAGCTGGTTAATCTTATAGCTCAGTAGCTTGGCCAGGTCACCCATCTGATCAAAGAGAGAATAGTACAATAAATAATACTGTTAAATACTTGAAAAAGAAGCATTTAGATGTTAGTTCTGTACACTAAGGTGCTAAAGAGTATAAAACAACAAGTCCACCCGGTAGTTACTCATCAATGCAAACTGAAACGAAATAGATGCTGAAAAAAATACCTTGTTTGAGGTTGCAGCATGTTCATCTGTGTCTCTTTTATACCACGCAGGGTGATAGAAGCTTCGGAATATCCAGGGATTACGTTTTTCTGCCAGATACCTGGAAAAAAAAAGTTAGATGTTTTCATGCGAGCACATGTACCACATTAATGTGCACGTTTATTTTATTCTTTTTCTGTTTTTATCCCAGTTGTATGAGATCACTAAAGTCTTTGGAATTTTCTTCCTGCCTGAGGGTACAGACGACACACTTGCAGAATTAAACGGCAAAAGTTGGTAGACATGATGAAACCAGTACCTCAGAGCTTCGTCTCTGTCGCTCGCCTCCTCCGGAGATTCCTCCGAATCGGCCCTCTGTTCTTCCTCCTCTGATGATCCTCCAGCCCGCTTTTGAAGTTTCTTTTTGTGGTGGTAACGGTGTGTCGGCTTCCATATGCGCTTTTCGATGTCTCCCTCTCCCTTTTCGTGTCTTTTGTCGAAACCCCAGTACTCCTGGCTCCGATCCCCTTCCGGTTCCTCTCTCTCTTCCTCGGCAAGCTCCTCGTCACGCTTGTGTCTCCTCTGGTGGTGCCTGCCAGCCCGCCAGTCTCTCTTATCTCTGCCGGTGTCAAAATCCCAGTATTCCTGGCTGCGTTCTTCGTAGGGGTCCTCTCTGACTTCTTCTGACAGCTCTTCATCACGCTTGTGTCTCCTCTGGTGGTACCTGCCAGCTCTCCAGTCTCTCTTCTCCCTTCCAGTGTCAAAATCCCAATACTCTTGGCTGCGTTCTTCATCGGGGTCCTCTCTGACTTCTTCTGACAGCTCTTCATCACGCTTGTGTCTCCTCTGGTGGTGCCTGCCGGCTCTCCAGTCCCTCTTCTCCTTTCCAGTGTCAAAATCCCAGTACTCCTGGCTGCGTTCTTCTTCAGGGTCGTCCCTGGCTTCTTCTGAGAGCTCCTCGTCCCGTTTGTGTCTCCTCTGGTGGTACCGTCCAGCCCTCCAGTCCCTCTTGTCAAGACCCCAAGATTCCTGGCTGCGTTCTTCTTCAGGGTCGTCCCTGGCCTCCTCTGACAGCTCCTCGTCCCGTTTGTGTCTCCTCTGGTGGTACCGTCCCGCTCTCCAGTCCCTCTTGTCAAGACCCCAAGATTCCTGGCTGCGGTCTTCGTATTCCTCGCCCTCTGATGGTTCATCGCTGCGTTTGTGGAGAGCTTTCTTGTGATGATAGCGATGCGTTGGCTTCCATATGCGCTTGTACCTCTCGCCGTCACTTTTTTTGTCTACATCCCAGGACTCTTGGCTCCGTTCTTCCTCTGGCTCCTCCCCCAGAGATTCCTCGTCTCGTTTGTGCTTCCTTTGGTGGTATCGTCCAGGCCTCCAGCTCCTCTTCTCCCTTTCTTCACTATCTTCTTCTACTTCTCCTTCTTCTTCTGGGGATCTCTTTTCCTCAAGTCCCCAACTCTCCTGACTCCGCTGGTTGTCCTCTTCCTCCTCTCCTCGTTTGTGCTTCCTCTGGTGATATCTGCCCGGCCTCCAACTGCTCCTCTTCTCCCGCTCTGTTTCCACTTCACTCTCATGCCTCTTGTCTTTCTCGTCGCCCAGACTCCAGGACTCCTGGCTGCGCTCATCCTCTGGGATTTCCCTTTTTTCTTCCACAGATTTCAGGAGTGCCTCAATGTCTTTCACATCGGCGACCTTTGCCTCTGGCTTCTCAACGTGACCTTTAGCCACCTCTTCATTAGCTACTATTCCCGCCTCGTTCTTCTTGTCCAATGGGGCATGTTTAACCCCTGTGAAAGAGCAAAAAGAATATCAAAAGATTCACTTGGAGGGGTCCTTTAGGGCAGATGTGCTGGGTTTGTCATGCGATGGCAGCCTTTACATCAAAATGACATTTGCCTGAAGAGGTCCTGCCACATCTACTCTGTTTCATATGTTGGAGCACCAGCAAAATCCAGACGATATCATTATGAACGTGCGATTGTGCATTTGTGGAGAAGAACACTCCTAATGTCTGCATGATCTGAAGGCTGCATCATGAAGCTACAGCCTGACTTGTTTGTCTCCCATCTTCATACTATTTCAATAAAAGATAGTCACTTTATGAAAAATGCGTAAGTTTCTTGCTGCTACAAACCTGCTTGGATGATGTCTTTGCATTCCTGGTCCAGCTGAGAATCTGGCTTGGAGAGAGCTTTGGACAGAACTTCAACCAAACATCGAGTCACCTGCAACATGCAACTTAACTTAATCTGCAGCTCTCCCTTATTTGATCACAAAGAAATCAAATTGCACGAGGAAAAAAACAACAAAAGCTTACCACGTCTTCTCTCTGCCCTTCTTTGAAAACTGGAAGCGCTAGATTCTCTGCAGGAGAGATGGAAACTGGTTAAAACGTGCAGCTTGGACACGGAACGGCTTGAACACAGTGCGAGGACGCGTCTCTGTCCATGGTGCTGAACTCATCACTAACTTCTAACCGAGGCGGAGGAAAGACACGAAACACCACCAACCTGTCAGGAGAGCCGCGACGACTACAACCACCAGGACTCGTCTCATCTTGGCTGAAAGCGGAATATCCAGGAGGTTGGAGAAAGAAATAAGCTGCGTGAGCGCAGCGTCCGTCCCTCTCCGCGGCTGCAGGAGAGCTGCTGCTGTTGCTGCTGCTGCTGCTGCTGCTGACTGTGCGCTGGAGCCGAGGAGCGCCTCAAATACTGAGAGGAGTGAGCTGCAGGAGCGTGGGAGGAAGCCTTAAGGCTCCATCAGTGTCATGACTCATTAGACCTGCCGAGAAAGTCACTTCGGCCAATTTTGATGCACGACATTTGGGGAGTGTAATAACACGTTAGTGCCACGGTGCATTCAGGTGACGGTTTAACGGGGTTTACGCGAGGTTACGATGAACGAGCTGGTGTGCGTCGTGTTGTTGTCGTGCCTTCTCTGCAACAGCACCTGTGATGCACACAACTTTGTTATATTGACACAGTATTTGTGCTGCTTCTGCAGTTTTTTTTTTTTTTAATTAATATAATTTGATTTATTCAAGGTTGCAAAACATTTTCTTGCATCACTGGTGTGGAGATGTGAAGTTTTTCTATGAGGAGGAAGTTATAATTTTTTTTCTTCTAGAACAGATTTAGTCTGGAGTTATGTAATTTCTCCTCAGTCTTAGCTGCAGTGTTGCGCCACCTCTGATATTTGCTTAAAGGGGTCTATGTAGGCTGCTATAGAAAGAAGTCAAAATTCATCCCAAATAAGGCTCTTCAATAATTCATTAAGATTTCATCGAATATAATCCACTTTTACACATTCAAACTGACAAGGCTTCAGCATTGTGAGGAAAAATATTTAACGGAGACCTGATCAATAATTATAGTGCTTCATACCCAAGAGACAAGGATACACAATCTAACAAGTATCCATGCTTCATCCAACTTATCAGGGAGCTGGAGCAGATAAGTCTGTCTAATTTAAAAAAAAAAAAAAAAAAGCTCCATAATATTTAAAGTGTGAAACAGGTAAAAAAAGGTTTAAAAAAAAAAAAAGTGTATGGCAGGGATTGTATGGTGTATGTAATACCTTAAAGCCTTATCCTCTCTGATACCTGCATTTTATAGTGATACTGCAGCTGAATGTTTGAGGAGAAGGGGCGGGTGGGGGGGGGGGGGGGGTGGGGTATGTGCAGAGTTGAAATGTACAGGGCTGGTTTCACATTTATTTGCTGAACTTATAGCCTGCAATTATGATAGCTTGTTCAATTATGACTCGTCTGCAGCATATACATCATGATCAGACTCTGCAGCTAAAATGTCAGCATGTGCAATCAGATGTCCTTTCAAATATTTTATTAATTATGTGCATTTTTATATGCTGTGCTGATATTTATCAGATGAGGATCTATGATACAGATGCAGCTGCTGAAAAACATTGACCTTTCCCATACTGTGTTGACATGCATATGCGTGGGTGTATAAGTGAAGACGGCAAGTCAATCTTAAATTCTAACTTTTTCTTCTTTCGGTCCTCAACTTTCTATGGCGCTGTGCTGTGCATGAACAGGACCATAATCTGTGACTGCTGCAGTCTTCATAACAAACTGTGGATGTGTATGAGATGAGCTGACATGTTGAACGTGGCTCAACATGGCTCAGGACATTTAAACTGACAACTGCTGGCATCTTCTCTTCGCACATTTGTTTTTCTTCATCCTTATTTGGACTATTGTTACTCTTCAGTACATATATTAACTTCTCCCAGACACAGGGGAAGTCAAATAGTGAGCACAGACATTTAAGCATGTTGGTTAACTAAGATTTCTAGTGGCTTAGGTTGACATATGTGAGTCCATAAATGGGTGATGATGATAATTTTCACAGTTGGTGTTTACACAACAAGCCCTGACCTTTCTGCGTGACAAAATGCATTCAAATCCAATCATGTCTTGGAAACCATAAGCCCAGAATCTGCAACAGCTGCAAGCAAAATGGAAATATCGTGCGCCACAAATCTGCTCTGTTGCCTGTGCTTCTCATGCTCACATGACTGGTCACTCACATGTGTCTCTGTCGCTGCAGCCAGCCACGATTAGGGTCATTGGAGTAATCACCGGCCAGGGCAAGAAAGTGTAACGTAGAAATTGTACATCAGAGCAATATGTGCTGATCCAGATGCAGTCAGTCAATGCTTTTGTGTGAGTTACTGGAGGACTGTTTTCAATTTCACATGAGGGAGTGGGGTGGGGGGGGAGAGAGGCTGTGCAGTTTCCTCTGCTGTCTCTGGGGGGGAAGTCATGTCTGAGACTCAGTATTCCACTGTGAGCCATCCAGCCACTGGATATCAGAGGCACTGAACCACTAAATTATAGAAGTCCCCTGCTCTGAACAATGTGTGTTTGTCTGTGTGTGCGTGCGTGAGTCTGTGCATTCACATGTGACTCTGTGTATGTGGTTTGCTGGCTTTTCTGCTTTTGCTCCGGGCCTGATTAATATTTTAGCGAGTCATGAAGATATAGGAGCTCAGTGGCAGCGAAGAGGAGATTTGAAAGGCGTAGCTCGAGTGTGTTGAGACAGTCTCTCAGAGCACGACTCAGGATGCTCAGTCTGCGGCAGCACCATCCCTTTCATCGCCAGCTATTTACATGCATGAACAAAAGGAAAAAGTGGCTCGTCCACTGGAAGCAGTGCAACGTGCCCCATTAAAGCCTCCACTGCTCTTTGATCGTCGGTGGGGCCACGCTTTATGTTTGGCTCCAAACTGACCGAGACACTTTGATCTTCGTCCAGGAACAATACAGGAGTCTGTCTGCGGTCATCTGTGATCAAATGCTATCTGTTTGCGTGCTGTGCTTTTATTGTTTGACATTTTAATCAAGAGGAAGTCAGGTTTTTTCAGGAGCCCTTTGGTCTTTCAGCCCAATTTGAAATATGATCAAAAGCAAAAGTTTGCAAATTTCACCTAAAGTGTGATGTAATCCTAATGACAGGTGAAAATGTTTTATAAATGTAATGCAGCAAGCAATAGCACTCTATCTAATGTATTCCCAACATATCTTTGGAAATCTTTTAAATGAGGACTTCTAAACAACTAATTCTGGGATATAATCAACCTCGTGAGACCAGACGATGGTATTTCTGCTGCGAAAATTCATTGTTTGAGATACAGCAAAATGTTTAGTGGCGTAGCATTTCACCCAGTGGAGAGTGGGGACCTTTATCGGCTACCTTCACCCAGCTCATGAACGCACAAGCAATCATCTTCTTTTTTTTTTTTTAATCAGTGAGAAAGGAATGTAAAATAGGCGTCACATTTTCCGAGCAGATTTAGGATCACATGTTTAACTGTGGAATGAAGATAGAAACCATACTATAAACAAGTATGAAGGACTTATATTTGGCTGTTTCAATGTAAGAAATGAATCCAAAGTCTACACAGTTGCTGTAGCAGTATTGAATCTTTTGGTCCACGTAATCACAATCGGAGCAACTGTAGGCTCGATTAAAAAAACAAACTGTTGCTTTCAGTGAATGGACAGACCTGAAGTGTAGTAAACATCTGATAAATCTCCAGAGGAAACCTGAGGCTGAAGCTTCAGACGAATTGGAGGTTATCATTTGCGATTTTTGCATATCTCAGTTAAAATGGAGTGCCATAAATTTCAGTTCCACATTTTAATCTCTCAGTCAAAGAAAAAAACATGTCTAGCTGAAGAGTTCTGATCATAAAGATGGACACATCTTAAAGTCTTCACCATATCATTTGCAAGTGTGTTGCATATTCCCAAACAAAGCTGATAATCAACCCAGAGATTGTGTACCGTCTGTAGCTGTGTGTAGCCCTCTAAGCCACGATGTTACTCTATTCTGCTCATTTTGAATATTCAACAAACTCTGTAAAATACTCCAGCAGGATAGCAAGCTAAGTAGAACCAAACAGCGTTGCAGGAGAGTCAGCAAAGACGGGAAATGAAGCTTTAAATGACCCATACAGGTGTCATTACAAAGCGGCTCGGGGTTCTTACAAGAAATCATCAAACAGGGTGATTGAGAGATTTAATGATGTGTATCCCACATGTGACTGTTATCAGCAGCACTGTAGTAGAAGCAGCATCGGTGCTTCTTCAATACAATTCTGTATAGGACCCAGAAGGAGTGTAGAATGATGAGCTGCTCTATAAAGAGAATTCAGCTCACATTCATTGTGGTATACAGGATTTGAATCAATTCTTTTTTTCCCCAATAGTGAACACAAACATCTAATTATTGAAAACTCTTATTGATTTCTCCACTTATTGTCACTTCCTCTGTTGTAATATTGCACACAATCCAGGTTTTGTAATCAGCTTTAGCACACTGACCTCGAAGCGAAGCCCGGAATCTGAGTAGAGACATTAATGCCACTGCCCATAGTTTTCTCTTATTATTATTAATGCAGATTGTCTCATTTCGGTGATCTGAGTAAAGATGAAGATTCTAATGAGGTCTTTTAGGAGAAAAGTACGAGACAACTTGGTAGGAATAAATTTGAATAAATCATGAATGGGGCCAACCAGGCCAGTCTTTATGAAAAATGGAAATTGGGAAAAAGTATTGTTTTCAGAGGAATAAAAGTTACTGCACCAGTGAGAGTAGTTGGTGAAGTGATTGTGTGATACTCACTGCATTGTTGGTGACTCCAAGTGTTCTTGAGGGAACAGTTTACTGGGTATTCGTTGGTCTTTTCATTAAGCTTGTGATTATTCTGCAGTAAATTTTTCTGCTTTATTAGCTGTCAGAGGACAGACTGTACATGGTGACATCATAGTTGGCTATATAACCCAGTTTCCCGACTTCTGTGACTGCATCATATTCAGAATAACACCAATTGGTAACAATATCATCATGTGTGCAGGCAGTGTGACATGAGCCGCGGAGGGTGTCAGAGTGATACGTCCAGCTCACTTTTAATGACCTTAGCTCTCGACTGAGATGTGGTAATGAAAGCGATGAGGTGAAGGGATGATGCGACTTCAACGCTGCGCTGAGCACAGTTGGTAAAATGCGTCAGAAAGACTTTCCTAAACTGAATAGTTTAACTGTAAGTGGAACATGTGTCATTCTCCATCAAGGTTCATGCAAAGTCGATGTAAATAGTAGAGAATGATATGTCTCCCATTGTGCAACATAGATTTGTTTATGTTGAGTTATGTTATTTATTTCAGTTTAAATTACAATTATTTACACAAAGTGATGATCTCAGTGTACTGTTATAGAAAGTGAAGGGTAGACTCAAAGGCCGGACACGGCAGGTAGTGAGAAAAATACTCTTTTTGGAGAACGTTGCAGCAGAGCCGTGGTCGTGCAGGTAAAGGTCAAAAACATTAGACCTGGACCACAGGACGGTAGCTGGAAGGACTGGTGAAACAACACAGATGAACTGGCAATCACAGACAGACAATCACACACTCAGGCACAGGTGAAACACATCAGGACAGGAAGCAGCAATCAGACATGAGCTGAGGAAGCCAAGTAGCCTGAAACCAGAGACAGTGTGAGACGTTAAAATCAAACAAGGCGGAAAAAGTGCACTTTTTTTGCACAGTTTATGTTTGTTGACCAGAAAAGGTGTTTTGGACAGAAGAATACAGATTCGTGTATATTTTAGTCTATTTCCTTTTCAATTGTTTTATTACATTGTTCTATTTGTTTTGTTTCAACAGTAAAAATACAATAAAAAGCCAAACAGACTCAGGAAAATAGAAGTCAGAAAAGCATCATATCAGTCCAAATAGTCTTTTTTTTGTTTTGTTTTGTTTTTTTATTTCCTCTTCTGTCGTTGTGTCTGTTCAAAATAAATCTAGTGTTAGATGTGCTGTGGAACAACAAAGAAACAATTTCCTTTATCATGATGTATGGCCCTCTATTAAAAAGTCATGACTGAGCAAGTGATCAAAGTTAAAGTTTCAGCAATAACATCATTAGTTATTTAAGACACGAGCGCTCGTCTCTGAATTAAAACAAAGCAACGATCTTCATTCAGATGTTACCAAACTGAAAAATGCACATTACGACACCTTTCTGAAGTGAGTCATGGACAAAAACACACAAACACTGATGTCAAAATAAACAGCTCATCAATTTTGTAGATTTCAGTGTGTCATCAGTCTGTCCTCTCATAAAAACAAGCCCATATGTGTTCTCTCCATGGCGATTAGACTGAGTTACAGACAAATACAAGTCCTCAGTGTATACACTTTGAATTTTCATTATAAACCTTTTAGCAGTGTGTTTTCCACCCCATGTGTCTGTTTCGACTTTGCCGCTGTGTAAACCTTTCTAAACCAGCTACATGTGAATGGTTTCCCCCCTGTGCCTCCTCAGACTTCCGTGTTTGTAAATCTCCAAAGCTGAACTGTTTTTCTCTGTCGTGTATCTGCAGGTCTTGGAGATGTATATACTTTTCTCCAAACTCCAAAGCATTACACTGGAGGCTACTGGCAGAGGGCAGATCCATTCTCACCAACATACAAAAGTGGCAACCTTCGAAATTGTAACTTCACCAGGTTTGTGGCTTATGGTGGTTTTCTTTGATATGGACGAATGTAATTCTGACAACCTCAGAACATTCATAGTTTTTCACGTTCTTGATTATTACACGTAAAATAAGTCCAAACGGATGCCTGTTCATTAAAGGATCACAGCACAACAGACGATGAAGTTACATCCACTGCCCCTCATCATCCATTTCTCATCTCCCAAAACACAACAAAAGACTGGCCACTCCACAAGTGAGGATGTTTACCAACCTTTTGCACAGAACCTCTGCAGTCAATGAAACTTTAATGGTACTGCTGCATATGCTGTGCTCTCCTTAGGTTGCATATCGATTTTGACATCTTACTACAAACTATACCTCATACATAGCTTCAATTCCGAATTGCAATTAATTGATTGATAACGTTTGTGAAGCCAAGCTGATGAACAAACCTGAATGTGTTCTCGTTGCATTGCTGGATATGAGTAATTGATTATACATATTTTGCACATAAATTACATATACTTACACATGATAGATATTTCCAGCACGTACAGACTGCACCCTGTCCTCTCTGCTCACTGCAGTGGCTGCTCCAATTGTCTGACAATATGACTTCAATACGTCACATGAAAGCACTCGCCAGAGAGAAGAGTGTTTCATTTTCATGGTCTATTTGTTCTTCATAGGAACAGCAAACCGAAGCAGAAATTGCATTTAAAAAGATCCATTATACTGAGCAATAAATGAAAAATGCACATTATTACGGCTTCACTCTGACTTCACAGACAGGTCTGTGACTGTTTGAAATGGGTTGGTTGTTTTTTTTTACTTTTCAAAGAACTCCTTTAAATCTGAAATTAGCACAACTTTTCTGTGTTATTAATCTTCCTCTTGTAATTTGATGCTGACCCTGATTTGATCTGGGCTTTTTTTTTTTTTTTTTTTTCCCACCCTTTGCATATGTTTTTCTGAAGCTTTACCAATTTCATTGTTACCTCTGAACGTGTTCTAAACAAGTTACCTGTCCTCACCAGAGCGGCACCTTAAATAGGTTAAGGTGCCGCTACATTAGCCTTTTGATCGGGGTCTCTTCTTGTGGAATCTCTGTGCATATGATGTGTGGGTTTTCTTCAGGTCCATTGTGATGGAGTGGCGACTTGTCCAGGAAGTAAATATCACACGAATTCAGCTGGGATCGGCTTCAAAACCTGAAATCCCAGGGTCAAGTGGATGGAGAAGATAGATGGATGGCCAATTAGGAATGCAAGTATGAATTAGGTTCTTGAAATTCACTCGTGAAATATCTCCTGGAGCAACTTTCTCAACAATTTTTTTTCTTACGCAGTCACATTTTTTAATGAAAGATGCAAGAAAGCTGTAATTAACTGGTTTGCCACTCTTTCTTATGTGCGCAATATCTTAACAAGTCTCTTATATTTCATTGTCCCGAGATATTAAAGATGAAAGACCTTGCCCCAGAGCATCTTCACTGCTGTGACCTTTTATTGCCTTTTATTGGTTAAATTGACACTGATGTTAAACAATCTTCACAGGGCCGATAAGCATCAGGTGGTCTGAAGACAGCAGTGAGACAGAAATGTAATTATTTTGTCCAAATTCTCCCTGAGGTTCAAAGGTTTAAAAGGTTGTCAATAATTGAAAAGCTTAAGCAACTTATACTGACCTCAGACGGAGCCTCAAGGGTGACTTCCCGGTGACATTCAATGAAGCCTTTTGGTTTGAAGCTCGACCTCTGTCGGAGCTCCAAATTGCAGATTGCATTAGACCAATAGTAGGTCATAATGATGTATGCTTCAAGACCCAGTCAATGGGAAATCCCCAACATTACCCACATCGTGTTAATTGCAGTCTGTCCACTGAGTCTGGATCACCTCCGAATGGACATCTGTCACACTTGTTCTGCTTATAAGGCAGCAAACATGCATGTTAGGCAGTGTCATCAGTGTATCCTGAACATTTGCCAATACATTTGCGCAACAAGCATGGGTCTGGTATCTTCCATAATTGTAGCAGAAGTTTCATTCTTTATGGAAACATGCAAACTTTTGAAAATGCAAAAATTTATCAAGTTTGAATTGGGAATGATGGATTTTGCCATTTGGGACACTTTCTTTATGGTAAACTGGGATTCCCAACCAGGGGGCTGACCCTCCTGGGGGGCACCCAAGATTCACAGGGGGTAGTAAAGCACTCTCTATTTTAAGGAGTTTACTATTTTTCATCTCTTAAAAATACACGAGTCAGCATTTACCTCATTTATTACATAAAAAGTCTATTATTTATTTTAAAACATTCAAAAAATGTATTTGAAAGTTTTTAAATATCTCAAGGACATGAGTGTTGTGGAAATTCTGTTAAATCATGTGATGCTCCTCTGTGTTGATGAGCGAGTTCAGAAGGATGAATCAATGAAAACCCTTCATTCGATGCAAAGAGATCAGATCTCATAACACACCGACACAGCCCGAAGGCACAGACCGACTGAACATCCCGGACTCTCCCAAGGTGAAAAGAACAGCTCCCATAAAACCCCAGACAATACACTCATCTGTTTATGAGAGCCAAGGCCTGAGAAGAGGGCAAAACAAGGCTGTATATCCTTGAAGACAGCTACAACAGAATCGATAGAGAGGACGGATAGCATATGTACCGTAGGTCAAGTACCTACAATGTTGAACTCGAACATTGTGTCTGCAGTAAAGACGAAGGTAACCTCGCAAAGTAACCTACAGTGGAAGAAATGGCCAAGAGTCAGGCTGAAGAGGAAGATGAATCCTTCAGAGAGAGTTGGATAGAATCTGGCTTCAGAGAATCAATGGACAAAACTGTAGTTGAATGCATCTTTTGTGGTTAAAAACTGAATGAAAATTTAAGGCTATGCAAGCTGAAGCGGCGTGTGAGAAGTGTATCCTCAATGGTTGTGGTCTGGTGGTTTCAGGTTTGTGGCATTGTCATGTGTATTGCTTTCACACATTGAGGTTTTAAGTTATAGCCGACTGTGTGCCGTAGTAACTCCCCTTTCAATTAGGTGCTTTTCCTGAATCCCTCTTGTCCTCCTATTTTGCTCCCTCACCCTTCATTGCGCCAGTTGCACCTCCTTAACTCCCCACTTCCCATGTGTGCGTTTGTGCTCGCCTCAATTTTGCCAGTTGTAAGTTAGTCCCACTATGTTGTGATTTCGATTTCACCTCTGAGTCACACATTTTGGCCCTCACTCTGTGCCGTTTCAGAAAATTGATTACAAAATGTTACCTAGTTTGGAAAATAAGTCTCCGTGTAACATGTGTTCAGTTAATATGCATGCAAATGAAATCAGTAACTTAAAGCCTGCTTCTATGTGTGCGTGTGCGTGTGTGTGTGTGTGTGTGTGTGTGTGTGTGTGTGTGTGTGTGTGTGTGTGTGTGTGTGTGTGTGTGTGTGTGTGTGTGTGTGTGTGTGTGTGTGTGTGTGTGTGTGTGTGTGTGTGTGTGTGTGTGTGTGTGTGTGTGTGTTGCCTTTATCTTTGAATTTATCTTTGTTTTCACTGACAAGGTCTTTTCCGATTGTTCAGGTGGGCGTGTTCCAATCTGTTTCATAAATTACAAGATATCCTTGAATGCCTTGCCAATGTCCTCATTGTTCATCCATTAGTATGGCATTAAAATTGAAATGTTAACCCTTGTTTTGTTTTGAGTGAGACACTCTTATTAAAGCTCTTTGGTTGTTTTTCAAGATGATTATCAACCATTGGGGCATTCATTTGCAGCCGGCCAGGAAGATGCAAATGTCTCTCTGCTCACAATCGCTCCAAAAGAGGACCACAAAACGTTATTGCATGGTATTAAAATATCATGAGGTCTATGATAAGATAACAGAAGTGAGTTTCCATCTTTGGCAGGAGTTTACACATCATAAAAATATGTTTTCAGAAAGTTCTTATGTAACAGGAACTATCTGACCAACAAAAACAAGGAAGGCCACAGTGTCTGCTGTAGTCAGAGTGATGTATGTTGAGCTTCCAGGTGGATGTGTGCTCCCGATGTGTTCCCTCTGTACGGAGACTGTCGCATCAACAAATACTTCATGCGCTGCGAAGTCTGCTGACTGAATGTTCTCTGCTACTTTCAACCCCTGCGTCTGCATCGCCGCAACGCACCTTCTCCTGCCTGCATGTGTCACGATTAGTCCACGCCATTGGACATTGCGCGAAAACAAATGTGATCGCAAATCTTCGTCACGCCGCTGCTTACCGAGGTGTGACTGTAAAGAGGCTGCATCACTCTTTAAATGTTGTAACATCGCTCAGCGTGGGATGATGCAGTGATCCTGTTGATGTGTAGTGTACTGGAATAGACACAGATAGAACACTACACTGGTGTGAGTGGAAAAGCACAAACAGAACAAGAGGGCGGGACGAGAGACATAAAGTAAGTGCTTATTCATTTAATTTAACGTATTCTTAATTCTGAGCCCGTCCGAAAGCAGCTAGAATTCAGCAACATCAACTACTTCCTCAAAATGTGTCCCAAAAGAAGCTATTTGAAGCGTACATATTGCATGAGCTCAAAAGCATGTAGTGAGTGAACAAGAGGAAACAGCCACTATTCCCTAACTGACCCTGGAAACTAACAGACCATGCATGGAGACCAGCCAATGCTCCTACAAGAGGCCACTTGTTTTCCGAAAACACTTTGCAAACAGGAACAACGTGGGGGTTTGCACTTGTCTTTTCCTTCATTTGCATTATGTTCTCCCCTCTCTTTGTGTTCTGTGTTTTTCTTTCCCTATTGACCCCTTGTGTCTGTGAAGTAGACTGAATGTGGCCAACTTGGCTCTTGCTGTGATCCACTGCTTGAATCACTATCAGCACTGATTTCCGTCTTCATATGCTGCAGTAATTAACCAGTCCTCACACTCCATCTATCGTTTTTATGTTCTTTGTATTTTTTTTTTTTTTTTTTTTTTTTGCATTTTGTAATAAAACGTTTGTCTCCTTGGACATATTCACCTGTCGAGTTTTTTTTGTTTGTTTGTTTGTTTGTTTTGCACTGCTCAACACAAACTGCTTTTGGAGTCACTTAAGCATAACATAAGCAAGTTTTAGGTTTTTTTTCCATGAAATGAGGAAGAAATAATCCCCAAACAAATGATTTTCTCCATAAACACTCCCAAGCAATCAAATAAGGGACTACTATTGTGTATTTATGAACACATAAAAGTTAAATAAGAACGTCCTTTCCCCTTACAAAATCTCTAAACAGCCTCGCTCTCAACTTAGAACATAAAAAATTAACCTGCCTGGTAATAACAGAAAAGTGGCAGTGCATATAGAAATGTTGCAGAGAGTTAGCAATCTGCTCCATTGGAGCAGGAGGCATTAAAAGTGTGGCGTCCCACAAACAGTGCTATTTAGAATATAAACGACTCTCTAAGTGCCCAGCACTTTGCAAACGAACCAGTACATGTTAACAAACCGCAGACTTGTCATGCGCGTGAAGTTGACATTTGTTCCCGTTTCCTCCGTGGAAGTTGCGTGGTTTGTCAGTTTGACCTGGTTCTCGGCCGGCGACATTGTTTCTGCCTGTGTCACTGATTCAGCTCGGCTTTGATAGAAGAGACACAGCCGTGGATTGCACTGACATGAGACAGGAAAAGCAAGTGAGTCTGGGTTACATTGACCCGGTAATAAACACCGCTCACATGTACCCTCACAAATGTGACAAGGGGAAGCTGTACATTGGTACATCAGTCCCTGTTGCTGCCCAGGTAATCATTTGGATCTTCTCTTCTTTTTTTTTTTAATATAAACTGGAGACTTGACAGTGTTTTCATCTGATAATTTTACCAAGATATGCTGCTGCACCTGCCACAACACATTTATCAGCCCTCACATTCACTATCTCCTCTGAATAAGGAGGGAGGGTTTTCTCTTTGAAGGCTTAAATCTCCTTATCTTATATCTTCCCATTATTCTCCTGTCAACTGATTGTTAAAGTCGGGAGGACGTGCTGCGTGCAAACTGAAGACGTGCCTCAGTCTCTGGCAGCATTACATGTAAGTACAGTACAACAAAGTTAAAATAAAACAAAACAAGCAATCAGAGAATTCTGACGTCCGCCGAAAATTACATCTATCAGTGGTGAGAATTCGGTGAAAATCTGTCATGTAGTTTTGACTTACACGCCTATGAAATGAAATCCATATCCAGAATCTGGCTCCAGATCACCTCCAAAGTTTAATGGAGTCTTTTATGGCCTAATATCGATCAGTGGTGAGAATTTCGCCAAAATCCGTGCAGCGGATTTGACGTAATCTTGCTAACAGACATACAGACAGACGAACAAATATACGCCGATGATTTTATTACGTTTTTGACCGACGCAACAAGAGCAATCACGGATTTCTGACCTCCGCCAAGGGTAGACCTGGACACAGCTGATCTAGGGTCCAGAATTTGATCCAGATCAACACCGGGAAATTATGAGTTCATCCTTTTATGAAAATGCACCTTGTGTGCAAATTTTCATGAAGATCCGCTCATGAGTTTTCGAGATATCTTATTAACAGACTGACAAATAAACACAGGTGATTTTATAACGTCCTTGGTGGAGGGAATAAATATAAAAAGAAGTCCGGTCTTCACTATAGAGGGCAATGAATATTATGCAACTATTTCATTTAAAGGTAACAAACTCTCAGTGTTCTGCATATCTTATCAGTCGTATCTTATCAGTGAACTGTGTATCTGCTCAGTGAGGAATTCACGCTCATGCAAAGGGGAGTCTAAACAAACCTGTGTTTACTCAGTCCTGAGTCCACTCAAAATGTTTACGAGTGTGCGCTGCAAATTCCGGGCGAGGAAGCCACCTTCTTCAGAACGCACCTTTATGACTCACTTGATCATGTTTAATGATTAAAAGTCCGACCATTTTAAAGTGGCCCACCTCCGTTTAGGATTCTCATTCCTCATTCTTCCGCTGTGTTTGTCTGCAGCCATTTCAAGATTTCCCTGCTTCTCTGGTTGGAACAGATCACTGCTTCAGTGGAATCTGCAATGGCTTCAGAACACAATCTTGCATTTGACGTGAGTATGTTTTTCAATTTGACACATAACAGAATTGCAATTTGCAAATATCAAGCACAATGACAGAGATGCCTGCTTTCCTCTGTGTCTGCTAATCTGAAAGTAGGTGTTTGAATGATCCCAGTATGATTAACAGAAAAGGGTTTTCGTATTCTGACAAGTGGGATTTAATCACCTCTTTGTTCAGGAACAAGAAGCCTTTTTTTTTTTTTACTGGCATTTCCAACGACGTATTTCCATTTGTTGTATTTCTTTTGGATCTGCATGTTTTATTTCAACCGCAGGTGCACGAGGAAGACAGAGATTTCAACGGCCATTTTAAAGCAAAGGATGCGAAAACTTGTGAAGGCGAAAGCGTCGCAGAACCAGACCTCAATAAACCAACATATTGTGTAACAGATGTCCCTCCCTGGTACCTTTGTATTTTCCTGGCCATTCAGGTGGGTGTCATCAGATCTGTGTCATGAGACACAAAATGTTTTCGAAAGCCTCGACAACATCCTCATTGGTTTAGTGGCTGCACATCGATGCAGTGAAAGTGACACTATAGAGCTTCATTGAAATCAGTGAATGTTGTCACAACGCTGCACTATGCTATAAGTTAGTAACTCTTAATGTACTCCATTGCTGTCTTACAGCAACTTTAGGGAGAAAAAAACACAGTTGACCCTAATTCAACTAAACAATGAACGTAAAGCAATAGATGTTGCTAAAATTGCTCATTTCCAAGTTTATCTTTCTTGTCTTAACGGGGGATAATCTTAGGCAGTTAGGACTAACTATGAATGTCTATGGACGAAGTAGATGTCGGGCTTAGTGTCCTTCCTGTGCGGAGTTTGCATGTTCTCCTTGTGCATGCATGGATTTTCCCAGGGTACCCCCAGTTTCTTCCCACAATCCATGTGTTTGAGGTTAATAGTTTTACTAACGTGCCCTCAGATGTGTCTTTGTCTGTGTCTTTATGTAACCTGCTTTTGCCCATTATCGATCAGCTCAAGCACCCTGCAACTGAGTTTGAAAATTTAGGTAAAGATAAAGACTTTAATATTTGTGGAACCTGAGGTAGTTTATACCTTGCAGCTTTACGGGGAGTTGTGCCATGTAAATTTCATTGAAAATTGTTCACTTGAAAGCAAATTCAGCCATAAAAACTGGATTTCATGACTGTCAGTGGCTGTGGAACAAACTGTTAAGTGCACAATATTATCTGGTTGGGGGGGGGGGGTGAATAATTGGCAACCGTACTAATGACTCCAATATAAATAGACACTGCCAACTTTAGAGACATACACAAAAGTAATTATTAGTCTCTGAGGAAATACAAACAGTTAACACCCTTGTATGTCAATTCAACTTTAATTTATGGCGATATGGATATTTTCTACACATATACATATATTCAAGGCCAGGACAGGGTATAAATATCAGATTTGTGTGAACATTTTTTATTTATTTTTTGTTCAAAACATTCAAATCCATCTTTGATCTCCTCACCGCTTCTCATCCGTGCAGCATTACCTGACAGCTTTTGGGGGGAACATTTCCATCTCTTTCATTCTGTCCGAGAGTCTGTGCCTGCAACACGACAATCTGACCCAGAGTTACCTCATTAACAACCTTTTCTTCGTGTCCGGCCTTTGCACCGTCCTGCAAGTCAGCTTTGGTGTCAGGTGAGAGCTGTGATAACGGGTCAATCCGATCAAACCCTTAAATATTTAAAATAGAAGGGTGTTTTCATGTTACATGTGCTAAATATCAGTAAATCTTGTTTTTTTTTAATTAAAAAGAACTCATGAGGGAAAAAAAAAAAAAAAGCAATAAGTGAAGTGAAAAGCGATTATTTATTTCATGAAGTGACACATTTTTACGACTCAGTTTGGGGATTGCAATTATCACAAGAAGAGCTCTGCTTTTCAATTATGCATCTTTACACATTGTGAACAAAAAAAGCTTTGGAAATCGTTAAAAACTGAGTTGCGTCTGTTTATGTCACATTTATAGGCTTCCCATTCTCCAGGGTGGTACGTTTGCCCTGGTGACTCCTGTCATCGCCTTGCTGTCCCTGCCAGAGTGGGAATGCCCGGCCTGGACACACAACGCCACGCTGGTCAATGCCTCCTCCCCTGAATTCATCGAAATGTGGCAGTCCCGCATGAGAACAGTGAGACCAACACAGAAAAAAAAAGTCGGCGTCCATTCCGATAAAAGCCAACAAAGGCTTAAAGCAGCTCCTCTCTGGGGCTCATGATTAGTGTATATGTGAGTGTGTGGGCTTTCTGATCTAGTCCCATTCACTCTCGCATTCATTCACTTTCCCAAAAGAGAGTGATTTGACATCCATGCAAATGTTGTGTGTTCCTGTCCACAGCTGCAGGGCTCGATCATGGTGGCTTCACTCTTTCAAATCCTGGTTGGTTTCTCAGGCCTCATCGGTTTCCTCCTGCGCTTCATTGGCCCTTTAACAATTGCCCCCACCGTCTCTCTTATAGGCCTGTCACTGTATGACTCTGCTGGCGACAAGGCCGGAAGCCACTGGGGTATCTCTGCCATGTGAGTAATCCCGCTGATGTGCTATTGATTTAACACTGACTTCTGAGCACAGGAGACCAATCGATTAAACTTTTTTTTAAATATATATTCATAGATTACATGACCAGTAAGTCTCACATATTAGCTCAGTCAGTAATTTGGATGTTGTTATGCTTTTCTCGTCGCACGCACAGGGCTGCAGCGCTGATCATCCTGTTCTCTCAGTACCTTTGCTCCATACCCATCCCTGTTCCAGCATACAGCAAAACTAAGAAACTGCACAGATCAAAGTTTTTTATCTTCCAAAACATGCCTGTAAGTCTTCTACATCGCATTAAATTCTGCTCTCACACCATGTTGTTTTAGATAAGTGGCTGTCAAATCTTTATTGTTCCTCAGACCTCCTGTGGGCGCGTCAAAACAAAGGCAATGGGCAGTTTGATAGTTGCGCTCTCCATTTAAGAATCTGTTGTATGATTTTATTCAACGGGCAAATATATAACCTCAGCTCAGGCAGGCCCACTCATGATTTCTGGTGCCCTTTAGTTTTAGCTGATAATGTCCCGTGTTGTTGTTGTTTATTGTCTATAGTTTAAATCCAGGTTTGATGGATGCAGTAAACGCTCATGCCGATATCGACTGATTATGTTGGCCAGGTCCTGCTGGGCATTGCAGTTTCATGGTTAGTCTGCTACCTCCTCACCATCTACAACGTTCTACCATCGGAGAGCAACCAGTATGGCTACCTGGCCCGCACCGATATGAAGGGAAATGTCCTGAGCGAGGCCCCCTGGTTTATGCTGCCTTATCCTGGTGAGTTGACAATGCAAATCAACGTGTTTGCGGACAGTGTAGTAATCTCCAGCTCCGCATACAGGACAGTGGGGGACGCCGAGCGTGAGCCTGGCCGGCGTGATTGGCATTGTGGCTGGACTAATATGCTCCATGGCAGAGTCTGTGGGTGACTATTACTCATGTGCCAGGCTGTCGGGAGCCTGTCCTCCCCCGAAGCACGCCATCAACCGGGGCATCGGCATGGAAGGGCTCGGCTCTCTGTTGGCAGGGGCCTTCGGCACAGGCAACGGCACCACTTCTTTCAGTGAGAATATTGCAGTACTGGGCATCACTAAAGTAAGACATGCATAATGATGGCGTTGCAAAGGCCAAATGAAAGGAAACAGAGAATTGATGTATAAGTATGCTTATTCGTGTGGCAGGTGGGCAGTCGAAGAGTGATTCTCATGAGTGGATTTTTCATGATTTTGATCGGGATGCTCGGCAAAATCGGAGCTATTTTCTCGACCATTCCCACCCCTGTGATCGGAGGACTGTTCCTGATCATGTTCGGAGTCATCAGTGCGGCGGGGATATCTACTCTGCGGGTAAACGGCGATATCTAGTACGCCCTATCACTATTTGTGAATGCTGTTTTCTTGAAAATCTTCGTGGCTTACAATTTTCATCTGGCAGTCCACAGACATGTATTCTTCTCGAAATATTTTTGTCTTCGGCTTCTCTCTGTTTTCTGCACTTGTAATTCCAAACTGGATCAGGAAGAACCCCGAACTCCTCAAAACAGGTATGGTCAATGGGCAACAGTGAAAACAGATTTAAATTTAGATTTATATTTTTTTTTGTCATCTTAAGCTTGCGTGTGTTTGTCTCCAGGTGTCAAAGAGCTTGATCAAGTTTTGGAAATATTATTCACCACCCATATGTTCATAGGAGGATGCTTTGGCTTCTTCCTGGACAACACAATTCCCGGTGAGATTAAGTTGTCGCAGATATAGTAAATTATTTCAGTTATTGACTTGTCATAACAAAATCTCAGAGGTACAATTATGAAGATCAGTCATTGCTGTTTTAATTTCCGCTCTCATTTGCTTTAAAGGGGATGTGAGTCTTTGTTTATACCATTGGTGATAGCTGTGTTTTTTATATTGTGACAGGCCAAGTGGCTTTTATTTCTCTTCCTTGGTTTGTATTCGGGATACTGCTACTTGGACAATAAAAAAAATATGATAAACATATAAGAGTCTATAAAGAAGACAAGAAAGGATGTAGTTTGCCAGATAGTAAAACATCTGATTCAATATGAAAATCTCTAGTAAGACAGATTATTATTACATAACACATTTACAATTGGTCATTACTGAACATTACTGGATGATCCATCCTAAGCTCCAATCTGGCCCGGCAAACCATCGAGCAAATTGCAAAAATTTCAAAGAAACAAACACATTTCTGGCAGAGTGGCAGACAAAACACAACAGCTAAGGTATCAGTGGTGCTGCCATAGAAGATAGCAAACTAACATGCATAATGCAAACAGACATTTTTTGGAATATTTCACTGTATTTTGCGCCATAAAATTTCATTAATATTTACATTTTCCATCGCAATTGTTTTTGTTTTTTTTAAATAGAAAATGTAGGCATTTTCATCAGGGTATACTCTGCCCCACAACAAAGAAAAACTTTAAAGTTTAAATTTAAAGTTTATTATGAAACTAATTTATCAACTTCAAGGTGAAATTGGGCTTTATATGGCCCCTAGAATTAAAATGGGTTTGACACCCCTGGATATTTTCATTGAGAAAACATTTCCTCTCTGGGTTTTTAATAGACTCAGAAGAGGCACGACAGCAGCAACACACCTCTACTCAGCACACTGTTTTATCGAGAGATCCACTCTGCTAACATCTCGTCTCTCATCATCCAGGGACCAAACGTGAACGTGGCCTCTTCAACCAGGAAGAAGATTTTGAAGACACGGGCAACATCTCAGTGAGAGAAAAGGTGTACGCTCTGCCGTTTGGCATATCTTCCTGTCTTCAGTCCCGGCCGTGGGCTCACTACATCCCATTCTGCCCATCTGAGGATCCCAGGTGTCCGGGAAGGGCTGAAAACAACAGCAACAACATATCACAGAAGCAAGGGAATGGACACAACATAGCTGTTGAAGTGGCTTTATAAGCTGTTTCTTTAAGGCGGTGAAGTAAACACAAGCTTATATTTCAGGTCACGTTGTTCGAATAAACCTCTGGGTCTGTTGTTTACACTAATATACTTTTGGTAGGTTTTTAAGTGAATCATTTATCATGCTAAGTATTCCAATTAGAATGATGAAAAAGTGAAATATAAATGATAAATATAAACTGACCTTTGAGTGTTTTTTTAAACATGCAAATCAGAGAGAAATAGAACTATCTGGAAGTGAGTTGTCGCTCTCACACACTGTCAACACAGTTTTAGAAGTGAACCGCTGAGTGATTATCAAAGTGTTCCGTTCTGCTATTACTCAAGACGGCTTCCAGTAACCCCGCAGCCCGTCACGCATGCAGACAGAAAAAGCAGAATGATGTGTTCCTCGTTCTCCTCTTTCAAAGGAAATTAAATTTAGTCTGTGGATAAATTTGTTATCCCGCCGCCCGATCTCTAGCGGTGATAGGGGGGGTGGGGGTAAAAAACCAACAGCAACAGCAACCCTCGAGCTGTTATCGAGTCCCCCAAACAGAGGAGACCGCTTCTCAATCTTTCCCCTTTGCCTATCGTGCTGTCATCTCTTTCCCCCCGTATTCATTTCCTCTGTCTAACCGCCTCTGACAGGTAAGTGGGATATGTAGTAACGATTTGATCTGTGGATTCATGCTGTTCTGCCCTAGGGCCTCTGGCCACTGGTCAATGCTTGGCTGCCCACTCTAATGTTATTTCAGGGTGGTGTGAGAGCACAAGCTACTTTGGAAATCTCCGGGTTTTTTTTTTCTTTTCTTTGATTGCTTGAATGTAACACCATGGGAAAACATTGGGGAGGATATTAGAGGTTGTCAGATTCTCTAGAAAGCGACCAGTGAACCACAGTAACATTTTATGGAACACTGCGGTCGAAATCTGCGTTTCTGTGGCGAACGATGCAGAAAACTCATCAGAGATGGTTTTCAATTTCACCTCCGCGTCGATCCCTTTCATCAAATGTTGCCACAAATGGACTTACAGAAAACTAAGTGACACAAGAGAATATGTGAGAGGGAAGGAAACTGAGTATCTGTGAACACCACCACTAGATGGAACCACTCTGCAGCTAAACCTCATGCAGGCTGCAGGTTCACTCATGGCGAATGAAAAATATCCAGTAGACACGCCCTTAAGTGAATATAATTCCACTGACTGTATTTACAGTACCCCACATTTATCCAGCTGATAGATTTTTATTTGAAGGCTGGAATATGCATTGAAGTGTGCAGTAGCTGCTTCATATTTCTTATCCGCCTCCTGGCTGGAATTCTATTAGAAGAGCTATTTTTGTTTGTATTCGTGGTGAATTTCATTTATGCACTGCAAGAGAAAGGGGGAAAAATAAATATTTAACCCGACTTTAAGAGCACCCCGAAGACAAATGCTTCCAATTTACTTGTGGATGATAGAATATTTCATCATACTAAGAGACAAGCACACAAAATATTGATGAGAAGCATATGCTTGCATATAATAGGCTGAACATTTTCTATGTTCTTGCACTGATTTTGAAAACAGTGATACATAATTCTCTACACATGTGACCTTACACTGTCTTGTCACTTTCCCCTTAACAACAAAACTCCTCTAAGTTTCTTTTTTTTTTTTCTTTTTCTTTTTGCCCTTGTCCTGTTCGGCAGCTTGGGCCAACAATATGATGTGATTGAGAGCCTTCGGAGTCAGAACAGTTTTTGGTCTTGCAACAGGGAGAGACCTGGAGTCTCCGCCTGTCGCCTCCTCCGTCAGAAGTTGGCATGGCTGCCGTACACGACCGGGGGGGAACGCACAAAGAGAGAGAGAAGAGAAGTTGAGGGGGGAGGGGGGAGGGCTGGAGGGGGGAAGGGGATAACATACAATATCCTTGTTGTGCTACATATATTATTTGCAGTTATCACACTGATCCAAATACTTTCCAACTGTTTTTGGATTAAACCATCCTGAGCAGCCCTATCTAGACAGTCAGATGATTTCTTAGATTAACCAGCCTGAGCAGCTCTATCTAGACAGTAACGTGAAGCAGGAACATGAATTAACAAAGAGGCAACAACAAAAGAGGAACATGATTTTTAAAGTTTGAGCAAATGATTTTTTTTTTCATTTTTACTGTTGTAATTGACACTCTTTAGAGAAAACTGAAAATTCACACATTACCAACATGCAAATACAATTATATACTGTTCAAATGCCGGTTGGGTTTAGTCTAAATGACACTGAATTAATCTGCATTTCAAAAGCTCAGTGATACATCCTACCCCGTGCAACAGTGGTGAGAAGAATTCAATTTACTCTGACTGACGTGGAACTATTGATACATGTTGCTGTAACAACTGCTGTCCTCACAGCATCGTATAACAATCAAGGTCAGATTAAGCCTTAGGCCCCTTCGAGGGGATATAATGTGCTTTTCTGACAGTCAGTGGAAGCTATATCTCACGCTTCAGTGGTACGAAAATCTAAATATTCTCTGACAATGGCTTCCAGGATATGAGTCCAGGGATGTACCTGCATACGATCAAAGTAATGTTTAATTCCAGAACATCTGTGTTTTTACTGTTTTGAAACAAACATGTTTAACACAGTCAATTCTGACATAAATACAGCTGCTCTATAGATTATTGTTGAGATTCTCCCCAGGAGAAATGAATGACTCTCCCATGATAAGATTTTTTTTTTTTTTACTGATTTTTGGATAATACTACTAATAATAATAATGGTGTTATTTTTTGTTGTTGTCATCATTCATTAATTTAATTAGTTAATTAATTAGCATTATTTTAATGCTAATGCGCTTGCCAAAAATCTGGCAGTTTGCATGTTCTCCCTGTGACGTGTGCTTCTTCTCCAGATTCCTCTCACATGGCAAAAGTATTCGTTTGTAGTTTACAGTCGCTAATTGGCTGCGTAGTGGAGTAGTGGAGTTGTGGAGTAGTGGCTAGCGCTCTCACCTCACACCAAGATTATTCCAGGGTTCAGTCTAAGTTCAGAGGTCCCGTTGTGTGGAGTTTGCATATTTTCCCTGTGTACGTATGGACTTTGTCCAGTTCCTAAGGTTTACTCTAAAGAACATACATAAGTTGCCTCTAGATGTGAATGTGACTGTCTCTTTGTGTTTGCCCAGTGATGAACATATCCTGTCCAGGATGTAGGTTACTCTGTTTTTGCCCAATAGCTGCTGAAACTGTCTCCAGTTCTCCACCACTGAGTTAAATGAAGCCATATAGAAGATGGATGTTGCACTGAAATAAAGTCAATTAAGCGTGATGCTTCTTTTTGTTGGCACCAGTCATCTACAGTATAACTGGTGTTTTTGTTGCAGCCGCAGGATGGGTTTTTTTTTTTCACATTTAATTGGTGACTGAGAAATGTGTTCAGGAAACAGATGTAAATGTTTAAGCGTGGACAGTCACAATGGGGCAAAAGTGACTTATAATGAGAGCACTGGTTAGAAATACAGTAAAATATTCATGATACTGCAGTCTCGCTTAACTCACCAGGATTTATCTCTGCTTCCTTTATACGTACATATAGTACACACAAGTGCCCTAATCTCCCCACCCCACCACCAGCCACTTTCCAAAGTGCAATATCCAACTTTTTTCCCCCCCTTGAATCAACTCACTGTTACAGACACCAGGACAATCAGGGCCAACATATGCACCTCAGCAACTTAGTTTCCACAACTTTTTATGCCTAACACATCCAAAGTGAAAATCATCAGCTATATATCTATATCTATATCTATATCTATATCTATATCTATATCTATATCTATATCTATATCTATATCTATATCTATATCTATATCTATATCTATATCTATTTATATATATATAATTTAAAAAATATATTATTTCTTTTTTGTTCCGAGGTGTCTTGTTTCTATTTGAACACTGGAGGGGGCTACAGACCTAACATCAGCAATAGACAAGTCTAGCCATGTGATGAAGGAATGTCCAGACACAGAATGATCCAAAACAATGGCGATGTCATGACTACAAACAAATATCTGAGAGAAACAAAGATTCTGCTAAATCAATGTTTTAGCAGTGGGCCCTGACCTTCCAGCTTGGCCCAGATTTTGACCTGATATGTAATTCAAGTGTGCACCTTTGTGAACACAAACGTGGTTAAAAAAAAACCTGTTATAACATCCTTGTGCAGAGTTCGAGTTGTGTATCAGTTTCTGGATCATAAATTAACTTTGTGCAGTTTAAGCAGTGGGACACTTCAGTTTGAAAGTAATAAAGACGTAACTAACTGCTGTGATGTTATTGTTACACACACACACACACACACACACCCACACACACACACACACACACACACACACACACACACACACACACACACACACACACACACACACACACACACACTTCCCCTCTCTCTCTCCAAATGGTGAGACGACATAATAATAATAATAATAATAATAATAATAATAATAATAATAATAATAATAATAATAATAATAATAATAATAATGATAGATTATTTTATCCTTGCCATTCTTGACTGCAATGACCTCCCAGAGTTTAATGTTTTCTAAAAATCCACAGTTCAGCTGCAGTAGAGTCGATCATTATCCGAGTTTAGTGTCCAACTCGCGTGGCATGTTTTTCATGAACGTGCAGGGATGCGGCACATGACGTCACTGCCCACAACCTCTCCTCCTACTTATAACATTGGACATCAATATTCATCTTCAAAACTGGAGACGTTGTCAACACGCATGGGACACGGTTTTTGATCTCAGCTGACGGTACGTCCACATTTATCGCCGCATCTTTATCATCCCGTAACATTTAAACGTTTTCTCCGTTAACCTTTCTCATGAACGTGTACAGTTTGCAGCAAACACGAGCTGCTGCCTCTTCGGGGACGCCTCGGAAATTTAAATTTCCTGTTATGATTAATATTTACACGTCATTAGAATTTAGTAATACGTTTTTATTTTGGCAATTTATCAATACTTTTGAGGAAAACTTTACTGAGGTCAAAATGTTTGGTGTCATTTTTAAATTCACAAAACGATGCAAAAAAAGTTGGGGGGGGGGACTTTGCGAAAAAACTCCATTGTATGAAAATGGATTTAACAAATATTTCCTCATGTGGAACAACATTTTCACAACAATTAACTTTTTCTTTTGTTGACGTGGTTTAGTGGTTGAATATGTTCACTTTACTTTCGTACTTGTAATATTTCCGACGGTACTTGAACGCGTCGTGAGGCACGCCACAAATCCGGAGCAGGGCGGAATGAACCAGCCGCTCACGCAGCCACAGAACACGGAAACACAACACGGAATGCTTTTCAAAATATGCGCAGTATTCAAACAAATCAAACCACCATGGCATGAAAAAGGCTTTACGAAAATTGTTTGTAATAGTAAAATGTCATCGCTTTTAAGACCAGCTGATAATTTCATGTACAAGCCAAAGTGTTCATGAAAACGTCTAATTTTAGTATCACATCTTTTATTCTATATTTTCAACAAATCCTCTGTTTGCCATATCTAAGACACTAAAAATACACGACATTGTCAACCTTAATAAACTAGCTCTCATGTATAAGGTGCATCATCATAACCTCCCACCTCATATCCAGAAACTATTCAAACATAGGGAGAGTCGATACCTATTGTCAGAAATATGGCAAGAACAAATTAAAAAAAAGTAGAAGTATTTCCATTAGAGGGGTTAACCTTTGGAATGACCTGGACGATAACCTTAAAAAAAAATCGGATACCCTCAAAATATTTAAAAGGCGATTAAAGTTCACCACTCTTGAAAAATATTGAGCTCAGAATGGACAAGATTTAGCAGCTGTGTTCCCTCAGGACAGTTTTTGTTCTGTATTTTTGGAATGGCAAAGAAAATGCAAGCTTTTGTTGTTGTTTTTGGTTTCTGTCACACCAATTGCAGAAGATTTATGTTTATTATGTACAGGGTTAAACTTCAGCCTAAACCCTTCGATCTTCCTCTGTTTGTTTTCCCTTTCTTTTTTATTGTTGCATTTTCCGTTGCTCCATTTTGTATTTGGTTGACCGATTAAACTATTACTACTACTACTACTACTACTACTACTACTACTTTTAGCTAGATAAGGCACCTTTATAACTTACCATTGAGTAGTAAACAATTTCAGATTGAATAAACACGTTGCAGCAAAATATGCTTTTGTTTTGAAAATGTTTAGCGGAAGTTCTGTTTGTGCAGGAGGGTGTTTACTAATTCCGCTATCAGCGGGGAATTTCTGTGTATTGTTTTGTCTGACGGGTTAAACCCTTTTATCTCTGCTTTCTCGCTGTGCTCGGCGTCTGTTCATTCCCGTTGACCCTGACCCTTTTTTAAAATCACACTTTCAGTCCGGTATCGTCCGACTTGCTATTTTGCTAGTCCATCCATGGCGGTTGTTGAACCGGCAGGTCGGGTTTGCTGCTTTGCCTCACGGCGACGTCTCTCTGCAGGGTAGGAGTCAGAACCTGGGCCCAGGGTGCCACGATCCGGGGAAGGCCGGCCGAAATACACAAGGTACACTTTACCACCCGCGGCAGGGTGGCCTTGTTTCACATTTTATCTGTGTGTGTGGTTTTATTTCTTGAAATAATCCCGCTCCTGGAGAGATGCCACATTTATGGCGCTGGGCTGCAGCCTTGCCTATAATTATTGTGTCGATAGACAGCTTATGAAGGATGCCTCTCTCTTTCTCTCTCTAGAGAGAGAGGCATCCTCCATAAGCTGTCTATCAACTGTAAACTTGTTAGATCAAATATGTTGATCGCAATCTTTATCCACACCCTTATTCAGACATAACAGCATTAAAGGTTTTCAGCTCCATAGACTTATGGTCTGTACATAGAAAGGTCCCTAGATTGTAACACTAGAAGGTCACATTATTATTATTATTACCATCACTTGTGCTTTTCACTTATCAGTTCTACTAGTAACACTGTAGCACAAGAACTTGATGTTTAAACAACACACTGTTATGACATAGTTATAACATTGTAATAAAAGAGTTGCAAGGCCTGTTGGGAGTGAAGGAAGCATTAGTCCTGTGGTAGGAAGGATTAACACGTGAAGTCACTACAGCCAACACTTTAAGCAAGAACGTTAAATCTGCTTACATATATGTGATTCATATACTTTATTACAATAATTACAGGCATATAATATGTGACTCACTTACGACACAAGGAACATTTACATTGGATTATACACACAGCACACAGTTATGTGAGATGGTTCTCCCACAGGCCGGTGGCAAGCACGCAAGGGCAAATACATAAGCAGAGATCGCGGACAGAAACCCATTAGTGTCAGGAGACGCGCACGTGGCATTAGAAGATTCATACAAGGCGTCAAGACACGCTCACACACATGCTCTGCGGGGTCAGATGAAAACAGGTGTGGGGACACTCACGCATACGCAAGCAAACATTTAGGTCAGAGAACAACAACGGCGTGTACTCAGACCCACTGGATTGGACCGGTTCTTGCATGGATAAACACAAAGATTGACAGCTCCAAATAGATCACTTCTAGGTCGGACTAAGTTTGATGTAATTGAACTCAATCTCCAGAGCTCCTCTGCTCTCAGCCTACATGGTGTTGACAGTTAAGAGTCCTTGGCCGTCGAACCAGAACACACTAACGATATTATAAACCATGATTGTGTGTTTTCAGCCTGGTTGAGTCTGTGCACCTGTGATCCCAATGGAGACTGCTCAGGTGACGTTGGCTGTGAGGGGGGAAACCTCTCCAGGTATGTCTGAACTTCAACTTGGCCTTTATGTTGAGCAGTAAAGCTCTTTCGTGACGGCTTATTCTGTGTTTTCAAGTAGTGTGAATAAAGATAATAATGAGATAAAGTCGTTATTTATTTGTTCATTCATGTATTTTACACCTTATAGGCGAGGTGATTGCCGTTGTTGGAAGCTGTGAAGCCCTGGGATGCTGGAGCCACGAGAGAGCTGTGACCTTACAGCCTCTTGGTGATGATGGGTAAGTTGAGTTCACTCCAACGCGGTCCCCGAACTTGATAAGTCCTCTTTACATGGTACAATGGTACCTGTAGATCTTTTTTTATTTATTTTTTTTACTTTTTAACATTTATCTTTCCCTGTTAACAGACACACTTGGACCACAACAGTCGTCGTGCCGAAAGGTGCTGTTACTAAATATCGCTATTTCAAAGGATTTTTTCTGGAGGCAAAGGTGAGTTTTGTTTCTGTTCAGTAGTGCAGCTAAGTCACTGATACTTTTTCTCAGATAAGATAATAGACATAGCTCACTGTTAAAACTGAGAAATGTCTTTTTTCATCGGCAAAGTCAACAAAGTCTGTCTTTTTTTCTTTTCTTTTTTACAGTTCACAGAATCATTTTTGTATCTGCCACTCTTTAAGCCACGGTCACTTATTGCATGTTTGTATTACTGTTCCTACATCTCTCTGTTTATGCCCTAAGAAAAGGTCAGTGTAGTCGGATATCTCGCCACAAGCAAGCTGTCATTTTTAACTTCCTCTCATTGAGCACGTGAGGCTTTGCTGGATTTCTGCTGAGCCCTGTGTCTATCTGCTGACAGACAGATTTTCTTTCTTAGAAAAACATTTTTGGGGTTTAAAATGAAACCTTTTTGTCGACGTTTCGGTTGATAGTGTCACTGTTGTGGTTATGATTTTTTTCATTTCAAGAGTGGAGCTGACTTCTCTTCAGACTCATTTTGCTGTGTCTGCATTAGTGCTGCATTTTTTATTTTTTTTAAAGTTATGTTATTGTGTGTCTCAGAAATTGGCTAAAACGTTGCATTACCAATAAGACTAGAGAACATTCTTTTTATTTCTGGGATGATATGTCCATTTTGAACCATACTTAACATTTATACCATTTAAGTTTATGTGGCTTTTTACTTCCTTGACAAGGGGATGGTTATTTATTCATTTATTTATTCTGTCATAATTTGATTTTCAAAAGCTAAATATTTTCCTATATGCACACAGTATTGTTAATGGCATTACGAAGCAGCTTAACATGTTACATGTGAGTTTTCTTCTTAACTAACAAATCCACTTTTCAGATTTCCACCCCTGGTGGCTGACTGCCCGATTGGGGGGGTGGGGGGGGGGGGGGGGGGGGGGGGTGACTATAACAGCTCTAATTCCTTTCTCACACTCAGGCAGGCAGCTTCGAGTACAGGCGACTGGGACGTAGTTGAATGTATCTTGACTTTAAACCCTAACATTTGTATCCAACATTGGAATTGCAGGGTGCAGGTGGCCCCTGTCAAGTGATAGTCAATATGTGGGAGACCCATCATCACCCCCGCACGATGAGCCCCACAGGTATTAAACCCAACGATGCGAGAAAATAAAAGCTGCTCAGCAACTAAAAAGATTAAGAAAACGTGTCGTACCCCAACTCACTGTAGCCCTCCCCCCATTCTTCGTACCCGATGCTGAAAGCTTTCTGCAACTCATATGAATCAGTTATTATAGCGACCGCACTACAGTGTATCCTCCTTAAACATCCGTGATGAAGTTTTTTGTCTAGTGATAGGAAGATGTCCGCACCCTGCCTGATGTCCCGTTTACAGCCTTACAATTTATTTAATGTGGTTTTTCTTTCTCTTTTTTTTTGCTCATGTGCATCCTGCTCAAATGCTAAAATGTGACGTTTACTTTTACCTCAGATTCAGTGTTTTGTTCCTAAACGTCCAGCTAAACCAAATGTTTTTAAGGTTGAGGCAAACCAAACTCAGGGCAAACCGAGTTGGTCTTAACTTCGCCATCTTCATGTTTTACTGAAGTGAAGCGCCTGGTTTTGATCTGACTTCAACCTTTTGTAACAAAACTTCAGTTTTCTTTCTAATGCTCCTTTGTTTGCGCCGCAGCCTCACAGGAGAGTGTCGACGATGGACAGTTTGGAATTCACAGTAAGTCTTATTACAGTACACTTTAATTTGCGTGGAAACATTGTGAGATTAAATGAAGCTCCTCCGTCGTTTTGTTAGGTGTTTTTTTTAGGTCACACACTGTTCCCTGGTCAGCATTCACATGAGACAAACTGGATGCACAGGTCTTGTCACATGCTTCCTTTGTCTGCAACCTTCCCTCTCTATAGACGGGCTCAAATGTGTTGACTTTGGGTGGCTGACTTGCCAGACAGAAATTCGCTTGCGGCTGCACTATTCCAAGGTGTCTCCGGTTTCCATCACCAAGAAGAAATTCAAGAAGTCTCGCTTCAGGTACGGACGACACAAAAGGCAAAGTTCAGCGCGACCAGTGAAAGCCCAACCTGAGACAGATCTTATACCTCTCTACTGTTACCTGAGTGCAACAGAAGTCCTGCTTGCATCATAACAATCCTAAAAAAAAAAAAAGAAGCATTTGTGGTTTTCAGGACCAACATTATTTTAATTCTGTCTGCACAGGATCAAGCTGACTTTAGAGGGCATTGAAGAGGAGGGGGAGGATGACGAAGCGCATAGCAACTGGTCTTTCAACAAGATGACGACCACTCTGGGAATTAGCATGATCAGTGCCGACGGCTATAAGTCGCGCCACTCTCAGCCTGAGTGCGGCAATGCCCTGGAGCCGTCCCGATGGACCGAGTACAGCATCCACACCATGGACCCGGACAATCTGGAGCTCACCTTTGACTTTTTTGAGGTAAAACTCCTAAATGCATGGCCTCTGGGTATTCTGTTGAGCTGCCCTCGTGTGGAAATCTTCAGTTTCACGTTGACACGTTGTACTTGTCTTTCATCTGTGTTTGCAGGAGGACCTGGGTGAGCATGTTGTGCAGGGCGATGGCCTTCCAGGACATGCAGGCACAGCCTGCCTCCTGTCTTCCACATTTTTAGAGAGCGGCAAAGACACAGGAGTAATGACGCTTCCAATAATGGGGCGAAACTCCAGACAGACCATCGGGAAAGTAAGAGGTAAGTCTGGTAATCCACGGAGATAACAAAAGTCGCAGTTTGCAACAGGCTGCTGGGCATTCTGAGTTGCTATCTGCATGCACACTTGCCCGTATTCGTGTATCCCTGCGGCCGGACAGACCCAGTCACTCTGACGTTGTGTTTTAGTGGACTACCTGGTAATCCGACCCATACGCGGGCTGCAGTGTGACATGAGTGCGTCGTTTGTCAAGTACTGGAAGAAGAGAAGCACTCTGGATGTGGGTCACAGAGGAGCTGGCAGCACACACACGGGAAAGTGAGTCACACAGCTTCTCGACATCCACAAATCCGGTTCCTACAGTTAAATAAGAAAATGTACATTAAAATGATTTTCTCACAAGTGATGCACGACGGGTATTTTAAGCCCTCCTGGCATTTTATTACATGTATGCTGTAATTCTGAATCAGCTGTATGTCGACATTTGTTCTTTACAGGCACCAGAGAGTGAGAGAGAACACAATCGCCTCATTCAAAAGTGCTGCTCAACATGTAAGACAGCAGGATCATTAATACGTGAGTGGGTCCAACTCCTGGCGAGACATCTATTTACATGTGTTTTATTTATGGCCCTGCAGGGCGCAGCCTTCGTCGAGTTTGATGTTCACCTCTCCAAGGACGGTGTTCCCATTGTTTATCATGATCTGACGTGCTGCATAGCCACCAAAAAGGTAAATTCAGAGGCCTGTTGCTCTCAAGGACATTAGTTTCTTCAGCCAATGACACTTTCTCTTCTCCAACAGAAGAAAAAAGACCAGACTCTGGAACTGATTGAGGTGCCAGTGAAAGATCTGACATTTGATCAGCTACAGCTTTTGAAGGTAACCAAACAGTCAGCATTGTGTCAGTCGCACACATGAAGCAGTTCGGTTAGTTCAGCACTCCACGTCCAGCTTGTGTCTATGGTAAAGACCATATCTGGACGAGTAGCGCTGACATTAATGTGATTCACATGGACAGGGCCTCTCGGTCTCTGTAACATGATCTGAGCCATGTGCTCTTGTATCGCAACAGCTTGACCTCCTTCTCTCGGAATATATTTGACCTTCATCTCTAGGAATATTCATTTGAGTACACGTGACCTTTCAGTGGGGGTGAAAGGCCATCAGACCGCGTCTTCAAACAAGCACTGCATGCTCAGTCTTCTTTGAAAGGAGTGCAGTGCGTGCTGGGAAATGACATTCACTGCTCACGTGCGACTCCAACGTCATGCCAAAGTGTCACGAACCAGATAGTGTGCAAAGAGTCGAGCACAGACTGAAAACAAACAGTTTCAGCTATCTCATCTACTGGAACGATTCGCTTCACAAGAAATAATTTGTTATCATGGTGTCACATGGGAGAGGAGGAGATGTCTCTGTGGAGGTTTTTTATGTGATTATTTTATTCCTTTATTGTTTTAATTCATTATTATTATTATTATTATTATTATTATTATTATTATTATTATTATTACCATCACTTGTGCTTTTCACTTCTCATTTGAACTTGTAACACTGTAGCACAAGAACTTGATGGTTAAAGAACACATTGTTGTGATATATATAATAAAAGAGTTGCAAGGCCAGTTGGGAGTGAAGGAAGCAGTACCATTATTATTGTTATATGTGATTCATTTCAATCTACCAAGTGACTTAAGTCTGTGTGAATAAATGAGTTGTTGGTGGAAGAATAAAAAGTCACTGATTTACCTCTGATCTTTGGCACAGCTGGTCCACGCCACAGCCATAAAAGGAAGTTATCACAAAGGTAAGCACATGGTCTATTTTAATAAAATACAAATGGATGGAAAATAGAGGGGGGAAAAGTTACACTTGACATTGTCAATATGATGTAGTCTCTCTCGACTTATTGTTGCTGAATGTCGCTGTCAATTCACATGGAGAGGATCCCTCGCTTCAAGGCCTGTCTGCCTTTTTGTGTAGAGTTTGTGCATGTCTGTGGTCTCTTCCTATCTTGCCATTATCAACTGATGGCTCTACGTTTGAATGTGAGTGCTTGTTATTGTTTCCCTGTGTGTTTGCCCTGTGATGGTGTATTGACCCATCCAAAGTTTAACCAGCCTTTGCCAACCGTCAGCTGGGGTCGACTCCTGTGTTCTGAAACGTTGTTAAAGCAACATAGAAAGGGCATGGATGGATTATTGTTGAAGCCTCTAAAGTAGAGTGTCCAACACATTTTAGTTAAGGGGCTATATGCAACCTACTTACATCTTGAGTCGGCTGGACCAGTGAAATGGTTTTTCTTTATTGTGACGCAGAGTGATGAAAATATATTTTCACAAAACCAAACAATTACTACTAGAAATCTCAACATGAAGCCAATTTTAATGAAACCTTCTGGTCCTGCTCGAGACAATAAATGATGGTCTTTGATTAACCACACACTCACATTCAAAGCTATTGGGAAATTGAGGTCACTAATAGAAAACTCATGCACATTGACCTGTGTTGATTCATGTTTCCGATAATTCCATTTTTCTGGATGGAATCCCAACAAAGTAAAAAGTTCTCACAGCTTCCTCCAAAACATTTTCATCTTTCTTTTGAATATTGCAGCTTCAATAAAATCCTATAAATAAATAAATACAATCTTCTGTACTTCACCCTCAGATAAAAAGATTGACACGGCTGGGTTGTGACATGCTCTTGACATGATATTGAGCTTTGTGCTTTCAAAGTCGTAATCAAAGACGACCTTGAGTACCTCACGTTACGTCACAGCACAGGAAACGTGTGTGTGTGTGTGTGTGTGTGTGTGTGTGTGTTTAGTTCACAGATAATGTCTTGTGTTTGTTTAGACCTGTTGGATGACGAAGATGAAATAGATGAGCATCAGCCGTTCCCGTCGCTGTCACAGGTGAGGGATCTTTCACTGAATATCACTCTCCTCCGCTTTTTTTCTTCTTCCATTGTCACAATGAAATAATGAGCTTCCTCCGTACCGCTCTGTAGATCTTTCATTCGGTCCCCGAGCATGTCAGCTTCAACATCGAGCTCAAGTGGATCTGCCAGATGAAGGTGCGTATTTTCCAACAGAATTCTTTCCCATATTTGAGACAATCAAAATAATCTTTCATGTCTCGTATCGACAGGACGGGTCGTGGGATGGAAACCTCTCGTCCTATTTCAACATGAACAGCTTCCTGGACACCGTCCTGTCCTGCGTGCTGCAGAACGGCGGGAAAAGACGCATCGTCTTCTCCTGTTTCGACCCAGATATCTGCACAATGTAAGTGCGGCTGGGTCAGAAGGATTGGCTTGAACTGCAGGAACGCATGTGTTTGGCGTTTGTAAAGAGAAGTACTCCGGGTGTCTGTCTCTTGGTTCCGCTCTTTGTGTTGAACTGCTTCAGAAAAAAAACCTCACGAGTCGTAAAAGCTCTACAAATCACTGCTTCCCAGGAATCCATGAGATCTGGGTTTTGTTCTTTGTTTGTCTCCATCAGGGTGCGCAACAAGCAGAACAAGTACCCCATCCTCTTCTTGACTCAAGGAATATCGGAAAGGTACCCGGAGCTGATGGACATCCGCTGCCAAACCACTCAGATCGCCATCAGCTTCGCCCAGAGTGAAAATATCCTGGTAAGTTTTTTATTTAGTTATTTTTTTCAGATGTTTTGCTAAATTGCAAATACATCATAGAAAAGAAAAAGTTTATTTATGTATCAAGTTTTAGAGACTTTAACCATGAAAAAAATTCTACATTTGTATAGTATATCACTAGTTAATACCTAACTAATGTATTAATTCACCATCAAAAAAATACCTTTTTTTTTCTTTTTTTTATTCCAACCAAAATGCAATCATTTTTTATTTAATTACATTTTGATCCATTTGAGAGCAGAAATGTACAAAGGTGAACACCGTCATCTTTGCAGGGGATCAGCGCTCACACCGAGGAGCTCTTTAAGCACCTTGACTACATCAGCGACGCCCAGGCGAAAGGCCTGGTGGTCTTCAGCTGGGGGGACGACAACAACGACCATGAAAACAGGAAGAAGCTGAGAGAGCGGGGGATCAATGGGCTCATCTATGACAGGTAGGTTGAACTTCTACTCGACGGGGCTGTCGTTAAATCCTGCTGGTGATGTCGGAGATAAACGTGTGTGTTCGCAGTCAAGGCGTCCTACTTGTTAGTGATCGGATTGAATCTGTTGCCTTCGAACATTGGAGTTGGTCGGATTTAGTCAAAAAGACGGAAACTGGTCAAGCTGGGATCAGTAGTGTCTGCCATTCACAGGCAGAGGAGGGGGAAAACTAAAGAGAGGCAGTGAGAGAAAAATAAAAAGGTTTTGAAAACAGTAGAGGGGAAAAAGCAACTGTAAATATTTGGAAATGAGAGGAAAACGCCTTCGGTTATTTGAAGGTTTACTTTGAAACAGGTTCAGCTTGTACAGTTCTGGACATGCACTAAGCCAATGTATTAATACAATCAACTAAGATTAAAAAAACATTTTTTTAAATGGGCACCGTTTCAGTGTTTATTCCAACTCCTCTTTAGATGAGTTATTTCCTTGAAGCTGCACCTATTTTGATCTTCTGAAAACCTTTGTTATTATGTTAACGCCTCTGCCTGGGACTGGCGCCGTCTCAAGTTGTGTATCTGTTCGTTCTGATGCCACAGCTCGGTGAGAAAAGCAGCCTGAGCTCCTGTTGACGGTTGTGCAGTGGAGACACGGAACAGTTTGTCCACGATCCAGTGTTATGTAATGAAACACTGGCAGCCTTGTTAATCATTTGGCATCGGTTATGACTTCTGTTCTGAAAACCATAGGGTTGATTATTCGCCGGACTGACGGGTTGATTGGAGACGCGAATGTGCAGGATGCGCCGAAGTCGTTATATAAAGCTGGGATTGGTCTGAATGTGAAAGCGTCCCCCCTTTGTCTCGGCGAAGCCACGCAGTCAGCAGGACCTGTTTGTACAGCCGTCTAAGTTCCTGTGTTTCACTTCACATTAACATTTGCTCCAAATCCCTGTTCCACGTGGGCCCCGGAGATCTGCTGACTGAAACACCGGGGATGTGACCCCACCCTCCCCCCACCCTCCTACCCTCCGCCTCCTCAGTCCAAGTCCACGTTATAACTCTGCCTCTTTCTTGCAGAATTTGCGAAAGCTTGGCGCCATATTTTGACTCAAGTTCTCCAGATTGCTGTAAAGTCTCTCTCTGGTTCCTGGCTGTGTTTTTGTTCATTCACTCACCCCGCATCTTTTGGCTTGTCCTCGCAACCCAAACACCCGCTGAATGAACGCTGCAGGAACACGCTCATGTTTCCTGGCAATGATGCAGGACGGTTGACTTTCACATTTCTTAGTAGTACAGGTAGTCCTAACCGACTAGAAACAGTTTGCATTCATTGTTTTGTTTAGTTTTTCCCTCCAGTTGTTCTCAACACAATCATTCCATTGGTCAACTGCTCATGTTCATCATTTCCGACACAGAGTTTCCTCGCTTCTTGTTCTTTCTTTAAACGTCTGTGTATCGTTCTGGGTATGCGTTGAACATTTCTCTTGGCTTTTAGTTTCATTTTTAAAGCTGAAACAAAGTGTAAAAGTGAATTTTCTTGCATGAGATTTCAGTCACTAACCTCCCACCAGTTTCACACCAACTGGCATAAAGTAGTTGCATAGCACCGAGCTACTTTAATTTAATTTGAGCTGTTATTTCATTTATTTGCACCTGTTCAGCTTGTGAATGAGCTGCATGTCCTGCGGATTGATTTATGTTTTTAAAAAAAAATGTGGTGATTGCACTGGACTTTCTCTGTCGAGCAGCAACTCCCGATCAGTTTCAGTAGCCAATGAAGAGTCCTGCGACGGATCTTAGTATTGGCTTTATTAACATTAAAATAGTCTTAAGTTCCAATGTAATCGGCAGGTTCTGTGTTACATTATCGGTTGCGACAAGGATGTTCTTACGAGGTGTGGTCATTAAGTCGTTTACCGTCTCAACAGATGGCCTAACACTTCATGTTTGATTTAATCCGGTTTGCTTCCAATCATAAAGATCCCCCATCCAAATGTAAATGTTCAGCCCGTGGTCAAGCTCAGGTAAAAGCCTTCTGGTAATCACATCGGGTGCTACATCGCTGGGAAAAGGCACATGCCAAGCAAACTAGGCAGGTTTTTACTTGCAGAGTGAGGCATGTTAAAACCTCTGCAATGGATTCAAATGACAAGCAGGAATAAAACAACCAGTGCAATCATTCTCGAAAGCAGATTGAGCTTGGTCTTGCATCTTGCCTGGTGGAAATTTAACAGCTTCTATCAATTGAAATGATTTAAAAAAAAAAACTATTTTTAAAAAAGCATTTCTGTCAAATAAATAACTGTAAATGCCTGACAGTGTTTGAAAGCATGAATAGTACGTAAATATCTATTTAAATGACTGCCGTTATGTTTTGCCCATTTGTCTTTGGTGATGTGTGACTTCTTTACTGTCAACATACCTAATAGATCCATCAAACTTTAAATATCAAAGGCAAACTTGAAAATTGTGCTGGTTAATTTATAGTGCGAGGGTCATTTTTCAAACATGCAGCCAATTCTTCCAGGAAGTGTTATGTTGATTATTTTGTGCATATAATCCATTATGTAGTTGGGCAGTGACGGCGTTGAAGATCTTTTATAGAAATCTGCGAATAAATGTGTAAAATTAAGTACATTTTTAAATTTTCTTGAGTATTTAATGAAGTTTGATGCAATCTCCACGACCTTCTTCTCTCCTTTTTCTTTTTGTTTCCTCCAGTATCTGCGAGGCCCAAGGAGATAATCCAGATATCTTCCAGATAGAGGAGCAGCACTCCCTGCAGGAGGTGATCACCGAGGAGACCTTAAAGAGCTCCTCGTGCTCCTGCTACTCCATCTCCTGCGCCATGGTGCCCTGCGCTGCCTCCAAGGCCCGCGCGGGCAGCGCCGAGTCAGACTCGGGCCTCAGCTCGTCATAAAGTAGCTCCTGGTGTTTTACACATGCAAAGAGGACCAAGTCAGGAATGTGTAAATGAACCGTCGGAATAGTATTCAAACACGCTTTCTCCTCCCCTCCTTCACTCGTCTTCTCAGGAGTACCGAGAACACCTCACCTCTACTCAGCCATACACACACACATGTCTATCCTCTTAGATATGCTTTTTTTTTTTATTGAGCAAAGGATTTGCGAATGATTCAGAACAGCATGCGCACGGGAGGAACGCTATCAAACTTTGATGTTTTACATCTCGGGATGTATTTATTCAGCCAAACTGTTGCTTCGCTTCATGTTCAAAGTGCTAAAAGGAACATATACAATACTTACTGGTGTAAAGGATTTGCAAAATGTGTGTCAAAGTTCCTGGTTATGCAGGGATTTGCTGTTCATTTGTTTTTTTTTTATCATTTTCTGCTGAATCATTTGTGTGTGTGTAGCCTTTACTTTAGGTGGCTTTTATTTGCCATAGCATTTAGGAAGACCAGAGCGACTTCTGATTTTGACACAAGAAGTCATGAAAAAGGTTCTTCTTTGGGGATTTAAAAAAAACATCTGCACAGCTGATAATCTTCCTCTGGAACAACGAGCTGATGCAGCTTAATGCTCATTTTTAGTGACCTAGTGATTGGTGATTATTTTAGTGTGTTACACACAGAAAACTGGATGTATTCTATTGTTTATTATGTGCATCTACTTGATTTGAGAAAAAGGAGAAGGAGGTTTTTTTTGCACATGTAACGGTGCACATACAAATCACAGCCTTAAAGGGGGAATGAGAGTATTGTCAGTCTCTGGCCGTTTGTTTAGGATCACTGATGTTTACAGAATAAACATTTACCGTCTGTCTTTCTTGAAAATCACAAACATCAATATGCTTCATTGAATGCCAGTGTATTGTCTGGTCCGAATGACACCTGGGAATCTTATGTGTACTGTATATACCATTATATACTGACTGTGTATGTCTTCTCGCACAAATACGTCTCAAAGACAAACTCATGAGAGCGCTGCATGGTCTGTCTATCTGTGATTGAACAGCCACAAAGAATGAAATGTAATATTTACCGCCTCCTCTAATGTAAATAAAAGCAAAACTTCTATTCGTTTATTTTGTCTTTGACTATTTTTCCGCTTATTTCAGCAGGATGGATTATTGTAATGTGTTTAAAGGTCTTAGTTAAAGAAAAAATAATGTGTCAGACAGCTGCAGCTCATTTAGAGTCCTCAAAGGATCGACTTCAAAATCGTACTTCTTGCTTATAAAGCTTTGAATGGTCTCGGGCCGAAATATATTTCAGATTTACTTGCAGAATATGAATCTTCCGGACCTTTGAGGTCCTCTGGAAGAGGTTTACTAAATGCTCCAAGAGTCAGAGGAAACGATCTGAAGCAGCTTTTAGTTACTCCACCCCTGCTCACATCCTAGTTTATTTTAAATGAAGCCTTACAATACTATTATAAACTCAGGCTTTCAAATAAACAAAACATTTGACTTATTTCATTACTTTTATTTTCAAAAGGTTTTACTTTCTTCTTTCTTTTTCGCACCATGCAATTAAACTATCTTACAAAATAAACAATAATTTTCAGACATTACACCAAAGTAATGTAAATGAAAATGAGACACCATATTAGTAATAATAAGACACATCATGGCCCTGTAGTGAATGAGTTGCACTGATAAATGTTTCCTATCTAGACACATGTATAGATTATAAAAAGGGTGGGTGCGATCACATGGCTGCAGCCCAACACATGTACGTAAGCATGATCATGAAAACTGAATGGAATATCCAAGGAATTATTGTGTCACGTTAAATCAATGGAAATAGAAGGTTTTAATTTTCACTATGAGTTAATCATTAATCCCTTCATTTGAGCACTTCAGCACATTCAACAGTTAGTCGAGACCCCTGATTCTATCAGATTTGTTATCTGGGTGTATCTTCACAAATCACATCGCAATGACCCTTGAAACATATTAATCACTGCAAGGTTCAACAAGTGAAATTAACACGGGTGAAACTTTAAGCTTATATAAGTATATTATGCAGGCTTTTCGCACTGTATGATAACATATTGGAGGGACTTGAAAAACACAAACACAAATCACATACACAGATATTGTTTGCTCTATATAACAACCTCTTTTACTTATTTCAAATGCTCATTCTTATCTTAGTTATTTATTCATTATTTGTTTATTAATTTGTTTATACTAGATCCAGTTTATTTTTATGTGTAATATATGTATTTTTTGTAAAACGTTGGATTATTAAATAACACAATAACTTTGTTGCAGGGATGAAGCTCTGGTGGAACAAACCATGGAAGGGTTCATTGTACTTATCTAATATGTTTACATGCATTGAATTTTGTTTGTTTAGGAAAAATTATAATGAAAACAATGCTTAAATGTTTATTTACGGAAGAGTTTTAGGGCTACTGAAGAAAGAAAAAAATTCAGAGGCTGGAAAAAAAAAAAAAACCTTCACATGCTTCAGAAAAAGTCGAAAATCAAAGTCGAGATTTTTTTTTTCACGGTGGAAAACAAAGTCCGTCCATCCACATGCCAGCGCGTGTGACTGCTTCCTCAGAATGCATATCAGGCGGTTTAATGATGTGGTGAAAAGATGCTTCAGGACAGAATCTAGCTCATAAACACGGTACAGTTATCAGGTTTGGGACTATAAGAGACCGTGCAGCCTGCGGTGTTGTTCTGTCGTGGAAGTTCGTCGAGTACGAAGGACAAAGGCGCGGATCCCGGGGTGCTTATTTAAATGTGTTCTTATTAATCAAGGAAATCCTGTGTAAAATCACATGTCCATAAGCAGTAAGCAACCCAATATATAGTCACAATTAAGTTATTTAATGTGAATTCACATCTACGGGCAATTGAGGGATGGATAGACGTCTCTCCCTGAAAAAAAAAAAATCTCGACTTTGATTTTCGACTTTTTCTGAAGCACACGAAGGTTGTTTTTTTTTAGCTTCCGAATTAATTTTTTTTCTTCATTGGCTCTAAAACTCTTCCGTATTTATTCCACAGTTTGTAACACGCATCCATTATATTTAATTCTCTGGAGTCTCACCTCCGACGTTTTAGCGCTCTCTCCTGGTACAGACAAGCAATACACACATTTTGTCTTTTAACTATGGAGATAATGTAGCTTTTTATCAATTTAAATTTGAATAAAACGTTGTTTTTAAAAAAACATTTTAAAATATGATTAAAATGAGTCAAATATTAATTATATTTTGCATTCAGAAATTACGTAACGGGGGAACAAAAATAGCCTTACGTCGATCTGGGAATTGTAGTCTAATTAGTCTATCCGTCAACCCGTTATTGTTACGTGAAGAACTCCTACTCCCACAATGCATCAGTGCTCGAATAAGCCATTAGCAGGTGTAATCCTCACTGTACGCAGCCGAGTCCTCTGCGGCTGTTATCTGTCTCACTTTAACTTAAACGTAAAACAAGAGAAAACTAGACATGGACAACTCTGGGAAAGAGAAGGAAGCCATTCAGCTCATGGCCGACGCTGATAAGAAAGTGAAGTCGTCCGGCTCTTTCCTGGGAGGGATGTTTGGAGGGTAAGGCAGCACTGCAGCAAACAGCTAGCAGGCGTTGAGTGTCAAACCCAAAGTTGGCACGCAGCCTGTTTCTGTACACACTCAGTTTTTACTCGGTTTGTGGTTAACGTTTCAGTCAAAAAAAAAGAAATAAGTTGTACGAGTTCAGTTCAGTGACAAAGCAGAGGGAGATGGCACGTGACACACAGCAGAGGTGATTTCTGCAAGTCAGTTAGCCGAGTTAGCTGTTGTGATCAATGTAAACAAGGCAGGGTTTGAGGCTGGCCCTGGAGCTGCGCACGAGACACATTGAGCTTATTTATGGGAGATTCAGATCCCCCACTCTTATCATTTGTCATAATGTACCACCTATTCTGCTAATTTGACCAGTGTGTGATGCAATGTGTTGTTGCATTAGTCAACCATTTGGTGTCTTTGTGGTCCAGTTCAGTATAAACATACAAGTGTCTTCTTTCCTCAAATAAAGATTAAAACAGGAGAAGAAGAAAAAGAATCAAACTGTCCCCCACTCAGTAAAAATCCCCACACGTGTTCTCATCCTGTCACAAATACCAATAACATGAGGCGCATTTGTCCCAACGTGTCCTGAGGTGTGGATAAAATCAGCATTTCAATTGGAAGTACCATCAATAAACACTGAGAATAGAATATGATAGAAGAAAAATGCTATATTAATCCCAGAGGGAATTTTTTTTATTGTGTTGCTTCACAGATAATTAATACAAAAAATATCAATAAGGCATATTCAAAATTAAATGTTGATTATATGTACATGGTATTGGTGACCAAAACAGATATGTTTATTAATGAAAAATGTATCTCAGAAGCACATAATTGGCTTATTCTAGTATATGTCACTGAGTAACTGAACTACAGCCTAAATGTATTAATCCGATTGCCAGTACTTTCTTTCACATGCCTGCTTCAAAGTGAATTAACTTGTTTATTTTTAACATCTTATAACTACATGCAAGTCTATTTGTGTATATGCCGAAGCATAAATGACCAAAAAGGCCCTCGCAGTAATTGTTTTGCGTGAATTCGTATTTTTTTCCAAAGCTGTGGCTGCGATGACCCCCGGATGTTACTATTCTGCAATTCTCGTTTGTGGTTGTGGTTGGCAGGCTCTATACCGGTAATTCTGTGGCCAGGCTGAGCAGTGATGTAATCTCCTGCCTTGATTTAGAGTCCAGAGTATTATTGCAACTGCAGGGAGCTCCCAGGGGTTCACTTCTTCTCATGGGCGCTACTATACTGCCCGTGTAGAGAGATTTATTTAAACCAATCTTGAGTTCCACCTCTACCTGAGTTATGTTACGTTTAACAATTTAGTAGACGTAGTCACACCATGCAGGAGAGGCTGATTAACTTTATCTTAATATTTAATGCAAATTTTGACTTTGCTCAAAGGTTTATGTTTTTCCGTTCTTCCTGTGTTTCTCCAGAGGACCTCACAAAGTGGAAGAGGCGTGTGAGATGTACTGCAGAGCAGCCAACATGTTCAAGATGGCCAAGAACTGGAGCGGTGCGACACACGGTTTATTATACTCAACAATTTTAGATTATTTTTAGCTGCATTTGTTATATTTTAATCACTGTGAGAAAAAAGTGCAGGGATTATCAATATGCCACCAGAATGAAAAACAAATAATTATTATGAGAATAGATTTCACTGAAATGTAAAATTTTTGTCTTCAGCTGCGGGAAATGCTTTTTGCAAAGCTGCACGTCTACACATGCAGCTGCAAAACAAACACGACTGCGCCACCAGTTTCATCGACGCAGGAAATGCTTACAAGAAGTCGGACCCTAATGGTAAGGATGCTGGGTGACTAATAAAGCTCAAAACTAAGGACTGAGTTTGTCTTAACCTTTCTAATAATCGTGGTGACTTAACAGTTGAACTGAAGTGCAGTAATGTCACCTTGTGAAATGTTGCTATGAATACATATTTGAATATATTGGTAATTATAAGTCTATGTTTTCCGGTTCTGTTCCTAGATAATGAAATACTTTACATGTGTAAAATACCCCTGCTCCAACATCACATCATCTATCTCCTTTACCAGTATATCAGTTTTAGGCCAGTTTTATATTTCACACATTTAGTCCATTGCACTGTGTAAGATCCGCCATTGAATTAGATTTAACTACCAGTGGTGGATTTCTAGGCGTCGTCGTGTATTCTACACTAAGCTGAGTCTCTTTGTTTGTAGGAGGTTTGTTGTTTCAGGCTTCCACTTTTTAGTTTTCCCTTGTTTATCGTCACCATGAGGTAGTTTCACTCTACTTTAATGCCACCCAGTATTGGCTGGTGTGATCAAATCCAAGCTGACGTGATGCCTAATGCTTTCCTCCTCTTTTCTTAATGCTGCCAAAAGAGGCAATCAAATGTTTAAATGCGGCCATTGATATCTACACAGACATGGTAAGAAGCACAGAGAGTGTTAATATTACTTTGCTCATGTCATTTTCATTCTTGACAGGTAAGTATCTGGATGTGACTCATTTCTGAGTTGGGTTTTCATATGACAGGTTGTGTTTGTTTGAATGTAATCGCCTTATTTCCATAACAGAAGAGCCATTTTACTCGGTAGGTGTGAAGCCACTGGCTATTTCATTACATCCTCCCTCTGCAAAGAGAAGAAAAGACGAGCTCTTTGTGGAGATACCTAGTTAGTAATGATTTCTCCTTTCATCCTCCTCCAGGGAAGATTCACCATCGCAGCCAAACATCACATCAACATCGCGGAGATCTACGAGTCTGAACTGGTGGACATCGAAAAGGTAAAGAGTGTCTGAGGGTGACACATGTGGGTAACACAATCTGCCACTTTCAAGATGACAGTGTTTGTTGTTATGTCTTTTGTGAAGGCTATCGCACATTATGAACAAGCAGCAGACTACTACAAAGGGGAAGAATCAAACAGGTATCGTATGAAATGCGGATGCCGCTCCGATTGTGGGAGAGGAATTTTAATCAAGATCATTTCCATAGAGATTGCATGTGTTGTTACGCTTCCTCTAAAGATGAACACTTCCATAGTTCAAAACAGAATGACGTTGAATTCCAAGCTGTAAGGGAGCAAAAGTCTGATAAGGATGTTCCAGGAGTTACATGTTGATAACTCCAACACCTACCATATCCTGCAGAATCAAACCCGATATTTGATAGAAACCCTTTTCTTTACATTCTCTCGTGGGATTTCAGAAAATACACGACTGTTGCCAATGTGCGTTAACAAGCAAGGTGGATCAACCGGCACAAGGCCACAGGAGTTGGCTGTAGTGCTGCATTCACTGAAGTACAGTACTGGAACTGATGAAAATATACAAATATACCTTCTCAAAAGAGATCAGTGAGCTGGAAAGTCTCAAGGTTTGTGTACGACGAACTACAGTGGAAGATTTGTCAGTATTTAAAACAAGATATAGTTCAAGTCAATGGTGTCCACTCCTGGCTGTAGAGGGTCAACATCCTGCGTGATTAAGATGCCTCGTTGCTGAAACACATCTGCATCAATTAAACGTATACTCATGCTTTCTAATTGGCGATATATTTATATTGAGTTGGGCCTTTGATTGATTTTGAGTGTGTCTGCTTTTTCACGTGAGGCGCATGATAAAATGACTCGTCCACTCTTGATCCAAGACGTGCAGGGAGTTGGTTAAACGGATGTAAATATCTGTTCCACTTACCTCCACAGTAATCGCTCTCTGAATTCGAGACTCTCTTAGCGCAGCTTCACAAATCAGAGATTATCCCGGGAGACCACGGAGGCAGCATTACAACAGGGATTGACTTGATATTGTGCACATCTGGTTTTCCAGCTTGGTTTATCTCCTCAAATCTGTCGTGAAATGAGCCTTTGTGCACACTTTCATGTGGATTCCAACAATTTCTGCTCCCGGTAAAAACAAGAATTTGTAGGGACAAAAAAGGCATTTTTATCCATTACAAAACAGATTTTTCTGCTCTCAGATCCAATACACATTAGAAACCAATGACGTAAAAAAAAAAAAAAGTACTGTGATTTTTTTCACACATTCTTTCAGCATATTTGTTTTTTTTAAACCCCCATTTTTCAATAGTTCTGCCAACAAGTGTCTGCTGAAGGTGGGCGCGTACTGCGCCCAGTTGGAGCAGTACCAGAAAGCCATTGAGATCTACGAGCAGGTGAGCGCACGCTCGCCATACATCGAGTCACACGCTCTCAATCCACAGGGACGTTCTTGAACACACACGTGACCCTCTCTGATTGCGTCCAGGTCGGTGCGAACACGATGGACAACCCGCTGCTGAAATACAGCGCCAAAGAGTATTTCTTCAAAGCCTCCCTCTGTCATTTCATTGTCGACGAGCTCAACGCCAAGGTGAGTTCGCGCCTCTGTGATTGGCTCTCGGGGCTTCGGGATGGGAAGCGTCGGCCGACTCTCTGAAACACGTCGTGTCTCCAACAGATTGCCATTGAAAAGTACGAGGAGATGTTCCCGGCGTTTTCAGACTCCAGAGAATGCAAGTTGTTGAAGGTACCGATGAGTGTGATGACTTACTACCCCCCCCACACACACACACACGCACGCACACACACACTCTTTGTTTCTGTGAGTAACCTACTTATTTCTTTTGTTTTAACAGAAACTTCTGGAGGCTCATGAGGAACAGAACAGCGAGGCCTTCACAGAGGCAGTAAGTCCTGTGTACACTGCGAAAGTTTTAAAATAAAGCAGTTGCGGAGCGCCGCCGTCTCTCGCTGCCGCTTCGGCTCGCCGTTTGGTTGGATCCCTCGTGTGTTTCTGGGAAGTTGAAGGCTGGATCTCAGGTAAGCGCTCGGTCTCCCAGGACTGAGTGTTTACGTGGATCCGGCAGGCCTGAGCTTCTGAGGGACTTTTTGAAGTTAGCTCAAAGTCAGAGTGGAAGTTTTGAGACGTACGCCACAAATTGATGAAGACGTCTCTTTGATTGTAATGCTAGTTATATTTGTGTGTGTTTGTGTGCTGCAGGTAAAGGAGTTTGACTCCATCTCGCGCCTGGACCAGTGGCACACAACCCTCCTGCTGCGCATCAAAAAGACCATCCAGGGGGATGAAGGGGACCTGAAATAAATTTAAAAAAAAAAAAGAACCACGAGGGGAGGAAGTACAGCACGGAAGGACAAATCCCATCACGCATGCTTTTCACACACACACACACAGACACACACACACAAACACACGGCACTTTCCCACACACTCACATCACTGTGTATAGCATCTGGAGAAGTGTTTGCTAACGATTCGGCCACTCTCACCGCGTATTGTCAGAGCACTATCGTTGCTTTCCTTGGGCATATCTGGAATCTAGTGAGAATGTAAATCCTCCCGCCCTCACCTCTGTCTGGAGGCTTGCTGCATATCTTCCTCTGCTGAAATCTGCCCTGGGGGCGGGGCTGTTCCCATGCTGCATATTGTTTTTGAGACTACGTTAGTGTTGATGAGAAGCTCTGCATGTTTTGTACAATAGTTTGCTTTTTCCTAGTCAGGTGCAGCTTTCTTTTATTTTTAAACTAGTTGAACATATATTTATTCAGATCATTTTATTACATTTTTTTTAAAATATTGTGACGGTGTGTACGAAATTCAAGAATGTACCATTATCTTAATTTATTAGAATAGGTGGATCAATTGAATGTTCTCCTAAACCTTTATTCCGATTATTCAGTCTCCAGTTCGTTCACCACAGGGAGCGACTCCTCTTGCAAAACAAGGGCCACGATATGCACTAAGTGTCGACTGTTAAAACGTTTATACCAAAACGCCCCTTCACTCACGCTTTAGGATTTGTTGGTGTAATAATACTCGTCTGAACGTTGCGGTTAACAAATCTTCCTTCTGTTTGAGAAGCACTGACGCAGGGCACCTCGCTCCCGGGGCAGTAAATCTTGGTGCAAAGTGCTTCATTGGCCGCTCACCCCGTCTTAACTTAATCGTTGGAGAGGTTCCCACTCCTGCAGACGAACCTTCTGAACGGCCAGTCGCTTTAGCATATCATTGTGTGTATCTCGGTGTCGTGCACATTCACTAGTGTTAGCCAAACCAAAGTTTTTACTACTCGGGCCCGTCGTCCTGAGAACCCAGCTTCTTCCAGGTGGGACGACAGGCTGTGGATGTGTATGCTCGTGCAAATGGACATTAATAAAGGTATTATATCCTGCGACGTAGTGCCGCTGGCATTATTTATCAAATTAGGTGGGTGCTAACGGTATAAACACACTGTTACATACTTTTTTTCTATTGCGTTAAGTTAAATTATTAAAGTGGGTATTTGTTGCTGAATTGATAGTGTGATTATTTAAAATTGACATTTAAGCCATTACTGCTGTGAATGGTATTACAAATAAAATGAAGTGGCACGTTCTTCGGTGTTACTTTTATTTGGCATTATTTCTCTTTTACAAATCTCACAATTTATCATAAATATACATTAGTATAATGCCAATAGCCAATCAAACCTAAGCATTGTCTGATAACCACTGATTAAAAAAACATACATAAAATAAGATTAATTAAAGGAATTTAATGTTCCCACAGATACACGATTTAAAAGGAAAACCTATTTAAAGAGCTTTGGATGCATCTCCTCCTCAGAAGGTGGATATGGAATTTAGTCCGTTTCAGGTTGGGCTGTCGGTTCTTCTCCGTCCTGCAGCTTCTCTTCAGTCTGGTCCGCTGTTCTCTGGTCTCTTTCACAAGCCTCGTCGTCTACGATCACCGCCTGAATGTCAGGCGGCAGAGCGACAGTGTCTGAAACCGGAGCTAAAATGGTCTGCGAAGCGGCGGCTTCCAGCACAGACGGCGTGGTCACGGCGGGCGTCGTGCCGACTGGCGCCAGCAGGCCGTCAGAGACGGGGACCGAGAGTGTGGGCACGGACAGAGAGGCGGACGGAGCCTCGGACGACATGGTCACTGGGATGGAGAACGGGACCTGGATGGCTGAACCGTCGATGGAGATCACGTTGGCGCCGGTGCCGTCTGCGGTCACGATGGGCTGCAGGTGCGTCCCTGGGGGGACTTCGGTGTGGATGACGGTGATCCCGCTCTGGCTGACCAGAGCTATGGCGCCGTGACTGGCCCAATCAGACGGGAGAGTGACGGGCCCGGCAGGGACTTCTACCGAGTTCACGCCGTCCAATTTATCAACTGGACCTGCAGTGGGGCTTTGTCTGAGAGTGCCGTTTTTCTCCACTGACCCTGCCTTCTCTTTGTCCGCCTTCCCTTTAGTGGGAGATTTTGGTTTCTTTTTCTCCACGTTTCCCTCCAGCACCACCAGGTAGGTCTTCCAGGGTGTGTTCGGATCATGAATCTGAGGGGCGAACAGGCAGATTTAAGTTTTTATTCCACTCAAAAGCGTTCACAGGAAGCTTGTGATCCCTGCCTACTCACCGAAGTGTGCCTGCGTAGGGTGGACTTGTCCGTGAAAGTGCGTTTACACAGGCTGCACATGAAGGGCTTTTCTCCCGTGTGAATGCGCTGGTGTCTTTGCAGCGCGTTGAGCTGGGTGAACTGCCTGCTGCACACGTTGCAGCTGTACGGACGCTCACCTAAACATCAGGCAAGTTAAAAATGACCTTGTACCAAAACAATAAGGAGAGCTTGAGAAGAAAAATAATGACGTACCTGTATGCACTTTCACATGCTGGTTGAGGGAGTTCCTCTGAGCGAAGCCTCGGCCACAGTGTTCACACTTGTACGGCCTCGACCCGGTGTGGATGTTTGAATGGTGCCTCAGGTATTCTTTAGAGGAAAAGCTTTTCCCACAGGCCTCGCACATGAAAGGTTTCTCTCCTGGTGTTACATAGAACGGCAATAAGAACTAATTTAAAGACTGCGACTGCAGGCTCAGGATTGAAGAAAACGACTGTGACATCTTAAGTTGTTAGTATTCTACCTGTGTGGGATCTCTTGTGATACGACAACATGTGCTTCTGAGTGAAGCGGGCGTCACACTGGTCACATGCATATGGCTTCTCTCCTGTGTGGATCCTACATAAGGTGGAAGCAAACGAGTTTACCTTCTATTTTATATGTAGTTAACCTATTTAACCGCTGACACACAAGGTAAGCACACAGAAGCAAAGTATTTCTATCTATTGTATTTCTGGTCGAGTCTAGTCGCTACCATCATACAGGAGCACAGTGGTTGATGATGACAACCTGCTGTGATGTGTGACATGTTTGATGTCTGAAGAAACAAGAGAGCCATTTATTGTCATAGTTCTCAGTCAAAAACGTCCAGAACAAGTAACTGCAGCACACAAATTTGAGATTTATCAGTGGTTAAACTGTTGAATTTGTCCATAAAAGTCCACTGCTTAGCCTCTATGTTGCTACAGCTGCCTGCTTTGCCCATCATCACTTCACATCTCTTGGTTTGGCGGTGTTTTGTGCTTCACAACAGAATTGACACTTTCAGTCTGACATCAGATTCATAAAGTCATTCTTCTGTTAATAAAAATACTGAAACAACTTTGATTTCTTCCTGTGAGTGCTCGGCAGAGCTCTGTACCTGCGATGCATCTTGAGGGTCGAGTTCTGGGTGAACTTGGCCCCACATTCGGTGCATTGATAGGGCTTCATGCCCGTGTGGGTCCGCTCATGCAGCAACAGGGCGGTTTTGGAGCTGAGTGACTTCCCACAGATGGGACAGACGTGTTGCGGATTTCGTTCGTGTACCTGCGGAACAGCAGATCATCAAGGCAGGGTTCTAGAGTGATTTTTGCATAATATGGTTCTTTACATTACAACTGGAAGTGATTCCCACAGGGGACATGCATATTTTTGAATAATGAAAAGAACCTCCACATGCAAGGCAGTGGTCAAACGTGCGGTGCAGTCATGTAGACATAAGTTTGATCAACACCCGGACAAATGCGGGTGTTTTTAATTGGACCAACCAAGTGTTACCACAGCCTTGGGAGCAATAACCATGCAGCGTTTCTTGGATCTCCTTACTTGTTTCTGGTGGCGGACGACATCCTTCTTCCGTTTGAAAGTCTTCGTGCAGATGCTACAGGTGAACTGCCTCTCGTTGCTGTGGACGTGCTTTTCGTGGATCTTCAGATTGCTGTGGTTGGCGAAGGTCTGAGAGCAGGTCTCGCAGCGGTAGATGACGGCTGCCTTCACTCCATGGTACGTACTGGTCAGTGGGGAAGTTTAAAACAACACGGGATTCATAACGTGCACTCCAGTAGTATGTACAATCATAAAGAGCACCATGACGTTACCTGATGTGCTTCAGGAAGCTTTTCTCATAGTGGAAGGTCCGCTGGCATTTGTTGCACTGAAACTGGGCCTTGGATTTTTTCATTGTCTGGTCAAATGGCCCCCCTTCTTCCTCTTCTTCTTCATTTTCCTCCTCCTCTTCACCACAATCATCCCCGATCGGGGCGAATGAGGAATCAGCAAGTTCATCATCCTCGTGCTCCAACTCATCCACGTCAGAGAAGATCTCCTCTTCTTTGTCCCGGTTGTTCTCCGGCTGAGCTTCGGCTTCGATTCTGTCCTCGTCCTCAACGTCACTGTCCTCTGTTGTAGCATACCAGCGCTTCGGGTGCTGTTTGCGGCAAGACAACCTGAGTTTAACCCTGGTCTGTGAGCTGATTCCACCATTGTTCTTTAACTTTCTTCTTTTTGAAACCTCTTCCTTCGCCAAGTCCTGTGGCAAGAGCTCCCGCTTGAGGCGAGCAGCCGCTTTAGTAGGTTTCCTCTCTTTTGTCTTGTTTTGTTTTTTAGCGTCCCGTAGGACGTCCGTACAAACGGCTTCCGATGCGGTTGCCTGTTTGTGCAGTTTCGGTACAATCCCAGCACTCAAGGCCTCACTGCAGACCTTCACCAGATCCTCACAGTCCAGAAACGTCGCAACAGCTTGAACATCGCTGATCTTTTCTCTCTCAACTTCGACCGTGCCGGTGTACACAAACTCCAGAAACTTGGAGAAATCATTCGAGTTCATATTTGAGAGTAGCAATTTGTCCCGCGCCTCATCTGGAGACAGGAGGATCTTCTTGAAGTAGCCACTGGAGGCGGCGAGCATCACCTGGTGAGCCCGGAACTCCTCCACGTCTCCCTGATGGTCCACCTGCACCGTCACGTCGCTCAGCTGTCCCTGCAGTCTCAGCTCATGCAGAGACGTCAGGATGTTCCCATGATGCGACGCAGATGTGAGCTGCACCACTTTGAGCCCCATGTTTTTTCTGTGTGCTGCTGAGAGGGGCAGAAAATAAGAGGTGACTGGATTTTAACCCATCTCCTTAAGTTCACGAGTATAAAATGTGATCATCTAAGTCCAAATATAGACAAACACAGTGTGTTTAAACCAATACCACAAAAAGCCACTTTAATATTTCACATCTATTGAACACAACATTTACAGGGCTGCTGAACTACGGATGTAATAACTGGTTAACTCCTTTCAATAGCTGCTGATCAGACCTCGCACAACAATCCAGGATTGTCTGCTGTGAACAGCTCTCTCAAGGTCATTCCACAACATTTCAAATAGACGCGTGAGACCAATGCATTAAATAATGTGTGTAAGGTGTGACGTTAAACACATAGTCCAAACAGGTAACTTATGACCCGATCATGCAGGAGAATCTCCCTGAAATATTCTTAAAATGTTGTGAACCAACGTTAGAAATATTTGTGTAAGGAAAGTTTTGGCCACTACACTTCAAATTTCACTTAGAGAAACTGAATACATTTCTTGTTGATTTGGCGGGCCGCATTGGAGCCTCTTGCGGGCCGGTTTCGGCCAACGGGCCTCATGTTTGACACCCTTATGATTAAAAAAAAACTAAAACGTCAAATCAGTTACTACAACGCCACTAAACACATGTTCCGTGGCTTTAATGTCTTCCAGGTGAGGTGGGGACAGGAGAGGCGTCTCCTGAGTGGAGTTTGCATGTTATGACCTCTGCCTAGGTCTTCTATGAGGAGGAGGGGAGGCTGTTTGGCTGCAGGTATGAACCCCTGTGATGGACCTTTGGGTCCAGCCCTACAGGAGAACATCTTGGGATGAGTATTAAGCTTGTTAGTCTGTAGAATTAGTTTCCTGACATCCTGAAAGGTGGGCTCCATCAGGACCACCTGTGTTGCCCCCTTCTCACAGGGGCCTGCAGTGTACTCCTTTAAAAGCGACACGGAAATAAATACACGTTACGATAGCTTAGTACTTAGCTCGAGAAAAAAAATCGTTAATATGCAAACGTTAAACTGTTAAAACCGAAAACTTAAAAGTGTCATCTCCATACGAGTGTTCTGGTCCTGGATGCAGCCGCTGCTAAGAGTCAGCAAATGCTAACGTTAGCATCACAAACGCAGCGCTGCACGAGCCGCGGAATAAAAACACGCACCGCGCGTGCTGTTTACGTTCACCTCGCGGGACCGTGCACACGATGCACGAAGGGGCCGTGAGCCGGTCCGCTCACGACCCACCAACGCCGGTCGAAGTTTTCTTACCGTAAGCTCCCTAAAATGGCAGCCCTTCACAAACGGAGACGTCCACCGCGGAGGGACACTTCCTGCACCGGCGGCTGCCCGGCCTCTCGCACACCGACATCCGGTAGAGGGGTAAGGGGGTCTGCTCAAATCTGAACCACAAACTGATGCTTTCTCCGTCAATGGACCTTTTTACAGTTAGAAAAATATTAATTTTAAACTTTAAGAAGTGTTAAGCTCAAATAATGTTATTACTATGTAGTTACTATACAGCAACCTGAAACATTTTTTTATATTATTATTATTATTATTATTGTTGTTGTTGTTGTTGTTGTTGTTGTTGTTGTTGTTGTTGTCGTTGTTAATAATACAAATATGTAATTATTACATATTTGACATTTCCATAAAACTAATACGCTTTATATTAGTTATTTCATTTTAGGATTAATTATATTAAAGACAATTAAAAAAACAATATTACTTATTTAATATTAAAAATAAATCCCATTTGACTTAATTGAACCTTTTTTGAGATTGATATTTTATGGGATTTTCAGTGCAAAACAAATGTAATGTTCAACATGCAATTCCTGCAATTTCTCCCTCGTGGGACTTATTTTATCTTGAATAACTCTTGATCTTTCTTTCTTTCTTTCTTTGGGAATGGGACAATCCATCAACTTGACCAGTAAATAGCTCCAATTTCTTTAATTTGAGATTTTAGGAGAAACATTCTTCTGGTGTAACTCTTTCCTCTCTATTGTAGTTTCCTTTCCATTTTGTAGCTCATTTATTTGTTTGCAAACTGATTATTTATCTGCCATCTTTAAAAAATAAAATCTCTTGAGTGGTGATAACATGAGTAGAATAAAAAGTAGTACTGTATACCCTAAAGGCGTTACCGTAACTCTTAACACCAGCAGAATTGTGTTTATCGGTGCAATGCAGGATTCTGGCCACATGGTGACAGCATTGCACAGAAAAGTCCCTTCACGTTATATGCCTGTTGTGCTGGTTTTAAGGCAGTGTAGCTCCAATTTTTTTAAAAGCAAGATTTGCATTTTTTTTTCTCTCTCTCTCTCAGTATTTTGGACTGCTGGCGTCTCATTTTGGTTTGGGCTTATTTGAATTATGAACCAGCTCCTCCAACCAATGTTAGCCCGCCTTGTTTTAGCATTGTGCAGCAGATGTGTGTGAATAAATGCAAAAGAAGACAACCTGCTGAAGGATTTAGGCTAATTCATTTACATTCACCCCAACAGACTGTATATCATATGCAGGGTTGCAAAGTGCTGTCATTCCAGAGGTGAATGGAAACCTACTTGAGGATTCACTGGGGTGCTGTTCGGCAGCTGCCAGGATTTTCCCCCTCCTCTTTCAGAGGAAATCCATATACCTTACATTTGTCTTAATGAATTCTGCAAGGTAGCAATCTGCTGTGTTCCGGTGACTCATGCTGCTCTCCGGACCTGGGCTGTGCAGACTCCAGCTCTGACCTGGAACACCGTGTTCACCTGCCTTTTATTACATTACCCCTCTACTACCGGCAGAGACCACACCAGTCTTTCGATTACATGTTTCATATGACAGATCGTAACTGATTTATCTTCATAAGATATGCAACACCTGCAGAGATAATAGCCTGTTACTGAATGCTCACTGGAATTATACATATTTGCATGGATATTAATTTGAAACCGTGGACATAAGCATTAGTGTAATTAGAAAACATACGTGCAAACTAATAGGATGTTTTGTGTTAGCGGGAGTTCTTTGTTAGACTCTTGACTACAGGAACGATTCAGCGAGTTAAAGAACTGCTCGCTGTGGTGCAGCTTTACTGAAATGATAAAAGAAGATATTAGGCTGTTATGACTACCTGGGCCCACAATGTAATTTTCTTGCACTGCGCAGTATTAAAAGAAATGTAGTCGAATCTTTTTCATGCCTCAATGGAGGGGAAATATCAGACACATCTCAGTTCATCATTAGTGGTTTGTGAGGTTGCGACAGAATACATTTTCAGGGAAAATACTAGGCAGGGAAACAGATTCACTGGTCTCCATGTGTAATTGAAGGGATGAACATGAGACGCATCGCTGAAAGAACAAAAGGTCAAACGGTCATTTCAGAAACGTGCCATTTTATTCTACTTTCTGCGGTGATATTTGTCGGCTTTTTCACACGGCCCTGGGGCATTTTGTGTTATTCAAAGGTGCACAGGATGTGAGGTAGCACAAGTCAACCTTTCAGATGTTGCCAGTTTTTGGGGTGTGCTTAATAGCCAGCTGGATCGCCAGGCCTTCCAGTAACAAGTTCTATTCCCACAGATACATCATCGGGTTGTCAGTGACGAAGGTGAAGTGTGAACGCTTGCTGAAAGGCGATGGGCTCTGCAAACAAAACATCCAGCCGACTTTGCGCCGTGTTTGCTCGTCTGTGAGTAGACTCCTCCACACGACCGAAAATACCAAAATACCAATGCTGACATTCCACAGCGCACAAACAACAACGGCGAAAGGCTAAAGTCAGCGCCAAGGCCACGTTTAATTTGAAGCCACAAAGCACACATGCTGTAAAAAAAAAATAAAAAAAATTGTTGAATTCAGGAGTTTGATGGTGATGGTTGTGTCTGCTGTCGGATTGTGTGCTGGAACACTTTAATTTGGATGCAGCGAGGGTAAGCCAGTCTGTCGGTGTCCTCGCAGGACCTCTCTGCTGCTCCTTAACAGGGCTGACTCATAATCCCAGCAGATGAACTGAACCAGTGATGGTAAACACTCAAACAGTACGTGGAAGTGTAGACACCGGTGGTCCAGCAATAACCGCGGTGTTCTCTTTGTGCTCGCTCCGTATCGCCACGCGGCCGATGCCAGACCAATCACAAGCTGGTCCAGCGCTGTAGTTTTGCGGTGTCTTTCACTTCCCCTCCAGTCGGTGAACTCGGGTAACAGGAGCCATATTTCATGAGCCTCGGCTGGCGTTTCGAAACACTTCAATTATGCCTTTGTCAATGGCGCGATCGTGCTGTGACACCGAGTTTCACTTTATTGATTTCATGCAAATGTGGACAGTGGTTTCAGTTGTTTTTGTACGTGGACCCAAATATCCACCCATATTTATGCAAGGAGGAAATCTGGTCACGAGTCAAATATCGTGCATGTTTGTGCAGTCCTGTCAAGGCCAAGGTTGCATTGCCAGGATACACACAACTGGGACCGTCTATGATAGTCGTGTCTAACACTTGAACCTAACACCATTCTCCTTTTTCTTTTTCTCTGGCTGGATGTCACACCACATTTAGCCTGTCAAGAATACTGCTGGAAGCCCTAAAACCTCGGTGCAACACCAGGACATAAGAACCCAATGATTCACAAAAATTACAGACGACTGTCTAAATGCCATAATGTGGAAATTGCCTTTTCCTTGGCCAAGAATGATGAGAAGCTTGTGGTGGGGAACGCAGTCTCACACCAATTATAAGCAGGCAAATCTGTACTGTGATCCCTGGAGTGCTTTGTCTGTCTACCGAGTCCAAATTGAAATTTCTCAACAGGTATCAGATTACCTGCCACGATTTCTGCTGCAGGTATAAAGTGAACAAAGGATTTGATTCCAAAGTACACATTTGATGCCAAATTGGTGGAAAACCTGCCGAACATCCAGTTTGTGTTCGGTGCAAGTATGCACAGTGCATGCATTAAACCCGACAAACATTGTCGGGTTGTCTCATCCCTGTGACAGACGATGAGCGCCCTCGGACAGAGAGGCGCCCACCTCAACACCCTCAACTCTCAAGTGTTGTATCCTACCAAGTAGTATTTCATGGCTGATTGCCAGATTCCCCCGGCTCATAGATTTCTCCCGCTGCTGTAGTGATTACTGTTGGTAGCATCAGATCCAGACATAAAGGACTGTAGACGGTTGTGGTCTCGTTCTTTGCTTCTTCCCCCACGGTGCACTGCAACAAACATCCTCACCTGCATGAAACAAATTCAACGCACGAAAGACAAAACAAAAAAACAGCCCAACTCGTGAATGGTATCTGTCCTCTTCCCTCCTGAATAGGCTCCATTTCACCGAACAGAGATGTTTTTCTTCTCGTGCCTGCCTGGTTTGGAAAATACTTTCCTTTCATTGATGAAAAGATATACAGCATTCAGAGATGAAATTACTTTCCAAATGGCCTCTGACTCACCATCTCTATTCCCAGCGCACTCTCGCCCTCCCTCCTTCTCCCTCTTTCCCTCTTCCTCTCTCCCTCCCTCCCTCCCTCTGTCTCTCTCACCACCCCCACCTTCGCTTGTCCTTGCGAATGTTCTATCTATTGTAACTGTATACAGCACTTAGCACTTCAGACGGCAGACAAACCAGCTCAAGGACAACTGCCCACTCTTGCGATGCTCATAAATAGACTATTTGTCCGGGCTTACCAATCACCTTACCCACTGAGCGTGTGTGGGTGCTTGTGGACATTGTGTAGCTTGCACCGAAATAGATCTCCACTGCTGCGTGTGTGAGGGTGGATTCGGGCCTCCAGTCCTGCAAGTGAGAGAGACTGGTTTGCACCCCCCCCCCCCCCCCCCCCCAAAAAAAAAAAAAGATTGTTGTGCCTTTGAAAATGAACAATAATGACTCACATAGTCTATCCCTTTATAATGTGTGATTTTCTCATCCGTTAGCAATCTGCAACAACACTGAAACAGGTGGTGTCACCTCCGCAGAGTTTACCCACAATGCAACACTCTCCCCGACTGTGTGGGACATGACCGTCAGCACATTCCTAGAGAGTTGGATCCCCAGAAGCAACAATTCCTCCTTCCTCTCTTCCCTCCCTTCCTTCCTGCCGCCCTCGTGTCTTCTCCTTTGCTTCCGTGGATTGCATCATTCGTCTGCCTCCTGGCCTCCTCTGTTCGGACCCTTTAATCACATATGGCAGACATACACACACACACACACACACACACACACACACACACACATTTACAGCCACTGTGGGCAGAAGGCAACCTCGTCCATCCTCGTGCTGGTTTGTGGCTTCAGTTGGAATTTTATGGTTGGTTTGAGCACAGGATTCTGGAGGTTTTCCAGCTGCCCTCTAAAGACTCGGCTTCCCCCTTTCTCTCCCTCCATCTCTTTGTTCCTTCCTCTCGGCTTTCCCCTCTTTTTCTTTTCCGCCTCTCTTTCCCCCTTAACGTCTCTCTTTTACACGCTCACACTCAAGGTCAGAAATATCCTGTGGTTTAGGTTTGATCCCCCTGGATACTCCTTTGCTCTCCTGCTCTCTCCGCACTGCCTCTCCCTTCCTTTCTGTCTAGCTGGTGCTCGCTCAAGTTTACATGCATACTCACACATGCACACACACGCACGTATACACTTACTGTAAGCACACTATGCTACTCTAAGCATTCCCACACAGGAAACACATGGTGGGATAGCACAGGCGGGTCTGTGTGCCTTGCAATTACACACACACACACACACACACACACACACACACACACACACACACACACACACACACACACACACACACACACACACACACACACACACACACACACACACACACACACACACACAGACGGAGTCCACCTCATGAGGGGTCGACTGCCTAGCAGACATGTAACAGGAAAGATTGCTTTGATTCATCAACAGCAGAGACCTTATCCATCTTCAATCTGTCAGTTCAGTAACAATAAATAAAAAAAGAAGTGATCCTTAACGTTCCTGACGTTCCTGTGGAGTCACAATCACTGGGCTGCACTGGCCCTGGCCAGGTTAACCCTGTTCCTCTGGGTTCACCTATTATCCTAGTTGTGCAACATGGCATAGGTCCAGGCCTTGTGCAATAACCGGGGCCTTGGCTGGCTGAAAGGACGTCGGTTCAGCCAGTCATCCTTTCGTATCTGCAAGTTAATGGAGGAAAACAAAGTCTTGCCCAATTAAAGCCCTGATCCTGTGTGTGTGTGCGCGTGTGCACGTGTGTGTGCATGTGTATGTGTGTGCCATCTCTCATACTCTTGTGTGCATGCATCGTTCACAGTGACACGGCTGTTTGAAGTTTTTCAACTGGAAAACCGTTCGGATATTGTTCGTAAGTAATGTTTGTTTATGTTTTGTAGCCTCCTTTCCCATTAAAGTGGCTGTCTAGGATTTTAGAGATATTTGGTTTTACATTTTTGTACAAATTGCACACCAGCAGTCCTCCGAGGCAAACCGGTGATTTGTGGCCGTACAATTGGTTTGATCCAATTTGACGTGAAACGGTTTCAGAGGGGGGGGGGGGGGCAGTTCACATGTCGAGTTAAGCTGAAACATATGCCACATCTCAAGGTAACGCGAAATGTGTTGAATCAATTTGTTTTCTCATAAAGTGCCTGCAAAGCTATCATCTTTCATTCTAATCATTAAAGCTACACTGGATACATATATAGTTGTCAGCCTGCTGCCATTGTTAGCACAGAGCTGAAACTCGACTACTTGTGGTCACTGCAGCGGGTGGATCAGTGAAAAAGCAGGCGTTGCCTCATGAGCATAGGCCTCCGTAGTGCCCCTACTGGCCAACAATGGTACATCTTATACAGATTCCTCCAGATTTTCCAACAAATAGATGTAGCCATCTCTGGTAAATAGCTTAAAAAAAGAAAGAAAATTGGCTTGTGCATTTCATCAGCTAAACTACTTTTTGTAACCATATGGAGGCTTTCCCAATTAATCCTCATGACTACTGTGCACATATAAGATGGCCCTTTGCATGTTGTGCACCCTGCTGTTAGATCTGGGCTTGAACAGAGTCAATTCCAGTGCTGGTGAGGACAGCAGCTTGAAAAGGGATTGCTGCAGTGCCGCTACAGATTGATGCTTTAACGGGGGGGGGGGGAGGCTGAAGAAAAAGGGAGACTCTCAGTAAAATAAACCACAAATAGTTCTCAAGAAATGCTGCACCCTGCTGCTCGGGCTCAGCTTGTTGATACAACTGCTCGAGGCGGATTATTTTTCAAATATGCAACTGGTTGTCAAATATACAGTGTCATATTAACTTTGGGGTTTCCTCCACAAAGGTCGGCGCTCTCCATACAGCATTCGTCCATTTTCTTTGGGTCGTCTCCCAGACGTAGAGCAGACCACAGACATGAAAATACCTAAAGTATGTGAATTGAAGGCCAACCGTCTTGTCAATGGGCTCAACTGTAGTCTTCAACCAAAACTACACTCAGGGTAATATTTAACTGATTCCCCTCACAGCGTGTTGTTTTTTAATGACTTCATGTTGCTTAATCTTCATAGTAATCAATCTTGAGTTAGAAAGTGTTTTTATAAATTGAAAAAAGTCGCTGAACTGCTTATGTGAAAAACAGCAAACAGTTACGGAATCACCAAAGCCTTAAAGTAAGAGCTTGCATGCTGACCTATTCCCTTTTGGCTCTTTGTGGATCACCACAAAGTCCAAATAATCCCAAGAAACACAGCTTTGCTTTGAGAGCCACCATTTTCTTTCGGTATGAAACCCTTCTCTCCCTCAGCGTCCTTTCAGAAATGTCCAAAAATGGAGAGCAGAGAGCAAAAAGAGCATGGGGGGGAGGGAAGGGATCTGACAGGCTGTTCCAGCAATGAGACCCATGACTGACACATTTACTGTGGAACAAGACAAGTATGTGAATGTGCGAGGGAGATAGAAACGGACTGAAAGGACAAGATGGAAATAATGTCCCTCTCTCTCCCACACACACCCGGAGAAACAGAAATGCTAGCAGATAATATCTCGTTTTGTCAGCTGAGCGAGGTCACATGACCGAAGCTCTCCTTCGCTAATTTCATTCTGGCCAGGAATTTAGTGCAGGAGCGCAGGCATCCCAGCAGGACTGCAGTCCTTTTTATACCCTGACTGTAAGCCTCGCTGCAGACACTGATTTGTCACTTTTTCCATAACGAGCTCTCATTTGATCTGCTGCCATCAAAATGGCCCTCTGTCTGAAGCAACTGTCACTGTTTATCCATATTATGAAGATAACAGGGCCATCTTCTGTGCTTTGGCGGTGTCAGATGAGTTGAGGGTGGAGGAGATTGACAGAGGAGAGGAGAATGATTCATTGTGTTGCTCTATAATTGAATGATCCGGCATTCTTTGTGGGCATGATGGTGAGATCATCCCCCACCATTAGACCTGCAGGCTTTGGAACCGAACTGCAGGACATCAGCATTGTGCACAAAAATGTTTGTGCTGGTGTTTTCCCCGCCTGTTGACTACAAACCATAAACGCTTCCATGATCCCGCACGCCAGTTTCCAGAAACGGAGCCGAAGTGTTAAGGGACACCCAATCTTAATGGCTGCAACTGGTTTCCTATTTTTTTCACAATGGTGAGAAAGTCATTAGGCAGCGACATAATAAACTTCCCCAGTACAGGCGATCAATCACAGTGAGTGTTTTCCTGTCTGTACTTTCTGTGGCACTGGGAGCTGCTGTGATCCTTTAACGTTTATATTGACGCTACGTGTGAGTCATCTTGGTCCACCATCTCAGTCCCGGTGTGCCAAACAAAGTCATTTTCTCAAGGGTGCGGAGGTCTCTAAAATCCAGGCAAGGTGCTCTTTGCTTTTGCTGTGATGACGGGTGCAGAGGGCAGAGGAAGAGGTCAGGTTATGTGGAATGAAGCGAGAGAGCCATCTGGGAGAGAATCAAACACTGTGTTTACAATACGAAACTACACTCTGTGGTTTTTATTTTAAACTTTCTCCCCCCCCCCTAGTCATTTTATAGCCTATAGCCTCGCTTCATTTGTCAATTCTGCTACACATTTTCACACATATAGAAAACTGAAATAGCAATTCCCTCGCACACGAGATTAAAAAAAAATAATAATAATAATGAAAGCTTAAATATACAGGCTAGAGTATAATAATTTAGGAGTAAAAAAATGGGAAAATTGAATCAGACGTAACATTGAATAAAACACGACAGAGAGGTCGAACATATCAGTGCAGTTATCAGTGCAGCCGAGTTGCTCATGTGTGGTGTAAAGTGGCTTAGTGTCACTGGGTCATTGTACAAAATTCAAAGAAAATATAGATTTTTTTATTTTTTTTTTAATTCTTAAGAGTAGGGCACACAACACAACACGAAGACCCAAAGCTCATATATCAGTGATGCTACCATGAAAGATAACTACCTTGTTGCAAGAAAACAAGCATCAGCCTCAAAGCCATGCTGTCAGGGTGAGTTTAAAAAAATAAAAAGCATAATGCAACAGATAGTTTTTTTAGGGTTTTTTTTTTTTTTTTTTTATATGCTCCTGTATTTTGCACCAGAAGGTTTCATTAAAATTGGCTTCATGTTGAGATAGTAGTAATTTTCCTGAGTAAAAATATAAACATTTTCATCATGTATACTCTATGCCACGACATAGAAAAAACTTAAAAGCACTTTTTGATTAAAATCTGTTTGACTTCCCTGTTATTAGGCCGATGTAATGGCGAACACAAGATTCAGCTGATGATCGGTGAGAGTCAAGCCTGGATATTGGTATGATGGATGCTAGTTTGATATCATCACTAGTCACCTGAAGCACAAAAACATCAATTTGACCTTTTTGTAAAATTGATTATTCGCTTTATGTGAATACCACCAAATGGTACAATACCTACATGGTGCACTACTTCAGCAGTATATGCTTCAGTGAAATTAACCCCTTCGCTCGCAAAATTAAAATAGTAGAAAAACAAGGTGCAGACGCTTGTAAATGTGGGCACTGATCACAGCAGACGTGACGGCAGGATACCAATGGCCAGTCCATCGTCGAGTAAATTCAAAGAGACAGAGACACACTTTTTTAACCTGGAGTCACCAATTAACCTGAAATATGAATTAAAGAACAGGCAATCGCTGTGGGAGAATCAGTACACTCTCTTGGATGGGGCTAGCAATAATACTTATTTTAAAATTTCCTCTTTTTTTTAAAATAACATTCTGTATTGTTTTTAAATCCACTATCTTTAATTCTCACTGATTCTTCTTATTTCATAAATTGCTTGTTGGTAAAAGTGTAGCACGGCAGTGTAATAGTTCAATCGCATGAAAGTGTAGAATTTTTCAGGGACATCACAAATTAACATAAAATCAGTGTCTTACTATGGCTACATGTTCTATGTGACTATATATAAAATAATTATGGAAGATCAATGAGAACTACTTTGTCTCAGGGAAATGTAATTCTTCAGTCTGAAGGATTAAGCAAAAGAAAACACATTTTATGTGGAAAATGAAGGCCTGAAGAAGCTAAATTCACACATGCAAGTGAGCCCCCCCCCCCCACACTAATTTGCATTGCACATTACTGATGTAAACAACCTTTAACGGCAAGAGAAAACATCAATCAGGTTTGATTAGTATGTTGCCTAGGGTTTATCTGTATATAAACTGTCAGTCATTTTAAGTGAGCAACAGCAGGATGTAATTAGAGTTTGTGCTCAGAATCTTGGTGGCGGGACTCTTTTTTTGGTTGATTGGAGATTAAAGAGGTTTATAGCGATCCTGCAGGGACGCGATAGTCCGTGATACAGGCCCACATTTTACATTTTTTTAAGCAAACAAAGTGCAGAAATGATCATTTTAGAGAGGCTTTTTGTGAGGGATAGAAGACGAGCGAGAGCGCTTGACCTCCCTAAAGAAACCATCTGTGTGCTGTGTATGCCTACGGTACAGTTCAGTACAGGCTGTCCCAAATGGTAACCACACAGATTCTGGTACTCGTAGTGCTTCATAGATTAACTGCCAACAGTGCGGCGATGATTACTGCTTTACCACTGTGGGAATATATTCATAATGTGAGATTTGCCTTCGCGTGTGTCCCCAGTTAGACATTTAGATTGAAATCACATGGCAGGTTTGTTTACACTTCATTAAATGGATACATTGCCACTGTACTGTTGTGTGTGTGTGTGTGTGTGTGTGTGTGTGTGTGTGTGTGTGTGTGTGTGTGTGTGTGTGTGTGTGTGTGTGTGCGTGTGTGTGCGTGTGTGTGCGTGTGTGTGCGTGTGTGTGCGTGTGTGTGTGTGTGTGTGCATTAGCAGAAGAAGTGGTGTTGTAGGGGTCACCTTGACTTTGCCACCGTGGCGCAAATCAGTAAGTTAGAGAAGACAATCTTTTTCGCATTTGTCTGGCGAGTCTCACATCAGAGCACAAAGAAGCAATTTACCTTCTCAGCACTGCATAAAGTAAATACACAAGCTGCAGTCATAACCCTGCCTCCTTCCCTCCTGTCCCCCTCCCTCACCTCGCCTCCCGATGTGTGCACCAGTGATAAAAGCCACGAGGCAGGGGAGGTAGGAGGGGGGGGGGTTGGGGGTGGACTACTAGGTACACAGGTAAATGGACAAAATGATCCAGTTTGCCTCATTAGATGAAAACGTTATGTTCCCGGTGACACGGGCAGAGCCCGGTTGTCATGGAAACGAGGCGGCATTGTCACAGTCTGTTTCCGTGGGGTTTCTTGTCTGCCTGTCGCTCTCCGCAGTTGCTCTTCATCAGGGACACTCCGATCACTGATATTCTACAGCATGAGGCAGTGACTCATGCACATCATCTTTTGCATCTGGAACAGGGGGGGGGGGGGTGTTGGTGGGGGGATGCACTCACACAGCCAACTAACCTGCAACACACACACAAGCCTTGTGCATATTTTAAAGATATGCTCTCACACACTCACCATGTGTAACATGCATGCGTACCTATACATAGAGTAACAGCATTTGCATATATGCTTGCAAGCATGCATACATTAATATGTTACAAACTACACCCCCCAGCGCTCAAAAGCTCCACTAGAGAGTAAAAGAATTGTGTGTTGGTTTTCTTACGCTATGGTCCAAATCTTAGAATTCACATAGATCACCATATACATGTATACACACAGAGACAGGTGTGTATATTAAACATGCACTCATGTCAATGTTTTGTTCGATGCTTTTTGTTCGAGAGGATGAGAGATGTGCAGCACGCCGTGCAGTCTTCAATTCCGAGTGGTCCTATTGGCGTCTGTCTGCCCCTGTGATCCCGACCATTTCCCCTCATTACATATCAGGTAGATTATGCGCTTTAATCGTCCTTTAGTCTGCCTGATCAGCTGATGCGCTCAGTGTGTTTCCTGCTTATCTAGGCCACCAGATGTCATAATCTGGGGCCTCGTGTAAAGCCCGGCAGCGTCCTCGGCACCGGGCAATGAAGAGGAGGAGGTGAGCATGAGAAGTATGTAAGAAAGAGCCTGATCTGCACCAGGGGGTTACAGATGGGCATAAGGGAACATGTTCCCCAAAGAGTTTTTATTTAATTTTTTTACCAGTTGATGTTCATTCAATGTGAGGATGGAAGGGCCCGCGCGAGGCACACAATCACATATGTGCTCCCCCGAGGTGCCAGGTAGAACAAAGTGATGAGTGACCCACTGTCTCATCAGTCTCCTGCCATCGCCTACAGCTGTTTCATCAAAGTCCCTCTTTTGGCAACTCTCCGTGCGCTCGCATGCCTGATGCACGAAACGACACACTCGCACGCACACTTGTCTCAAAGCCATTTATCTCTCTTGCCAGCCTGATCTGGCTGCTTATCGCTTCAATCTTTTCCTAACTTGGACAGACATACACAGAGGCACACAATGCCCCCCCAACACCTTTTTTCTTCTTCTTTTTTTTTTTTTTTTTTACTTCTCTCCCTTTGAATCTTTAAACTAGCATTGATAACACATGGATCACTACAATAGGTTCCACATTTGGATCTATGGACGAAAGGTGAAAACACAGAAGTTCTCCTGAGGTGGATTCTTTGTGATGAAGACTGCCTGAGTCAGTTACATTGGTCTCGACCGCAACAGTTACCCCAAGCCGTTTTTCAAAAGGTTGGCGTGTAGTGTTGTCATGGAAATGGACATCCAAAATGCAATGAAAGTGTTCCATTGGGCCAGAACTGGCCCACCAAAGGGGTCCTATCAAGTCTGTGGGATGCTAAAAGTATACTAAAAGTATAAAACATTAAACCTCCAACTGAATAGCAGCAATGAAGGTTAACTCCATCATTGCGGCCCAAATAGCATTAGCAGAGAATATGCTGAAGGCTGCAGAAATCCGGCAGCCAAAGAAGCAGCGGGCTTTTTACCGCTGGCAAATTTTCTTGAGAAAAATGACATTTTAAGGACTTATTGTATACCTTTGCCCTTCAACTAGGGTAACATTGGGAGTTGGCATCATTTGTAGGATAAAATTTTGCTTTATGTATTCCCTGAATAACAAATCGACCACAATGACTTTCAATATCGCTCGAATTGTAGTTGATATATCAAACATATTACCTTCCATTGTCAAGTTTCAGCATCACCTGTTTTTCTTCCTGTTATATTTGACATTGAAAATGCATCCCTTCTTTTCTTTTCTGCCTTGGTTGTTAAAGGCAAAATTAAAAAGTGCCACTTCCAGTAATCCTCTGGCGAAGGGCATCTTTTCAACTGCAGGAATTACAGTCATTAAACAAATAATGAAACACTGATAAACAACTGACTGTGACCTTGACCTGGCGGAGAAGGGCTGAGCCATTAGCACGCATGCACAATTTTACCATCTTGCAACTGCCTCTTTCCTAAACCATCTGTATCCATCTTCTGATGCATTAAACGAAGTAATGAGGTGTGAAACTGGATGTTAAAGTCACTGATTGCGAAGTGTGTGGCTGCTTCCATAACGGAACAGCATGTAACATGTAAAGGTGGCTACTTTGCGGCCAAGTGCAAATCAAACATCAGTTAACGAGAAAGTCAGGGAGTGCTGTACGATTCTCGGCGGAGTCTCGAGCTCGGTGGAGCATAGCTGATGAGTTTCCTGCCTAACTGCTTACAACCAGTCAGCCAGCCGCTCCCTGGCACACCAGCCCGTGTATGACTCATCACACGGAAGCATGTGATCGCTCGCACACACACACACACACACACACACACACACACACACACACACACACACACACACACACACACACACACACACACACACACACACACACACACACACACACACACACACTTACAGTCACATTCATCTGCCAGGGGCTTCCCTCTCCTGCAGAGCCATACACGTATACGAAACACCCCTGACAGAGTACAGAAAAGGAAAGTCCTTTGTGTTTCAGGCAGTGTGGGCGTTTGTGTGTTTCTTCTTGCATGTGTTTGGATTTTTATTTATTTCTTTATGTGAGTGGATATGTGAATGAAAGTGTGCAGACTCTCCGACAGGCCACCGTTTGATGAGGGATGAGTCATCCGGATGGAGACCCCGAGGAACACTGGCGTGTTGATTCACTGTATCAAAATACACACACACACACACACACACACACACACACACACACACACACACACACACACACACACACACACACACACACACACACACACACACACACACAAACTGATGCTTGGTTCCTTCGAGTATCATACTAAGGGCATACTGTATCCATAAAATATATAGTGTATGCACATATACATATTCATGTGCATGTATAAGTAATAATGGCTGCATATCCAAGCATAAGCCATTATTTCATTTGCATGTGAGCCAGTGTGAATGAGTGTGTCCATGGATGGAGGTGTCTCCTATGGGTGAGACGGCGTGCTTTGAGCTGTTTTTGTTTATCTCCTCTCAGAGCAGGGAGAGCCGGAATGTGCATAGATCAGAGAAATGCCGCGGGGAGTTGTTGATGCCATTAGCTCAATATACAGGAGAGTATTCCTCATTTCACATCACATACACTCCTATGTGCGCCCAAACACGATATGAATGGCATAATGCAACAAGCTTGCAAGCATCTTCCCTAATGTGCAGATGTAATTCATAACATCCTGTCAGACATGTCCGATGGACTGTCCTCTACTGAAAGATGAAGAAACAAAACTAAGTGAGCAGTTTTAAACAACCTATGGTGGTGAGACTTATTGTCACGTTGAGGGTGGTGGCTCCATCAAACAAATGTGTAACTTTCAGCCAGAAGTCACACATCCTGGTCACATGTGACAGCGAGCGTATGAGCATGTGAGTCATTTCATTTGTGTACGTAAGCAAAGTTTTATAACTTATTCAAATGATGTAGCATGTCCAACATCACTGCTAAACTGAGATAGATAGATAGATAGATAGATAGATAGATAGATAGATAGATAGATAGATAGATAGATAGATCACAAATTAATAATACTACTACTACTACTAATAATATTTCACAGTTACAATTGTGACAACAATAAGGAATTAACAAATTAAAATATAACAACAATAGCAGAGGTAACACAGGTAGGGAGAATTTTAGAGACATTTGAGAGTGTCCTTTCTTTTATTGTGGCCAGTCTAAGACCCACCTGTGCAATAATCATCTTGATATGCCACACTCGTGAGGTGGATGGATTATCTCCGCAAAGCAGAAGTGCTCGCGAACACAGCCAAATCTGTGAACAATATTTGAGAGAAATAGGCCTTTTGTCTGCATAGAGAAAAAGTCTTACATCTTTGAGTTCGTCGCATGGAAAATGGGCGAAAAAACCCCGAAAGCGTTGCATCTATATTTGTGTTCAGCGTCAATGATTTCACCACTTCAGTAGTCTCTCTGGATTTTACATTGTCACACTCACACCAACACACTAGAATTCAGTGTCTTGCTCTGGGACACTGTGATGTGGGTGATGGAACCAACAACCCGTTGGACTGGTGGTTAATCCACTCCACCAACTGAGGCACCGTCACCTCTAGAGCCGGAGTCGTGACGGCCTACAATTAATCATCGACCTTGAAAGTTGGGGACCCCAGTTTGAATCCTGGCTGCAGCAGGAAGGACATCCAGTGTAAAAACTAACCATTGCTAGACTGCCAGTTGAAATAATTTGCTGTGGTGACAAATATAAAAAGCAAATGGCCAATCAAACTATGAAACATTAGAATCATAACTATCAATTGTTGCTAACTTTTGCCATCACGGTATTAACCATTCCACCTGCCAACACGAGCACCATCTGCATTTTCCTCTGTTAATAGACTGAATCACACTAGACGGAGTTAATATCTGCAGAATATTTGGTTGCTAAGCAATAACCATCTATCTGCTATACCAGTTTATCCATACCAGGGTTTACGGAGCCAATCGCAGAAGACAATGTGAGGAGGCGCAGTACACCCTGGACAGGTTGTAGGTATCCGTTGACCTTAAATCTATGCTTGTGGACTGGTAGAATGCAAACTAAACCCAAGCACGCACAGCGGGGAACATGTAAACACTGCACAAGAAAATGAGGCAAGAGTGCAAGCTAATACAAAATCCGTGTCCCGTGTGCCCATAGACAATATTATACCAAAATTATTTTTAGTTGCGGAAGATAATAGTTCACATTAACTTTTCAGCCTGAAAAATGTTGGGACAGCCTTATTTTTGCCATTTGCTCGTCTTCGACCACAAGGTATGCAAATATATGGGAAATTAGAAACTCCAAACTCTGGCACGTCCTATTTTATGATGATCTGGACTGCATTCAGTCTTTCTTATCTGTGGTACAGTTGCTGTATACTCTCTAGGATTATCTTGCTGAAGTAACAAGGATTTCTCTGAAAAGCCTTTGTTGGGATGAGAGCATATGTTCATCTGAGTCCCCTGTACACTTGTCAGCATTGATGGTGTCTTTATGTGTACACACACACACACACACACACACACACACACACACAACCGGAGATGCTCACACCATCTTTTTGACATTCATTGCTGTTTATAAATTCCAACTGAGGCCATATTCTTCATGAAATGTTAAAAATGTCTCACTTTCTACTTCTGAGATTTTGTTTGTGTTCCCTTATGAATAAAATATGAGCTTGTAAGATTTGCAAATCATAAAATTCTGTGTTAATATCCAACCTTTCAGAGTTTGTATGTTAGTTCTGCAGCGCATACAGAAAATGTTCACGTACGAAGTGGAGGAGTTTAACTCCGTCAGTGAAATCAAAACTAAATCCATATTTTAGTTAGTTTTTTGTTTTTTTTGTTGAATTCACATTTTCTGCACCCCATGAAGAACATCTCGGCTTTTCTGACAGAACCGCATTGTTGGGGGATTTACTTTGATCGCTTTGGCTTTGTTACTTTCATAAAACTCCTTCGTCAGTTGAAATTCCCGGCCTACTGAGGCTGGGACTATAAAGCATCATGATAAATGTCAACAACTTCATGCCTTTAAACAGTCACCATTCATCCAGTATTAAGTGCCTCCGCAGCCTTAAGCTGTGTTATGGTTACATTTTGTACGCGATAGTGTTCGCAGGAGGCGTTCACAGGAGCTATAATAAGCGATCATTGTCATGAGTGCGGCTGTGGTTAAAGCAGTCGGAGTCTATCTCTTTACATTAAGATGATTGATCAGCTAGGAGGGATGGCTGGCGGATGATGAGGCAGTTATCTGGAAGAGACAACGACATGATCATTAATCTTACACCCGTGATGACGATGCACGGGTGTGTGTGTGTGTGTGTGTGTGTGTGTGTGTGTGTGTGTGTGTGTGTGTGTGTGTGTGTGTGTGTGTGTGTGTGTGTGTGTGTGTGTGTGTGTGTGTGTGTGTGTGTGTGACTTTTTGTTAGGTGAAAGCAGCACTTGTTTGTTCACAGCAATGTTGATGAGGATTTATCAAAAAAGGGGACAGTGTCTCTCCAGGTCTGTCTCTCTCTCTCTCTCTCTCTCTCTGTCTCTCTCTCTTTTTTTCTGTCTCTCTCTCTCTCTCTCTCTCTCCCCCTTACGCTCACACCCTCACACACTGATTTGCTCTCCTGAGGGTCACCTTGAGCTGCACAAATTGGCTTTGGTTGGTTGAGGTCTCTGCACTAGCAAATTAGTCAAGCACTGCATCTCTTTGAAAGTCTGAACTACACTCCCTCTCTCTGTCTGTCTTTCCAAACATCTTACCGTCCCTCTTTTGTTCTTCCGTCTCATGCCTTTTCCTCCCTTCTCCAGTTTTCAGCCCGTCTTTTCTTGTATTCCCCATGTGCCGATCTAATTTTTCAATCCAGTACCTCTCATTCTCACTTTATCTTGGTCTCCTCTGTCTTTCTTTCGTTGCTAATAATCAAATTGAACTTATCCTAAAGTATCACCAAACACAGCCGCTGCTGCATTTATTTAGTAATACGCCTGGAGAGCAGTAAAATAATCTATTGCTTTGCTGTCGTTGTAGATGCGTGACTTCAGTTTTACTCGTCATCGCTCGGTTCAGATGCAGCAGCTCAGGAAACTGCTTTCATTTGGGAAGAGTGATACTCCTGCCTCACCGCGGTAGCCGAGACTATTAATTTTCTGCAAACAACACTGTCAGTGGAAACAAGGGATCATTTTGTAACCACATTTTAAAACGCAGAATATAAGCAATCAGTTGTGGAAATAAATGAATTAAAAAAAGAGTGCAACAGTGAATATTTTTCTAGGAATAACAATGAGTATTAATTACACGCAGGGAAAATTTGCATGTAAACACAGTCTTTGGATGTTGTTTTTGGCATTTTGATGAGCAGCTGATGTTTACATCCCAGTCTTGTCAACATTGTATTATGTATTCTATGTGGGATCTGGACTTGGATTTATTGATTGTGTTTTCACTGGGGAGCTCCTGATAGGAGCGCATCTTCTCTTGCTTATATTTGCAGAGTGGGATATTTAGTCATTTATTGCCATCTGAATCATATTTTTTGTGTCTTTTCCTGTTTTAATTTCAATGTGGAACTATTTGTTTTATCTCAATAAATTACAGTACAATAATTTGGAGTTGTGAAGCAATTTAAATATTGTACAGTCGTTTATTGAAGGGTATTTGGGTGCATTAAACATAATATTTATTATTATTATCATTTGTGATCTTTTCTGGTGTCCAGGCAAAATATCTCATATCACGTAATGTGAGAAACAAACACAGATCAATGTATCTGTATGGACACTGCATGCTTCAGTGTTTTATTTCACTTTTTTAGCTGTGTAACTATTCTAATTATTTAAAGTTGTCTGTTTTTTGTACTTCAAAAATATTTTTGCTTGCATATATTATAATATTGGTACTTACATATAAATTGTCGTAGCATTTTCAGTGACAAAAAGGAAGCAAAGCTTAATGTAATTTCCTACAAATAGTGAAGCGAATGTAGCAAGTGAATGGATGCATGGTTAAATGTACTCAATAGATTCTGGATATTCAAATAAATAAATAAATAAATAAATGACCACACACACACTTATGGTGTCCATATTGAGTGAATGAATGAAAGACTTTATTATAAAGGGAATTTTCAAAACACAATTCAATTTTGTGTTATATTTACAACACCAATTGCAACACAGTCATTTCAAGGCACTTTTACAGAGGAAAAACCCAACAATTCCACATGATCAAGCAGAGGATAAAGTGGAAAGTAAAAACTTCATTTTAACAGGAAGAAACCTGCAGAACCAGAGTCAGAAGTGGAGACTTTCTCCTATTCTGATCGGAGTCTGAGGATAGAAAGAGAAAAGGACAGAGACAGAGACAGAGAGCAACAAGCACCGGCATATATGTGTCTGTAAATACTATCCTTGAAACGCCTTCAGGCTCTAAAAATCCCGGATTGGCTGTAATCTGCCTCTGCATAACAAACAGACACGACTCTGTATGTGCACGTTACAGTCGCCGTTACTTACTCAAAAAGTTACTTTACTCAAACAAAACATTGACTAATTAGTTTGAAAAGAAACTTTTCCATTACGTATAATTGCCTGTGGTTTTTAGGCCGTCTTAATAGTGTGCCTATATCTGCATTGCTCAACTCAACGTTATTTATAGCGCACTTTAAAAACACATTAGCTGAGCGATCCGCGCTGTGTGGGTCATTCTAATGATTGTTTCACAGATTCAGCACAGCGGAAGTTAGTTTGAGGTCAAATGGTGGCACGCACACATTAAATTTGGTCTGATTGAGTTAATCAGTGATCATTCCAGTCAGGTATTTTCAGTCATGCCGAAACTCACCACAACACCGCTTCAAGAGAGATACGAATTCATGAAGGAATCAACTGGAATAAACCACCTTCGTCTTCCAGACGGCAACAGAGAGCTCTTATAATTGTAGACTACTGTTTAATTAGAAGCTGAGTTTACATTTCCAGCATTTTGGAAGACGACCAACAATGGCTCACTCGGGAGTAAAGAAGGAATTTCTCCAACTTCGACAGGGTTGTCAAGTTCATAGGAGTAATCAGTTACTAAAAGTCTCATATTGTCTCATTAAGTCTCACATGTTAATCTATAACGTGGCATCCAAACACAAACTTCAACTTTTTCTCTCATGTTGTCAGTCAGCTTCTATTGCAGGATGTCACACAAATGATTTCTTTAGGATTGGGATTATATTTCAAATCCACTTCATGAATATTGGTGCCAGCATGACACTTCCACCTAATTTAGTATTTAGAGCGTACATGGTGTTTTAAAGTGAAGTGTCGCTTTGGAGCTGTCGAGGTGAATTTGAAACCACTTCGCTTCGCAGCACTTTTTTTCGGTTTGTTTTTAGCACGTCTCCACGTACACAGCCCGTTTCCGAACGTACTCGATAGCACGAGCACCAGACAGAAACAGAGCTCTCTTTGATCAAGACCAAGTGAGTCCTCATCTTTTGTCTTGCCACTGGCTGCGTTGGCATGGAAACCCCAGCAGAGTGGGGAACACTGTGGTCGATCGGCAAATGGGTCACATGGAGAGGAAAACAAGCGCGCGTGCGTGCGTACGAGCGCGCGTGCGTGCGTACAAGCGCGCGTGCGTGCGTACAAGCGCGCACACACACGCACGCACGCACGCACGCACGCACGCACGCACACACACACACACACACACACACACACACACACACACACAGCAGCCCCCTTAGCATCAAGTGCAGTGTTACAAAGTAAAGAAACCCCTGACCTATTTTGCCCACCAGGAGCATGAATGAGCCCCTTTCTTTTGCACAACATGCTTGTGTTGCAACAGAGTAGACAGTTAAACTATAAGCCACCGAGCACATATTTCTTTTTGGTAGCTTGACTCTTTGCCAATCGCATAGGATAATTTCCTTCTTTCATTTCCTCCAGATTGGCTTTTATTGAGAGTTGAGGTGAGTGGAGGTTTGTGAGGTGTGAAAATCATTTTGACAAAGGAAAAAAAAAAATGGGGGTAAAAGAATGTGTAGAATTAAACCTGCTGCAGGTGATGCTGAAGCAGGGGGTTGGGGGGATGGGGGCACGGGGGGGTCTTTGTGATTCTGCTAGAGGGGAGCACCTCCACGGTGACTCATTACAGTTTAGCAGAGAGGATTCACTGTAGACTAAACCACTGGAAGGAAGTGAAAAGAGAAGAAGAGAGTTTACAGACCTTTTGTCATTCATTCAGATGTCAGCTTTAAGATGCCCCCCTGCCCTCGATGCACAGTTCAAACTGCACGACTGGCTCCCAAAACACTAGTATAAACATATATATATGGTCCACTAACCAGCGAAAGATTTAGTGTTGCAGAAGTTATGTGTGTTTTGGTCTACTGCCACATCTTGCTGACCTTGTAAAAGTATCTGCAGGGCAACGTGATGCAATAAAAGATCATGTTTACTGCAACGGCACAACAACAAAAAAAACAATCAGAAGAGAGGACACAGCATGAAAAAACCAACTTCTGTGTATGACATTCTTTTGTAATTAGCAGTAAATAGTAATACAAGCAGGGCAAAGAGATATAAAGGGTGCAGGCAAGCACACGCACGCACAACACACACACACACACACACACACACACACACACACACACACACACACACACGCACACACACACACACACACACACACACACACACACACACACACACACACACACACACACACACACACACACACACACACACACACACACACACACACACAGTGTCTGTCTGCCTGGCTCTCCTACGTGGTTCAGGGCTGGCATTCAGTTACATCATTCTTCAGAGAACGGAAGCTCAGATTACAGGAAAGGCAAACACAGGCCTCTAGGGTCTGTGCAAGTGTGTGTGTTTGTGTGTGTCTGTGTCTGTCTGTGTGTGTGTGCGTGTGTGTGTGTGTGTGTGTGTGTGTGTGTGCGTGCACGCACACGCGCGCATCAGTGTGCGATGCACTTGCACTCACTCTGCTCTCCTTATATAACCGATCAGGATGCCCGCCACGTTTCTCTAGATGGATGCGATATCATTTGGATTCAGATTTCATCATTCAATTCGACACACAGTTGCGGCGGGGATGCTTGTGTAGTTGCGATCGGCGTGATGCGGGACACTTTCAAATGTGACATATTTCCGAGGAACAATACATGTGATTGATTCAGTACATAATAACATTTATGGAAGTGATATAAAGTTTACTTGCATCTTCGTCCGTCTACTATAAATCAGGTGAACTACCAGTAGATCACAGGGCCTTGCTGATTATGCGTGAAGGGAAGTTTATTTAGAGAGGGAGGCTAAATGAAGATTGACTGAATGCAGCTACACCCTGGACAGCGGTGGGTTAAAGCTGGGTTAAAACTCTGGATATTGTGAAAACCGTGTCAAGACACCACACTGCCGTGCAGCCTGGCAACTCACATTTAAAACCATGCGAGTTATACAGGTCGTGAACTTCGGAATTGAAATCTTTTGAAAAAAGTGTTGAAACTGGCAGAGGTCATTCGAGGTCTTTCCACTTAATCGCCCATGCAGCTCCTTCACACTATTTAGTGCGTAAATGCTCTGCATCGTCCAAGCTGCAAGACAACATATTAATGGTGGATTCCTCCATCAGTAGGTAGATAATAGGCAGGCACTGGAGCAGTTAACCACGCAAAAGGCAGCATAATTACCATGGAGACGTGCAGTAGCTGAGAGCGTCGTCGTCGGGCAGGTTGAGGGGGAGATGAAGCCGAAGTTGGGACACTGCGTTCCACAGTTCACCAGGCACCTCCACCCATGTCTCTGCCAGCATGTGCAGCACCAGTTAAATTAGTGCTGTATAATTAACAAGACCAAATGGGCCTGCAGATGTTCCAAAGTCAATTGAACATCAATAACTCCAGCTGAGGCTGGTGACAGCCACCCCCCACCCCCACCCCACCCCACACACACACACACACACACACACACACACACACACACACACACACACACACACACACACGCACTTTTTTTTTTTTATCAGTCAAACTCTCTCAGCCCCTTTGTCTCTCCTCGATTTCTATCCCTTTGTCTTTTTGTGTCCCTCTCCCCTTTTTTTATCAAGACTCTAGAGCCCAGATGAATTTCACAGTCTGTTTGAAGCTGCTTTTCAGCCATGTGAATGAATGGGTACAGTGCGTTTGTGTATGCTGCTGCTGATGCTGCCATTTGTCTCTCCCTTTCTCAGTCCGTCTGCATGTTTGGAGCTGGCGGGCCTGTCATATGTCTGTTTCTGCGGCTCTCTGCTCTCCGCCACTCACGGCTTTCATGCTCTGATCACTGTGATTTCAGCCAGTTTCTATTGATTATATGCATTATGGCGCTGCAAATATAGCCACTCTAGCACTATCCCACATAACACCCCGTGAACAGAAATACACTCCAAGGATGTAAATGTATTTTCCACAGTCAAAAAGAAGCTGTGGCTAATGAAACTGTGGCTAAGTGCCCCCACACAAATACATCTGAAAATCCTGCAGAATTGAAAATACCAGTTAGTTCGTGTTTTAAAAGGACCGCAGTTTCTATTTCTGACTTTGTATTTTTGAGTGTCCTACTTCTATTTTTACTATTTATGACCAGGATTAAAAGGATTAGTCCGATAATGTGATTCTCCACTGGTGTTTGTATAAATGAAGACCCGAATGGATTACCTTTCCAACAAATGATCCATCCATCTTCTCTACACACTTTATCCAGCCGTTAATCCAATCTACTACACACTGGACAGTCGTCAATCACAGGGCAAACACGGAGAGACAGATAAACCCACACAAAGGCAAAATATAGTCAAAGATTAAACTTGGACACTTGTTGTTGGACTATGGGAAGAAAACAGAATAGGATACCCAAAGAAAAAAATACACACTGCACTTCAAAATTCAAAACCTATTTTTTCTCTCTTTGATCCGAAGTGCCCAGATTGTTAAAATGTGAAACACAGATTGTTTTATTGAACTTAAAAGAACTTCAAATGACAGAAAGAACAAACTCTAGATTCATCTAGTCATATTTTATTAGGACTATCACAAACAACATCTCAAAATATAAAAAAAAAAGACTAAAACAGGTCACAAACTGCAGAAACAGGGCAAGTTTAAAGTCTTTCCTTTTGGATGTTAAGTTTGTTGGCTGCACTGAGCTGAGCAACACTGCAAAAGTGCAGTGAGTACTCGCCACTAACAGGTCGATTCATCTCACTGTGAGACAAAAATGAACTTAAAATGAAATAGTTTGTTATCAACCGCAGTGGTTGGTTCAATTAAAACATTTCATCAAGTAATAAAGGTTCAGGGTTTTGCTCAGGGACCCAAAAGTGATGCCGGTCTGACAACACTGCTCTAGTCAGAAAGTATAGCTCTGAATCCTTATTTTACGGTATCACATAGCATTACTTATTAATACAGATAAATGCAAGATGTGATCATGTGATGTTCTTTAATGCCTCTGTAGTGTCTGAAGGCCTTTTTTTTTTCTTCCTTTAAGTAAAAGCTTAGATTTTCACGAGTGGGTTACATTAGCAGTCATTAGTTCAGCATACATGATTTACAAGATACAAAAACAGCACATTTCCATAGGTAGAGAATCATAGTATAATTTATGTGTTGGGCTACATGGATGATCAGAACGTTTCTTGTCATTTATCTGCATATTTATGCGTGGCTTTTTCTTGTTGTCATGTCAACGCTGCCTCATTAAAAGCAGGCATTCACCCACAGGTAACTTTGTCCATCCACTCTCAAACGCCACATACACATGCTTAAACGTTTTATTGCATTATCACTAAATATTTAACATTAGGATAAGATGTTTTATGCATTTTTTTAATATAAACTACAGAGAATTGGGTGGCGGTCACAGGAAGCTGATTGAAATTGTATATTTTTTGTATTTTCTCTGTTTCTAGACTAATTTGCTGCTATTTCATCAGTAAATATTTAATTTTTTTGAACATTGAAGCAATAACTGTGAACAATTTCACAGATTTTTCCAGTCACTGTTAAAAATAAAAAAATGTAGTCAAATTTCAGTGTTCAAATACCTTCTGCTGAGCCATTCATTTTATTCTTGAATTTAAGTAATCCTGGAGTTTAGAAGATGTGAGCAGAGATGAGCGCTTTCTTTATTTTTAGCACTTTTTTTTTTTTTTTTTATGTCATTGAAACAGAAAAAGGCAAAAAAAGGAACATTGACCCTCGAAAAAAACCTGAACCAACAGATGCTAAACTATCTGCATGTTCAGACGCCACACTTCACACTCCAGAATGAAACAATGTCCTAATAAAAGTCTGGGCATGCATTCACACATTGATATGCTGACTCGGTTTTTGCCAAAACTAGGCCAACATCCCACATGAATTCAGAAGCTGGGAGGAGGAGAAGCAAAAAAAGGAAAAACTCACACACTTTACAGTTTTTCTCACCAATATTCAAAGTGCATTACAATCTTTTAATATTTTGGCTAAAGCAGCAAGTTTAGCTGTTAATTAGTTCATGAAACAGTGCAAGTGTACCCCAAGGCTTGGATCAGATTGGACTATGATTAATCGGTGCTGTGGTAAAATTGAAGTGAGAGCGAATTGTGTCTTAAGACAAAAGCTTGCTGGAGTCTGAAGGCAAATTTCTGAGACGGCAGGACAGAAACTCCCTCTTTGTGCAGATTGAATCCACTCCTGCCTGGAATCCATCCCTCTCTCTCTCTCTCTCTCTCTCTCTCTCCACTCTTTGGAGTCTCCTTTTCGTACTTTCTGTAATGCAATTCAGCAAGGTGACAATAATGTGGCCCGCATGGAAAACCTACTGGAAGTATGCAAAAGACTCTCGCTCAGCTCGAAGCTGATAAGATGGCAAATGATGAAGGGGGGTCTGCCTGCTGATGGCCGCTGTTTGATGCCGAGGCTTCTAATTTCAATCTTGTAACTCCTTCATAAATCATGAACGCAGCATGCCAACGCTGATGTGGCCCCTCCTTGTCGTTTCCTTGAGACGGAGTGGTGCAAACAAGCCGCTCCTCTCGGTGTCTTCTCATTGTTTCTCCCTCTTCAGTCATCCGCCCATCTATCCATCCATCTTCTACACCTATTTTTCCACTGAGAAAACACCATGGGGAAGGCCAGCTGCCTATCACGGGGACAACACACCCATTTACATGTATAATATATTATATATCTGGAAATATGTCACTTGATGTTTTTTGTTTTTTTTATTATGGCTATATGTGTATATATGTAAAGTATATTTTGGTTTGTTTTTAATTAATGCTGACGAAAGAATCCCAAAACAAATTGTATGTTGGACATACCTGACAAAGAAAATCTCTGATTGTGATTGAAATTAGAGTATAATGCCGTTTCTTTTGAGTCATGGGAGGACACGGAAGTATTCAGAGACATCATGCACAGGGTGCAATCTCACTATGTAGTCTTGTCGACAGTTTTTATGCCGTGGGAGGAAACGTGATCACTTGCAGAATACCTACGAATGTCCAGGGAGAACATGCAAACTGACCACTGCACTACCATGCAGCCCTCTCTCCGACTCTGCATAAATTCCCCCCAGATATCTGTGCACACTGGAAGGCTGACGGACTGTTCTGTGCCACATTCTTCTTCGAATTCCCCTGAAAAAAAACTAAAAAAAACCCTGCAAGTATCATAAATTTGCCTCCTTTCCAATTTCAGTTTGGTGGAGAGGTGAGATGATAAGAGAGGGGGGTGGGGGTGGAGGGGAAGGTGGGGGCAGATTGACACAGCCATAGAGCTAGAGTGAAGAAGACAGAGATAAACTCTTGACTTTTTGCTCCTGAATGAATAATCGGAGACGAGAGAGAGCCAGACAGAATAAGAGAACAGTGCAGGGGGTAGAAAAGAAAAAGAAAAAAAGAAGCCGGTCTTTCTTCTTCAGGAGTTGTGTGATGTGGGAGAGTGACCTGAGGCAAGTGGATGGTGGTGAAAAGCTCTGTTAGCTACCAGCTGATGTTCATCCAGGCTGCAGAATCAGGCTAACATTCATAACCAAATAAAGTCGGGCTGGATTCGAAATGCCTGGATCGCAATAACAAAGGAAAAGGAATAAATCTGAAAAAATAAATAAAATGCTTCTCTGTACATCTACATGAGAAAGGAGGAGAGCTAAACATATATATATTTTTTAGAATCAATCTCTCTCTTGGTGCCAATAATTTGCACATATTCAGAGAAAGAATTTGCGAAAAGGCTAGTTCTTTTTTCAAAATGCATGTAATTTTCCTGCATTAGCGCGCATTGCACCAGCTGTCTGGACAATGCCACCGATGAAAATGTATTTAACATATGGTCATACTGGGTCTGATGGTCCTAGTTTTGATGCATAAAGACATAAAGATGACTGCAACATGGTACTGGAAGATATAGAGAACTCTGTACACTTCTCTTACAATCAAACAGATATTCAATATATGCAACTGTTCATTTGAAATATATTTATTTGCATTTGTTTTTTAAGATTAAACACTAAACACACCGATAATCATTGTGTTTCCAAATATCCACACACTTGCTTCATGTCGTGTTGCAGTTTAAGAGAAATAATCCATCCATCCGTCTTCTAAACCGCTTTAACCAAACTAGCCTGATCCCAGCTGAGTGAGGGTGAGGAGCGGATACAACCTGAACGGGTCACCAGTATCACACTCACATTCAATCCTATGATCATATTTAGAGTCAGAAATGAACTTCGAATGCCTGTTTTGGGAGTCTGAAAGGATACTGGAGTATGCTGGGAAAAAAAAAACAAAGCATAAGCAGGGAGATCATATGAACCTCACCAGAAAGGCCCACACACCCAACCTGGACATGAACCAGGTTAATCAAAATAAAACTGTGTTGCAATATAAATACTATTTATGACTTTATTTACTTATTTTGATTTACTACTACTACTACTACTACTACTACTACTAATAATAATAATAATAATAATAATAATAATAATAATAATAATAATAATAATAATAATAACCTGTTCTCATTTTCATAGCAAATGATTATGGATCATTAGTTGTAGTGGTATTTTTCCAAAACACATTTTCTATTCTTTAGGGACAATGAAACAGTCTTATAAGATTTTAATCTTGTAATTGTGGGAGTCAATTATTTGAAAAATTGTCAAATTAATTAGGTAATTTGTGATGTATGATTAAATCTTGATTATATACTTTTACTGGCGTGGAAGAATGAAGCATGATTAAAAGCTTTAATTTGTTTATTTTCTTATGTTTTTAATTTTGTTAAATTAGGTTGTTGCACCTAAAAATCACTTTGGGGTGTAATTAAAGAGATTTCCAGCAAAAGACAATGCAAACTTTTTTTTTCTAAAGCAATTTCCCCCAACAATATGCTGGAACAATGGAGAAATTACATATATCAGTATTTTTGATAAACCCTTGGCAAAGATAATCAAACATAACATGCAAATCACTCAGTGAGCACAAACGTGATTAAAACAAAAGCTGTGAAGCTCTGTACCAGTGGATAATTTCTCAGTGCCAGCTAATGTAAATCTATGTAAAGTGCATGCAAACCGTGCTCTCGGGCCACCTGCCAGTGGTCAGTTTGCCTTGAAAGAAGCCAGAGTAAATGCGAAGTAATAGTGCGTGAACTCATGTATAGGCATGAAGATTTCTGTTCTGCAGCTGCATGGAAAGAAATCGGTCCGGAGTGTGATCTCATACAGAAACTGCTGTTATTTTCTTTAAAAGGATGAGCGGTTTGTACAATACTGTCACTTGTTGGCTATTGGCCATCTTTTACTGCATTGCAGTATATCAACCACAGCAACACTGTAAAGAAATCAAACATTTAGTCGTCTGTCTCCGTGATGAATATTGGAAATGGAGGAAGTGAGACTAAATAAATTTAAGAAGTGTGTCACCCCGGTGCTTGAGAAAACGTTGAGGGGGTGAATTATTCACAGAGGCATCTTGATTAAAAAGTGATTAATCAGCCCATCCAGGCTGGCCCAAATGGAAGCACAATCTTCAAACACTGCAGAGAGGTATTAAGGTTTGTTGGAATATATGGCGACAATCTCATTATAGAGGCCAGCCCCATGTAATCTTCCTCTCATTTTTCCCTTCTTCTTTGTCTCCCTCTTTCACTTTCTTGCGCTCTTGTTCCTTCAAATATGCAAAGGAGACATTTCCTCCCGTGCTGTAATTAGCAGAAAATATGCAAAGCAGATCAGAAGTTGGAATTTAAAATTTAATAAGTTTTCTGTTCACAACAAATTGGGTTTTTATTAAGCCCCCCCCCCCCCCAGTAAAATCTATATTGGGGGAGGGTGTGTGTGGGGGGGGGGGGGTCAGTCATATTAAATGGGTAATCTTCAAAGCTGACCTCGAAACAATTAAAAGCCGTCCTTTTCCATACAAACACACGTCGTTCATTTAAAAGCTGGATTGTAAAACTTGTAAATAAGGAGGTCAAAGTGTGTCTGTGCTTTGTGCGATCATGTGTACTGCAGTTTGCTCAGGGGGGGATGTGAAGCCTTGGAGGGATTCCTCCATCCTTCTGGTCCATGCATCCCACCTTCTGCTGAGTATGGAACCAGACAAATAAACGTTCAATATGATCCAAGCACTACAGATTCTCAATAATGGAGAGCAATAATGCTGTTACCTCTGAAATAACATGTAGCTTGTGGCTTGTGTCAGCCTAAGTATCCATTTTAATTTCATTTCATTATTCTAAGACTTGGTTGTTTAATGTCGTCCAGATCTATTGGCAATGAAAAGCTTTAGGTGTGCTTGGTTTTACTTCAAAGGTGAACATCTGGATTTCGGGTCTCTATTTTTTTTGTTTTTTAATTTTATAGCACTGTAATAATCCCCAGAGAGGAAATTCCTTCCTGAATTGACCCATCGGTAGCAGCCACACAGAGCGGGGCTCGGGGGGAGCTGGGGGGGGCCAAGGTTCTTGCTGTATGTATAATCATAAACTATCTGTTACTCTTGTAGCTTTGAACTACATCTTGTTTTTGCTCCATATTTTAGTCTTGATTACATTTACATCACAATCCGTTCTAAAAAAAAACAATAAAAAAAAAAAAAAAGGCTTCACGTATTCCTTTTTTTTTTTTTTAATCATCATTTCTTGAAAAGAAAATAGTTGCATCTTTCCTCTGGCTGAACTCATCTGTTATGTATTTAAATGGAGCAGTTTTAATGTGCTTTCACTGTGTCCCTCTCTGTAACCCACATCTACTGTATTTACCACACACTCACACACAGACACAGACGCTCTCACTGTGTGTCTGTGTGAGTCTGCATACATACAGCGACTCTTCATGCGTGTGCCAATGAACTCTCATCATGTCATTATGAAAGCATAGATCATGAACTCCTGAGATAATTTGCCGTTGCGAAGCATTAACCCTCGGGGGCCAATGCATTAGTGTTAACTCTTGAACTATGTTGCTAATAAGTCAAGGCTGGTGATAATGTCTCTCCTGAGAGTGACTGAGTTTTCAAACAGTTGAGCAGGGAAAGTGGATGTGTGCAAAACTTAATGTTGTTGCTGTTTCTTCACCACTTTATTTCATCCCAGCATACCCAGAAGGATGACCCCAGCAGAAACGGCACTGGAGACTGACAGCAGGAAAGGCTGTGGTTATGATGATAATTGCCTCTGTGAGAGTTGTGCTGGTGGGGGGAAAAGAGAAAAATAAAATAAATAAATAAACACACACACACACACACACCAGAGGCCAACATGTTAATTTTGTGCCCAGTAACCACACTTCACACCCACTCACACATCCACATCACTTAAAGATAGGTGCATCCAATTCATAGCATTACACACATACGTCATCCCGACATTTATGAGATTGAATCAGCAAAGGAGAATCAGCTTAACCTCTCTGCTCTGAAGTACTGAGAGCTGGTTCACATCCTGCCTCTGCCCGTCTGTGTCGGAGGAATGAACCTGGCGTGGCTTCCAAGAAAAGAATCAATTTGCATCCAGGTGCTAAAGACAGCCTCTAAATAAAGCGGGGGCCAAATTCCTGTGAATTGCTGGAACTGGTATTAGAAAGAACGTGATAATTAGTGTGACTGTTAATTTGAGCGCACAACATCCGTTGAACTTCATCTCACTCATGTCGGGGGCTACATGCACTTTGAAGATGAAGCCCCAGTTTGATCTTCAAAACATCTGCCTTCTGTCTTTGTGTCACCGTGGCAGTAATTTGTTGCTGAAGGTTGCACGCGCTGTGCGTACCCGTGCATTTTTTTCTTTGAAATCACGGGACATCTCGGCTGTCTTCGCAGTTCAAGGGCGTATCGTCATGTGCCTGCGAACTTTTCTGAGCGCAGCTTGGCGTCTGAGCGCCCAGAGTGAAGGCAGCCCCGCGTCAGCAACAATCAAGGTGAGGTCCCTCTCCCCGGGCAGAGCCGAGCCACCAGCCACATGTTTCTCACTCACTGCCCTGCCTTGCATCATGTTCGGATGATAGCCACAACAAGAGACAAAAGACGTAACATTGCCAAGACAGCGGGCTGCGAGAGCTCGGGGCTGAAGTAAAATCTGAAAAACTTTACATCAGAAGTCTGTCAGAAGACAGGGCGTGCCCCCCCCCCCCCCCCCCCCCCCCCCCCCCCCCCCCAAAAAAAAAATGTCTAAAAGTTCTAGGAAGAAAATTAAGATTAATGTGTAGAGGGGTGGACACATGGCAAGGTTAAATCATTTCCCCTGTTGCTACATTTGTAGTTTTTCTTAATGGCCGACAGAGTTATTGATTGCCGCTGTGCTGCGGACAGGAGTCAAGCAGCTACATCATAGGTCTGTCTGCTGTGAGTTTGCATCCAGCTATGATGAATGGAAGTACTCTGGTACTCCCCCCATCAGGAGACAGGCTTTCCTGTGGCCCTGTCCATTAATGCATTATAAATGAGCCCGCGAGCATCTTCAGAGAGACATGTGAAGCATGTGAGACACCACAGACCAGTGCTTCCTGTCTTCCAGTAAGGAGAAGGCGCTTCCACGTGACCTGGCCGGCAGGAAACCATGTGACACAGCAGTCCAGACCACCAGACCATGGGCTGACTGCACACTTCAAAGGAGCGAGCTCACTCTGCAGATGCACCAACGTGAAGCTTCAATCGGTTAGAAATTCTCCTCACTTCATTTCAACTGAGGCGAAGGAAAACGGCAGATCAATAACAGTGCGTCACAATAATTTCAAGTCACATCTGTATGTCGTACTGTAAAGTTTCAGTTTGGGTGATATGGTCAGGTTACTCAGGTGATTGCTCTACATGCTTCTTCTAGTTTTGAGTGAGACTTCGTGATGGCTGGCCTCGCTTGCCTGTCGGTGTCATATCAAAGGCTTGATTTTGGGATACTTTCTCCAGGTATTAAGCAAAAAAAAAAAAAAAAAAAAAAAAAGGGAAATCCTGTCCTTTTCATCTGTGGCAAAGTTACAGTGATACCACGTTTGATGTCTGAGCCAAGAACTCTCAGCTAAAGCACTGCTGCACTTTGAAGTTGCTTGTTGTGCAGGCACAGTTGAGAATTCATTTAATGTTCTGATGGTTGCAGTGTGCCGCATGATGGGCATGAGCACGAAAGCCGAAGATCTGTCAAGGGGTCAGAATAGAGATTTCTCTTCTAAAACCCCACCGTATGCTTCTCGGATGCTTTATCCTGACCTGTGCTCTCTACAGCCGTGAGCAAGCTCTTACATACATGACGTGTAAACAGCATACACGGCGTCAGTTGGGCTGGAAGGGAAAAAAACAAGTGAGACTGATCTACTTTTGCTGGTGAAGCGTGCACATCCGTGGTTATATGAACAACGGCGGACATTCTATACACACTGTAAAAACACATACAAACACGCACCTGTGCACACTCACGCAAAGTTGCAACGGGAGAGTCGGAGGCTCAATGGAAAGTCTGAGTCATGAGCGGTCCGTTGCCATTCTGAACCTAAATCATTGTGGCATTGAGTCACTACAGGGCTTCCTGTGTGTTCGTTTCTATGTCTGAAAGTGTGAGCGTGTGCAAACCAACTATATTCTCTGTATTTCTAGATGTGCGTGGTTTTATTTCATGTGCATGTACAACCTCACCTTAATTGCAGTCGTTCCCCCCCTTTGCTACGTACCGGCTGGGCGTGCTTGGGGAATGCAGTTGCATATATGTGTATTATAAAGATGATGGATGCATTCATGTTACCTGTGGAGAAGAGAAGAGAAGAGAAGAGAAGAGAAGAGAAGAGAAGAGAAGAGAAGAGAAGAGAAGAGAAGAGAAGAGAAGAGAAGAGAAGAGAAGAGAAGTGAAGCCAACCTGTACTCTGTGTAGACTTCAGCCCAAACACGTGTCTGGTGGGCAGCTTGTCTTACAGATCAAGGGTGTAGGCAGTCAGGGATGCTGCAAATAGCAACATCGAGGGGGATTTTGGTTTCATTCTTATTACCCGTCTTACACATCGTTCACGCACTCACCTTTCACGTCTCCAAACTAGCACTAGCCTCCTTTCCCACACGGGCTGGTACCTCCGTTTTCCTAACGGCACAGTTTAATCCCCGAGCCTCAATGCACTCTGATAGCACGTAATAGGGTTGACATGTCAACATGACTCTGGTCAGCAATCACACATTTTCCATAGAGATAATGAGGGCTTTTAACATTCCTGTTGTACCAACAAGATTGCACAAGCAGGCAGGCACTCACACACACACACACACACACACACACACACACACACACACACACACACACACACACACACACACACACACACACACACACACACACACACACACACACACACACACACACACACACACATAGGCAAAGTAAAATGCAGAGGGCATAATGACCTGTAGCACGGTTGAGATGTGTTTGCGGTTGCAGTGCCTTGATAAGCCAGACGCCTGCGTCAAAATGAATCCATTGTACATTCTGCTTCAGCTTCCGACGCTGCGATCTCCTTCAATTTGATGCTATCACACAACACTTGGCAGCCAGCTAGCAGTCTTGGTAACATGCTCGCCACAGAATTTAAAGATAGCATTTATAGCCCAGTCACAACCCAGACATACAGCAGCACATAGAAATGCAACACAAAAAAAAAGCGCCTTTGGATTCTGCTGAGGGAGTGGAAATTTCTGGACCAAAATGGTGTTGTTGAGTTCATGTTGTGGCCACTCACATTTTCAGCAATCATTGCCGATTATGTGGACACCAACCATCCATCCGAGACCACAGAGAAAAGTTCTTCAGGCATCAACCGTTGCCAGTTGTTGATCAGAAGTCATCTTGAGTCTGAGCTGGGGCCCGAATTGATTCGAAAAATCTGTAGGAGTGATTATGAGACAGGAAGGTGGGAGGCTTTGAAACTGAAACCAGCCCAAATGGAATCAGATGCATGTTCAGTCAACCACCATCAGCCTACTGCTGGCCGCCTGAAAGCTGTCGACCTTTGACAATTAGAGAGATATGGAAATTGATGCTCAGCAGGTTATGAAGACACAGTGCGTGAACACATGGAAACACACACAGACTTTAGGCTCATTTGGCTGGGCAAACATGTAAAACATCACCATGCAAATGTGTTGCAATACCAACACAAAGTTTGTCTCGTGTGTTGCACAACAGTGAAAGCTTAGCTCATTATGGGCTCTGTAGCAGGCATGATCCAGTAGAGAGGGAGAGCAGGTAGCAACTGAACATTTTGACTCTCCTACTCTACAGGCAGGCGGACCGGGAGGAATGAAGCGGCTGGCTGCCTCAGATGACTCATCCCCATTGATGAGCTTAACAGCCATCAATTCCACTCTAGGGAGCAGGGCCCAGCACTCTCTCCCACCCGCTGCACTCCAGCCTGGGGTAGGCTTCCTCTACTCTCCCACTCTCCCAGCAGAAGGCCTGGAGCTTAAATTAGAGCTCTGGCAGCGGGCCATGTGAGAGAGGAGCAGGCAGCAGCCTTTCATTCCTCTGGAAGCCTGAGTCAGATTCATTGTAACACGGAGACAGGGCTGGGGTCTGGCTTATAATGGGCCTGCTAGTTTTTTCCACAATGGGGCTGAACTAGATTTCTCCCGGAAAAAAAATAAAAAGTCCCATTACATTTGCAGTCAAAATGCAACTCAGCACAAATTACGTGTTAGCTGCTGCGCTGTTACACAAAATCTGCTGCTGGTTTAATGGATTTCAGTTTTTAATCTTTGTCATATATGAAGAAATACTCACTTTATTGAAACATACTAATCTATCAAATGCAAATCTTAAATTTTAATCATTGATGACATTTATTGCACATTTAATAAACTCTGAATATGTTGATCTGGAAGCGTGCTTTCTGCACGTTATTACACTTTCTCCTTACACTTTTTCCCTGCCTCATTAGTATACAACCAATGCATGAAAAAACAGCTGCACAAGCAGTAATGTCAATTGGTTACTGTGCACCTTTTACATTGTTCTGTTGCATGTAAGTTAGAATATAAACTGCATTGGGATTTCACTAAAACTGAAGATGCTTTCGTGACGAAGCCGACGAGTTGATACTGTCAGAAAGAACCATGAATCCATCTTCCAATTAACCTCAAACGTAGGTTTTTGGGAGGAAACCACAGAACAGGCTGTTGCTGCAATACAAATAAAATACTCACTGATCACAACTTGTCCATGAACTAAATATATCTTACTTTACATGATGCATTGTTATTTTCAGTTAAATTATGCAAAACACCATAACAAGACATCAAATGAAATCACAACCAGTGTATACAATCAATGAAACCAGTTTTTTAGAAGAAATTCCTTTGAAAATTAAACAAAAAACTTACATTTAAACCGTATTAATTGAGAAATATTATTGTGATCATCATGGACAGATTGGCCCTGACCCTGTGTGTTAACATTATTGTTGTTACTCTTTATTGCTTGTGTCCCCATTGTGTCATCATCCCGGCAACAACTCCCATAAATCATGAATAAAAATGAGCTCATCTTCAGCATTGAGAGGCCTCCCAGCGATGCACTGCCACGTGCCGTTTCTCATATGATCGCCTGGAATCGATCACAAAGTGAAGGGCTTATTTTACCAACATGTGTGATCCGCCGCCGCCTTATATTTGATATTTTCTTCCAATCTGATGCCTTTGTTTTCTGCCTCTCCAAAGTGCGGTGTTATCGCCGTCTGAGGAGATTGCTTTTTGGTTCGCTCCGTCATTTCTTCGACAGTTATTACATCTGAAGTCGGAGAGGTCACCTCAACATATTGCACAGGTTGTTGAAAGCCATCTGTTAGATTTCATATAATGTAGTGGCCCGCTGGTGCTGGTGACACATTTCAGAGCAATAATACACCATATCCAAACTACATCCCTGAAGTAATTTACCAGAGCAACATCTCTCACAGGCAGACAATACGCGCGGCAGCCATGCTACACCTGACAAAGAATTGCCCTCACACGGTAGGATATAGTTCCCGGAATGAGTTTAAGTGGTAAAAGTGATCGTTCCTGTCTGCGGGCTTTTATGGAGTTCTGAGGAAGGTAGTTTTATAACACGGCTCCTTCTCGTTTCTCTAATGCCCTTTCTTTAGCAACATATAATTGTTCTAATTGTTATCCGTTGCAGCAGCCGCGTGGCTGTTTCGAGCCGCCGCTATCATAATGGTGCTTATTAACATTCCTTGTCATTGTAAACAATCAAAGATGAGAACAACTCCCACGCATATTTGAGATTATAATATGTAACGAAAAGTGCTGGTATGTTCATTTTCCTCCGCAGTAATGGATGTCTTCCAATTATGACTCATCCCAGATAAATTCTTTTTTGAGAAACAGTGGATCATCAACACACTAAATGGTAATGTCAGCTGTAAGGTTCGTGTTTGACACCAACATCTGTTTAGTCTGATGGAGAATGCTGTGGAGAAAATGGCTTTCTCTCTTTTTTTTTTTTTTCCCCTCCTCGAGTGCTAACACAAAAACTTTGTTAAAGCAACCACGCGGCTGAATCCACCTCGGGATAGTTGGCCTACCAACACAATTCACAGTGGGTGTCTTTCAAACCCCATTAATGTTCACTAAAGATAACTACATAAACAAATGTGTACGCATATGTGTGTGTGTACTGTTCATTTTCAGTGACTGTTTTAACTGGGTTACAGCAACACTCATTTGCAGGTCATTTCTCTGCAGGAAATGGATAAAATTTTCCAAGGCTGCAATAATTACATCATGCTTGTGTTATTTGCATCTGCGCGCATGTTTGTGTGTCGCGTTCTGGCATGTGTGTGCTCGTGTGTGAAGGGAACCAAAGGAAGCGTAATTAGGTTTGAGAGAGAATTAAATCAAATGAAAATGGAGATGCAGATACATAAATGTGTGTGTGTATGTGTGTGTGTGTGTGTGTGTGTAAACAGCTCAGGCAGGAGGCCCTTGCATCATCACGTTTGTTGCACCAAAGCTGCGCTTGTGGCCCCTTTGATGGCGCCGTCAGGCGATGACCTTCAAAAACGAATGACACTTGTGGGAATGCAAGTATTGGCAAAACATTGTCTTTTTTTCTTTTATTTGCCTACACACACATGCACACATACACACACACACACCTGAGAGGTCAGCATTAAAGCACTGCTTGCTCCTGTCAGCAGAAAAGGACGGCTAAGGTGCTACTCTGAGAAACTCGCTGATGAGCTGTTCTCATCCTCAGCCTTATCTCTTCATCTGCGCTCCACTTGCAGAGGTGTGTTACAGAAGGGGATGCCCTTCTCTGAGGAGGAAAAAAACCCATCAAAGATACAACAAACTGATGAGATCTGAAAAGGTCTGACACGCACGACGCTGCA